>NW_028227259.1:91555216-92155216 GCF_978045245.1 Mus caroli | reverse complement strand
ATCACATTTTCTTTATTCATTAATTTGTTGACAGACTTCTATGCTGTTTCAATTTTCTGGCTATTATGAGTAGAGCAGCAATGAACATGGTTGAGCAAGTCCTCTGTAGTAGTAGGCTGTAGAGTCTTTTGGGTATATGCTCAAGAGTGGTAAAGCTGGATCTTGAGATAGATATTTTTCTAGCTTCCTAAGGACCACCACACTGATTTCCATATTGATTATACAAGTTTGCACTCCCACCAGTGATCAATGAGAATTACATTTACTCAACATCCTTGCCACCAAGAACTGTAATTTGTTTTATGGATCTTGGCCATTCTGACTAGTGTAAGAGAAGGAGGTTTTTAGTTGCAGTTACCTGATAGCTAAGGATATTGAACATTTTCTTAAGTGCTTCTCAGCCATTTGTATTTTCTCTTTTAGGAATTCTGCTTAGATCTGTACCCCATTTAAAAAATTGGTTTATCTGTTTTCTTGATGTATAGTATTTTGAGTTCTTTGTATATTTAGATATTGGTCCTCCATTGGATGCATAGTTGGTAAAAATCTTTCCCCATTCTTTTCCTGCTGTTTTGTCTTAATGAGGGTGTTCTTTGCCATGTAGAAGTTTCATGAGGTCACATTTATTAATTGTTATTCTTGGTGTTCTGTTCAGAAATCCTTTTCCTGTATCAATGAGTTCAAGGCTATTTTCCATATTCTTATCTCTCAGATTCAGAGTTTATGGTCTTATGGAGGGGTCCTTGATCCATCTTGAGGTGACTTTTGTATATGGTTATAAGTATGGATCTATTTGGATTCTCCTATCACAGATATCCACTTTGACCAGTATCATTTTCTGAAGATGCTGTCTTTTTTCCAGTGTGCATTTTTGGCTTCCATATACAAAATCAGGTAGACATAGATGTGCGAACTATGTTTGGGTTTTAATTCTATTTCATTGACCAATATGTTTGTTGTGTTTTTTTTTTTTTTAAAGATTTATTTATTATATGTAAGTACACTGTAGCTGTCTTCAGACACTCCAGAAGAGGGCGCCAGATCTCGTTGCGGATGGTTGTGAGCCACCATGTGGTTGCTGGGATTTGAACTCTGGACCTTCGGAAGAGCAGTCGGGTGCTCTTACCCACTGAGCCATCTCACCAGCCCCGACCAATATGTTTGTTTTTATACCAATACAATGCTGGTCTTAATTACTATATAGCTCTATAGTACAAGCTAAGATCAGGTATGGTAAGACTGCAAGCAGTTCTTTTATTTTTCAGGATTGTTTTAGTTATCTCAGGATTTTTGTTTTTATACATGAAGTTGAGAATTTTTAACATTCAAGATCTAGAAAGAACTATGTGGGAATTTTGATTGTGTTTTATTTAATCTGTAGATTGCTTTTGGTAGGATAGCATTTTTTACAATATTAATCCAACCAATAAATGAGCATGGGAGATTTTCCTCTCTTCTGAAACTTTCCTTAATTTTTTAATTCAATTTCCTAAAGTTTTTATATATAAGTCTTTCACTTACTTGGTTAGACTTACCTCAAGATATTTGTCTGTCTTGAGGCTTCTGTGAAAGATTTGTGACCTCATTTTTCCTCATTCTGATTATCATTTGCACATAGGAAGGCTATTGAATTTTGTGTATTAATTTTGTATCCTGCTACTTTGCTGAAACTCCTGTAGGAGTTTTCTGATGGAATTTTTAAGGTTTTACACACACACACACACACACACACACACACACACACACACACGTTCACATCACTTGTGAGTAAAGATACTTTGACTTCTTCTCTTCCTGTTTATATCCCCTTGATCTCCTACAGCACTTATTGCTGTAGTTCAGATAAGTTGGGGCAACAACAGAAACAAAACCAAACTTCCTCTCATAGGAAGGATAAAACCTCATATGCAACACATAGCTAATTAAGTAAACTATATGCCAAGCTCTCATAAAATCACAAACAACATGAAGGACTAAGACTATGTGTCTCCCTAGAAGACTATTAGTCCTATAAAATGCTCTCAAATGGGAATCATCTATATAAAGTCCAGGATATAGAATTTAAAATAACAATCATAAGCATGTTCAAAGAACTCAAGGCATTTAACCATGACACTACCAAATAGAATAAATTTCATGAGGATGAAAATAAACTCTCAAATGAAGTTTAACAAAACCCTCAAGGTTGAATAAAATAACCTAAGTCTTTCACTTACTTGGTTAGACTTACCTCAAGATATTTGTCTGTCTTGGGGCTTCTGTGAAAGATTTGTGTCCTCATTTTTCCTCATTCTGATTGTCATTTGTATGTAGGAAGGCTATTGAATTTTGTGTATTAATTTTGTATCCTGCTACTTTAGTAGGATACAACTCAGGATTTACAAACTGGATTCAATAAAGAGGTAGAAATACTGAAAATAAATCAAACTGAAGTGAAGATGGAATCAAAACATTCCAACTTGCACTAAGTTACAAACACCCAAATATATGCGGCACTAAGAGTACCAAACAATCAGAAAGAAAACTCTTCATGACAATAATCGAAACATCATTCTATAGAAAAAGAAATGGCATATGCCTTTAATCCCAGCAGTTGGGAGGCAGAGGCAGGCAGATTTCTGAGTTTGAGGCCAGTCTGGTCTACAAAGTGAGTTCCAGGACAGCCAGAGCTATACAGAGAAACCCTGTCTCGAAAAACCACACACACACACACACACACAAAAAAAAAAAAAAAAGAAAAGAAAAAGAAAGAATATTGAAAGCGCTAGGAGAAAAGCTACAAATCACATATGAAGCCACCAGAATAGCAGTTCACTTCTCAATAGAAACTTTAAAATTAGAAGAATTTCAAGCCAAGTCCTCCAAATACTAAAAGACCACAGATGCTAATGCAGACTACTCTACAGGGCAAAACTGTCTGCTATTGTTGAAGGAGAAGGGAAACCTTTCCATGATGTAAACAGGCTACAAGAATTTATGTGTATACCCTGGACATGGTGGTGCACACCTTTAATTCCAGCACTTGAGAGGCAGAGGCAGGTAGATCTCTATGAGTTGGAGGCCAGCCTGTTCTAGGCCATCAAGGTCAGCCAAGGATACATAGCAAGACTCAAGACAAACAAAATAAAACAAGGAATTCATGTGCATCAAGCCAGCCCTACAGAGAGTACTGGAAGCAATATATTTAACTGAAAAAAAAAGGACTATGCATACTGAAGAGACTATAGAAACAGGTGAACATATAAAGCAAATACAAAGTATGACTAAGTACACAAACAGAAAAAAGTTACAAAGTCATAGTACTCAACACACATCTTTCAATAATAACTTTAAATATTATTTGGCTCAACTTCCCAACCAAAAGATAAAATCAAGTTAATCGAATAAGTTAGGAAACAGAAATCCATCATTTTATTGTCTTCAGGAGATTAATTTTATCTTCAAGCATAGGCACCACCTTAGGGTGAAAAATTTGAAAATAGTATTCTGAGCAAATGGGGCTAGGAAACAAATAGGTTTTGCCAGCCTAATACCTGATAAAATAGACTTCAAGCTAAAATTAATCAGAAGAGACAAAGAAGGATGCTTCATTTTGATTGAGGAACAATTCACGAAGAGTGCATTACAATCCTAAACATACATATAACCAATTGGTGCATCCAATTTCACAAAAGCATCCTACTGGTTGTGAAGCAACAGACGAATCCCAATCAGGTAATAGTAGGTGATTTTAATGCCTGACTCTGTCTGATGTACAGATCATCTGAACAAAAAAATAAAAGTTAAAATTAACTGACCTCATTTCTCAAATGGGCTCAGCAGATATCTATAGAATATACTAGACAAATATCAAAAACCTCGTATCTACTCTCCATCCCATGAAAATTCTCTGAAATAGACCACATATTGGGACATAAATTCAACAAATACAGAAAAATTGAGAAAATTACATGTATTTAAATCTGACCACAATGCAATAAAGCTTGAAGTCAATATCACAACACTATCTAGAAGATTTAAAACTCATGGAGAGCAAAATTACACTACTGATTATTGGGTCAAAGAAGAAATCAATAAAAAGCTTATCTTTCTCTAGAGACTCTGCAGAACTTGTACAACCTTCCCCCCTCACTCCATCATTTTGTGTCAGCTGCCAGTAAGTACCTGGAGGCACTCTACCTGGGACCCACTGACCACACTAGCCTGTGAATCAGGGAGGTAATCTTTAAACTGCTTGCTGTCTTCCATTGCAAATTTCCCCAGTCTTATCCCACGCCCTGAAGCAAACCACTTGTAGGTATGTTCTCACTCTCAGAAACACTCCCTACAAGGCAACCCACAGCCACCACATATTCATAAGATCCAGAGGGGGCAATGGCGACTAACAAATGGAACACCCACCCACAAAGACAATACCAGATACCAACACCTAAAGTTATAATAATCTCAAACCCAGATACCTAGACACCATTGGAAAAACACAATCATTAACACCCAAGGCAATATATCTCTACCAGAACCCAGAGATTCTACCACAGTAGGTTTTAAGGAGGTCAATGTAGTGGGAGCACAAGATAAATACTTCAAAAGGGCAATATAAGAATATGTTCAAGGACCTTGAAAAAGCTATGAAAAAAATCTCTTAATGAGGGCTGTGAAAACATAAACACTGGATTGAGGTAATGAGTACAACTCAAGACATGAAAGTAGAAATAGAATCACTAAAGAAAACCCAAACTGAGGTAAAACCTGAAATGAAAAACCTAAGAAGTCAAACACAAACCTTTGAAGTAATCCTCACTAACAGAGTACAAAGAATTGAAGAGAGAAACTCAGGCATTTGCTATAAAATGGATGAAATGGAGTCTTCAGTCAAAGAAGACATTAACTACAAAAAGAAAAAAAAAAAAAAAAGCCAGGCCAAAACCATCCAGGAAATCTGGGAAAGCTCGAGAAGATGAAGTCTACAAATAATAAGAAGAGAGGAAGGAGAAGAATCCCAAGTTGAAGACACACAAAATATTTTCAGCAAAATCATAGAAGAAAATTTCCTTAAGCTAAAGAAGGAAGTGTCTAATAAGGTACAAGTAGAACACCAAGTAAACTGGACTAGAAAAGAAATTCCCCATGACACACAACCAAAACACTAAGTATATGGAACGAATAATGAATGTTTAAAGCTAAAAGGGAAAAAGTTCAAGTAATGTAAAGGCAGACCTAATAGAGTTACACCTGACTTCTCCATGGAGTCTCTAAAAGGTAGAAGACAGACGTCCTGCAGACTCTAAGTGATCACAGATGCCAGCCCAGACAACTATACGCAGGAAAACTTTCAATCACAAGAGGTAGAGAAAACCAGTCCATGATAAAAATCAAATTTATGCATCTATTGTGTAAATCTAGCCTTTCAGAAGCTGCTTGAAGGTAAATTTCAACCTGAAGATGCTAACCACATCTAAGAAAACACAAGGAATAAATAATCGAAGACCAGAAAAACTGCTCATTGACAACTCTCAACATTTAAATGTTTTTGTTCTCCAATAAAGAGGCACAGGCTAAGAGACTGGATTTGAAAATAGGATTCATCCTTTAGCTGTATCCAAGAAAGATCTCTTAACATCATGGGTAGACATCACCTTGGGGTAAAAGGATGAAAAAGGGCATTCCAAACAAGCTGGTGTAGTTATTTTAGTGTCTGACAAAATAGACTTCAAACCAAAACTAATCAGAAGAGATAAGGAAGGACATTACATGTTTATCAAGGAAAAATCTACAGTATATTGCAACTCTACACATTTATGCACAAACCGAGGGCACCCAAATTTATATTAAAAAAGCACTGCTGTAGCTAAAATCACATGTTAACCCCAAACAGTGATAATGTGTGACTTCAATACTCCACACTCACCAATAGACAGGTCATCCAGACAATGACTAGAGACATGCTGGAGATAAATGACACCATAAGTCAAAAGGATGCAAAGACAAAAGACTATACCTTCTTCTCTGCATCTCATGGAACTTTCTCCAAAACTGACCACATGCTTAGACACAAAACTTCAACAGACACAAGAAAACTGAAACAACTTTCTGCATCTTATCTGATTACCATGTATTATAGCTGGATATTAACAAAAGAAACAACAAAAAATAAAAGAAAAGTTTACAAAAAATTAAAAACGGAACAACTTATAAATGAATGAAGAATGTGTCAAAACAGAAATCAAGAAGGAAATTAAGACCTTTTTAGATTTATTCTGGGAAGTAGTGGCACATGCCTTTAATCCCAGCACTCAGGAGGCAGAGATGATGGATCTCTGTTAGTTGGAGGCAAGCCTAGTCTACATAGTTCCAGGACAGCCAGGGCTAAACAGAGAAGCCCTGTCTTGAAAAACCAAAGAAAAAAAGAAAGGAAGGAAGGAAGGAAAGAAGGAAAGAAAGGAAGGAAGGAAGGAAGAAAGAAAGAGAGAGACAAAAAGAAAGAAAAGAAAAGAAAAGAAAGAAAGAAAGAAAGAAAGAAAGAAAGAAAAAAAGTCTTTAGAATTGGATTAAAGCGTCAGTACATTGTACCAAGTGCCTACATTAAAGGAACAAACAAACAAAACCCTCCAAACTGAAGAGATCTGATATTAGCAAGTTAATGGCATACATGAAAACTCTAGAACAAAACCAAGAAATCCAAAAAAAGTTGATGGCAAGAAATAAAATTCAGGGCCAAAATCAATAAAATATAAACAAACATAAACTACAAAGAATCAATGAAACAAAGAGTTGATTCTTTGGGAAGATCAATAAAATTGACAAACTCTTAGCTAAATTCACTTAAAGCATAAAGAAGATCCAAATTAATAAAAATTAGAGATGAAAGTGACAACAGACACTGAAGAGACCACTCAGAGAATCATAATTTAACGATCTCTACTCCACTAAATTGGAATACCTAAAAGAAATGGGTAAATTTATTGATATATATACAACCTACCAAATTTAAATCAAGATCATACAAGCAATTTAAACAGATTTATAGCCTCTAGTGGAATAGAAACAGTAATTATAATATCCCAAATTAAAAAAGCCCAGGGCCAGATGAACTTACTGTACTTTCAAAGAAGAATTAATACCAATACTCCTCAAATTTTTCTGCAAAATAGGAACAGAAGGAAAATTGCCTAATTCTTTGTATGAGACCACAGTTACTCTGATACCCAAACCTCACAAAGACTCAACAAAGAAAGAAAATTATAGGCCAATTTTCTTTCTTTTTTATTATATTCATCAATATATATATATATATATATATATATATATATACCAATCATAAAAATGATGGACATGTTATTAAATGAATATAAATAAAGTCTTTTTGTTTGTTTGTTTTGATTTTAGTACAGCTTAAATCTTGGCTCTTACTGTGACACAAATCCAAAACAAGAACAATTTTTAGACATTGGAGTTCATTGTAATAAGGCTGTACTTCAATGTCCCTCACATCACCAAAGGATTTTACCTCCATAGTAGCTAAGCTAAGAGTTGACAGTTCTGCTGCACCAATGAATGAATTGTAGGCACAGTTATTTGGATACAGATTTTCTGCTATGGTCAAAACTATTTGACTTGAGTGATTGTCTTCATTCTTAGCCCACAGGGAACAGGTTACATTCATTTAAGAAATGGTGTGTGTTGGAACACAGGGTCCCCAATGGAGGAGCTAGAGAAAGTAACGAAGGAGCTAAAGGGGACTGTCACCCTATAGGTGGAACAACAATATGAACTAAACAGTACCCCCCAGAGCTCGTGTCTCTAGATGCATATGTAGCAAAAGATAGCATAGTCGGCCATCATTGGGAAGAAAGGCCCCTTGATCTTGCAAACTTTATATGCCTTAGTACAGGGGAACACCAGGGCCAAGAAGTGGGAGTATGTGGGTAGGGGAGTGTGTGTGGGGGAGGGTATGGGGACTTTTGGGATAGCATTTGAAATGTAAATGAAGAAAATACCTAATTAAAAAAAGAAATGGTGTGTGTATTAAGACGGTCTATCCATGAAGTCATTTACCAACTGTTTCAATGAACAATTCTGCTAGGAGGGTATCACAGACATTAGGTGAGGATAAGATTCTAGTTCATTGGATGTGATGATTTTGAAAAGCATTCATCTCAGAAAAAGAGTAACTTATAAGGTCCTCGTCTTCAAAATTGATACAATAATAATAAATATCAAGCAAAACATTCAGTCTAACTATTTTTTGTTCTTTTACAAGCCACCCCCAAATTAATTGTCTATGTTTCTTTTGTCTGTATAAATAATTTTGAAATATGTAAGCTGTTCTGAAAACCATAGTATAAACAATCAAATAAAGAATCCTACTAATAGAGAGGCTGAGATAGGAGAAGCATGATTTCAAGACCATTATGTAATACACAGCAAGACACTGTCATGTACAAACAAGCAGAGTGTATATAGATTGTACAGTATTGGACATATTTCTCCAATTACCAAATTAGAGAAAACACTGGATGACAGCCAACAAACTTCTAATTCCTCACATTTTTGAATTTTAATCGATTAGAATATGTTGGTAGTATTAATGTTCTTTTTTAAATTAGGTATTTATTTCATTTACATTTCCAATGCTATCCCAAAAGTCCCCCACATACTCCCCCACCCACCCACTCCCACTTCTTGGCCCTGGCATTCCCCTGTACTGAGACATATAACGTTTGTCCAACCAATGGGCCTCTCTTTCCACTGATGGCTGACTAGGCCATCTTCTGATACATATGCAGCTAGAGCCACAAGCTCCGGAGGGGTGGGGGTACTGGTTAGTTCATATTGTTGTTCCACCTATAGGGTTGCAGATCCCTTTAGCTCCTTGGGTACTTTCTCTAGCTCCTCCATTGGGGACCCTGAATCCATCCAATAGCTGACTGTGAGCATCCACTTCTGTGTTTGCTAGGCCCGGGCATAGTCTCACAAGAGACAGCTATATCAGGGTCCTTTCAGCGAAATCTTGCTAGTTTATGCAATGGTGTCAGCGTTTGGAGGCTGATTATGGGATGGATCCCTGGATATGGCAGTCTCTAGATGGTCCATCCTTTTGTCTCAGCTCCAAACTTTGTCTCTGGAACTCCTTCCATGGGTGTTTTGTTCCCAATTCTAAGAAGGGGCAAAATGTCCACACTTTGGTCTTCGTTCTTCTTGAGTTTCATGTGTTTCACAAATTGTATCTTATATCTTGGGTATTCTAAGTTTCTGGGTTAATATCCACTTATCAGTGAGTAAATATTGTGTGAGTTCTTTTGTGATTGGGTTACCTCACTCAGGATGATGTCCTCTAGGTCCATCCATTTGCCTAGGAATTTCATAAATTCATTCTTTTTAATAGCTGAGTAGTACTCCATTGTGTAAATGTACCACATTTTCTGTATCCATTCCTCTGTTGAGGGGAATCTGGGTTTTTTCCAGCTTCTGGCTATTATAAATAAGGCTGCTATGAACATAGTGGAGCATGTGCCCTTCTTACCGGATGGAACATCTTCTGGATATATGCTCAGGAGAGGTATTGCGGGATCCTCTGGTAATACTATGTCCAATTTTCTGAGGAACCACCAGACTGATTTCCAGAGTGGTTGTACAAGTTTGCAATCCCACCAACAATGGAGGAGTGTTCCTCTTTCTCCACATCCTCGCCAGCATCTGCTGTCATCTGAATTTTTTATCTTAGTCATTCTGACCAGTGTGAGGTGGAATCTCAGGGTTGTTTTGATTTGCATTTCCCTGATGATTAAGGATGCTGAACATTTTTTCATTAATTCTCATATTAAGAGATATTAAGGAAAAGTGGTTGTTCTTTCGTGTTATTTTTGTTGCTAGAGGTGGAATTATGTTTGTGTGGGTTTGTTGAAAGATTACTTTCTTGCTTCTTCTAGGGTATAGTTTCACTCCTTGTGTTGGTGTTTTCCATCTATTATCCTTTCTAGGGCTGAATTTGTGGAAAGATATGTGTAAATTTGGTTTTGTCATGGAATATCTTGGTTTCTCCATCTATGATAATTGAGAATTTTGCTGGCTTTTAGTAGCCTGGGCTGGCATTTGTGTCCTCTTAGGGTCTGTGTGACATCTGCCCAGGATCTTCTGGCTTTCTTAGTCTCTGGAGAGAAGTCAGGAGTGATTCTGATAGGTCTGCCTTTATATGTTACTTGACCTTTTTCCCTTACTGCTTTTAATATTCTTTTTTTGTTTAGTGCATTTGGTGTTTTGGCTATTTTGTGACAGGAGGAATTTCTTTTCTGGTCCAGCCTATTTGGAGTTCTGCAAGCTTCATGTATGTTCATGGGCATCTCTTTCTTTAGGTTAGAGAAGTTTTCTTCTATAATTTTGTTGAAGATATTTATTGGCCCTGTAAGTTGGGAATCTTCACTCTCTTCTATACCTATTATCCTTAGGTTTGTTCTTCTCATTGTGTCCTGGATTTCCTGGATGTTTTGGGTTAGGAGCTTCTTGCTATTCACATTTTCTTTGACTGTAGTCTCAGTGTTTTCTACTGCACCTGAGATTCTCTCTTCTATCTCTTGTATTCTGTTGATGATGCTTGCATCTATGACTCCTGATCTCTTTCCTAGGTTTTCTAACTCCAGGGTTGTGTCCTCCTGTGATTTCTTTATTGTTTCTATTTCCAATTTTAGATCTTGGATGATTTTGTTCATTTCCTTTGCCTGTTTGATTGTGTTTTCCTATAATTTTTTAAGGGCTATGTGTGTTTCCTCATTAAGGTCTTCTAGCTGTTTACCTCTGTTCTTCTGTATTTCTTTAAGGGAATTATTTATATACTTTTTAAAGTCGTCTATCATTGGAAACAATCACCCATGGGAGGAGATACAGAGACAAAGTTTGGAGCTGAGACAAAAGGATGGACCATCTAGAGACTGCCATATCCGGGGATCCATCCCATAATTAGCCTCCAAATGATGACACCATTGCATACACTAGCAAGATTTCGCTGAAAGGACCCTGATATAGCTGTCTCTTGTGAGACTAGGCCGGGGCCTAGCAAATACATAAGTGGATGCTCACAGTCAACTATTGGATGGATCACAGGGCCCCAATGGAGGAGCTAGAGAAAGTATCCAAGGAGCTAAAGAGATCTGCAACCCTGTAGGTGCAACAACATTATGAACTAACCAGTACCCCAGAGCTCTTGACTCTAGCTGCATATGTATCAAAAGATGGCCTAGTAGGCCATCACTGGAAAGAGAGGCCCATTGGACACGCAAACTTTATATGCCCCAGTACAGGGGAACGCCAGGGCCAAAAAGTGGGAATGGATGGTTTGGGATAGCATTGGAAATGTAATTGAGGAAAATATGTAATTAAAAAAAATTAGTAAAAAAAAAAAAAAAAAAAAAAAAAAAAAGAGAGAGCACTCTGGTCTTCCAGAGGGCTCAAGCTCTAGACCCAGCCTCCAAATGGGAATGGGTGGGTAAGGGAGTTGGGGGGAGGGTATGGGGGACTTTTGGGATAGCATTGGAAATGTAATTGAGGAAAATACTTAATAAAAAATAGTAAAAAAAAAAAAAAGAGAGCACTCTGCTCTTTCAGAAAAAAAATATATATAGTTTCATGCAAAAAAAAAAAAAAATAAAGTCGTCTATCGTCATCATGAGAAGTGATTTTAGATCTGAATCTTTCTTTTCCAGTGTGATTGTGTATCCAGGACTTGCAATGGTTAGAGAACTGGGTTCTGATGATACCAAGTAACCTTGGTTTCTGTTGCTCATGTTCTTATGCTTGTCTCCTGCCATCTGGTTATCTGTAGTGCTACCTTCCCTGGCTATATCTTTTTTTTTTTTAACTTCTTTTTTTTGTTTTGTTTTTTCGAGACAGGGTTTCTCTGTATAGCCCTGGATGTCCTAGAGCTCACTTTGTAGACCAGGCTGGCCTCGAACTCAGAAATCCGCCTGCCTCTGCCTCCCGAGTGCTGGGATTACAGGCGTTCGCCACCATGCCCGGCCCCTGGCTATATCTTACTAGAGCCTGTCCTGCCTGTGATCCTGGTTGTGTCAGAACTCCTCAGAGTCAAGCTGTCTCTGTAATCCTGTGACTCTGGGATCCTGTGATCCTGTGATTCTGGGCATGTTAGAGCACCTGGGAGTGAATCTTCCTCTAGGTGTCGAGAGACTTGTTGCAGAGTTTGCATCCAAGGCCTGCACAGGGCACTGGGCCAAACATACAGGAAAAAACCAGTGCTACTGGTCTGGCAGAGTTCCTCTGTGCCTGGGTCCTGCTGGTCCCAGTAACTCTCAGTGTTTGGACAGATGTTGTGTCCTCCTCCACCAATTTTATTTAGAAGCATAGATGTAGAAATCCTTAATAAATAATTGGAAACTGAATACAAAAGCACCTCAAAAAGCTCATATACCATAATAAAGCAGGCATGATAGTGTACCATATAGTCAGACTGAAAGGCAAAAACCAAATGATAGCTCATATGGAGAAAAGGCCTTTAAGAAAACCCAACATCCCTTCATGCTAAAAGTCCTAGAGCCTTTTGGATAGGGATATAGTGAGGACAAGATGTCTCCTGGTTTCAATGGTGGATTCATCAGGATTTGCCACCAGAGGATTTAGAATTATTAAGGCTTGCAAGATTAGGATTTTAGTTGTTGCACCCAGAGATTGAGCTACTGTTGTTTCTGAAGAAAAAAAAAGTCCTGGAGAGACTATTGGTTCAAGGGGCATACTTTCATACAATAAAGAAATTTTACAGAGAGCATACAGCCAACATCAACCTAAATGGAGTTTACATGTGCTTCAAACCTCTTATGTCTTGAAAATACTGTTTCTCTGGAGTCCTCTACCATATTTAGTTCTTACAATTTCTCTGCTTCTTCTGCTTAGATTCCCAAGCCTTGGAAGGAGGGGTGTGATACTGATATCCCATTTATCAGTCAATCTGAGAAGAGTTGGAAGAGGGTGAGTCAAAACACTCACAATTCATTTTATGTAATGCTTAAAGAACTAATAAGTAAAAGCATGAGATACCACTGTAGACAAAATGAAATACAAGGGTTCATTAAAGACTATGTTAAAAGTCTACATACAAAAGCTGGGCAGCGGCTACTAGCTATTATGAGTTTTTTTTTTTTAAGTCTGTCCAACTGTGAGTCCTGACTGGTCTATGTTGAGTTTCACAATGTAACCGTTCTGATTCTTTTATGCCCCCAGCAAACAACCCTTTACATGTGCTCCTAAAAGTAACTACAATAAACTCACTGCATCACTAAAGAGATTATCATCTTAGCCAGTTTTATTTAATTAACAAAAATTTAACATTTATTATTATTATTTATTATTATTTGTGTGTTTGTGTATGTGTGCATGTGCTGTATAGCACACAAACATAGGTTCGAGGCACACATATGGGAGTTGATTTTCTCAAACATTTGGGTTCTGGGTATTGAACTTAATCTTTAAGGCTTGACAGCATCTACCTTTAGTGCTGAGCAATCTTGTTAACCCACGTTATAATTTTTTGACAAACAATTAAATGAGTTTAAGTGGAAACACCTCCATGAAAAGGCTTTGTATTTCACACTAATTTCTTACATAGAAGATGCTTTAAACATATCAGTTAGATTGATCTCATTGGCCTTCTTTGCCTTTCTTGACATGGTAGATTTAAAAGGAACCTATTGAAAACTTCAAAGTGAACAAGTTTGGCATCATTCCTTTATAAATAAGGAGGTTTATGAAAGAATTATGTATAATAGGTACAACTTGTAAAGTAAAATGTCTCCTTGCTTGGTGTGTTATATTGTAACTCATAAATTATTATGCACTCTTGCTGCTATAGCAAGGCCATATAGATGTACTTTTGGGAAAAATGAACATTGACTCATGTACCAATGTGGAATGGCTTCTGCTTTTCCCCTATTGACTATGCCTGCTGACAGAATCAGCTTTACACTAGAAATGGTATTTGGCTTTTTCTTTGTCCAGAAGATTCTTTTATAAGAAAGTGGAGATGTTAATCAACATAACTGTTGTGGTGAGAAAGCTGCTGAGTTTGCTAAAGGTCTACACATTCATGATGTGTAGACCACATATTAGGTTTAATGAAGGGGATGGACACTTCCTCTCCCAAATGTTACAGTCAAATTGAAGACACAGCATGTGACATTGAAACATGAACTGATATGGGATATTTTGGGAAAAACTATGTAAATGAAGCAGTACATGAATTGCTGAGGAGGATGTGGGCTCTAGGATCTATCTGTTGACTTTGATGGGAGAGGTTCATTGGTCTCTAGCTGTGTGTCTAAGACAAGTTTTTTTCCCCCATACTATTTCTTACCTGTAAAACTGAAAGATCCAAATAGGAGTGAACACAGTGTGCTCTTAGAGAAGGGTCTGACATAGTGAAAACTCACCAGTAATGCAAATGGATATGCATTCAACATAGGCTTAATCACAGAAGCATTCTTGCAGAAGGTAGAAAAAAATTTCAGTGAGTTTTATTTTTTATTATTTTATTTATGTATAGCCCAAATGCTGCCCCTCCCAGTGCCCTCTAGCAGAGTTCTTCCCCTTACTCCCCTTCCCCTCTGAGAGGGTAGTCCCATCATGGGTATCTCCCCCATCCCCCGGAGCATCAAGTCTCTACAGGATTAAGTGAATCATCTCCCACTGAGGCCAGACAAAGCAGTCCTGTGCTACATATGTGCTGGGCCTCAGACCAGTCCATGTATGCTCTTTGGTGGTGCAGTCTCTTCAACAAGTGATGGTCTAACTGGTGTTCTGCATGTAGATGAATGCAAATTGATCCATTTTATCATCCTGCACCAAGTTCAAGTCCAATTTGATCAAGGATCTCAACATAAAACTGGATACATTGAATCTAATAGAAGAGAAAGTGGGAAATAGTCTTGAACACATTGGTACAGGAGAAAATTTACTGAACAGAACACCAGTGGCTCAGGCTCTAAGATCAACAATTGATACATTGGAACTCTTGAAACGGAAAAGCTTCTGTAAGGCAAAGGACACTCTGGAAATCAATCTGGCATTTTTTTTTTTTTTTTTTTTTTTTAGAAAATTGGAAATAGTTCTACCTGAAGATCCAGCTATTCGATTTCTGGGCATATACCCAAAAGATGCCCTACCATACCACAAAGGCATGTGTTTATAGCAGCTTTATTCATAATATGCAGAAATTGGAAGCAACCCAGATGTGCTTCAATTGAAGAATGGATACAGAAAATATGGTTCATTTACACAATGAAATACTACTCAGCTATTAAAAACAAGGGCATCATGAACTTTTCAGGCAAATGGATAGAACTAGAAAATATCATCCTAAGTGAGATAACACTGGTGAGATGGCTCAGCAGGTAAGAGCACCCGACTGCTCTTCCAAAGGTCCTGAGTTCAAATCTCAGCAACCACATGGTGGCTCACAACCATCTGTAACGAGATCTGACTCCCTCTTCTGGAGTGTCTGAAGACAGCTACAGTGTACTTACATATAATAAATAAATAAATCTTAAAAAAACCCCACACTAAGTGAGATAACCCAGACCCAAATGGACATGCATGGTATGTACTCACTGATAAGTGGATATTAGCCAAAAAGTACAGAATACCAAGGTATACCTACACAGGTCCAAAGAGGTTAAACAAGAAGGAAGGACCAAGTGAGGATGCTTAAGTCACACTTAGAATGGAGAACAAAATAGTTATGGGAGGCAGAAGAAGGAAGGGATCTAGGTGGGAAAGAGGAAAGGGAGGGGAATAGGGGTCAGGCGCAGGTGTGGGGAGAGACAGAAGGTTCAATTTAAATGTTGGTTTGCCAGTGATGGATATAGACTGACAGGCAGACTTCTCCATTGAAAGAAGAATCTGTGACTGAATGAGTTGATTGCATAATGCTGAGAGTAAAGCAAATCAACTAAGGCTAACTATTGGTGAAAAAATATAGCCAGGAAGATAGAATATGATTATAATGCCAAATATAATAAGCTTTTGTTTTTCTTTTTGGAAGATGGATGGAACTCTTTTTTATTCATTTAAACAAATTGTAGTCAAAGGACAATACAATGAAAATTGAAATCTTTAGATAGCCCTATATATAAAGCCTTATAATAAAAACAAAAAATTCAAAGCTTTCATTCCAGCTTTTAGAGATTTTTAGTCATAAGTATAAAATTTATATTGATATTCATATTCAAATATAAATGAACATTAGTATTGCATTTTGTTTATTGTCTTTTCTATGTTTCTAGCCTTGGTTTTTATTTTATTTATGTTTTTAAAGGCATATAAAACTCTTTATTGACCACTGTTCACCATTATTTACAATAAAGTAAATATACAGTTGGATGGCATTCTGATACTGCAAAGTTACTTTTCTGGCTCATTGAACCAGAACCCAAATACTGAAAAGACTGATCCTACCAGTAAGGAATGAGTCATGGTAAAGAAAGAGTATGCAGGTCATTAATTGATATTAGCAAATTTTG
The DNA here is from genome assembly GCF_978045245.1 of Mus caroli. Lineage (NCBI taxonomy): Eukaryota > Metazoa > Chordata > Mammalia > Rodentia > Muridae > Mus > Mus caroli. The sequence continues at coordinate 92,138,699 of NW_028227259.1, read as the reverse complement.
TTCACTCACTTAGTCAGCAGGTCTTAAATTGTCAACGTCAGCTCCAACCACAATTCTATTTCCACATCAAACAGATTCCATGAATCATAACCTTTTAGTAGAGACTTTAACTTTCTACAAAGGAATGGTTCACCAGAGGAACCTTTACACAGACTGGCTGACCTGGACCTGCCTCTGTAGACCAGCTGACTTCTTAAGTCAGAGCTCTATCTGCCTCTAGAGTACTGGGATTAAAGGCATGCGCCACCACACTGGCCCAAGTCTTATTATTAAATCACACTATTACTTAGTCTAATTCCATTTTCTGAAGGGAAACTGTACAACATTCTGTAAATAAACCACTGTATTTACATGATAATATATCAATTCTGATGTGGTTGCCTTTAAACTACCCAATAAATTGCAGAACCTGCTTAATCTGAAAGGTTATGGTTTCAGGAAAATGTTCACAATGAGGGAATCTCATCAACTTGTATTTTCATCTTCAGTTCTTTTGAGTATTAAAAACAAAACAAAACAAACAAGTTAAGTGTTTTATGCATACACCACATACAAACAAACAAACAAAAAACCCAAAATGGTCCTTCCCTGTCTCAGTTAAAAATAAGTTCTGACTTGAGTAGTAACTGTAAAATTTCCCCAGCGTTTAAGAAAAGCTGTTCTAATAGTACTACCGGAGGATCCAGCAATACCTCTCCTGGGCATATATCCAGAAGATGTTCCAACCGGTAAGAAGGACACATGCTCCACTATGTTCATAGCAGCCCTATTTATAATAGCCAGAAGCTGGAACCCAGATGTCCCTCAACAGAGGAATGGATACAGAAATTACGGTACATTTACACAATGGAGTACTACTCAGCTATTAAAAAGAATGAATTTATGAAATTCCTAGCCAAATGGATGGACCTGGAGGGCATCATCTTGAGTGAGGTAACACAATCACAAAGGAACTCACACAATATGTATTCACTGATAAGTGGATATTAGCCCAAAACTTAGGATACCCAAGATATAAGATACAATTTGCTAAACACATGAAACTCAAGAAGAATGAAGACCAAAATGTGGACACTGTGCCCCTTCTTAGAATTGGGAACAAAACACCCATGGAAGGAGTTACAGAGACAAAGTTTGGAGCTGTGATGAAAGGATGGACCATCTAGAGACTGCAATATCCAGGGATCCATCCCATAATCAGCTTCCAAACGCTGACACCATTGCATACACTAGCAAGATTTTGCTGAAAGGACCCAAATATAGCTGTCTCTTGTGAGACGATGCCGGGGCCTAGCAAACACAGGAGTGGATGCTCACAGTCAGCTATTGGATGTATCACAGGGCTCCCAATGGAGAAGTTAGAGAAAGTACCCAAGGAGCTAAAGGGATCTGCAACCCTATAGTTGGAACAACATGATGAACTAACCAGTACCCCGGAGCTCTTGTCTCTAGCTGCATATGTATCGAAAGATGGCCTAGTTGGCCACCACTGGAAAGAGAGGCCCATTGGACTTGCAAACTTTATATGCCCCAATATAGGGGAATGCCAGGGCCAAAAGAATGGGAATGGGTGGGTAGGGAAGTGGGGGGTGCTATGGGGGACTTTTGGGATAGCATTGGAAATGTAATTGAGGAAAATATGTAATAAAAAATATTAAAAATTAAAAAAAAAAGAAAAGCTGTTCTAACATTCTGAACTAACCAGTACCCCGGAGCTCTTGACTCTAGTTGCATATGTATCAAAAGATGGCCTGGTCGGCCATCACTGGAAAGAGAGGCCCATTGGACATGCAAACTTTATATGCCCCAGTACAGGGGAACGCCAGGGCCAAAAAATGGGAATGGGTGGGTAGGGGATTGGGGGGGAGGGTATGGGGGACTTTTGGGATAGCATTGGAAATGTAATTGAGGAAAATACGTAATAAAAAATATTAAAAAAAGAAAAGCTGTTCTTTAAAGCTGAGGAAGTACAACATGGTATCAGATATTCCATTGTTAAAGGAAGCAACTACAGAAAGTTCTTACGTGCTCAAAGGAATCAGGGCCTTTTGATGCAGAACAAAAACCAAAAAATATCCCAACTACTGTCAATACTTTCAAAACCAGCATTATCAAACTTGATTTTCATTAGAATGCTATTTTTTCACACTAGTAATTCAAAACCCAAGTTCCAGATTTTATATATATAAATGCAAACAATTATTGTGCTTTATCTTCGGGACAAGAATGCCAAGTCAGCCTCTCTTCGTAGAAGACAGTGACAATCTGAGGACGCTTCATATTCGCCTCCTTTGCCAGCACCAAGTCAGCCTCATCCGAGTCCTTCCATTTCATGAGAAACATTAATTCTCCACTGCTGTCTGTGGCACCAACTATTCATTCAGGATCAAGACCTCTGGCAAAGCCCCTTGGTTTGTCAGCAGCATCTCTCTTCTTCAATTTGCTATCATCAGATTCACTGTCAGATAAAGATTTCCTTTTTGTACCATCTTTTTCCTTACCTGCTTCTTGAGGATTAAGAAATGCTTCAGTTAATTCTGGACAATCTAAATTTTCTTCTGGTTCCCAAGTAAAATCAGCATCTGTGAACCCCATCCACTTCAGGAAATACTCCACCTTCCCATCCACTACATGATGGTCCAGTACTTTTTCTATCACAAATTCTTCAGGCTCTGCCTCTTCAGCTTTTTTACTCTTTTTATTTTGTTTCTTTCCCATTTTTTTTGCAATGTAGTTTTACTGAAGGCCATTTTTAAAATTTAATCGAAGACTTGAAGAGTTCACTTCTCAGATGCTCATGGCTGTGGAGCCTGCCCTAGCCTTGGTTTGATTTCATCTGATCTTTACTTCTGACTGACTCTTGAGACAAATAATGTTGGTTTTGTAGATGAAGAAAGTTTTGCAGATGAGGAAAGTGAGTCGAGTAGGGTTAAGCAGTTGCTTAAAGTCACACAGCTTGTAGGAGACAATCTGGGTTTAGGTATCAAAGTTGAACTCTTTTTTAAAATTTGAGCTATTTCTTGATAGACATAGCTTGCAGTATTGACAAAAGCATCAATGTCCAACTTCCAGACACTGTACCACAGTGTATATGTGAAAAGTGCTTACCGTATTGACAAAAGCATCAATGTCCAACTTCCAGACACTGTGCCACAGTGTATATATGAAAAGTGCTTACCGTATTGACAAAAGCATCAATGTCCAACTTCCAGACACTGTGCCACAGTGTATATATGAAAAGTGCTTTAGACACCATCAGAACTCTGCCCCCCTTTTCTTTCAATTTCTTGAACATCAAATCCCAGGTGGACTTAACAGGTTCTGAATTGTACAAGGTACATGATAATGCTCGGTGGATATTGTAAAAACGCCCAGATGACCAAATGATGGGTGGAGAAAAGAACTCTCAGAAGGTGGCAGGAAGAATTACTTATCTAGACCCTGTTACTTGCCTTCTGTCATCTCAGCATTTAAGGCCGAAGCACAGAATTGCAGAGACCACAAAACTGCAAACAAAATAACAGAGGAAATGCAGACAGAGAGAAGCACATTTGCTTGCTTTGTAGGCAAGCAGGATGTATTTATCTCTGACTGGTTGTGCTGTACTTATCCAGGATGTAATAAAATCCAGCCTAGAACTGGGTGGGGGAGAATGTCTAGTAAACTCTCGCTTCAGACTATACCTTGCACCTTCCTTCTTTATTCCTCTCAAGAATTCTAAGAGGCTGGTATTATGAGCTTTATTGAGTAATGAGGATAAAAGAGCTTTTTGATCTGCTCAAGCGAGGCAGATAAACTGAAGAATCAAATCTCTAATCCAGTTTGGGCTCAGTGCCCATGGATGTCCCACTAATCCATTGAGGAAGAACACCTGCTTGCTGTAAGCTTCCCCCAAGGGACTTCAGAAAGGCTGCATGGGAGACTTTCTGTTATTACACTGTAGATCTGTTCTGACAAATCCCAAAGTGATTCTTTGAGAACAGGTTCATGTCAAATATTTGTACTATATTTTATGCCTCCTAGAACACTACTGTTCCTAAAAACTTCATAGGAATGAAAGTTCGAAAACTTTCCCCTAAACTTAGTTTTCTTAAAACACTTGAAAAGCTGAAGACCTGGGTTCTGTAGAACAGACATTATGAAATTATATATAAGGTAAGTCTAGCACAGCCAGAGAAGTGGATGCCTGTGAGTCAGAGGAGTCGTTTATTTTCATATTATCAGTGCCTGTCATGTAATAAGGATTAAAATTTGTTAAACAAGTGAAAAATAAACAAGCACGTGACATTTCCTCCTAAGCTATTCCAGTCATGTCTATGTGAGAAGAAAGCGTGGCATAGAGGTGTGAGGAGGAGGAAGGGTGTCTGCCGTTTAGCACCTCAATTAAGGATGTTCACATCTTCTCCCTTCATTATCAGATCCAGTCTATGTACATATAAAAACATATAAATTAATCAAGTATCTTAATATATAATCAAGCATATCGTATATTAATTAAAATTTTATATTAAGTATATCAATTGATTAATTTTTACATTCCACAAGAAGTTTGAATGGAAACAAAGTCACCCTTTATTACATGCCTGAAAGTCAAGTAATTTTACTTTCATACCATTGATGTCTCAGTCTTTGGAAACAGTCACACAAACTAAAAGGTTAAGAGTCACGCTAAAGATATACATCTGGTAAGCATGTCAGAATTTTAATTCAGACTAGTTTGGCTTGAAAATTCATATATACTCTCCCCTACTCATATGTCCCCTAATCAAGAGGCAGAATTTGGTTTAAGTTCTACCAATACAGCTTTGCATACCTTGAGACTTTTATCTGCCTTGAACATGTTGTGACCCTTTCTGTGAATGTTTATTAAAGATAGTCTCTGTGTCCATTTCTTAGTTCAGTGTAGGGAGCCTCAGAGGCACGCACACTCATTTTGAAGTGCTGCCCCGAGCTGGCAGTCTCTGATTAAAGATCTAGATCATGTGGGAGAAAATCATATTTTCCCACTATGCATTTTTGTTTGATAGGCAATGTCTGAAGGTGTCTGCGGGAGGTAATTATCCTGGGAAAATATAGGTCAGAAATACCCAAAAATGTGTTTCTTTAATTTGGTGACTCATTAGCAGAAAGCAAACCACAAGAGTCAGCACACTTAGGGTTTTAGTTTTAGGGTTTTCATGAGTCAGCTAGGAAACCAATTAGTTTTAGAGAAACATTTTAATACTATGAGATAAAATTGTGCTAAGGAATTAGAACTGTAAATTGGCTAAGTAGTTCATATAATTACTACAGATTTCCATAAATAACAATTTCAAAAATATAAAATAATAAATTTCAAAAATTTAATTTCTATCTATCTATCTATCTATCTATCTATCTATCTATCTATCTATCTATCTATCTATCTACCTACCTATCTATCCACTCATCCAGCCACCCATCCATCCATCCATCCATCCATCCATCCATCCATCCATCCATCCATCCATCCACCCATCCATCTATCCATCTATCGGCATCATTGTCAGATGTCATTCTTTAGGAGCTGTTCAACATGTGTTTTGAGACAAGCTCTTTCATTGAGTCCAGGAGCTCAGTGATTCTGCTAGGCTAATTGTTTGGTGAGCCCCAGGGATCAACTTATCTCCACCTCCCCAGTGCTGAAATTACAAACATGTATCAATATGTCTGTTTTTTTTTTTTTATGTGAATGCTGGAGATAGAAGTCATGTCTTCATGCTTGGAAGGCAAATACTGACTGAGCTATGTCTGTGTCTCCAACATAATAAACTCTTACAGTGTGATAGGCATATTTCACCAATGTGACATACATTATCTTATCTTTAGTAACAAATTTCTATTGAACTGTGCCTGCCCTTTTGAATGGTAACTATGACCAAAGCTAGGAATCAATTGCTAGTTTTAAGAAGGCAAATATTCTTCATATTTATCCATACCTGCCTGTTTTCACTATTATATGTTATCTACCCTGTCTGGGTAGATATTTTGGCCTTTCACACATGTTCATTTGTACATTTTTTTTTTTGTTCAGAGTAGCTGTGGTTAGAATTTTTTCTCCCTTATGCAACACTACATGGCTTAAATTACGGCAAACCATAAGCACAAACTAAGATTTGTTGTTAGTGAGAGCAAAATTGGAACAAATGCATTCTCAGGCCTCATGGAGGCAGGGTGCCCACCAAGACCTCGAAGTTGCTGTGTTGTATGCCTACGGCTTCAAGATTTGGCAGGTACTGTGTACCCTAGAATGGCTCTACCCTTGGGAAGATAGTTATTACCAAATGTTGTGTAGAAGTTTCCTCTAAGATTGAAACATTCCATTTTGCATGTCACTTTAAGATAAAGGTAAACAAATAAAAATAGCTTCAGGAAGTCCCTGAAACTGACCAAATTTATGAAGCCCCTACCTCCTAGAATAAGCTGTAAGTGACTGCTGAGAGTCACTCTCAGACCACCTAAGCTAGTTGAACTGCCTTGAAGAGGTTTAGACCCACAGAGGCAGTTGGAAAGGCTGTTTTCCAACCTGTTGTACAATTGCAGGCTGTGCAGTGTACTACAGAGTTTTAGCTTTTGTGCAGTCACCAATGCTGAGGTGGGCTTTTGTGATGTAACTGTCTTGGAGAAATTTCTGCTCTTGTAAATAAACCCTTACCCATACTCCTATAAATGACTTCAATAAAACTTACTGGTTTACCAGGTTGGGTTTTGTTGGTGTCTATGTTTTGGTTAGTCATGGGCTCCCTGTCTGGGTGAGTAGATGTGTATGTTGTATCTTCCCAGGGAAAATATGTCACAGAATTTCTGAAATTCCAATTTGAATTTTCTGAGAGGGAATATGTCTGATTCAGCATTTAACTATCACATTTCAAAAAAGAAGCTAGTCATGAGCAGAGCTTTTGAGTTAGAGTAGTCCATAGAGTCCTGGCTAGAAAATGTATCCCTAGTCCAACCTATTATGACCAAGGAGGCTGAGTAAGATAGTATAAGACATGAGTAGGACACCTTCTACCAGGAAAAAGGGGCTGACAGGCTTCTTAATGATTCCAGATAAGGGTTTTGATTGTTAGCCATCCTTCTTGATTTGTCTCAAATAAGCTTCTCGACACAGCTGTACCTTAAGAAGAACTTGGATCAGACTGTTTCTTAATTCGTAAAGTTAAGACGTCTCTTCCTACTCGGAGTACTCATCTAAACATGGCCACTCCTGTGCTGCTCTGTAGATAGACCTCCATCAAATGCCAAGCCATAACCACATGGTTCTGTGTGAACACAGACTGCTTAGGTTGTAAAGGTCAGCATGTAGCTTATGACAGAGTCATGCACAGCTCATGGTATGGATGGACTTGCCACCAGGCTTAGAAGACACAGGATCCTTTAACGTCAAACTTCTATGTTGTAAGGAGACAGTTACCAGACCCCGGACATCTCAGAAATAATTCCCGTTTTGCTCACCCATTTTGTTAGCAGGGTCAAACTGAGTTCATATTCCCAGATCCTACCCTGCCCCTCCAAATGTTCTCTTGTCTATTAATCGAGTAAAGAATGTAGAACCTGCTGTTATCTGAACTAAGGTGCCCAAGTTGTGAAAATATATAACCAAATGCCTGCCCAGCCCTCATTAACTCCATGCAGCTGATCTGATACTTTGTCCCGTATCAACTTGAGCTCTGGACCAAATGTCTGGAGACTGAATTAAAGGCTTTGTGTTTCACACCAAGTGTGTAGTGGGATGAGTTAAGAGCCTTCAAACCAGCTGCTGGGACCAGGCACAGTCTTCAACAGATACTCCCCTGCTTAACCTTTAATATCCAAGTTATGTTTGGATGACCCTGCAGCTCATCCAAGCCACATCTCATACAGGAGAAATTTCAGATGGCTGACTTTTTGTTCAAATTAGGGCTTCTGTTGATTGGGTAAAACCCATGCAAGGATGGTAGGGTGTTTGACTTTACTCAGTAAGCTGACTTAACTGTTAATTTTATCCTATATGGGAACACTTTTAAAGACACACCTAGAATAATACCTTACCAAATGTTTGAGCAGCCTTGTACCTATTTAAGTTATCCAAAGTTAACCATTGTAGATGACATTTAACTTTTTTTTCCTAGCTAAAGGTTTAACATTTTTAAAAAAAATTAAAAAATAAGTGTATTCTTTTGCAATGTAAATAATATCTTTGTCTTGATAGTTCTTAGCTCAGCAGCTTAGTTCAGCAAAGGCTGTGGTTATCTCCTTGCCATTGTGCTTGTTGGAGCCTGAGAGATATGCACTGGTGACCTATAGGACTGCATTGTGACCATAGGAACAGAAAGCACTTGAGGGTTGACTTGTAGTAACCAAACCAATATAAAACTCTAGGAATAGTTAGAACATGCCCAGAAAGTAGAGTCACTGACATTTTCTTACCTACAGCTTGTACTATGGGGGAGCCGTTCTTCTAGAGTGGCTTGTGAATAAATGAGGATCCTTGATCTTCTTTTGGGGTGTGGAACTCAAAATAATTTTTATAACTTAGATGTCAACTTCCAATATTGCTTCTAATTCCCTGATGGTTCCATAGTGGAATTTTCCAGAGGACAAACATTGCACAAAATAACAGAATGCCTGCAGACATAAATGTGAGGGTTTAAGACTCATAAAAACATACAACTAGTATCTCTGTTGTTGACATTTTTGATTTATGAAATAATTGGTTTTAAATGTATTTTGTTTATATTAAGGTGATTTTTACTGTTACTTTAATGTTATTTTTCTTGCTATTAATTAACTAATTCTATGGAGCCCTTGACAATTTTTCAGTTTTATAAAGGGGTCTTTTGACCAACATATTTGTGAACTTATATAATTGTCTTTTAAAAATCATTGATAAAACTAAAAAAAATTGGAAAAACTACTACTATATCATAATTCTATAAAATTATACATGTATAAATGAATACAAAATGATTGAGAAGAAACAGAACTGTACTAATCTTTGTTAGAATTATTAGGGTTTATAATCTGGATATACTTTTTTGTCCAAATTTTATTTTGTCACTTATTAATTTTAAGGTTAGAATATGAAGTAATGGTAGCATTTTCATATTATATTTCACTGTGCTTTTTTGTTTTTAGTACCATATATCAATTATATATAATAAGTTTCTTTTTTTCTTAATTTTTTCATTATTTAAATACATCAAATATAATAATATTGAGTATTTTGAGAATCAAATAATACATAAAAATTGTTCAACTTTTTTATTCATATCCTTTCATACCCTAAAAATATCACTAATGAATATTTAATACTATCCATAATTGAGGATCCTATATCTAATGTTGAATACTAAATTGTTTTAAAACATACAAAATATTCTTTGGGAGTTAAGCATACTACAGGAGCATAAGATATTAAAAATGAATCATTAAGGAATATATTCAAAAGGTATATGATACCACCTGACATAGTGAGAGAGTATTTAAAATGCATAACATATCTTTGTACATTTTCTAACAATCAGTTTACTTAAAAAAGATTATCAGTGTTTCTAGGAGAGAAATTATTTTATAAATATATTTTAAAAATTTCAAAATAGCAAAAACTCTTTGAGGTTAAACATTAAGAAATGCTAATTTCAATCACAGTGAGAAAATTATCAATAATATTTCTATGATGTTTGTAGAACATGATTTTAATATTTTCAACCGTTAGTATTCAACAAACAGAATAATTATTTTAAGATTGATTTCATTGTTATGTTTCCCTTTTTATTTCTGATTTTATTCATTTGGATACTGTCTCTGTGCCCTCTGGTTAGTCTGGCTAAAGGTTTATCTATCTTGTTGATTTTCTCAAAGAATCTGTTCCTAGTTTTGTTGATTTTTTTTTGTATAGTTCCTTTTGTTTCTATTTGGTTGATTTCATCCTTAAGTTTTATTATTTTTTGCTGTCAACTACTCTTGGGTAAATTTGTTTCTTTTTGTTCTAGAGCTTTCAGGTGTGCCGTCAAGCTGCTAGTGTAAGCTCTCTTCAGTTTCTTTTTGGAGACACTTAGAACTATGGGTTTTCCTCTTAGCACTGATTTCATTGCGTCCCATAAGTTTTGGTATGCTGTGTCCTCATTTTCATTAAATTCTAAAAAGCCTTTAATTTCTTTCTTTATTTTTTCCTTGACCAAGTTATTATTGAGTAGAATGTTGTTCAGCTTCCATGTATATGTGTGCTTTCAGTTGTTTTTGTTGCAATTTAAGACCAGCCTTAGTCCATGATGATCTGATAGGGTGCACGAGATTATTTCAATCTTCTTGTATCTGTTGAGGCCTGTTTTGTGACAAATTATATGGTCAGTTTTGGAGATGATACCATGAGATGCTCAGAAGAAGGTATATCCCTTTGCTTTAGGATGAAATATTCTATAAATATCTGTTAGATCCATTTGGTTCATAACTTCTGTTAGTTCACTGTTTATTTTCTCTGTTTAGTTTCTGTTTCCATGATCTGTTCATTGCTGAGAGAGGGGTGTTGAAGTATCCCACTATTATTGTGTAGGGTGCGATATGTGCTTTGAGCTTTAGTAAAGTTTCTTTCTTTTCTTTTCTTTTTCCTTTTCTTTTCTTTTCTTTTCTTTTTTTTTCTTTTTTTTCTTTTTTTTTTTGTGGTTTTCCGAGACAGGGTTTCTCTGTGTAGCCCTGGCTGTCCTGGTACTCACTTTGGCCTCAAACTCAGAAATCCGTCTGCCTCTGCCTCCCGAGAAGGCATGCACCACCACGCCTGGCTGTTTCTTTTATGAATGTGGGTGACCTTGTATTTGGAATATAGATGTTCAGAACTGAGAGTTCATCTTGGTAGAGTTTTCCTTTGACCAGTATGAAGTGTCCTTCCTTATCTTTTTTTTTTTTAATAACTTTTGGTTGAAAGTTGATTTTATTCAATATTAGAATGGCTTTCTTGGAACCATTTGCTTGCAAAATCATTTTCCAGTCTTTTACTCTGAGGTAGTGTCTGTTTTCGTCACTGAGGTGCGTTTCCTGTATGCAGCAAAATGCTGGGTCCTGATTATGTATCTAGTCTGTTAGTCTATGCATTTTTTGGGGGAATTAAGTCCATTGATGTTAAGGAAAAGTGATTGTTACTTCCTGTTATTTTTGTTGCTAGAGGTGGCATTATTTTTGTGTTCCTACCTTCTTTTGGGTTTGTTGAAAGATTACTTTCTTACTTTTTCTAGGGTGTAGTTTCCCTCCTTGTGTTGGTATTTTCCATCTATTATCCTTTTTAGGGTTGGATTTATGGAAATATATTGTGTAAATTTAGTTTTGTCATGGAATATCCTGGTTTCTCCATCTATGGTAATTGAGAGTTTTGCTGGGTATAGTAGACTGGGCTGGTGTTTGTGTTCTCTTAGGGTCTCTATGACGTCTGCCCAGGATCTTCCTGCTTTCATAGTCTCTGGTGAGATGTCTGGTGTAATTCTGATAGGTTTGCCTTTATATGTTACTTGACATTTTCCCCTTACTGCTTTTAATATTCTTTCTTTGTTTAGTGCATTTGGTGTTTTGACTATTTTGTGATAGGAGGAATTTCTTTTCTGGTCCAGCCTATTTGGAGTTCTGTAAGCTTCATGTATGTTCCTGGGCATCTCTTTCTTTAGGTTAGAGAAGTTTTCTTCTATAATTTTGTTGAAGATATTTACTGACCCTTTAAGTTGGGAATCTTCACTCTCTTCTATACCTATTATCCATAGGTTTGTTCTTATGGTGTCCTGGATTTCCTAGATGTCTTAGGTTAGGAGCTTCTTGCTATTTGCATTTTCTTTGACTGTAGTGTCAATGTTTTCTACGGTATCTTCTGCACCTGAGATTCTCTCTTCTATCTCTTGTATTCTGTTGATGATGCTTGCATCTATGACTCCTGATCTCTTTCCTAGGTTTTCTCACTCCAGGGTTGTGTCCTCCTGTGATTTCTTTATTGTTTCTATTTCCAATTTTAGATCTTGGATGATTTTGTTCATTTCCTTTGCTTGTTTGATTGTGTTTTCCTGTAATTTTTTAAAGGGATGTTTGTGTTTCCTCTTTAAGGGCTTCTAGCTGTTTACCTGTGTTCTCCTCTATTTCTTTAAGGGAATTACTTATGTCCTTTGTAATGTCATCTATCATCATCATGAGAAGTGATTTTAGATATGAATCTTGCTTTTCCAGTGTGATTGTGTATCCAGGATTTGCAATGGTGGGAGAATTGGGTTGTGATGATGCCAAGTAAACTGGGTTTCTGTTGTTCATGTTCTTATGCTTGCCTACCACTATCTGATTATCTCTAGTGCTACCTGCCCTGGCTAACTCTGACTGGGGCCTATCCTTCCTATGATCTTGGTTGTGTCAGAACTTCTCAGAGTTTAGCTGTCTCTGTGATCCTGTGATTCTGGGATCCTGTGTTCCTGAGATCTAGGGTGTGTCAGAGTTCCTGGGAGTCAAGCTGCCTCGGGAACAATGGGATCCTGGTGTGACCAAGCTCCTGGGATCCTGCGATCCTGTGGTCCTCAGTGTGTTAGAGCACCTTGGAGTGCAGCTCCTTCTAGTTGTTGTGGGACTGGTTTCGGAGTTAGAGCTTAAGGTCTGCTCAGGGCACCTCTAATCCTATGATCCTGGGCTTGTTAGAGTGTCTGGGAGTGGAGCTTCCTCTGAGTGTTGTGTGACTGGCTGCAGAATTTACACCCAAGGTCTGCTTAGGGCACCGGCCGAGACTGGGCAGATCCAGTGCCACTGGTTTGGCCGAGTTCCTGGGTGCCTGGTTCCAGTTACTTCTGGTGTTAGGGTAGATGTTGTGTATTCCTCACCTCTGATCCTCTGATCCTAGGCGTGTTAGAGAGCTTGGGAGTGGAGCTTCCTCTCAGTCAATTTTTAAAAAAATATTTGACTAAAGTACCTGCGGTGGTTGGAAGGGACATCCCCAGGCTGGAACCTACAGTCTTCCTATTGGCTGGTTATTACTGTGTAATGAGTTTCTTTATGTCATTTTTGTACACTGTAAGTTAGTGTCATATTTATAAAAATTCTCTAAGGATTTATTTTATTTTTAAAATAAAAACATCAGGCATAATTTGAAATATAATATATTCTGATGTGTTGGTAATGTTTATATGGTAAAATAAATTAGAATAAGCTCCTTTAGACATTTAAGAATGTTTTCAATTTTAGATAATCTGCCCATGAATCTATAATTTCTCCTGATTTCAAAGTAGAATACAATCTCTTGCTATTGAGATGCCTCAGCAGGTCAAGGTGCCTGAGGGGAAGTATGACAAGTAGAATTTAATCTCTAGAACCCATGACCGGAGCAGAGAGTGATTCCCCTGAAAATTTCCTCTGACCTTTACCTGACCTTCTTGTGGCCTGGGTGCACCCACCTACCTACCTACCCACCTACCTCTGCTATACACACAAAATAGCTATAATGTAATAAAAAGAATATCCCGCTAATCTTAGAATGGAATCAATCTTCTGTTTTGAAAAGTCCCCTCTTTTCTTTCAGGCCTCTTTAAGGGAACCCCCCTGTGGAAGCCTTTCTGCATAGAAGAGGATGGAATGGCAGACATGAGGTCAGAATGCAAGGATGATGGGAATCTGATGACAAAGTTCTGGGAACTTTTATCCTAAGGTTAACCATTTGCAGTACATTTAATTGCATTTATTATTATCAAGCTGATTAATAACAATCATAGTTACATGAGACTCTCCCTCATGAATTTAATGCATTTATTCAGTCATTTATAACACCCTCTGGATGACTTGTTCGCAGGCCATCTGAGCAGATGCTGCTGTTATAAAGATGAGTAAGCATGGTCTTACTTGGGGCTACCAGTGTATGAGAAAATTAGGCATGGAAAATATCTTAAGTTTGGTTTATCAGGTGTTGCAGTAGATAGATGTGTCAACAACTAGACCCCCATATAAAGCTTAAAGGTTAATCTATTCAACCAGAATCTATTGAGAATGAACTATATGTAAAGTGTAGCATAAGATCATGGCAAGTAATTTTGCTTGTAGAGACATACAGCACAGTTGATGATGTAATTATGCACATACACGCTCACGCCCTAGTTTAAAGCAGTGTGAAATTAAGTGTTGATTACTATGGCAAGTTGAGCCATGTTTTTTAGAGACCCTTTCAGGGTCCTTCGGAGAGGAGAGTTTCATAGACAGGACTAAGTAAAACCGATTTGTAAGGCATGGAGACATGGAGAAGCTGAGACTGAGGATGGATTGAAAAAAAAGTGAAAAAAAATTTGGTCCTTTTTGACCCAAAGTCACTCTTTTCATAACATTTCAAAACATTTTCTCTCCTAAAACTAAATCCTGGTATAATCCACCACGTAATGCATAGATTACAAAACTAAATTGTATTTAGTGCAGTTTAGAAGAGAATGAAAGGTTTCATAAAATGCATATTTCAATCCATCATGCTTGAACAGCAGTTGGTCAAGGTTATAGCCAGACGTGCTCTGAACCAAGTTAGACAGAATCAAGAAGCAAATTATACGCTGCGCTGAAAAAGATCAGAGGTGCAGCAGAGACTAGGAAAAAGCCCAACCAACAGACTGCTACTACAGTAAATATGGGCAGGCTGGAGCAGACTCTGAATAATGAAAGATGAAATGACCTGACCTGTAAGGATACCATGTCTAGACAGATTATAGATTGCAGGAGGGCGAAAATGAGGAAGTAAGGACATCTTACAAAGAACTGGGTCTTATTTTGTGAACATGTGTTTAAATAATTCCGTGTGTTGTGAGGGATGGAGGTGAGACGGCACTCCAGAAAGCACCCTTTACCTTGAAACCACATGCTGAAGAGCACTGTTCTGACTCTGATACCCGAGAGAGCCACGGAAACTTTATTATTTGAAAGTTAGCAGGGAGTTACAGAGCTCTGGGACAAAGAAAGTTCAGTAAAGAGAAATTTCATGTTAGATGTGCAAATTATAGGTTCAAAAAGTTAGAAAACGTGAGGTCAAAAAACAATAGACAATTACAAATAACTTCAAATTATAAATTTCACACATCACAAATTTAAGCCAATAGGTTTATTAATAATATGATGAGGATTCTGCATTTTTATGGATATCAAAGAACACTAACAGTGTCTCTAATTTTGCTAAGAAATGTCTGCCTGGGTACATAAGGCAACGGAACGAACAAGCTAGGACTAGAGAGTTTGCTGAGATTCCTGTCTAGGGAAATCTTGGAGTTTTCTAATGATATGAACCTAAGCCATTTCTAAGATAAAAATACACATTTACCTGATTTCTCTGGAGACAGTTGATCACATTTATCTGTGACTTCTCAAGTTTTGGATTAGTTTTCTCCTTTAGTGTCAGGTGTTTACTGAATATAGACTGTAGTAGTTTATGGAAACTGGAAGTTGAATTATTGCAGTACTTTTCACAGTGTTGTGGAAAACTGCTTCCTGCTGCTTATGGATACATAAGCTATTTTCATACCATGTGCCCTTTCATGGCAGAGAGTTACTCCTTTTTGTTTCAGTACAGTGCTAAGAAATTTATTTTTCATGAAGAAAACTATAGGGTATGTCAAGAAAAATGATTTCATCTTATTTCTTTTGCATGGTCTATCATATAACATGTATATGATAGACATCTTTTGATTGGTCGAGGGACAGACTAATGTTTAGATTTGGTGGCTGCTTGTGCTGGTTCTTTCCTGGCCTCCAGGTTTTGTTGGCAGATATTTCTGGCCAGCAGGGGGCGTCCAAGGTCCATCTTTCGATCAAGGAACGACCAAAAAAAAAAAAAAAAAAAAAAAAAATCTGGCATAGGCAACTGCTAGAGAAATACACTTTCAGGAAAGGGGAAATTGAACTTGGCAAGAGGGCTTGCTTTAAATCTTTAAATAAAGTATTGATTTATGTAATGCTAATTTTTATACCATGTGAGTAGTATATTAAAGTCCTGGCTTTTACTTCTTTGTGACATAAAGAACTTCAATAATGTTTAAAGAAGAAAATAAAGATTACCCAGAACTAATTTAAACTCAAACTTGGATATATCTAATTTTATTTTTAGATACATTTTAGAATGTAAGCTTCTCAGAGAATTAAATTAAAAATTGTTAAATTTTATCATGTATCTGTTAGACTAGTACTGAGTATATATCTGGCAATAATAATTAAGTTGTTGAATTAATGATGAAAAGAATCAAAATTATACAAAATTCAATAGTTTTATGATTAACTAATATTAGCATTATATCATATTTTCTTGTTAAATTATTAATAGCCACATAGTTCATTAATTATATGATTAGCTTTATTCAATAAAATATTCATCATCTATTTTGTTTCTGAAAAGTTGTTACAGATTTTTATTTCATTGCTCTAGAATGAGACTTAGATATAGATCACTTATTTATTAGTTTGTTAAAAAATTAAATTTTACAGGAAGACTTTTTATTGGTTCTTTGTGAATTTCATATCATACCCTCCAATCCCACTCATCTCTCTATCCCTCCATATCTGCCTTCTGCCCTTGTAACCTCCCCCAAAAGAAAAGAAAACAAAATGAAACATCTTGCTGTGGAAGCTGCGGTGTGTCACTGTGTGAAACACAATGTAGCCTTTTGCCCAGACAGCTTTATTTGGAAATGTTTATTGTATTAAGTCACTGGTCTGGTTTGAGGCCTCTGGCTTCTGCTCCACCATCAGTCCTGGATCCTCACCAGGACTTCTCTCGGATATCCTATTGTTGCCCTGGAGATCCTGCAGCTTTGGTTCTGCAAGAGCAGCCTCTTCACGCACTCCAGCAGTTCATAGATGAGATAGGTGTTGGGGTGGACCAACCCAAAGGCCCATATCTGGAGTTGGTCAACCTGCCAGCTCTCCTGCTTTGCCTAGGGGAGTGGCAGGACCATCTCTCCTGCCTGCAGTAGCCACAAGGGGCAAGGACCAGCTGTCAGCCATTCTGCCACCGGGGCCAACTCTCCAGCATGGCCCTGATGAGGTACAGGGCCAGCTCTCCTGAGTGCTGTAGCAGGCAAGGGGTGAGGCCAGCTCTCCAGGACCCATGCATCAACACAGATCTGCCAGGGCCCTCTGTGGCAGCATGGAGACATCACCACATCCTCTGGTGGCAGTGCAGGCTACTCACACCAGGCTGTTTCTCCTCCCTCCTGTCTCCAGTTCCTCTTTTCATAGTGCACAGACCTTTTTGCTTCTCATTCTCTCCCATCTCTCCGCCACATACTCGCTCATTGTAATGGTGCTTCCGTCTGTGCCAGGCGGCATCCGGAGGGACCATCGGATTTTATTAATCAAGTTTGTTCTTTGACAGTTTCATACAAGGGAGCAACTCAATCTCATTACTCTGAACTCCCCTGCCCCTGCAACTCTCCTATCCTTCTTCCCCCCTTTCAGTTCCCCCTCCTTCCTACAAGGCAGTTTCTCACATTAATGTCCTTTTGTTTTGTTTATGATCCACTGAGTTTACTCAGGGCCATCTGTGTGATTAGCCAGTGAAGACTGGTGCACCCAGTCTTGAAGAAACTGACTCTCCATCCTCTACACTCCACCTTTAGTCCATCCTTCAAGAGCGAGGGGGAGAGTTTCAAGAGCCCGCTCCCCCACCCCCTTCTGCCCGTGGACCATATATTCATGGGCAGGCTTAGTGCAGTGTGCTGTCCTTCACCCTACCTTTCAGCTTTTGAATTGTTTTCACATTTTCTGTGACATTGCCTGGACTACAGAGTGGGTGGTATATGTCCTTGTTTAGGGCTGATCGGTCAGCCATCCCATCCCATGAACAACAAGGAATCTTTGCTTTCAAGGCTGTTCTTTGTAAGAAGCTGCTCTGTTTAAGGCTTCGGGCTGCGTTTGCCTATGTAAAACAGATGTTTAGAAGGTGGGTGGGCACCATGGACATTGGTACTTTGATAAGTTCCTTAGGGCTTTTTAATATGTAGCAGGGCTAGGAAGCACTGCTGTGAGTTGCACAGCCCAACTGTTGCCTAAAGAGGATGTCCAGACTCAGAACAGGACTCATTACCTACGTACAGTTCGGCTGCCTTCTCAACCACTCAGCACTTCTGTTCATAGTACAGCATCCAGGCTCAGCAGCATTCTCTAGGGAGTGTGAGAAATGCAGGAGCTCTGTTCTCTTCCTCTCCCAGCATTCTCTCTGCTAGGGAGTGTGAGAAATGCAGGAGCTCTGTTCTCTTCCTCTCTCAGCCAGGAGTTAGGGTTTAACAAGGCCGTCTGGCAATGTGAGCATAGGCAATGTGAGTTAAAGGCAAAGGTGCACTTGCATATCTTATTTTTACATAGACTTCATCCCCCACACATGACTATCGCTTGTTTCTAGTTCTTTTAAAGAAAGGTAGAGACAGTATTTTAGCTGTTGAAAGACATGAAAGTAGGGTTTAGAATGGGGGCATGAATGAGATATAATATAGAGATGTATCTACTTGGACATTTTAATCTTTCTAGAATTGAAACCAAAAGTGTACAGAAGTGCTACTCAGAATGAAGAGAGAACATTGAGGCTGACCGTTATTTAGAGTGCTGGACATCTGAACCTTCCCTCACAGTCCTACCTAACTCCCAGCTCTCCTCTCACTTGATGCTTTTTGTGTTTATCATTTTGCACATGCTATGGGTAGGTTTACTCATCTGGGAAACTTGCAATTTTTATACAAGTTTCCTTGATTACAGTCAGTTGGACTCTAACTGACAACACAGACAAGGCCATCTCAGCATTAGATTGCACCTAGTGGAAGAAACAGGACTCTCCCAGGCTGCTGTGTTTCATGTCCTGTAAGGTGGTGTAGGACATTTGGGTCATAGGGTGTGAAAGGCATAATAAAAAAAACCTTTTGTTTTATAGGAAAAGGGACACCTTTTTCTCATAGAATAATTTCAACATGTAAATATGGAATGGATGAGATCAACTGGAAATCACCCTTAGAATATTACAAATCTTAGAAAATTTCAAGATCCATGGCTGAATCCCAAGTTGTCAAAATTTAATGGATAAACAGGATATTTGCATATCTTAATATTATCACCCCAAATATTTATTTCAAAGGAAAAATAGCAAATATATATAAGAGAAGATTCTGTACCCCTGTATGGATTTCCCCTGTACTCAAGTGATTATTTCCTTAGCTATAACAAAGTTTTTAAGTTATGAAGTCCCACTTGTTGGTTGTTGGACTTAATTCTAGGGCAAATGGAATCCTCTTCAGAAAGTACTCAAAGAGAAAATTTAAATAATAAAAAAGATAGGGTAGAAAATGGTTGAAAATGATTCACATCCTTTATCTCTGGCTTATACACACACACACACACACACACATATACATACACACATACATACATATACACACACATACATACACACATATACATATACACACATATACACATGCACACACACATACACACATACATACACACATACACACATATACACACATACATACACACACATATACATATACACATGCACACACACATACACATAAGGATATGCACACATATATGTGCACACAATGGACAAGGAAAAGCGAAAGGCTCTCATTCAAATAAAACATGGGATCCAGACAGAATCAAGGTAAGAGAGTAGTAGGAAACTGGTAAAACCCAGTCAAAACTTGTAGATTAGATACTATGTTAGTTTCTTTTTATTTAAAAAAAGATTTTTATTAACAGTGTGCATGTACACACATGCAGTACTATTTGTGATGCGATGAATTATAATGGTCAATGCTATTGCATTCCTAATGTGTGTTAGAGAGGTTGGCAAGTAGTCTACAAATAACTAATACTGATACTCCTTACAGTTTTGGCAGAGAGTTGATGTAGACATAAAATTCACATCTGGCTGTATGTGATCATGGGGGGAGAAGGCAGGATAAAGGCTCCTGATGGCTGCAAATCTTGGGGTCATGAACTGTGGTAGAATAATTAACACAAATAAGGAATTACAGAAAAAAGGAGTATGAGGGAGGCCACTTCATTTCTCAGCATGTCATGTGTGTCCACAGTGTCTTCTTTGGCTTATTTTTAAACACATAGAATAATTTATTGAAATGTAAGAACATGTTAAATGTGCTTAGTGTTATAAATGGTTAAAGAGATTTGATCAGATATGTGGTGATGTTCGGCAGGCTCCTGGGGTAGCTGCTTGTTGAGCAGAGTGAAGCTTCCCTGAGCATGTTTCTGCAGACTGAATAACCAGTTTCAGATGGTCTGGCTAGACATTCCTTTGAAAAGCAAATGAGGCACAGTTAGAGTGTGTGGGGCAGACAGGGTGTGGACTTGGAAAAATGATTGGTAATTAACTAGGTAAAGCCTGCTGACTCAAAGTCTGATCTGAGTAGTGATAAAGTGTGTTGGTACTCATTATAGTAAATGGGATTTCCTTGGTGGACACTCCACCAGTGGAAGTGGGTGAGAAGAGACTGCATTATTAAATAGTCTCATAGCTAACTGCTTGAGCATACACAGTGCTCACAGAACACACAAAACTCCTACAAGGAGCCCTGGGAGCATGGCTGAAGTAATTTGGCCTCATAGATTCCACTCACCGTCAAGCATCAGTCCGTTCCTCATCAAGACAAGGGTGTTTGTCTAAAAATCTTACTTCACACTGGTAGGAGGAAGTGTGTTCCCTCTGGGATAAAATCGTCTCCATGTTTGCTAAGTTCCTTTACCTTAGACACTGACTCAGGCCTGTTGTTTCTGTCTGATATCCATGGGAGAGGGCTGACTATCCTGTGAGGGGAGGGAGGGCTTGGGGTTGGCCAGAGCTTTCACACCACTCAGATGGATGTCATTTTGAAAAACTAGCATGGTCTTTTCTTACCAAACACACTGCCTGTTTCCCCTACTTATGCTGGAGCAGCAGAGAAAGACAAAGGGAAAAAAAAATCAAATCCTTGCACCAATACCAGTTTTGGAGTAGGGAGAAGAAAATCAAACCAAATACTAAAACCAAAGTAACCTGAAATTCCAGCTTTACTTCTGATTTGGATTTGTCCACACAGGTGATGATTTCTAATACCATTTCTTTAAAGCTATGTCAGGAAGTTGGTGAATAACTGTGGCTAATCAATAAAGTATTTCAAAGGTGTTTCAGAATGAAATTACCAAAGTTGTTTGAGAAAGTAGTCATCCAATGTTATATGGTAGTAACGCTTAAGTGGTAAAGTTTGGGACACTAGTTCTATTTCTTGTACTTTTAAATGCTGATTTTTATTTACTTTTGTTTTAATAAATAGTCATGATAATTAGTAACTCTAAGATGGCTCAGCATTCACTATGCTGTAGCTGCTTAGAAAATATTGCAGACTCTCGTAGGGCTTGTGGAGATGTTAGTGAAAAGATATTAAATAGACAAAGCACACATGCCTTTAACCCAGCCTTCAGGAGGCAGAGGCAGCCGAGCTCCAGGTCTAGGGAGAAACCCCATCTCGGGATAATGTGGAGAGTACAGGGCAGGACACCTGTTGTCCTTCTCTGGCGCCTTGTGCAAACATGTAAACAGGCACCTCACGTACATGAACACAAACAAAAGAATCAAGAGGGACTCAGAGGGTTAGGTAATAGTGCATACTCTTTGTAGCAGTGCTGTAATATTTTAGTTTTTAAATGAAAACTTTCACTCATATGCAGAGTGTAGTAGTTATTTCTCTCATTGCCACAGCAGAATACCCACAGGAGCAATTAGCGGTGAACATTTATTTTGCTCTTGGCTTGGGGAGATACAGCCTTTCATGGCTGCTGACATGGAAGCTTGTAGCTGGTCACACTGGTGTGGATTAGGAAACAGGGTTAGACTGGCAGCAGACATGGTCCAGAATTCTCAGGGCTGACCCACAGGGCCTGACATTTTCCATAGGTCTCATGCCTAGAAGGTTCCACAAACCTCCCAAAACATCATCACCAGTGGGGCCCAGGAGTTCACATATGAGTGTAAGTGGGGACAGTCCACACCTAACCATGATAAGAAGAATGCCTAGAATATTTTGGAATTTAGTGTGCATGCACATATGAGCACATACAATGCACACTGCATTTACATGGTTTTCACATGCAATTATTTTTTATTACATTTTGTTGGTTGTATGTGTATACATGTGTGGCTTCCCACATTCCCTGGCACATGTGTGGAAATCAGAGAAGAATTTGCAGGGGTCTGATTTTCCTTCTAACATGTGGAGCCCAGGGATTGATATTGAACCACCTTACCAGCCCCTTTCAACTTTTGTCTTTTTATTCAGGATAGGAGTGGACTGTTAATGCTTAGTTTCTGGTTAGTCTTTGTCTTTATGAAAGAATCACTTCTTATCTGTTATAGGGCGGAATCAAGCACTATGTGCAGGCATTCTTTATCAGAATTAGCCAAGTCCCAGATGGAGCAATAGGAGCTGAATTTCAGACAGCAATCAGATATTGGGGACCAGCAACCTCAGTGAGCATCCTATACCCTCTCTATCAGTAACAGGCAAAATTCCATATGATAGTATTTCTCTTTAAACAACTGAGACTACATTAAGGGAATTGAAAGCAAATCTTATAAAATTTGCTTGTGAATATAAGCTATGAAATTGGGGATAACACATTTCAATTGGAGCAACATTAAAAATTTTAGAAGCAAAAATGGTAATAAAATGATGAGGAAAGATAGGAGTAATGGATCAGTACAACGTCTTCCTAATGTGGCTCCTGCCATGCTAGGGCGATCTTACCTCAAATCTGTAGTGGTTCCTCAAGAATGAACCTGCATTTTGATGGACTTCTGTGACTTCTTTTCCCTGGCCGATGAGGTTCTTCAGACCCAAAAGCTCTTCACCTGGATACTGTTTCCTTGTTTCCAATTGTTTTTACGTGTGACACGTGTCATATACTCTTTTACTTTGCTGGGGCGCTGACTTCTCTCATGTCACCCTCAACAATCTTCCATCATGATTACTTCAGTCCATGCTTGCTTTAAGTCAATTTGGGACTTAACTCTTTGCCAGGACTATTTGTCTCAGGATTAGGACTTCTTAATTCTTTTTATTTTTTTTTTAAATTTTTTTATTAGGTATTTTCCTCATTTACATTTCCAATGCTATCCCAAAAGTCCCCCATACCCTCCTCCCTACTCCCCTACCCACCCACTCCTACTTCTTGGCCCTGACGGTCCCCTGTACTGAGGCATATAACGTTTGCACAACCAATGGGCCTCTCTTTCCACTGATGTCTGACTAGGCCATCTTCTGATACATATGTAGCTAGAGACAAGAGCTCCGGGGTACTGGTTAGTTCATAATGTTGTTCCACCTATAGGGTTGCAGATCCCTTTAGCTCCTTGGGTACTTTCTCTAGCTCCTCTATTGGGGGCCCTGTGATCCATCCAATAACGGACTGTGAGCCTCCACTTCTGTGTTTGCTAGGCCCCGGCATAGTCTCACAAGAGACAGCTATATCTGGGTCCTTTCAGCAAAATCTTGCTAGTGTATGCAATGGTGTCAGCATACTACCGGACTTCTTAATTCTTGGCTCTACTTTGTGAACCACCTATTGTTTTACTGCCTCAGAACCACTAGGGGGAGGAGATTTCTAGCAAATCATAGCAATTTGCAAATGTGAGGCGATTATTTTAAAATACTAACCATTTGTGAGTTTTTGGTATGTGTTTTGAAAAAATTAGAAGATGTTTAGAAAAATGGAAGGGAAAGTGTAGAGATTTTCCAGTTACCTTTCTTTTTCTGTTTCCAACATAGTTAATTTCTTGTATTATTGTGGTTCATTTGATGTGATTGATGATCTAATATTAATAAATCACTATTGTCTGGGTTGCATATTTTATATTAAGGTTCACACCTTGTGTTGTATATTATATATATTGTTTCAGATTGGTGTAAAGAATATTTTACTGGGGTTCTAGATAAGATGACATTGAATCTGTGGATCAAGTTGGGAAAACTGCTATCTTGACAACGATGAGTTCTACCACATATGTCATTGGTGACTTGTGACTTTCTAAAATTTCTTCTATTAAAGTTTTGTAGTTTTCTCAAGCATTTCTCAACCTGTCGTTATTCTTTCCTTAAGTTTAGAGCTGTGCCTTCCTATATAGGATAGCCTGTCTGCATGTTCCTGTTAAGAACTTGAAATGTGACTTAAGTGGAGACAACTATTAGATTTCAAAGATTTAGTAGCAGAAAAGAGGCAAATGTGCCATCAGTAATGTTATTTTACATATTATATTTTAATTGTCTTAAATAAGAATATTATTAGTTTAATTTAAACTACTTGTTTTGCCTTTTTCATGTGGCTACTAGGAAATTTATAATAATGCATGCAGCTAGCATTATAAAATATTAATAAAACTTCTCTAGAATTTACATACCTTACCTTGTTTTTACATCTATTAGCTTTGATGGCTAAATTGGGGTTAGAAATAAATTAGGATTCACTGTCCTAAAGATACTTTGCATTCCTCACACAGAGCACTCTAGGCATATGACTGTTTCTCTTTGGTACTCTTCAGTAGGATTTGTCAGAAAGAGAGATGCACTGTGGTGACTTTCTCGCCATCAAATGAGGCCATAATAGGATGATTACAAAATAAAACGCAAGATAAATAAAAAGCTCTGGGGTTCTTCTCTAATAGAACCTTTCCAAGGCCTTAGGCTGGTGCTAGTAATGAAATCACAAGACCCTATATTGTGTAGCTTTTGCAAAAGTAAGACACCTTCAGTACTGAGGATTGAACCTCTCCTGAATCAAATACCTAGCCCGTTTCCCCCATCTTTCCAATTGTGTGTGTGTTTATGTATTTTTGCATGTGTGGGTAGATGGTTTTATGCATATGGAAACTTGAAGTTATCGGGAATCTTTGTTGATTGGTTTTCTATCTTATTCAGTGAGTCATGGTCTCTCAGTTAAATTCAGAGCTTTCCTACAGGGTTAGTCTTGGTATCCATCTCTCTCCGGGGAACCCTCTCTTCACCTTCTGAGGCTAGAATTACAGGAGGCCACCATGTCCAACAATATTTTATGCTGGATTCTGGGAATCTGGACTCTGGTACTGTATTTGCATGGCAAGCATGTTAACCTCTGAGCCATCTTTCCTAGCCCTTAGACCCTCTGTTTGTTTTATGGTTTTGCTGTGAGAAGGTTTAACTAAGTTCTCCAAGCTGGCCTTGAACTCTCTCTATAGCAGTGGCAGTGTTTGAACTTGTGATCCTCCTGCCTCAGCCTCTCTGGCAGATGGGATTACAGGCTGTGTGTGGGATATTTTAACCATGGCTAGTTATAACTTTTGTCCACTCTGGCTTTTCTTTGTCTTACTATAATTTGTGCCAGACAGCATTAATGTGCTCATAGGTATATTTTAGACATACCTAAGGAAAATTAAATTGGTGATACGTTTAGTTTAGGCTTAGCAGAGTATGTTTACATGGTTTATGGACAGTTATGTCTGTTTTTTCCATGTAGAAATGGCTTCTAGGAATGCTATAATTGTCACTCAGGGTCATCATTCAGCAAATACTGAGACCTTCTAAGTGGCAGCTCAAACTTGACATCAGTGTGTGACTGCATTTTATGGTTCTTCCTTCCTTAATGGAAGAGAAAAAGAATGTCTGAACACTTGAAGCCAGTCTTAAGACTAGACTAAGAAAAATGCTACCAGTTATCAGACGGTCAAACTGGTAACACCGGCTTCAGTTTTCACTGATGCCTTGTTTATCTGGGAAGTCGTTTTACTCAGGAATGTATTTCATATGCAGCATTATAATCTATAATTGTAGGTTTACTACAATTTTTAATTTCTGAGTGTGCATTGAGTGAAATTGATTTTTGTCAGAATTCCTGTGTTAGTAATTCTAATACACACTGGGGATTCCTGTGCTGGAAGATCAATGTATGTAACCTGAAAGGAGTAAGGTAAACAGAAGTGCCATCCTCAAAGTCGTTCTCAATATTTGATAGCTGGAAAGTTTCTAAGATTCTTTGGGTGTACTGGCAAAGTCAATCCATTTTTATATTAATAGTCAAATGTTATTTTACTTTTAATTTCTACCCCTCTAGATATTACACTGTAAAACTTTCCAACATCCTATGTAGAAGCAGATGAAGGAGTCGTTGTATCTTTTGGAATATCAAACATGAGGAGTTTGCAAGACTAAAGTCATTCTTTTTGCTGCCCCTCTTTTACTGAAAGTTTGATCACAAAAATGTGCCAATCCGTATGCATGTTTGTGAGATTCTGTACATATGAAATACTGAATGGTAAATCTTTTAACCACTGAAGGACTTGGGATGGAATGCATTGCACAATGCATATTTAGGTCTGTTGTATACTGATGGAACTAGAAATACATCCTGAAAAATGCTGTTAGCCTGATCCATGGTGTGCTGTGGGGGAGTGGGGCTCTATTTCAACCCAGGTGAACTGCCGTGGATTTAATTTAATCTGGATTAAAAGTCTAGCCCGATTAAATTCTGCCTTTCAGGTGCAAGAGTATGACAATGGTCTGACTGAGTGATTGCTTTTACAATGCTGTTTCTTCCTCTCAGCTTCACCACATTAAACATCAAACGGCCCAATTCTAGCTTTGACTCTGCAGCTACTCATGCTTTGCAGTAGTTTGTTTCTGTCGTTTGTCACAAACTATTATAAGTAACTTGTTTATTAGAAATTAAATAGTGTTTCCTCTGGGAGTGTGTTGTGAGGTAGTTGTGAGTGGCCTGGAGTTTATCTTCATGGTCCTCTCCTTTGGCAGAAAATCTTGCCACTTGTGAAGGAAGTTCTAGGCTTAAAGTCATGAAGGTAATGCAGCTTATGAAGATACCCAAATTTCTTTCAGGCCCAAAGAAGAAAAATGTCAGTTTTCAAAATATATTTTAATACACACATTTTCCAGGTCTGTCTGAAGTGGCATACTAAAGTATTTCAAAGACAAATTGATCTCTTTAATGATTTTCTTTGAACTTGGAATTCTCTTCATTCAATCTCTCTCTTGAAATTTCAAGAAAAACTTTCAGGTAAATTTAAAGACTTTATACCTCCCAAGACCTTCCACTGGTCTCTGTCTTTTCCATCATGTGATGGATGGGGATGGCTCACATGGAACCTCCAACGGTGACGTGGTTTAGCTGAGGAGATCTGAAACAGCTTACTGAGTTCCTAGAAGAAACAGAGTGGCTTTAGATGCAGGTGAAAACATTCTGTGCTTACACATGGCAAGGGACTGCAGATGGGTAGTTTATCTACTGTGCTAATGCCAGACTATTCCCAGTGTACCAGTGGCTTCTTGCAATATTATGCAAGAAATTCTGAGGCTCATTCTAAGTTGGTTACGGCCCATGTTCATGTGTGCATATGTGCATATGTGCATGTGTGTGTGTTGTGGATATTGCATGGGTAACTGAATGTATTCTAAGGTTAATACCATGGAATTGGTGGCTTAGTAAAACCATTCCTTTATGCGCTTTCATGCCTGTGAATAGGTTCCTTGCTTTCATTGAAGTCTGCATTTGTCAGCACAAGACAAAGAACTCTTTGCTATTCTTCAGATGACATACATGTTCTACCCTAGGACAACTTACTATTTGGTGGGTCTATGGTGGTTCCCTCCGTGGTGTGTGTGGCCCTTCGCAGGCCTGCAGGGGTGCTCATTTCATAGTCATCATCATCTGTGACACCAGGAGTTGTGACATGGGCCGGAGTGGTTCCCTGGTTGACAGCGTTCGCTCCTGCCTGTCTTGTAGGAAGGACTCCATTCTGCACATCTGGTTTAGCCCCTGCCTGACCAGAGGGAGGAATGGCTCCAGGGAACAAGGGGTGGATAAGGAGGCCTGTGAAGATTTGGGAGGCTAATGGCTAGAATGGGAAGGAAACAGAAAACAAAGTGAAAAAGAACGCACTTCAACAAGGTTAACCCATCTCTTTTCTTTGGAGGACAGCAGGTTGGTTAGGAGTGGCAGGCTGTGGCGTGGGAGGAAGGGAGGGCTAAAGTCAGAGAAATCACAAAGACCTGGCATTCATCTAACATGCCCTTGTCAGTGTTGACATTTGTTACCGGGCTCCTTTTCCTTAAAAAGGGAATTAGAACGCAAGGCAGTCATAACAAAAGCATAGTCTGAAGGTATCAGGCGTGTCTGGATACAGTGCTATGTAGAAAATCCACAAAGTATTGACAAGCTCTGTCTCTGTCCTTCACCTAAAGGAAAGCCTTTCTCTTGCCCATAAAAAATTAAAAAAAAAAAGACTACAAGTTAATGGAAATACAAGTTGATCAACCAGACATTGCCTTTGTGGCTTGAGTTCCATTCAGGTCCCTTCGGCCTCCTTTTCAAAGGCATCCCTCTTTTGGGTCAGGAGGAGTTAGTTCTCTTGGTACTTGAGCTGCCTTTGCATTTTCTGAGATTACTGAAGAAACATCTTTTTTTCAGAGGTTTTCATGGTTAGGCTCTGCTTGAGGTCTGGGCCAGGCCTGCTAATATGAATTTAAGCTAGTTCTCAAAGTCATCCTGAGGTGGTCTGAGAGTGGAGGCCCTAGCTAGGGAAGCCTTGTCTTAGACTTCAATCCTGAAGGCAGACCTAGATCTCTGCTAGATAAGGAGGGAAGACTACAGCACAGAACACTGCAAGCTGAGAATCAAGGCATACAGAAATTATGAATGTCAGAGAAGACTGGAAGTTATCCCAACACATGCCATATAAGAATAAGTATTATTTTGTAAAATCAGGTGAGTATGTTGGGCTGTATGAAAAGTTCATTATGACCATGGATTGAACTAAAAAATGTTTGAAAACTACGATAGAACTATAGAACCCATGGCTGTGGATCAGGATCTACATTTTCGGTTGCCTTTGAGACAACTCATTTAGGCTTGTTGAGCCTCAGTTTATCTGTAAAGCTCCATCATGGGTCTGTACTTTGTATCGTGAGGTCTAAAGGTGAGAGATCTGTTAAAAGAGCTTGTTTTGTGACAATACTCCAACAACAGGAAGATAGGAATGTTCATCTGTCAGTGCTGGCAAGGGAGATGCTGATCCACAACTGGAGTATTATTTAGGGTAGTATAGCAAATACAATACATACCCTTTTCATAGTATGAAAAGCCTTTAAAAACTGTGTTCTGTGAACCTGCCTCAATTCCTTCCGTTGTTATGTTTAGATAGCAGAGTAATCCAAACAGATGTTTCTAAACATGGCCTGTTCATTACTGCATAGAAAGTATGAGTGATGGGAATAAGTACTTTAATTCTTATCCTTCAATTATTAGTGTTTATAGAAAAGAACTCACTCAACCCTACTAAAATATAGAGAAGAATCTCATACAATGGAAAGGACAACAGTGTTAACCCTTCCTGCAGAGTCAATATTTACAGTACTCTGCTTCAATATCTGGAGAATTGTATGTGATGTTCAGTAAAAAGTTTAAGTCAATCAAAATAAAGTTTAAAAGTGTTCAATGGATTTCCAGGTTAACACAGATTGTGACAGCAACATATCGAAAGTTATCACAAAGTTAACTTAATGGAAAGTAGTAGGAGACAGATGACAAATTTTTAGGTGAGAAGGAGTAATCAGATTTGAGGAGCTCTGAAAATACACAGCTCATTGTAGGTAACGTAGTTAGATGGGGTTGTGGTCAAAAGAGCTGGAAGGGCAGATGACACTGGGAGGAGGGAGAAGAAGAAGTTAAACAGTAGTGACTTAAAGGATTTTCTTTTTACCAGTTCCTCTGAGCTTAGGAGAGTGCCCTAAAAGCAAAACAATAACAAGAAGCAATTAGATATATTTTAATATATTCAATGCAATGTATTTAAAATAACTAAAATATGTAATTACTTTTAAGTATTCTAAAGAAAGATTTTCTTTTTACTTTCAACAATATATTAAATGGTCTGTTATGTATATCACAAAATTTGTGTCAGAATGTGATATAGGATTGCTCATGTTTATTATTGAATAATGTGACTTACCTTTATTTGAAAATTATACATATAATATATATATATATATATATATATATATATATATATATATAAAAATTAAGTGATAGATATAAGAAGCCTGGAGAATACAGAAGACAGCAGAAAAATAACACTATGGTTTACAGATGATGGTCTTTCCATGTGTTTTCTACAAATTTCTACAAATTTACTCTTCATGTAATAGAAACTCTTATTTATATAGTTCCTGTCTTTCCTTTTCTCTTAGTATTTCATAGGAACGTTTTAGCTGTTTTACTGCCAAATTAATGCAATAAATATAATTTTAAATGGCCACCTAGTATTTATTTGTGGTTATGTTGTGGCTTACATAATTTTTCTTTGGTTTAGTCTTAAATTTAAGGTTTAGCCATATTTTTATGCACCACAAATATTATTTGATGAATATGTTATACTTAAATCCTTGTGGCATGTCAGATATATTCTCTTGAGCTACACTTAGATGTGGAAGAAAGAGCTAGTAGGAGTAGGTGTGGTGAATGGCACACTCTGTTAATCCTAGAACTGGAGAGGTTGAGGCAGGGGGATTGCAAATTCAGGGGCAGCCTAATAAGCCATACATATGCCTATTTAAATACAAAGAGTTCATAGGGATTTTATACTAATATTTGTCTCTGATTTTAAGACTGAAGCTCCCATCTGATGCTGATACTGATGCAGATGTTGGTCCTTGGTAATTTTATCAGTGAGATCAAGAGTAACATTTGCAAAAGCAACTAGGAAGAGGAAGAAAAAGGTGTTGAGAATTCTAGGATAAGCACTTATGGCTAAAGTAGATTTGAGATAAAATAACCCCCTACATCATGGGCCATCATATTCATCCCATTATTATTTTTTTTGTCAGTGTGATTCAGGGGTGACTGTCTGCTTCATTTACTGAGGGTGTGGCTAGAGGATCAACCACATCTCACTCATTTTCAGAGTGGGTGTTAACTAGACGGTGTCATTGTTAACTGAAATGGTACCCTGAAGAATTTACAGCTGCACTTGCCTGCCAGCTAGGGCCAGGTAAGTTAGAGCTCTCTATTGTAGTGCTTACACAGTGCAAAGTGAGTTAGAATCCTGGTGCCTGATTGGTGAATTGAGATAAGAGACACATTCTACACCTGCGTGATTAACAATCAGTCTGTTTAGCAATAGTCTTACCTGAGCTCCAAGTTGTGCCACAATAATGGGTAACATCTGAAAAATAAAGGGACAAAAAGCACTGTTAAAATATAATCGTGTGGGAGCTGGAGAGATGGCTCAGTGGTTAAGAGCACTGACTGCTCTTCCGAAGGTCCTGAGTTCAAATCCCAGCAACCACACGGTAGCTCACAACCATCTGTAATGAGATCTGATGCCCTCTTCTGGAGTGACTGAAGACAGCTACAGTGTACTTACATATAACAAACAAACAAACAAACAAATAGATAGGTAAATAAATAAATCTTAAAAAAATAACAGTGTGTTTGGTGGGAGGTGGTGGGGGCTTGGATTATGGGTTACACTTGTTCAGCAACCCACATCCACAGCTGAGACCTTCAAGTGAGACTAGGTTATGTTATAAGTTGCTGGCTGAAATGGTAGAGGAGTTGTCATGCTGTGGTATTCTCTTACTCTGTATAACATAAAATTTTATTTTTGTTTACATAGAAAATCCATAGTGTCAGAAAAAATATCATCAAAATTGACATTTAACTTGGTATATAGCACCCTGACAGCTTTGAATTTGACCGGCTCTTGACCTTGCTATTTTCCCATTCTGCTGGCACCACAGTGTCTGACAGGCCAACAATGACAAGCACATGTCTCCCTATAGAAGCTGGTCAGCTTCTTGTTGACCGACAGCAAAATATGACAGTAGCTAAATCAGTGGGAACAACAAACCCTCAGGGTGGGTGGGGAAGGGAGAGGTACGATTTTGGAGAACATGAATCTAAAAATCTCTTCTTAATGGAAAGCTAACTGTTCAGCAGCATAATTGTAAAGGAAATTTGTTGTCTTCGTTGCTGTTTGGAAGTTGTTTGAAGTATCCACCATGGATATGTGAGTATTTATGGTATGACACAAACTGTTTTAGATGCTTAGCCTTTTAATCTTTGTAACCAATAGAGGAAGCTTCTACATTGAAGCCTGTTTTAAATTTTGAGGAAAGTGAGTTGCTGTGGGGTTAAAATAACTTGTCCACACCACACAGGTTGTACAGAGAGCTGAGAATTGAGCAGCTATATTGTTCTGGAACAATTTCTTCCCAGGGTTGGTTTTTTATAGTTAAAGGCTGCAACCATATTCCTTAGGTTTGCATCATTGAAAATGATCCAATTTTCTTTTGCTTTCTAAATATTTATGTTTATTATAAATTATAGTCATATATGCCCATGAATTAGTGCTACTGTCACTGTCTTTGGTTACAGAAGCTTCATTTTTGACAGTGGGCAGCAGCTAAGGCAGAGACTCATAACTGATGTAAGTGGTAAGGATAAAAAGACCAGTGAATGCTCAGGACCAAATGGGCCATCTGTACTGTCCTTTCCAAGGCTCAGAAAGAATATAAGTGCTGGAGGAAGGGACAGAGTGCAATGCAATGCTGTCTTGTGGGAGGGACATGGCTGTCACACTCTCAGCAGCTATGATTATCTGCACAAGCTGCACATGAGATTGGACCTGTCACCATTCTCTCATGGACATAGAAGGGGCCCATAAGGCCCCACCTCTCTCTGAAGATCTATAGACAGTTAATGTTTGTTGGGGTAGCAGAGAGATATTTTCCTCAGCCATATTGTTGGTGGTAGGTAAGTCATCAATGTGCCTATAAATAATACCTTACCTGTGCTTCTGTAAGTTAACCTAATTAAGTTCACTGGTTCATATGTTCATGCACACACACAAAAATATGAAAGAAGAAGAGAGACTATATAGGAAGAGGAAGGCAAGGAGTAGGAGGCAGACGAGGAGGGGGACATAGAAAGTGATGAGAGGTGATTCTTTTCAATGTACTTCATATACATGTATGAGACTGTCATGATGACCAATTACTGTGTATAATCCATGGTAATAAAACATTTCCAAAAAACTATCACTATATAAGAAGAGACAGGTTGTAGGCAGTGGAGTTTGACCTGGGAGAAAGCCATGGGAACGCTTTGTGATAGTGTGGCCCAGAGACATTGAAGAATCCCCAGAGAGAATGAGGAATGAATGACCTAACATTCCTGCTTGCTGGGGAATATGCAGTGTCAAATCTTCTATACTAAACCTTTTATGACATGCTCACTAATGCCTCTGACTCTCTGGGGAATAAGGTGTTGTGTTGAGTCTGTTTCTTTTAAAATATTTTAACTTACAAATCACCACACTACATGATTTAATAGACACCAGCATGACATTTGACTGAGTGTGTGTTTCTGTGGTTCCCCCCTTTCTCCCACTCCCCACAGTAGCCGTAGCCCACAGCAGATTTGAATCAATGGTTTGGGTGGAGTAATTGAGGCAACTGAGCCTGACTGAAGCTGGCCAATCTGTATGTGAATTACACCAGTG
This sequence comes from Mus caroli, assembly GCF_978045245.1. Classification (NCBI taxonomy): domain Eukaryota; kingdom Metazoa; phylum Chordata; class Mammalia; order Rodentia; family Muridae; genus Mus; species Mus caroli. The sequence goes on along the minus strand of NW_028227259.1, from coordinate 92,105,149 downwards.
TCACGGATTACAGAGGCTCACATTTCATTTGCCTCTTTCTTTGGTCTCTTTCAGAGGGCAACATTTATTCTTAATATTAAATTGTGTCTTATAAAAGCCCAAGAATGAGTTCAAATGAAACAATTCTCATATAGCAATAGATTTAGTTATAACGATGTCACTATAACATGAATTTAGAGGGAAAAATTTAGAAAACAAAACAAAACAAAACAAACCAACCCTGATTTTCTCCAGTCAAGTGTATGCACATGGTAGTGCATAGCACGCTCTGCACTTACAAAAAATAACATTGTAAGCGAATGTTTTAAGGCGTGCAAACATTTCATGCCGTTTTGTGATAAGTAGAACAAACACCCACAAATCATCTGCATTCAATGACTTTGAAATGGGTTCCTTTCTCCCTGTGGCTTCATCTGAGAGAAGATGCCCTCAGAGTGCAGGAAGCCTTGCCTCAGTTTACCTGCGGTTGCAGCTGTTGCTGTCCATTCAGTGGTCCCAGGGTGAACGGGAGAGTATGTGCGCCGTGGGGCCCAGCAGCAGGGTTGAACTGTGGGGCATCAGAGAAGATTTCCATTATGTTTCTTTCAGTTTGAGCATCTAGGACCCTAAAGCATACTTATTAAAGGTAAAAATGCATTCAAAGGAAGAAGTTCATAATATTTTATTATGTGTATAATTAATCACAGACATGAAATTAACATATTCACTTAATTTTTTAGCACAAGGTCCATTTCTAACCTCTATATTAATTTTCCAAAGATTTTTAAAAATACTTGAATTACATGAATACGTGTGTTATATATCCATGTGTGTCAGTGTGTGTGTGTGTGTGTGTGTGTATAAGTGCAGGTTTAAGTAGAACAGAAGAGGACATTGGACCTACTGGAGCTGGTGTTGTAGGAAGTTGTGAGCTGATCTCTGTGATTGCAGGGAACTGAATCTCAAGACCGCTACAAGAGCAACATAGAGTTCTCTCTATATTATATTGCTACAAATCCTATCCAAGTGTTGTTAGCCATCGAATTATCTCTCAAGTCTCTACATTAAACTAAAAAGTAAAAAAATATCAAAACCTAGTGTGTATATATTCTCATGCCACAGAATGTATTGGTGGAGGTCAGAGGTCAATTTTGGTGTCAGTTGTCTCTACCTTTAAGTGGCTTATGGGCTTCAAACTCTGTTTGTAAGGCCTTTGATGCAAGTGTCATCTTTTTCCCCATACCCCAGGAATTAAATGTTTTCCTTTGGCATCTCTGAGATCATTTAGGTCATTTACCCCTTTCTGGCTACAATAATGGTTCTTGGACATTTTCTGATTTTTTTCTATTAGGAAATGAAATATTTCATAGGTATTTCCAGACAAAGTTGCAAGATATAATCCATGCATTAATGCTCATCCAATACATGCATTAATAGTTATTTTTAAATCTGCACACTGGTTAGAATCAGGAGGGAAACATTTTTCTTCCTCAAACAGAAGGATCTTTACAGATGTTCTATGAGCAGAGAGAAACTCTTGTCCTTTCTTGTCATCCTAGAGGGTAGGAATAGTGGTCACAGTGTTTATGTGGCTTGTGGATATAGTAGGGAACATTAAGGAAGATCTGGTACAGAAATGGGGCAGGATTTTAGAGAAGAGGTTATCAGGATCAAAGGCAAGAATGAGGTCAATTATATAAAGATTTATTAGGAAAACTTTCAAGAATTATTGAGTGCTATCTGACTCTCTGACTTTCTCCTTGCTCCTATTGCAGCTCATGTTTAGTGATTAGGTGTGCATGTGCTCTGTGGATAGACATTTCTCTATGTTCTTGACTCTCCTCCATGCTCAGTATCAGGTGCCTGATTTATTAAACAAAAGGGAGTGAGGTAGTATAAAAGAGTACTTACCAATGGCAGGTCTGACCCCAGAGTGAGAAGCTGTGTTAATGGTATGAGACTTATGGAAGGAAAAACCTGTAGGACATTGAAACTGGGTGTTAGAGAAGCCACTATCTGTCTCTTCAGCAGTGCCGATGGTAGTCTCAGATAATTTATACTGCTTCCAAAGGCATGGATTCCCATCAAGTCAATGCAGGCAAAGGTTCAAGCTCTGTCACTACCCTCGAATTGTCTGCATGAGGCCTCCTCGTTTCCTGTGTTGTTCTGGATGGCTTAGCAGTATGCCAAGTTTGTGGGTTTTATCTGGTGATTTATATATAGTTATTATTTAGTTATAATATTTTTGTTTTAGTACTTAATTGTGCCCATCCATTTTTAGATTCTTTCCCCTAAAGAATGTCTGTAATAGTATAAGCTACAGATCTTTTAAGGACTTAGATGATTTGATTTGAATGATCTATGATGCCCAATAATTAAAGAGACAGCTTGAACTTTTAATACCATTGACTAATATTTCAGAGTCTAGACAAAGACAAGGCAGGCAGTGTCCTTTATAGTTTTGTAAATAGGTGACACCATCCACTTTTCAAAGCTTTGAATATTTAGATAAGCCAAATTCTTGCTCATGTAACTAATTCACATACAAGGAAAAAGAATGAGGTTGCTTGGTTTTCTTCATTTAAATATAAAAACAAGTACATTGGCTTTCTTATTTCTCTCCCTCAAGAAAGCCTCTTCAGACATGAGACTATGCAAATCTTGATTTTTTTTTTTAAATTGCCAGTCTCAATATGCTTTCTTTGTCATTGCTGGGTGCTTACCTGATTTGGTTGCTGTTGAGGTAGTGGTGTCACCTGACCTGGAGTTGGTTTTGTTGCAGGACCTCCCAAAGCAGGGTTAAGCTGCTTCTGTGAATATAAATATTTGATAAAGTGGGAGGGATGTGTTTGAGGTTTTTACCCATTTACATCTGGAAGGTAACAGTTCACCCCCCAACAACACTATGAATTTAAACTCCATGTCTTTTGCAGTAGTTTTAAGTCTTCAAATATTTTATGCTTAGCAGGAGACAGAATCAGAGACTAGGAAATTGCCAAGTCAAGAGGGTGAAGAGTAGAAAGGTAAGCCAGGGCGAGTTGGGTTCCAGTGGTCCCTGGCTCCCATTCGTCTACAGCAGCTGCTCCTTTCCTTTCCTTGCCAGGCCTTGGGATACACTTGGAGTCTTAGCTCTATGCACATTTGCTTTACTTCCCCTTTACATTATTTGAATTAAACTCCATGGGTCCTACTGCATTTTTTTTAAGGCTCCCTACTTTTTTTTTGCCTTGCATGTGACATATAATGGGAATTCAGTGTCTTTCCTGGCCAGAGTAAGTACTTTGTATTTAAATTTGTTGAACTCACGATGACAATGACCTCGCAGTCCAGATGGTCTAGCTGTGTGGCTTTTTAAATGTTTTATAGGTGAGAGAAGACCTGTGCAAGGTCACTTGGTGCGTGTCAAGGTCAGCACTAAGACCACTGCAGTGACCCCAGTTCATGAATACAATAAACCCTACCCCCCAGTCTGATCTCATAGTGCACTTGTTGCTGGGTGCATCCCACAGGGCAAGACTGACACCAGCTCTGCTATTTTAAGACTTTTGCTTTTCTTTTTCTTTTCGTTAAAAATTTAGTCCTGAGAACTTCTTAATAATGTGTTAGTCATTTCTAATTTGTTTTTCCTCCCTGTTTATTTTTTCCCACAGAAATTTTTACAATCTAAGCTTTTCCTAAACAATGATTTGCTCTGTGTAGCCACTGTGACTTATGTCAGGGATCATGTCCCCTTGCTGTGTCCTCATTACTGTGTTTTTAGCAATCAGGGCATGTCTGTTGTCTAGAGAGTTTCCAATGAGTCATTGTTGATTGTACAGGTGAGTATGGTTTCTTGTCCTTCGTTCACAGTTCATCGATTGCATCTTTCCTGAATATCTTAAGCACTGTGTCAAAGGGAAGTCCATGGGATAAGTCCAAAGGGATAAGATATTCCATCTCTATGTCTATATAATAACTTAGGACAACTAAAGTATAGATGGAAGGAACACCAATCTCCTTCCCCCATTTTAAATATTTTGTAATGATATGTGTAAAATAAAAAAAGTTTGTCATTTTATAATGTGTATCATACACTTGTAGGTAAGAGTTCATCTTATTTATATGCTTTGTTTATCAAGTAGAAAAATCAGAACCATGATTTACTCTTTTAGTCATGAGCAAATAAACAGTCCCCAAGAAAGTCGTACTTTTGTTTTGGAACATAAAATAGTCACTTTGTCCCTCAGGGCTGCTATGTTGCTTTGCTAAAACAATTGAAATTCTTCCATGTTAATGTGGATGCATTTTTTTTTTTTTTAGAAAAATGCAGAATGTTGAAATTCGCACTAACATCTTATTAGTTTACCTTATTTGTTTTGAAAATTAAATTAGGAAACTTAAAAAAAACAGAATAGAGTCGTTTTCTTGAAAGGCATGAAGAAATAAATGGCTGTAAGGAGACATGGCTTAGGCTGGTCAGTACATAAAGTAAAGATATCACACTTACTGGTAATGACTGGGCTGATCCTAGAAGACAAAGCAGTAGAATCATGGTCTTCATGTTTCGATTTGCTACCTATAAGAACAAAATTATGTTACTCTTTCACTTTTTTTAACCTATGAAAGAAGATGACATTGAAAAATGATCATTCTACTTGCAATATGGTGAAGTAATGTTACCTGTCTGCTACCAGGCAAAATGATATTCGAAATCCAGATGACTTCTCCACTTTACTCTGGTGCAAAATTTATCTTTTGCTGATTTGTGTTTGTAGAAGGAATTTAAGCTCAGCTACAGGAGACAGACAACCTGAGAGACCAATCAGGACTAAACTGTCTGTGAAATCATTTGGTTTCATTTCCCAACACTTCATTAGGAGGGTTATTAGCTGCAGACATTGTATTACCCAATGTCTACGATCTGACTAGAGGGTATTTTAGGGAGACATGCCTATATAATTTTAAAAAAGTGCAGACAGAAAAAAAAAGACAATTGTCTTTACTTTCAACTCTTTTGCAAAATATTTTTGAATTTACTGGTTTTATCATATAAGAATGAGCAAAAATATAGGGCTCTCTGTATACTTTGTAAAAATAAAGGTTATCATATGATTTCTCCAAACCTCACTTGTTTCCTTGAAAACAATGAGCTTTATGTGTCAGTGCACATAGATTAATTTTTATATATTTAATGGTTAAACTGAGTTACACTTTCTTTTTGATGTATAGATAATCTGTTATTCGATTTTTACATTATAAATGTTATAACACATATCCTTTCTTGCATATGTAGCAGTATTTCTATAGGTGTCACTTCTAGGAATATTAAAAAGATTCAAACATCTATAATTTAAATGAATATGAAAAATTGCCTCTAAGAATTCTTGAATAATTTGTTTGATTTTTAATAATGAAAAATGGGGAGGGGCTGCAATCAGGGTGTTAAATGAATAAATAAATTAATGGAAAAATATGAAGAGTTCACATGGGGGGGAGAAATAATCAAAAGAGATGATGTGATATAAGTTGAAGACAGGAATTTACTGAGGTTTCTTTCAAAAGATGTTCAGGTCACATCTATCCACAGGCTTCCAGAACCTGGGTTTCAGACCAGGCAAGGTCTCTTCAGTAATATCTGAGATGAAATCAACGATGAATCTGTCTGCCAGAATTTCATACTGAAGACCATATGACATTCAGTGTTGTCTTTTCTTTAGTGTGGAATGCCCGTTGATGGAAAATTAGAGATGATGAGGCATTTGCCTAAGTTTTTCCTTATACAAACTCTACTCATCTGCTCATGACTGATGACTGTCAGATAATCTGGTAGGAATGGGGGAAACACTATATGGGAGGCTAACACTAATAACATGTGTACTAAGGTTAACAATAGGAGTGTGCACAGGTATGAGGAAAAGCTCTCGATTGGGGGCAGGGAAGACTTTATGGAGGAGGTCACTTTTAGGATGAATTTTGAAGGAAAATCATTAACAGGCAAGGCGAGGGTGGGTAGATAGTTCAGCTGCCCTGTGAGCATGAGGACCTGAGGAGGGGTCACCATCACTTATAAAAGTTGGCACAGTTATTTTTGTCTGGAAACCTAGTGGTTCTGGGCAGATCCCTGGACCTAGTTAGCCTAAAGTCTGGCCAGTTGGGAGCTCTAGGTTCAGTGAGAAATCCTGTCTTGAAAACTAAGGTGGACATTGATGGAGAATGACATACTACACTGACTTTTGACCTCACGCGAATGTGCACACACATGTATGCAAATCCATGCGCACACACACATACACCCATATGAACACAAACATACACACACACATGTGTATGCACACAAAAGGAGACAGAGACATAATACATTAGGTGGGTTTGGAGAATAAATATGATGAGAAAAACACAATAGACATGGTAAAAGTTAATACTGAGAGGATTAATGGAATATAAATGTTGCAGGACATGAAGGGAAGTAGTTCTTTTTCTCCTCCTATTACTATTTATTTATTTGTGTATGTCTGTGTGTATGTGCTTGTGTGTGTGTGTGTGTACCTGTGTGCATTGGCAGAAAGTGCCTTTATCTGATGAGACATTTGGGTGGCCATTGAAGTAACTTCTTATTCTTATGACCTTTCCTTAGCAAGTTCATCTTTTTGTTTTTTTGAGTCAATTTATATAAAACTACTAAAAATCGTGCATCAGTATTTTTCCTGCATGTTTGTGTGCCATGTGTATGCCTGGTGCTAGCAGAAGACAGAAGAAGGAATTGGATCCCCTGGCACTGGAGTTTAGATGATTGTGAGCCAACATGTGTGTTGGGAATCAAACCTGGGTTTTCTGGAAGAGAAGTCAGTGCTCTTAATCACTGAGCCAACTCTTCAGCCCTAGTTAATCGATTTTCCAACCCTCTATTTAACATATTCATGAACATTTTTAGTTTCCAGGGACAAAAATACCTGCCCTCTGGAGCCTGCATTTTATTTGTAGAGGAGTGTTACATTTTCATGCAGCTTCACGGCATGTGATTGACCCCCAGGCATTGCCTGTTCTACTTCTAGGTAAATTTTGGGATAATTTGCAGGTCGTTCTTTAACTGTTTTTGTTTGTACAGAGGAAGAATTAAATTTCATGTCATTGCTATCTCTAGGATTAGGTGGGGAAACCTGTGTTCTACTTGTAGTCTAGAGTATGGCTCCAATGAATAGCACATTCAGTTGAATCACTGCCTCTGTCTGGGGCTCAGGTGATTCAGGGACCTCACAGTGAGTACATTACATATTTCAGACATACCTCCAGCCCCAAGCTGAAGTGAGACATGTCTTAGCTAGGAAACTGAGTAGCCAGTGGAATTAGACTGAAGCAAGTGGGCAACATTATGAAGGCTGAGTAATTTCTTAGACTAGAAAATTTAAGTCTGAAAGGAGGTAACTTTCAACAATGTAATTATGGAGTTGGGTATCAAGAAGTACATACCATGAAAGGGGAAAATTTCTAAATTGTTCAAAATCAAGGTACATCAGCAAGATAATTTTGTTTCTGAAATTACGTTGGGTAGCAGGATTTATTAAAGGGTTTTATGGACTACAAGTGACATCTTTTAGTCTTGAAGGTCTAGGCACTTTGTGATGCTTTTTAATTGGTTTTAGTTTTATAGTTTTTTTTGGATTATGGACTCTTTTAAGCCCTTCAACCTATGTACCATTTTCTCAGAAAAATACATCTATAACAATGAACATAATGCATACCAGACAGTGACATACCAGACAGTGACACAGGTTTGATAGACTTCCATACATAATGATGAAGATATAAATTAAGCCTCTGATTTAAAGGAAACTTGATGGAAATCTCTGAGATTTGTGCCGTCCCTGAACTTAATAGGAGTTTTCAATCAAGAAATGAATTCTCTCCCCAATTCCACCATACTCAGTGCATATAGGAAAAGCTGGAATTATCTCAGATGCTGTTGAGGAATCTCAGTCCAAGAGGAGCTCTTCAGCAATGAAAGGATGAGGCAGATTGAAAATCCTATCTCCTTTTGTCAGTGTCACAAGGATGCTGGGTGCATGATTCCTATTGATTATCACCAAGGGTGAAGCCAGAGGAAAGAGAAATGGCTTCAGAACGCATGGAATGTGGGCCACACCTGTTAGCACAGTCACGATCGGTGCACCTCAGAGAGGAACGACCCAAGGACCATGTGTCCTGAAGACTTTATGATGTTGTTGAGTTTTCCTCTACTTGTCTTTACGTCCCCTTAATCTTAAGAATTTCATGAAAACTCTAAGAGGGCTTCCAGCCCCTCACTGGGCAGTATCTCTGGCACTCACAATGTTAGTGTTTGATCTCTTTAAGGCATTGCTGCTGGAGCCCATTAATGATTCAATAACCATCCTAGGAAAGAACTTAGAAATGTAGATTGTTGCAATGACCACCATTCTTAGAAAGCATTTGGAAAAATAAAATTGTTAGTGAAGCTAGGTTAAGATGTTTTTACTACTGGCTCTGATGTAAAAAATTTTAGGGAACAATTTGAAGTTCAGAAAGGCACACTCTTATTAGTTAAGCTAGGGATTTTTAAGGCCAGGGAATAAGAACAATGGTAGCACTGGCTGATGTGACTCTCCCGGAGGCTGCATGAACGATTTCTTATGTCCATTTTGGATCTCAGTTTCCTGATATGATTTAATAAGAATTGCTGATAAGTAAATATGCATTCTGAGGATTTAAAGTAGATATGGCTGATTTTTATATAAAGTTTAGGTTTGTGATTATTTTAAGATTCTTGTAAGATTACTTTTTAAGATAAATAATAAAATAATCCTTTCTCTGTAACTGCAAATTGTTGCCTGCCAGTAAGAGAAACTGGCTGAGAAAACCACCTGCTTGCTCACATTTCGTTAATCTATAACAAGTTGCTTAGCTAGGAATATACGTGAGTTCCTGGGAATAATTCGTTTCCTTTACCTGTACTATGTAATGTATATCTTGTAAAGGTATTGGAGAACATACTGTTTTTCATAGTCATTCAGTAGAAAAAATAGAATCTAATCACATTGTAATTTTATACAGTTTGAAAGATTTTGCCGGGATATATAAGCTATTGACAAAAAAAAGTTGTTGGAGATTGCTCCATCTACTGTGTGTAAGTATGTATGTATGTATGTATGTACGTGTATAAATGTGAGTGTATGCATATATGTGTGTAAATATGTTTATATGTGTGTATGTGATATGCTTGGGGTCTACTTACTGGAATTTTGTTCCATCCATTCTATGTGTGAGTGTGTATATGTCTGTCTGTCTTCATAATGCATGTATGTATGTATGTATGTATGTATAAAGTTATTGTGGACTCTGCCTTTTGCTTTATCCACTCAGTGTGTGTGTGTGTGTGTGTGTGTATGAATTTTCTCCTTTTTCCTTTCCTTTTTCACTGGAGTTTAGAATTTTTAGTTTAGAAAAGAGTTTAGAATTTTTTCGCTGACCACTGGGGAGTGCCAGCCCCAGTAAAGCTTTGTTCCCTCAGAGAAAAGTCTGCTGAGTAATTTTTGTAATTGCTGGCTGCCATCATCAGCAGCTCCCTTCTGTTGCTATCAGCACTGACCCTGCTCGCCAATGCCACACCTGCTGCCAGCCTCAGTATAGCCCCTGGATGTCAAAGCAGGTCTTTGACATCCTAGACATTTTTTGACTGATTATGCTGCTTTGAATAAGTTAAGTACATTAATAATTGGGAATTGTACCCAGCCTTTCTTACATACTACAAGTACAATGGCACCTGTTAACCAGGAACAAGTTGTATATGTCATAGGTGGTATGTACCAACATGATAAGGACAAAACCCATCCTTATATTCTTGCAGGAAACCTGGCAAGAATTCAAGAATCATAAAATGGATCTCTCACCAGAGATCAGCAAAGAGCTGGAGTGTAGAGTCATCTTCTATTGCTGCATTTGCTTATGATGCATCTGCTGCTTGGAGTCTCCTCCTCATTCCTTTCTCTTATCAAATATCAAATGTTCTTCTTGATTCTAGCACCTTCACCAAAACATTCTATTGCTCTCCTTATTTGGGGTCAGTCTATTCTTTTTCTGAGGCACTACTGGAACTTATGACTTTCTTCATAAATTTATGAATTTATTATAATTTAAAAGATTATTTTTGTTATTCTTTTGAAATATTAGATTTAAAGGAGTACTATGAGTCTTTATCCATTAATGATTTGAACTGAGTGAATATATACCTGTTTCTGTCTCTACATTTATAAAAATAGAAAAAAGTGCTTGACCAATTCATGGTACCCAAGAATAAAGTAGGAGATATGCTTAGAAATGTGAAACAGAGTTAGTTTTCTATGAAGTAATTGGGTGGAGGCTATACAAGGAATTGAATTATTTGTCTAAAATTCTACTTAATGGAAGAAAACTATTTTGTTCAGAGTGTATATTGGGAAAATGTGTCCAGATTTCTTGGCCAAGTAAGCAAGCACTTTGTTATAGGTGATGTATTATTATTAAAATTCTGAACGAGTCTCTATCAAATTTCCACAAACAGTTGCCTTCAGCTTGATAGAATATAATAATAATATATTCTCTTAATATAAAAATTTCAAGTCAACAGTAGATGCTCAATTCTAAGCCCAAAGAACAGCACCAAACCAAGAAAAGGTAAGACAAGAAGCTGCAGGAGAGGATAAAGTTTTGCTAGTGTGAGGAAACAGTGAACAGTCACAGAAGTGACTTCTAGATTTGTGATATTAATTAGAAGAATACCTAGCTTCAAAATCATTGACCAGAATGAGGTTCTGTGGCATAAGGAAATTCTGTGATTTCAAAGTTTGATGCAGAGTCACCTAACTTAGGAGAGATGGCTTCATTTCAGGGTTGTAGGTACCAGTCTCTAGATGTTATGGTGTGGAACTTGTAGCATGTGTGGAGGTGCAGTGCTATCCAAGAAGTCCTGACAGGACAATGAAAGCTACAGCAGTGCTTTAAAGTTCAGAATGAGAGCTTAGGAATAAAAGTGCTGAACACAGGCATGGGATTGTACAGAGGAGATAGAAAGAAAAACTTTCTGAAATTTGTCCATGTGCTTTGTTAATTTATAGAATTGTACATTTGGGTTCATCAGATAATTTTAAAGATGGTGTTGGGTAATGCTGAAATTTTTGTCAATTTATTTTGGTAGATGGTATTCTTAACTGACTACAGGGCTTTATGTGAATATACAAGCTCCAGTCTGACAGTTGTTTATTTAAAAAATTGTTAAGATTTATTTATTTTGTGCCTTTGAATGTTTTGCCTGAATGTATGTGTGTGCACTATGTGAATGGCTGAGGAAGTCAGAAAGAGGGTATCGGATCCCATGGAACTCTAGTTATGGTTGGTTGGGAACCACAGTGTGGGTGCTGGGAATTGGATCTGGATCCTGTGCAGGAACAGCAGAGGCTCTTAACCTTAAGCCATCTCTCCAGCCACTAGATTCACCCAATAGGCTGAAAGATACTAGTTGATTGGAGATAAGAATAAATGGTTCACTATTGAGGAATATAATGTTGTGGAATGTGTGTAGAGGTGGGTAAGTCACTACAACAGACTGAGAGGCACAGAGACTGAGGGGACACACTCAGAGAATAGTTTTACAATGTGAAGTAAGTCAAACACTCAGGAACAACAAAAGACAGCAGCAGCACATATATAAATATGTATATTTCATATATACACATGTATTTCATATAATAAAGAAAAAAGGGGCATGGATTTGAAAGAGAATGCAGGAGTGGAGGAGGGATTGGAGAGAGAAAAGAGGGGAGAAATGATGTAGATATCATAAACATGCATGAAATTAAAAAGATCAAATATCAGAGCATGGAGAACTTCTCAGATGTCGGGCATGATAACTCAATTGTGGCCACCTAGTATCAGAATAGGGAAGCAGTACACTGAAACTAGAGTCATGAGGATGAAGACAGAATCAGAGAATGCAGAGATGTGAATGGAAGGCACATCAGTGGACACAGGAAGAACCACGTCAACAGAGTCATCAGACTTCACTTAGAAATCTGTGTGCTGGGGTTGAGTGCTGTCTAAAGGGGCTGCATGGAGTCTCCTTCTTTGTATTTCATTTCCTTTCTTTGCACTTTCTGTTCCTCTATTCTTCCTTCAAAACATAAAGATGCTAGAATACATCGTTTATAATTATTGGGAGCCTCCCAAAGGGGATTAGCAACAGAAGATAGAAATATCAAGGTATCTACAAGGACAACAACCCTGGGAAGGAAGGATTGTTTTGGACGTAGAGCTCAAATGGAGACATTGGGTTTTGACTGTGTCATCACAAGAGGAATAAAGGCAAAATATCCGGCACAGATGCAGCAGCCTTGTAGATCTTCATTTTGCTTTTTAAACTATTAGACAATTTCATTTGGTAGGAGTTGGGATACAAGAGAAAGACCAATATTTAAGACTGAAAAATATATTATGTGGTCTTTATGAGTAAGTGGCAATGCTAACATGAGATTAGTGGTCTGGGCAAGCACTTTTAGTAATTCCAGTTGACTTGATGCATAGCCATCTCCGGTAATCCTCAGAGGTTGGCCATGAAGATATTGCTTAGACAGCTGTGGTTCTAGGGGCAAGACTTCACTATTTCAGACCCTGAGCAAATGGTTGTTAAGACAATCATTGATTTATGGTACCACTGCAACTAGCTAAGGACCCATGATTTGGGCTTGTTTCTCTTTATATATCTTCTTTCTATTCCTTTAGTTCATGTCCTAACATCCTTTAATTGAGCAATATTGAGAGAAAAAAAGCTATCAGTTAGAGGGCTCTCTTGTTTTCTTTTCTTCCTCTCCCTTTGGTTTTTTTTTTTTTCTTTTGAGAAGGGGTTTCTTTGTGTAGCTTTGGCTGTCCGGGAATTCACTCTGTAGAGCAGGCTGGCTTTAAACTCAAGAGATCTGCCTACCTCTGCCTCCGGCATGCTGGAATTAAAGGCATGCCTCACCACTGCTCAGCCTCTTTTGTCTTTTAAATAAACTTTTTTTACTTTAATGGGCAAGATGTCCTTAAATTGCAATGTTCACACCTTTGCTTCCATTCTTTCCTGCTTTCAGAAGGATGTCATTTAGATGATTTTCTTCGGGATACCAATGTGCTTCATTTTTTTGAGACAAAACCAAAACCCCATTGATTTTGTACAGTTTACACTGTCTCTGGTGCTCATCTTTCCCCTGTTCCTTTAAGCACAATAGAGCTGTTGACCTGGTTTTCCCTCTGTCTGAAATCCTTGGCTTGTAGTTTGTTTGGCTTATTTCATTTCATCCCTTACAACCAATAGTCTTCTGACAGGCCTTTCCAAAACATTCTAGTGCCCGTGTACTGATCTCTGTCACCTTCCAACATGCCACCAAGCTCATTTCCTTGTGATCACTTCTAACAAAAAGCATTTGCATTGCTTATCGAGTACCTAGCAGCTGTCTTGATGAGTAAGCACATTTTATGAAAGTAGGACTTTGTTTCCTCTACTGCTGTCCTGGGCCTGGCATAATGGTCAGGTGATGAATACTGTAAACTGAGTGCATGAGGTGGAATGCTTATCAGTATTAGAAACATTTGCATTTGAATCACTGCTTTGCTATTTAGTAGCTATATATTTAGGAAAGGTCAGTTATATTGCTACCGTTTTAAGTTTTTCCAATAGTAGATAGGCATTTCCCTTCTCGCCTTAAAGTTGAGGGTCATATGGCTGGAGAAACCTAGAGTGATCCTTGCCTCCTAATGGTGCTCAGTGTTAATTTGGTCATTGAGGCTTAAGACCCAAAATTATGCTGAAAGTCAGTTTTTTGTGGATGAATATGCCCAGAGTCTGTTGGGTTCCCAGGTCCTGATTGTGAACCTGATTTCTAAACATGTGTTGTTTTAAAAACTTCAGTATCACCCATCCATTTTATACCAGTCCCATATATTACAGATTCTTGTGTTTTGGGGGCAGGAACCACTAGTCAATATGTACAGTTTAGATGCAGCTAGAATCCCTTTGTATAACCTAATTCCAAGTCTTTGTTCTTTTGATCTTTTATGCTATTAACAATAACTTACCTTTTTTAAAAAAAAATTTTATTAGGTATTTTCTTCATTTACATTTCCAATGCTATCCCAAAAGTCCCCCATACCCTCCCCCCCCACTCCCCTACCCACCTATTCCCACTTCTTGGCTCTGGCATTCCCCTGTACTGAGGCATATAAAGTTTGCAAGACCAATGGGCCTCTCTTTCCAATGATGACCGACTAGGCCATCTTCTGATACATATGCAGCTAGAGACACGAGCTCTGGGGTACTGGTTAGTTCATATTGTTGTTCCAGCTATAGGGTTGCAGATCCCTTTAGCTCCTTGGGTACTTTCTCTAGCTCCTCCATTGGGGGCCCTGTGATCTGTCCAATAGCTGACTGTGGGCATCCACTTCTGTGTTTGCTAGGCCCCGGCATAGCCTCACAAGAGACAGCTATATCTGGGTCCTTTCAGCAAAATCTTGCTAGTGTGTGCAATGGTGTCAGCGTTTGGAGGCTGATTATAGGATGGATCCCCAGGTATGGCAGTCTCTAGATGGTCCATTATTTCGTCTCAGCTCCAAACTTTGTCTCTGTAACCCCTTCCATGGGTGTTTTGTTCCCAATTCTAAGAAGGGGCAAAGTGTCCACACTTTGGTCTTTGTTCTTTTTGAGTTTCATGTGTTTTGCAAATTGTATCTTGTATCTTGGGTATTCTAAGTTTCTGGGCTAATATCCACTTATCAGTGAATACATATTGTGTGAGTTCCTTTGTGATTGTGTTACCCCACTCAGGATGATGCCCTCCAGGTCCATCCATTTGCCTAGGAAATAACTTAACTTTCTGACATATTAATCTATAAAGTTATTTCTGCCTCTCTACTGATGGTATACACTACTACCCAGAGGTCATCTTATCTCGTCTGTGCATGCTCAAAGGTGGTATAATAAATGACCAGGGCTTTCTTTCAAAGACTTTCTCTTCCTAAGCACTATATCCTCCCCTTGTACAGTAGAACTCAGTGGAGAAATGAAATTAACCAATCAGCAGTGAACACTGTTCTAGTATAAGGTAGAGAATATATGTGAAATGTTCAAGTGTTGCTTAAGGGCTACTTCTGGAAGTTAGCTCATGAAGTAGCATTTATTCAGAGCAGCTATGTATAGCTTTTCTTGTTGTTCCTTCCTTTCTGTAGTCCATGCTTAAGGTTTCTGTCTGACTGTTCCCAGGTGGTCTGGGATCTGGGAGAGCTACCTAAGCCCCCAGAAAGGCATGGTTTCTTCAGAAGTCACATTTCAATAAATAATGTTTCTGAATTTTGCTTAAGGCTATTGCTGATGACTGTAATTTTCTTTTTTGCCATTTTTGATATTTT
The DNA here is from genome assembly GCF_978045245.1 of Mus caroli. Taxonomy (NCBI): domain Eukaryota; kingdom Metazoa; phylum Chordata; class Mammalia; order Rodentia; family Muridae; genus Mus; species Mus caroli. The sequence goes on along the minus strand of NW_028227259.1, from coordinate 92,089,768 downwards.
ACTGAAAGCTCCTGTTCATTAATAAGACAGAATGTTTTAAAAAATGTATTAATCTTCTCAATTTTCAACTTGAACTGTGCTGTGGTGTGGCTTGAACTCCACAGTTGTAGATTTTTAAGACTGTGGCTGAAAAAATTACCCATTAAACCATTCAACTAACAAACCAATCAACACTAACCAGCCAACTAAGCAAATAAGCCTAATGTCAAGCAAATGAAAACCAACCAGACATATGCTGCAATTGAGGATGGGGGACACTAGAGGGCGCTTATGATACAGTCATGCTTTTTCTAAACTGAACCATCTGTTCCAGAATCTTTCTTTTCTTTTTTCTTCTTTAATTTTTTTGTTTGTTTTTTTGTTTTTTACAGTCCAGGTCCACTTCCAGGTCCACTGTCTGACTGTTCCACATCTCCGCGCCCCGCGCCTCCCCCTCCCCCCCCCCCCCCCCCCCGCCATGTGTCTGAGCAAGTAGCTGTGTTGTCCTCTGGGATTTCTTTCTTTCTTTCTTTCTTTCTTTCTTTCTTTCTTTCTTTCTTTCTTTCTTTCTTTCTTTCTTTCTTTCTTTCTTTCTTTCTTTCTTTCTTTCTTTCTTTCTTTCTCTCTCTCTCTCTTTCTCTCTCTCTTTCTTTTCTTCTTCTTCTTCTTCTTCTTCTTCTTCTTCTTCTTCTTCTTCTTCTTCTTCTTGTCCTTTTATTTTTTTTTAAATATTTTTTATTACATCTTTTCCTCAATTACATTTCCAATGCTATCCCAAAAGTCCCCCATACCCTCCCCACCACTTCCCTACCCACCCATTCCCAGTTTTTTGGCCCTGGCATTCCCCTGTACTGGGCCAAATAAAGTTTGCATGTCCAATGGGCCTCTCTTTCCAGTGATGGCCGACTAGGCCATCTTTTGATACATATGCAGCTAGAGTCAAGAGCTCCGGGGTACTGGTTAGTTCATAATGTTGTTCCACCCATAGGGTTGTGGATCCCTTCAGCTCCTTGGGTACTTTCTCCAGGTCCTCCATTAGGGGCCCTGTAGTCCATCCACTAGCTGACTGTAGGCATCCACTTCTGTGTTTGCCAGGCCCCGGCATAGTCTCACAAGAGACAGCTATATCTGGGTCCTTTCAGCAAAATCTTGCTAGTGTATGCAATGGTGTCAGCATTTGGAAGCTGATTATGGGGTGGATCCCTGGATACAGCAGTCTCTAGATGGTCCATCCTTTTGTCACAGCTCGAAACTTTGTCTCTGTAACTCCTTCCATGGGTGTTCTGTTCCCAATTCTAAGGAGGGGCATAGTGTCCACACTTCAGTCTTCATTCTTCTTGAGTTTCATGTGTTAAGCAAACTGTATCTTATATCTTGGGTATCCTAAGTTTTGGGCTAATATCCACTTATCAGTGAGTACATATTGTGTGAGTTCCTTTGTGATTGGATTACCTCACTCAGGATGATGCCCTCCTGGTCCATCCATTTGCCTAGGAATTTCATAAATTCATTCTTTTTAATAGCTGAGTAGTACTCCATTGTGTAAATGTACCATAATTTCTGTATCCATTCCTCTGTTGAGGGACATCTGGGTTCTTTCCAGCTTCTGGCTATTATAAATAAGGCTGCTATGAACATAGTGGAGCATGTGTCCTTCTTACCGGTTGTGACATCTTCTGGATATATGCCCAGGAGAGGTATTGCTGGATCCTCCGGTAGTACTATGTCCAATTTTCTAAGGAACTGCCAGACTGATTTCCAGAGTGGTTGTAAAAGCTTGCAATCCCACCAACAATGGAGGAGTGTTCCTCTTTCTCCACATCCTCGCCAGCATCTGCTGTCACCTGAGTTTTTGATCCTAGCCATTCTGACTGGTGTGAGGTGGAATTTCAGGGTTGTTTTGATTTGCATTTCCCTGATGATTAAGGATGTTGAACCTTTTTTTCAGGTCCTTCTCTGCCATTCGGTATTCCTCAGGTGAGAATTCTTTGTTCAATTCTGAGCCCCATTTTTTTAAATTTATTTTTTTATTAGGTATTTTTCTCGTTTACATTTTCTTTTTTTTGATTTTTAATATTTTTATTACATATTTTCCTCAATTACATTTCCAATGCTATCCCAAAAGTCCCCCATAGCGCCCCCCACTTCCCTACCCACCCCTTCCCATTCTATTGGCCCTGGCATTCCCCTATATTGGGGCATATAAAGTTTGCAAGTCCAATGGGCCTCTCTTTCCATTGATGGCCGACTAGGCCATCTTTCGATACATATGCAGCTAGAGACAAGAGCTCCGGGGTTCTGGTTAGTACATCATGTTGTTCCAACAATAGGGTTGCAGATCCCTTTATCTCCTTGGGTACTTTCTCTAGCTTCTCCATTGGGAGCCCTGTGATACATCCAATAGCTGACTGTGAACATCCACTCCTGTGTTTGCTAGGCCCCGGCATCGTCTCACAAGAGACAGCTATATTTGGGTCCTTTCAGCAAAATCTTGCTAGTGTATGCAATGGTGTCAGCGTTTAGAAGCTGATTATGGGACGGATCCCTGGATACAGCAGTCTCTAAATGGTCCATCCTTTCATCATAGCTACGAACTTTGTCTCTGTAACTCCTTCCCTGGGTGTTTTGTTCCCAATTCTAAGAAGGTGCACAGTGTCCACACTTTCGTTTACATTTTCAATGCTATCCCAAAAGTCCCCCATACCCACGCCCCCAAGCCCCTACCCATGCCCCCAAGCCCCTACCCACCCACTCCCCCTTTTTGGCCCTGGGATTCCCCTGTACTGGGGCATATAAAGTTTGCAAGTCCAGTGGGCCTCTCTTTGCAGTGATGGCCGACTAGGCCATCTTTTGATACATATGCAGCTAGAGACAAGAGCTCCGGGGTACTGGTTAGTTCATATTGTTGTTCCACCTATAGGGTTGCAGTTCCTTTTAACTCCTTGGGTAATTTCTCTAGCTCCTCCATTGGGGGCCGTGTGATCCATCCAATAGCTGACTGTGATCATCCACTTCTGTGTTTGCTAGGCCCCGGCATAGTCTCACAAGAGACAGCTCTATCTGGGTCCTTACAGCAAAATCTTGCTAGTGTATGCAATGGTGTCAGTGTTTGGAAGCTGATTATGGGATGGATCCCTGCATATGGCAATCACTAGATGGTCCATCCTTTCGTCACAGCTCCAAATTTTGTCTCTGTAACTCCTTCCATGGGTGTTTTGTTCCCATTTCTAAGAAGGGGCACAGTGTCCACACTTTGGTCTTCGTTCTTCTTGAATTTCATGCCTTTAGCAAATTGCATCTTATATCTTGGGTATCCTAAGTTTCTGGGCTAATATCCACTTATCAGTGAGTAAATATTGTGTGAGTTCTTTTGTGATTGGGTTACCTCACTCAGGATGATGCCCTCCAGGTCCATCCATTTGCCTAGGAATTTCATAAATTCATTCTTTTTAATAGCTGAGTAGTACTCCATTGTGTAAATGTACCACATTTTCTGTATCCATTCCTCTGTTGAGGGGCATCTGAGTACTTTCCAGCTTCTGGCTATTATAAATAGGGCTGCTATGAACATAGTGGAGCATGTGTCCTTCTTACCGGTTGTGACATCTTCTGGATATATGCCCAGGAGAGGTATTGCTGGATCCTCCGGTAGTACTATGTCCAATTTTTTAAGGAACCGCCAGACTGATTTCCAGAGTGGTTGTAAAAGCTTGCAATCCCACCAACAATGGAGGAGTGTTCCTCTTTCTCCACATCCTCGCCAGCATCTGCTGTCACCTGAATTTTTGATCTTAGCCATTCTGACTGGAGTGAAGTGGAATCTCAGGGTTGTTTTGATTTGCATTTCCCTGATGATTAAGGATGTTGAATCTTTTTTTCAGGTGCTTCTCAGCCATTCGGTATTCCTTAGGTGAGAATTCTTTGTTCAGCTCTGAGCCCCATTTTTTTAATGCGGTTATTTGATTTTCTGGAGTCCACCTTCTTGAGTTCTTTATATATATTGGATATTAGTCCCCTATCCGATTTGGGATAGGTAAAGATCCTTTCCCAATCTGTTGGTGGCCTTTTTGTCTTATTGACGGTGTCTTTTGCCTTGCAGAAGCTTTGCAATTTTATGAGGTCCCATTTTTCGATTTTCGTTCTTACAGTACAAGCCAGTGCTGTTCTATTCAGGAATTTTTCCCCTGTACCCATATCTTAGAGGCTTTTCCCTACTTTCTCCTCTATAAGTTTCAGTGTCTCTGGTTTTATGTGGAGTTCCTTAATCCACTTAGATTTGACCTTAGTACAAGGATATAGAAATGGATCAATTCCCATTTTTCTACATGATAACCGCCAGTTGTGCCAGCACCATTTGTTGAAAATGCTGTCTTTTTTCCACTGGATGGTTTTAGCTCCCTTGTCAAAGATCAAGTGACCATAGGTGTGTGGGTTCATCTCTGGGTCTTCAATTTTGTTCCATTGGTCTACTTGTCTGTCACTATACCAATACCATGCAGTTTTTATCACAATTGCTCTGTAGTAGAGCTTTAGGTCCGGCATAGTGATTCCACCAGAGGTTCTTTTATCCTTGAGAAAAGTTTTTGTTTTCCTAGGGTTTTTGTTATTCAAGATGAATCTGCTGATTGCCCTTTCTAATTCGTTGAAGAATTGATTTGGAATTTTGATGGGGATTGCATTGAATCTGTAGATTGCTTTTGGCAAGATAGCCATTTTTACAATGTTGATCCTGCCAATCCATGAGCATGGGAGATCTTTCCATTTTCTGAGATCTTCTTTAATTTCTTTCTTCAGAGACTTGAAGTTCTTATAATACAAAGCTTTCACTTCCTTAGTTAGAGTCACGCCAAGGTATTTTATATTATTTGTGACTATTGAGAAGGTTGTTCTTTCCCTGATTTCTTTCTCAGCCTGTTTATTCTTTGTATAGAGAAAGGCCATTGACTTGTTTGAGTTAATTTTATATCCTGCTATTTCATTGAATCTGTTTTTCAGGTTTAGGATTTCTCTGGTGGAATTTTTAGGGTCACTTATATATACTATCATATCATCTGCAAAAAGTGATATTTTTGACTTCTTCCTTTCCAGTTTGTATCCCCTTAATCTCCTTTTGTTGTCGAATTGTTCTGGCTAAGACTTCAAGTACAATGTTGAATAGGTAGTGAGAAAGTGGACAGCCTTGTTTAGTCCCTGATTTTGTGGGATTGCTTTCAGCTTCTCACCATTTACTTTGATGTTGGCTACTGGTTTGCTGTAGATTGCTATTATCATGTTTAGGTATGGGCCTTGAAATCCTGATCTTTCCAAGACTTGTATCATGAATGGGCGTTGGATTTTGTCAAATGCTTTCTCCACATCTAACGAGATGATCAGGTGTGGTTTGTCTTTGCGTTTGTTTATGTAGTGGATTACATTGATGTATTTCTGTACATTAAGCCATGCCTGCATCCCTGGAATGAAACCTACTTAGTTAGGATGAATAATTGCTTTGATGTGTTTTTGGAATTGGTTAATGAGAATTTTATTGAGTGTTTTTGCATCGATATTCTTAAGGGAAATTGTTCTGAAGTTCCCTATCTTTGTTGGGTATTTCTGTGGTTTAAGTGTCAGAGTAATTGTGGCTTCATAGAATGAATAGGGTAGAGTACCTTCTGCTTCTATTTTGTGGAATAGTTTGTGCAGAACTGGAATTAGATCTTTGAAGGTCAGATAGAACTCTGCACTAAACCCATCTGGTTCTGGGCTTTTTTTGGTTGGGAGACTATTAATGATTGCTTTTATGTCTTTAGGGGATAGAGAACTATTTAGATCATTAACCTGATCCTGATTTAACTTTGGTACCTGGTATCTGTCTAGAATTTTGTCCATTTCTTCCAGGTTTTCCCTTTTTGTTGATTATAACCTTTTGTAGAAGGATCTGATGATGTTTTGGATTTCTTCAGGATCTGTTGTTATGTCTCCCTTTTCATTTCTGATTTTGTTAATTAGGATGCTTTTCCTGTGCCTCCTCGTGATTCTGGCTAAGGGTTTATCTATCTTGTTGATTTTCTCAAAGGACCAGCACTTCTTTGGTTGATTCTTTGAATAGTTCTTTTTGTTTCCACTTGGTTGATTTTGCCCATTAGTTCCATTATTTCCTGCCATCTACTCTTCTTGGGTGAATTTGCTTTCTTTTGTTCTAGAGCTTTTAGGTGTGTTGTCAAGCTGTTTGTGTGTGCTCTCTCTATTTTCTTTTTGGAGGCACTCAGAGATATGAGTTTTCCTCTTAGAAATGCTTTAATTGTGTCCCATATGTTTGTGTAAGTTGTGGCTTCATTTTCATTAAACTCTAAAAAGTTCTTATTTTCATTTTTCCTTCCTTGACCAAGGTATCATTGAGAAGAGAGTTGTTCAGTTTCTTCATGAATGTTGGCTTTCTATTATTTATGTTTTTGTTGAAGATCAGCCTTAGTCCATGTTGATCTGATAGGATGGGTGGGACAATTTCAATACTTTTTATCTGTTGAGGCCTGTTTTGTGACCAATTATATGGTCAATTTTGGAGAAGGTACCATGAGGAGATGAGAAGGTATATCCTTTTGTTTTAGGATAAAATGTTCTGTAGATATCTGTTACATCCTTTTGTTTCATAACTTCTGTTAGTTTCACTGTTTCTCTGTTTAGTTTCTGTTTCCATGATCTGTCCATTGATGAAAGTGGTGTGTTGAATTCTCCCACTATTATTGTGTGAGGTACAATGTGTGTTTTGAACTTTACTAAAGTTTCTTTAATGAATGTGGCTGCCGTTGCATTTGGAGCATAGATATTCAGAATTGAGAGTTCCTCTTGGGAGATTTTACCTTTGATGAGTATGAAGTGCCCCTCCTTGTCTTTTTAATGATTTTGGGTTGGAAGTCAATTTTATTCGATATTAGAATGGCTACTCCAGCTTGTTTCTTCATACCATTTGCTTGGAAAATTGTTTTCCAGCCTTTCATTCTGAGGTAGTGTCTATCTTTTTCTCTGAGATGAGTTTCCTGTAAGCAGCAGAATGTTGGGTCCTGTTTGTGTAGCCAGTCTGTTAGTCTATGTCTTTTTATTGTGGAATTGAGTCCATTGATATTAAGAGATCTTAAGGAAAAGTAATTGTTGCTTCGTATTATTTTTGTTGTTAGAGTTGGCATTCTGTTCTTGTGACTGTCTTCCTTTAGGATTGTTGAAGGATTACTTTCTTGCTTTTTCTAGGATGTGGTTTCTGTTCTTGTATTTTTTTTTTTTTTGTTGTTGTTGTTATCCTCTGAAGGGCTGGATTCATGGAATGATAACGTGTGAATTTGGTTTTGTTGTGGAATAGTTTGGTTTCTCCATCTACAGTAATTGAAAGTTTGGCTGGGTATAATAGCCTGGGCTGGCATTTGTGCTTTCTTAGTGTCTATATAACATCTGTCCAGGATCTTTTGGCTTTCATAGTTTCTGGTAAAAAATCTGTTGTAATTCTTATTAATTCTGTAGTTCTGTAGGCTTCTTGTATTCTCATGGGCATCTCTTTCTTTAGGTTTGTGAAGTTTTCTTCTATAATTCTGTTGAAGATATTTGCTGGCCCTTTAAGTTGAAAATCTTCATTCTCATCTACTCCTATTATCTGTAGGTTTGGTCTTCTCATTGTGTCCTGGATTTCCTGAATGTTTTGATTTAGGATCTTTTTGCATTTTTCATTTTTTTTGATTGTTTTGCTGGTGTTCTCTATGGAATCTTCTGCACCTGAGATTCTCTCTTCCATCTTTTGTATTCTGTTGCTGATGCTCGCATCTATGGTTCCAGATTTCTTTCCTAGGGTTTCTATCTCCAGCGTTGCCTCACTTTGGGTTTTCTTTATTGTGTCTACTTCCTTTTTTAGGTCTAGTATGGTTTTGTTCATTTCCATCACCTGTTTGGTTGTGTTTTCCTGTTTTTCTTTAAGTCCTTCTAGTTTGTGTTTTCCTGTTTTTCTTTAAGGACTTGTAACTCTTTAGCAGTGTTCTCCTGTATTTCTTTAAATGAGTTATTGAAGTCCTTCTTGATGTCCTCTACCATCATCATGAGATGTGCTTTTAAACCTGGCTGTAGCTTTTCAGGTGTGGTGGGTTATCCAGGACTGGCTTAGGTTGGAGTGCTGGGTTCTGATGATGGTGAGTGGTCTTTGTTTTTGTTAGTAAGATTCTTACGTTTGCCTTTTGCCATCTGGTATTCTCTGGAGTTAGTTGTTATAGTTGTCTCTGGTTAGAGCTTGTTCCTCTCGTGATTCTGTTAGCCTCTATCAGCAGTCCTGGGAGACTACCTCTCTCCGGAGTTTTAGTGTTTAGAGCACTCTCTGCAGGCAAGCTCTCCTCTTGCAGGGAAGGTGCACAGATATCTGGCATTTGGACCTGCCTCCTGGCAGAAGATGAAGGCTCGAAACAGGGCCTGTCCCAGAAGATGTTAGCATCTGTAGTCCACACTCTCACCTGCATGGAGTAGTCTTGGCGGGATCTGGGAACCAAGATGGCTCCCCCAGGTGCTCAGGCAAAGCCCTCCTGAACTGGACAGACACCTCTCCTCTGGCAGGGAAGGTGCCCGGATGTCTGGAACCTGAATCAGGGTCTGCCTCAGAAGCTCTGTGGCTTCTGCCTGTACCATAAGCTGTTAGCTTCTGTAGTCCACACTCTCACCTGCTCATACTAGTCTTGACGGGATCCCGGAACCAAGATTGCTCCCCCAGGTGCTCTGGCAAAGCCCTCCCGGGTGGGCCAGACACCTCTCCTCTTGCAGGGAAGGTGCCTGGATGTCACGAAGATATTTTATAACTACAACATTATCAGATCCTTTTCTTAGTGATGGTTGGAATTCTTAATTTATTTTATTTATTCATTTAGTTAGTTCATTGGTTTTTTAGTTGCGTTGTGGTTAGTTAGATGATTGACTAGTTGGTTGGTTTGTTGGTTAGTCTGTTGCTTTGTTTTCCTTTAGAATGCTGTCTTTCAGCAGAAATCATACTTCAGATGTTGAGTGTTCCTCCTTTTCTAGTTTGCATGCTGGCTAAGGAACAGGATCACCAGCACTCAATCGTGCAAATAAGAACAGTATTCTATAATGTACAATGTTGATTCTATTAAACATATACACTTTTGAACTTTGACTGGTTTTACTCACATTGTACTGTGACAGAGCTTATTGTCAATCAAAGAACATATGTTTTGGCTTCTGGTTTCCTATTTTTGCTAGAGTTTTTTTTTTTTTCACTTCTTTTTTTCAAAACTATTGAAACATTGTCAATAGCAGCTCTTAAAAAAATTTTTTTTTTAATTAAAAATGGAGCACTGTGATGTCTCAGTGTAGCACTTGTGATTTTACAAAGGACCATTGTGATGTTGCAGTGAATCACAATACAGCATTATGAAGGCTCAGTATCATTGCTGGGTAGAAGCATAGCATTGTAATGTCATTATAATGTAATGAGGTATTATTTAAAAAATTAAAAAAAATTAATTTACATTTCAAATGTTATCCCTTTCCCAGGTTGCCCACAAACCCCTTATCCCATCTCCCCTCCCACCCACTTCTGCCTGCCCCCCTCAAATTCCCTTACACTGGGGCACCAAGACTTCACAGGACCAAGGGCCTCTCTCCTCCCATTGGTACCTGACAAGGCCATCCTCTGCTACATATGCAGGTGGAGCCATGTATACAACTTTGTTGGTGGTTTAGACACTGAGACCTCTGGAACATTCTGGTTGGTTGATATGATTATACTTCCTATGGGGTTGCAAACCCCTTCAGCTCCTTCAGTCTTTTCTCTAACTCCTCCATTTGGGATGCCATTGGGGACCCTGTGCTTAGTTCAATGGTTGGCTATGAGCATCCACCTCTGTATTTGTCAGGCTCTGACAGAGCCTCTTAGGAGGCAGCTATATTATGCCACTGATAAGATGCACTTGTTGGCATACACAATAGTGTCTGTGTTTGGTGACTGTATATGGGATGGATCCCCTGGTGGGGCAGTCTTGGATGGCCTTTCCTCCAGTCTCTGCTCTATACTTTGTCTCTTTATTTGCTCCAGTGAGTATTTTGTTCCCCTTTCTAAGAAGGACCCAAGCACCCACACTTTGGTCTTCCTTCTTCTTGAGCTTCATGTGGCCTGTAAATTATATCTTGGGTATTCTGAGCTTTTAGGCTAATATCCACTTATCAGTGAGTACAAACTAGTATGTTGTTTTGTGACTAGGTTACTTCACCCAGGATGATATTTTTTAATTCCATCCATTTGCCTAAGTATTTCATGAGTTCATTGTTTTTAATAGCTGAGTAGTATTCCATTGTGTAAATGTACCACATTTTCTTTTCTTTTCTTTTTTTAAAAACATTTTTATTAGATATTTTCTTCATTTACATTTCAAATCCTATCCCAAAAGTCCCCTATACCCTCCCACCGCCCTGCTCTCCAACCCACCCACTCCCACTTCTTGGCTCTGGTGTTTCCCTGTACTGAGGCATATAAAGTTTGCAAGACCAAGGGACCTCTCTTCCCAATGATGGCCAACTAGGCCATCTTCTGCTACATATGCAACTATGGACACAGCTCTGGGGGGGGGTAATGGTTAGCTCATATTGTTGTTCCTCCTATATGGTTGCAGACCCCTTTAGCTCCTTAGGGACTTTCTCTAGCTTCTTCATTAGAGGCCCTGTGTTCCATCCAATAGCTGACTATGAGCATCCACTTCTCTACTTTTCCCGGCATTGGCATAGCCTCACAAGCGAGAGCTATATCAGGGTCCTGTCAGCAAAATCTTTCTGGCATATGCAATAGTGTCTGGGTTTGGTGGTTATATATGGGATGGATCCCCAGGTGGGGCAGTCTCTGGATGGTCCTTTCTTCTGTCTCAGCTCCCAATTTTGTCTCTGTAACTCCTTCAATGGGTATTTTGTTCCCAATTCTAAGGAGGAATGAAATATCCACACTTTGGTTTTCCTTCTTTTTGAGTTTCATGTGTTTTGCAAATTGTATCTTGGGTAGTCTAATTTTCTGGGCTATTATCCACTTATCAGTGAGTGCCTATCATATGTATTATTTTGTGGTTGGGTTACTCCACTCAGGATGATATCCTCCAGATTCATCCATTTGCCTAAGAATTTCATGAATTCATTGTTTTTAATTGCTGCGTAGTACTCCATTGTGTAAATGTACCACATTTTCTGTATCCATTCCTCTGTTGAGGGACATCTGTGTTTTTTCTAGCTTCTGGCTATTATAAATAAGGCTGCTATGAACATAGTGGAGCATATGTCCTTATTACAAGTTGGAGCATATTCTGGTTATATGTCCAGGAGAGGAATTGCTGGATCTTCAGGTAGTAATATGTCCAATTTTCTGAGGAACCACCAGACTGATTTCCAGTGGTTGTACCAGCTTGCAATCCCACCAGCAATGGAAGATTTTTTCTCTTTCTCCACATCCTCGCCAGCACCTGCTGTCACCTGAATTTTTGATTTTACCCATTCTGACTGGTGTGAGGTAGAATCTCAGGGTTGTTTCGATTTGAATTTCCCTGATGACTTAGGATGTTGAGCATTTTTTTCAGGTGCTTCTCAGCCATTCAGTATTCCTCAGGTGAGAATTCTTTGTTTAACTCTGTACCCCATTTTTTAATAGGGTTATTTAATTTTCTGGAGTCTATCTTCTTGAGTTCTTTATATATATTGGATCTTAGTCTCCTATCTGATTTAGGATTGGTAAAGATCTTCTCCTTTCTGTTGGTGGTCTTTTTGTCTTATTGACAGTGTCTTTTGCCTTACAGAAGCTTTGCAATTTTATGAGGTCCCATTTGTCAATTCTCGATCTTACAGCACAAGCCATTGCTCTTATGTTCAGGAATTTTTCTCCTGTGCCCATATCTTCTAGGCTTTCCCCCACTTTCCCCTCTATAAGTTTCAGTGTCTCTGGTTTTATGTGCAGTTCCTTGATCCACTTAGACTTGACCTTAGTACAAGGTAATAAGAATGGACCAATTCCCATTCTTCTACATGATAACCGCCAATTGTTGAAACACCATTTGTTGAAAATGTCATTGTACCAGTACCATGCAGTTTTTTTTTTTTATCACATTTGCTTTGTCGTACAGCTAAGAGAAGTTCTTTGAGAAAATTGGCTAGATATGCCAAACTAACTAAAGGGCACAGAGATAGTATCCAAACTAAGAAAGTCAGATATGAAAAGGGTGACATAACAACAGAAACTGAGGAAATTTTTAAAAAATCATCAGAACCTACTACAAAAGCCTATACTCAATCTAACAATTCAATATAGTTGAATAATTATGTTGTAAGTCATAAATATTTAAAATATAAATTATTAAACAATAAAAATCTAAAATATTCTGGCATGTCTCTGAGGAGATGATGTCTAGGCAGCCTCAGCTACTGTCCCATCTGCCTGGCCTCAAGTATCCTCAATCCTTTTGTCTTGAATTGGTAGTTTGTACATTTCAAGAAGTGGGTACTTCTCCAGTCTTTTCAGATTAGTTCAGTGTGTGAAGGACTTAACCCTTTTAATTGTCTGAAAGTTGTGTACATGTATATAATTATTTTGATCAAATCCCTTCTTTGTTTTCCCCTAACTTTTTCTTCCAAAGTTCATGTGCCTTTTTATTTTATTTACTTTAAAAAATCTCATGGATAGTACATAGATGCAGAACCATTTCTTCAGCAGGTTCTCCCTTTCTTAGTGGTCATCAGTTTCCAATACTTCCTTGGGTCTATGTGGGGCTTTATGAGCTCCTTGAAAGACTTCTAACGTTCATACTTCCATAGATTCTGAGCAGGCTGTCTGCTCTGATTCAAGAATGATTCTTCTGCCCAAGTTCTCAGGTTGCCTAATGCCTGATTCAGCAGATGGTTAGGCCTGGATCTACATGTGTGGATTTGTTGACTGGATCTGTAGGTGTGGGTACTGGCTTAGGGCCATGGTAGGTCTAGAAAATTACTCTGAATTCCCATCCTCTGGTATTGGGTATGTGGCAGGCTTAGAATTTGCGGAAAAGTCAGACTCCTGTGTTCATTTCCCTTTCCCTTTAAATAGATATTTTCTTTCTCTCCATTATGCTTCTTAAAGTCCTGAGATGGGCATTGTGGGTAAGAGAGAAAGGTGCGTCCTCTCTCGAACATTTTCTTATTTCTGTTTTATACTCAGGCAGTATGATTGCCACATCATTTCCTTAGCGTTTGGAAAGATGTGTTTTATTTTTCAATTATTCAAATTGTTACCTTGATGTCTCTGCTTCTCTCATGTTTTATATTTATAAATTCTATTGTTATTAAGACATCACCATATATCTCATTTCCTATTTATTTGTAGTTATTTGCATATTTATGTACTTTTCTACCTAAGTAAATATATATTGTAGTGTTTCCTTTATTTTCCTTTCTATAATTTTCTTACATTTTCTTTTTTTATTAGGTATTTTCTTTATTTACATTTCAAATGTTATCCCTTTTCCTGGTTTCTCCTCCAAAAACCCCTGCTCACCAACCTACCTGATCCCACTTCCTGGCCCTGGGATTCCCCTACACTGGGGCATAGAGCCTTCACAGGACCAAGGGCCTCTCCTCCCATTGATGACCAACAAGTCCATCCTCTGCTACATATATAGCTAGAGCCGTGAGTCCTACCATGTGTACTCTTTGGTTGGTGGTTTAGTCCCTGGGATCTCAGAGGTGTACTGATTAGTTCATATTGTTGTTCCTCCTATAAGGGGCTGCAAAACCCTTCAGCTCCTTGGGTCTTTTCTCTAGCTCCTCCATTGGGGACCCTGTGCTCAGTCCAATGGTTGGCTGTAAGTATCCACTTCTATTTGTCAGACACTGGTAGAGCCTCTTAGAAGACATCTACATTATCACATCTATTTTTCCCTAATGTAGGGGGAGGCTCTGATGTGAAGGTCACCTTCCCCAATTGGTACTTGATTTGTCAGTAAAGAAGGGTGTGTGTTAATTGCTGGGTGGAAGATACCATTGGGACTTCTGGGCCCCAGGAGGAAAAGGCAGAGACAAGAAAGGATTTTTTTTTTTTTTTTTTTTTTTGCCATGCTTTGGAAGGAGAAGAAGCCAGCAGCCATGTGAGGTCATGTGAGGATCAGGATCTTGTGGCCACTACTACAGGCAGGTTGTCAGGGATGTTTGTCAGGGGCTAGGTGGGGCTCACTGAAGTTTAGGGCAGGTAGGAGAGACAGAGATAAGAAATTTGGTAAGGGCACACTTTTTCAGGCAGTAGATAGTAGTGTCCAGAAATTGTGCCAAGAAGGCAAGTTGTAAAGGAAAAACTATATGAGTGTCTTTTACCTGCAGATTTAAGGGAAGTTGGGAGGGGGCTGGTATCGAGGTCACTTTTCAGAGCTAAAGGCAGGTAGAACATAAAACTACACGCAACACTGTATGATATATTAATCTTCTTAGAAAGGTAAATAACATGCTGATATAACTTATTCTTTTCTTATTTCTGACATTTTCTACACAGGAAGCAAAAGAACATTTACAGTTTCCCTTGGGTGCTTATTTGTCCACAAGCTGCTCACTTTTGCTAACAATTCAATAGCTTGTTTCTCTAGTTAGTTCTATATGCTGGGTGGATAACCATATAAACTATAGCAGGTGGGTTTCCTTGCCTGTGAGCTTTTGTTTGAGTTTTTGTGATAAAACACAGGGTGTGTGCACGTTAGAAGTTCTGTCTTCTTTTCCATTGCTGAGGGCCATATTATTTAGTAGTAGTTATATCCATGTGCAACACACAGTCTTGGAGGTTGTTTTTTCCCCTCTGATTTTCTTGCACAGTTTTATTTATTTCCATCACCCGATTAATTGTATTTTCCTATATATCTTTAAAGGATTTATTAATTTCTTCGTTAAAGACCTCTATCATTTTTATCAGATCGGATTTAAGGTCATTTTCTTGTGTTTTGGTAGTGTTAGGATATCCAGGGCTTGGTGTAGTAGGGTAGCTGTGCTCTGAAGGTGTCATATTGCCCTAGCTTTTGTTGATTGTGTTCTTTTGAGGACCTTTAGCCACCTGAATGGCGTTGGTCCCTGGATGTTCCTGTTGTAGTGGGTATTTTGAGGGAGGTTTGCTGGGAGCCATGGCCTCAGCCATGGCCTTGTGGATATTTTCTAGCTTCCATAAACAATCCTGAGAGAACATTTGTGGTCATAACAGTAAGAATGTTTGTGAGAAAAGAGGACACTGTGACCGTTGGATCCAGGAGCTGAAGAGAGCCCCTGGGCTCTTCCCTCCTCCCTTGGAGCCTCCTCTTTCTTATGCTTATATTGTCACTTCTGAATAAAGTTTTCAGATCTTGATCAGTATGATTGACTTGCTCTCATTCTTTGTGTCTCTTGTCCCTCCCACTCTTTCTCTCTCTCCTGCCCTGGGTCCCCACTGATTGTCCCTGCAGGTCCGGGGAAGAGGTTGACCCGGTGGTTGTGGCAGATCTCTGACAGGTATCCTTGTCAGATATGGTTCTGGATCTGCAGGTCTGTATTGTTCAGGAGCCACAGGTCCAATGAAGGTGGGTAGAGAGATGGCAGGAGATTGGAAGTCCACCTGGGATAGCAGGGTACTCAGAACAGGTTGGAATGGCCAGAGGACTCAGCAAGCAGGGAAGATGGGTGGGGAAGGGAAACTTACCTGTATGGCTCAGGATCTACAGGTCTGATGAAGAAGAAAGGAGAGGTAAGGGAAGAATGGAGGTCTCCCTGGGATAGTAGGTTGCTCAGCAAACAGGGAAGCTGGGTCTCTCTGCTTTTCTTCTAGGCTTTATTTTATTTCATTTCATTTCATTTCATTTCATTTCATTTCATTTCATTTCATTTCATTTCATTTCATTTCTATATTCTCTTTGCCTGACCATGCCTAAATAACTTACCAGCTTCATTGGAAAAAGTCTGAGTGTCTTAATTGTTCTTGTTTTTTTTTTTTTTGTTAAACTCATTCAACTTAAAATAGAAATATGTATACATCTGTGTATGCATACAGATATTTTTACCAAAAAGTCCCTAATTTTTTCTAGGAAACCTGTTTAGCATTGGTGATAAATCATAAAACACAAGGTAGCATGGTAGTCATCAATCAGAGCAACAAGAGACGCATTTCCTTGCTCAAATTATTTTTATTTGTTTGATTTTTCCAGTTATATCAGGTTGATTTCTTCAAAATCATCATTGAAGCTTTTTTATCCTAAGAGATCAGAAAAGTTTGGAGACTATCCCATCATTTCTTTAACCCAAAGAGCTGCTGAAACATCTTCCAAAACCTTTCTGCAAATGTCGGAGTTGTAGTTTGGATGGTAGTACTAGTTGTTGTAGAGGAAGTACTATTTGCAGAGTTAGTTGTTGTAGATATGGTGGTTGTTGCTGGTGTGGTTGCATTTGTGGTTGTTGCTGGTGTGGTTGCATTTGTGGTTGTTGCTGGTGTGGTTGCATTTGTGGTTGTTGCTGGTGTGGTTGCATTTGTGGTTGTTGCTGGTGTGGTTGCATTTGTGGTTGTTGCTGGTGTGGTTGCGTTTGTGGTTGTTGCTGGTGTGGTTGCATTTGTGGTTGTTGCTGGTGTGGTTGCATTTGTGGTTGTTGCTGGTGTGGTTGCATTTGTGGTTGTTGCTGGTGTGGTTGCATTTGTGGTTGTTGCTGGTGTGGTTGCATTTGTGGTTGTTGCTGGTGTGGTTGCATTTGTGGTTGTTGCTGGTGTGGTTGCATTTGTGGTTGTTGCTGGTGTGGTTGCATTTGTGGTTGTTGCTGGTGTGGTTGCATTTGTGGTTGTTGCTGGTGTGGTTGCATTTGTGGTTGTTGCTGGTGTGGTTGCATTTGTGGTTGTTGCTGGTGTGGTTGCATTTGTGGTTGTTGCTGGTGTGGTTGCATTTGTGGTTGTTGCTGGTGTGGTTGCATTTGTGGTTGTTGCTGGTGTGGTTGCATTTGTGGTTGTTGCTGGTGTGGTTGCATTTGTGGTTGTTGCTGGTGTGGTTGCATTTGTGGTAGTTATGTTGGTTGGTGCTGGTGTGATTGCATTTGGTTTTGTTTTATCAGAGATAAACTGGTTATTAGGAACGCATCGAAAATGGCGACCGATCAGCATTATGGTAGTTCCTGGAGGGCACATCTTATGCCATTGATTGTTTTTTGAAAATTTTGGAGAGTTTGGAATGAAAATATAGGAATAATGTGGTCTTGGATATCTTGGGTAATTATTTGGGGCTTGTGGATATTTTCTGGCAGGGAATCGTGAACTTCTTGACTTGTAATGACTTTCACCAGGCTGTGGCAATAAAAGAAAAAAGAATCTTTTAAATCCCATTATTTGAATTTCAAACTTTAGCATATGTAACTATATTTGTATTAATTATTATTTTTATTGTATAAGTTAGAGGGATAAAGTATTATTCTATACATGTATACAACACATAATGGTCAAATAAGGGTAGTTAATATTTTCATGTTAAACATTTAAGAATATTTTGATGAACTCTCTGTCTGTGTGTGTATATCTATATATCTATATATGCATTTATATAGCATATATTTGTGAAATATAGGCAATACCTCAATCCTCAATCCACACAATGATCACATGTTTGGTTTTTGGAGACTTTGAGCACCTCTCTTTCAGTTATTCATAAAGTATATATTTGGTTTTTATAAAATATAGTCACCTCTGTGCTGTAGAACATTAAAACTTATTATTTTATTATGTATAAATATGTTTTGTGATTATTTTATTTTATTTCAACACATAGTGGGTGGAGCTTGGGGACTCTTATGGAAGAGTAGGAGGAAGGATTATAGCCATAGGAACTCCACAGGAAGACCAGCAGAGTTGGCTAGCATGGACCTTTGAGGCTCTCAGAGACTGAACCACTATCCAGAGAACCTATGTTGGCTGGACCTAGGCACCTCTGGATATAAGTAGCAGATGTGCAGCTTGATCTTCATGTGGGTTCTGAATGTCTGGAGGGGGGTTGGAGGGTGAAGGTAGAGGTAGGGCTGTCCTAAAAGCTGTTGCCTGTCTGTGGGATATGTTCTAGCTGGGCTGCTTTGGTCTCAGTGGGAGAGGAAGAGCTTAGCTTCCCAAAGACTTGGAGTGCCAGGTTGAGGGATATCCAGCGGGCCTCCACCCTCTCAGAGGAGAAGGGCATGGGTGTGGGGGAAGGATCATGGTAGGGGGTGACCAGGAGGGGGCAGTGAACAGGATGTAAGGTGAATAAGTAAAAAAAAATTACAGTAAATTAAAAAATGTGGGGCCTAGATATACTATTACTGGGCATATAATCAAAGGAATCTTGAGGTTTGGTCTGTTGTTATATATTATAATGCTAGGTGCAGGCCCCCAAAGCGTGGTTGCCCCAGAGAGGAAAGTGTCTGAACTATAGACGTAAGTGAGGCTATGTGATCTTGCAATCCAAGTTATTTATTACTAGTAAGTAATCAGCCTACAGCCTATATCTAGGCAGAATTGAGATAGGTGAAGTTTGGGGTTCAGGTGTGTGTGTGTGATCAGAAGAGACCATGGAGAGATAGACAGGGGGAGAGGGATAGAGGTAGGGAGAGGGAAAGGGAGATGGATAGGGAGAGGGATGGGAGAGGGAGGGGGAGAGAGAGGGGGGTAGAGGGAGGGGAGAAGGGAAGGGAGAGAGGGAGAAGGGAGAGAGGAAGCGGAGAGGGAGAAGGAGAGAGAGAGAGGAAAGAAGAAAGACACCATGAAATAGGAGTAAAGAAAGCATGGCCATGAGTGCTGTCCAGTTAGAATTAAGAGCAGCCCAGATGAAACATAGTGAGTAGTAACTTGGGGTTATTGATCGGAAATAGATTTTAATAGCATAGAGGTTATATATCTGCCCAGCTTTAGTGCTGATAAAGGCTTAATGTAAAGAATAAAAGTTGTTTCTTCTATCTGGGAACTGAAAGATCAAAGGCAGGTTAGAATCCTAGAGCAAATATTTTCTACAGAATCTCAGTGTTACCACAGAGACACATGGGTATCCATATTTATTGCTGTTGTATTAATTGCACTCAAATTGCCGCTATAATTAACAATAACAAGGAACTGGAATCTGACTAGATGTCCATAAACTGTTGAATGAATAATGAAAATGTGATACCTGAATAAGATTTCATTGTATCTATGTAAAATTATATACTTACAAGAAATTAGTAGAATGAAAAATAAATTATATTAAGTAAGATAACCTAGACCCCGAAAAACGAATACTACATGTACTCTCTTGTATGCAGATTCTAGGTTTTAATTCATGTGTATTTGTGTGGGATCCAGGACAAAGTAGACAAGAGCCTAGAAAGTAAGCTCTGTGTGGTGGTTTGAATGAGAATGGCCCCCACAGGCTCATCTATTTGAATGCTTGGCCCTCAGTTGGTAGAATGATTTGGAAAGAATCAGGAGGTGTGGCCTTGCTGGTGTGTGTCCTTGTTGGGGCTGGCTTTGACAGTTCAGAAATGCTTGTTATTCCCAATTAGGTTTCTTTCTCTTTATTTTGTGCTTGTGGATCAAATGTAAGCTCTCACCAACTGCTCCAGTTTTGGTAACCAGACCTTGCCAAGACTTTCTTGGAGGCCTTGATTAAAGGACAAAGTGACCACTAGTTCCATGTCCTTGTTCTAGAGCAGACATGTTAAGGTCCAGTCTGGGGCTAGAGCCTGTGCCTTGAAGGTTGCAGTTTTCATTCCTGAGAGCCTCATTTTCTCCCTTTGAGGGCTTTGGTTATCAGACCCAAGGCAGCAGATGTTGTTTGAGGCCTCTATCCTGTGTTCTCTTTGCCACATTATTTGATTTAGCTTTCTGTTGACTGCCAATTATCCCTCTACAAGTACTGTCTAAGATGCTCTGCTACTACTACTACTACTACTACTACTATGATTACTACTATTCTTATTGCTACCAATTTCACTGCTTTTTCTTATTACTCTTCTTCTTCCTCATCTCCTCCTCCTCCTCTTCTTCTGATTTATTTATTTTATGTGTGTGAGTACACTGTCACTGTTTTCAGACACGTCAGAAGAGGACATTGTATTCTATTACAGAAGGTTGTGAGCCACCATGTGGTTGCAGGGAATTAACTCAGGATCTGTGGAAGAGCACTCAATGCTCTTAACCATTGAGCCATCTCTCCAGCCCAAGATGCTGTACTTCTTAATACACTTGCTTGGTATGATCATCAGCAACTTCCCAGTCCTAGCTATCTGTCTTCTTTATTTCTCATCCTTAGTCCTCCCCTTTGACAACTTGATGTTTGAAATCCTTAAGTTTCTCTTTTATCTCTGGCTACATTATTTTAGTGTCTAATAGCATTTAAAAGCCCAGATATTAAATAAACCCATTCTTTAATTAATATACCACTAAAAGGGTAGGCCTATTAGAATATAATAAAAATCAAACACTTGTGTTTTTAAAATTATTTATGAGAGAATAGTCACAATACTATAGGTGTTATACTTAATTGCTGAGTAAAACACCAACTTATTTTTATTATACAGTTAGTTCTTAAAATGGGAGCTTTGACTATCACTTCTATTACTATTATATATTTTGTCTCCATTCAAATATATTTCCCTGTAACTTCAATATTTGATGACTTTAAATTCTTAAGCATGATTCAATGTACCCTTGGGGACTGAGATTTTTATAGAATTTATTATTATAATTAAAATATGTAGAGTAATGATTGATATGTGGTAGAAGCTCAAAACTAATGAGTAAAGAATGAATACATTGGTCTAAAGTAACTTTAAGAAAATAGTTGTAAATGGAATTGTTTAAAATTGCTTAATTGTTGAGTAAAGAATTTTCTATCATCTACCATTATTTTAACCCTTAAGTAGCCATAAACAACAAAAGCTAGTTCCTGATGCTTAGAATATTTTAAAAGTGTAAGAGTAGACACTCACTAAATCTGAGAAGTTAGTACAAGTAGTTTCCAGGTCAGATCATTACATGTGCTCTTGGGTAATCAATCTTTCCATGAGTTCTTGAGAGAGGAGGAGGGATCTAAAATGCTTTGCATTGAGATATGGAGATACAGAATACAGGAATATGAATACCACTGACTATTTATCCTTAAGAGATATTCATTCAATTACCAGATTGGATTAAATGAAAGTTTAGTTGTATATTTTCTAAAGTAAATTTTTGAAGCAGATACTGCTGCAGAATAGGTGAGGAATTATGGTGTTTGGTTTAGACCTGTAACAGGAGGGTGATCAGACATGGTTAACATCAAGTTATGATTTGAAGATAGCATTTGCTGAAGTAGTGTGTCTGGAAAGCGATAGAGTGAAGGATGATTACAAAGTATTTTTGACATATGTAAGTAGATTTGTAGCTAAAGATGGAGAAGAAAATGGTGTAGGGACAGTGACCTGGGGTACTCTTGACATTTAAATTTCATAAAGAGGAGATATATCTGGACTAGCAGAAAACAGAGAGTGTTCATTCAGGTAGGCATAAAAACCAACAGCCAGAAGAATGGAGTAAAACTAAAGATCTAGTATTATATAGGAGACAATGGTCATATTAAATACCATTAGTATCACCATCATGAGAAATGACAATCAACTGTTTGACAAGAGTAATTTATTCCAAATCATGAGAGCAAAGTCAGCCTGAGAAAGGTTTAGGAGAAAGCCATATAATAAGTGCAGATGTAGTTCTTTCCAGAGGTCAGTAGCCATTTTTAGAAGAGTATAAGTCTAGTGGAGAATTAAACAAACATTAAGGTGATGTTACTACACATGCATATGCTAATGGAAATAGCCAATAGAGAAAGGAGAACCTTGAAGCTTATAGGTTATATAGAGTGTATAACTGCAGGATGAAAATTCATAGGGGAGAGGAGTGTGATAGTTTGCAGCACTTGAGGCATTGCTCTTAGAACAGGGGTGATTATCGTTAGTTCTGTGTAACGAGAGACAGGACATATGTGTGTAAGTAAAAACAGTTAAAATCTTACTTTATGATTGACATACTATGAGAACTAGGGTAAGTTATTTATTATCTGTGTTTTTACTTTCTCATTTATAAAACAGAGGCTATAAGAATATCTTAGGAGAACTAATGAAATTCAGTAACTCAGCATGCTATTTGGCAATGCATATTGCTTAATAAAACCTAAAGCTCACATTTGCAAACTCTAATGATGAGTTAAGTCAATCATTCTTTTTCAGCAAAGTATTTGGTTTTTTTTTTTTTTTGTGTGTGTGTGTGTGTCCCCTATTGCCTTATTAAGAGTTTCTGTAGGCCTAGAATAGACAAAACTAAGCTGTGGGCCAATTCTGACTTGCTTGTTTTGGTAGAGTTTTATTGAAACATAGCTATGTTAAATTAGGAGCTTCATTGGCCCAGATGACCAGTTGCTGGTGGGAGCACAGTCTATCACAGTTTCAGTTTATTGACTCTTGGGCTGGGTGTTATTACCAATCCATTCAGTGTCTTCAATGAGGCCATCAGCTCCCTGAAATCAGATGTTGTATTTATCTATTCTTCTTTGTACTCCTAGTATGACTTAATAAGTAACTGGAATTAAGCAAATGAGAATTTCAAATGTTCAAATACATTAGAAGTTTCTCTCTGTTTCTGTCTCTGTTTCTCTCACTAAGTATTCTGTATGAAACAGAAGGTATCCTAGTTGCGGTTATGTTTCCGAGGTTGTGAACTGACTCAGTACATTATTACCCATTACCGAGAGAGAAAGACCATGAAACCCTATGAATTTACTCACTCCATCCTGTGTATATTAGTGCCTATAAAGACAGATATATTACCTCCTTCAGATTTTGACACTGTTTCTTCTGCTTGTGTGTTTTTTTCTCTTTTCTTTCACCGTATCTTTAATCACGTGCCATTGTATATCTTTCAACCTCATATACAATGGCAAATGTGTTCTGTCACATCCTCTAAACACTCCCCATTCCCATCCTGGATTGCAGATTTAGTTTATGGCCTATCTTCCCCATGCTTCTTGATGCTGTTGGCTGTATGTGTTTACTGCTGTTGTTGTTAACAGTTGTTATGCTTATGGAATAGACTGATGAGTAGTGGGTGATCATGTAAGTGTTCTGGGGTCAGTGAATTGCATACGTCAGTGACAAACAGGTTCTCTTACTTTATTTCAAAGTTCCAGTTCTTTTGTCACTATAGAGATTTTAGGGGGACATTTTTAAAAACCTTAAGAGGATCTCAAGAACTAGATACTCAGGATTTTGTTTCCAATGGCATTAGCATCAGAATTATCTAAGAACCCGACGAAACCTTAGAATCTTGTGGCCATGCACAAAATCTTCAGGGGATTTGAATGATTGTCAGAGTTTTGTAAGTTCAAAGAGGTTTTAGTATAAAAAATATTTTAAAGATTTATTTTTGAATTTAATGTATATGAGTGCTCCATCTGCATATCCACCTGCATGCCAGAAGAGGTCATCAGAATTCATTATAGATGGTTGTGAGCCACCATGTGGTTGCTTGGAATTGAATCAGGACCTCTAGAACAGCAGGCAGTGCTCTTAACCACTGAGCCATCTCTCCAGTCCCTATATATAATATTCCTATTAGCATATATTGAATTCGTAGACTCTTGACACATTGTATGGTTCATGTTATTTAAGTATATATACTTGATATAGTTCAGAATACTAAGGGATTAATTAATTAATTAATTAATTCATTCCAGTTTTCTTCAAGACAGGGTTTCTCTGTGAAGCCTTGACTGTCCTGGATCTCATTCTGTGGACCAGGCTGGCTCTGAACTCCCAGAGATCCCCTGCCTCTTCCTTCTGAGTGCTGGGGTTAAAATCATGTGCCACTGCCACCAACCATATCCCTTTTGGTTCTATTTATTTACTTTTAAACATAGCTAATTCCATATTCTGTTTTAATTATAGTTCCATGTGTTAAGCTTTATTTTTTTAGGCTTCTATTTCTTATTCTTGAGAATGAGAAATGGTCAGTGTATTAGTGGCTAGAGATTGCTGCAAACCACATTCTCTGTGATAGAGATGGTAGATCTGTACTGGAGCTGGAGGACCTGGGCTAGAGATGAAGGATATGGGCTGGAAATGGAGGATTACAGCTTTTCTTAATGTGGCAAAAATTTAACTTAACAAGTATAGACATCTGAGAACCCTCTCCATCAAGCAATGAATACAATAAGAGATTGCTGCTAGTATAATTTTAAAAGTTATGTTTTAAGATTTTTATTTATCAAAGAATATTTTATTCTTATATGAAAAATTATCTTCTAAATTGATACTTTTAAATACATAGAACCATCTGGTTTAATATAACAGATTTCTATAGTCTTTTAGACTAGAAAAACAGGGGGTTTTTGGAGGGGAAACCAGGAAAGGGGATAACATTTGAATAAAGAAAATACCTAATAAAAAAAAAAAGAAAAAATCCCAGAAACATAGTTTTAAGTAGCACTTGCCTATAGCTTGGGTTTGCACAGTAAAAATTTACAGTGAATGTGCTTTGAGGAAACCAGTCTTTTCATATGCTAATTAAAATTAAAATCATGAAAAATATACAGTTGTCAAGACTTCTCAAGACCAATGCTCCATGCAAGGCTCCCCAAACATTGTCTATCTACTAATGGGATAGGGACTGATAAAGAGAGTACAATGCCACCATCTCCTTTATTGATACCTGGCAGGCACTGTTGGACACTCTGATCCATTGTGTTCTGTCTGCCCATTTACTTGTCTGTGGGTATTTGATTTGTGCTCTACTAACATTTTGGAAGCTCAGACAAAACTTAATAATGCAACTTATGTTTGAGGGATTGCTACCAAATGTAGTTTAGTTCAGCAGAATAAATTTGGCAATCATTCAGTTAGATTTTTTCATATGGTGTATTACTTTTAGTTGAATTATATTAAGGGGTCTCTTTATATGCCTTATGAAGCTATGATGCTATACCAACTTAATCTTAAGAAAATTGATTCAAATTGTCTTGGATTCCAGCATACATAAGGTACCTATGCAGCCTTGCTGCATTGCTAGGCTTTATTTTCTCAGGTCTGAGATAGGGTCCAGAGATGTCTATTTTTAATAGTAAAGCAAATGTTTCTGAGAGAGCTGTCCTATGGAATAAAACACCCCTCTATTTCAACCTCATCTGTACAGTCATCTAAATGTCACAGGACGTTTCAAAGCATAATACTCCTTAGCTCATATGACTAGATTGCTACTTGACCTTTGTCTATTGTATAATGTATATGGATACTGAAATACTTCTCTTGGGTGGATAGTATCTAATAAAGACTCAATAAAGATCTCCATTTTAAAATCAACAATAGTGCTTCTGTTATCCAGCCCTACGCTCAGTACACAGTATTTGCTCAACAGTTGCTAAGATGCAAAACAGACCCTCAGCCTTCCAAATTCTGTCTTCTCTATACTCTAGTTTATGACACTATATACTGAGGACACTGTTCTCTCAGATTTGTATAACTCTACTGATGTTTTTGTGTGTGTTCTCGTTATGACCTGCCAATCATTTTATATTATATGTTTTTAGGGTGTTTGTTTGTAGGTTTTTTTTATTTTTTCAGAGCTTAACCCAAATTTCAACAGTTTGAATTAACATTGTTTATTAAGTGAATGATAGTGCTGAGGAGAAAGTCCAGTCAGTCAAACTCTTCACTTAGGATTTTTGTTTCTATATTTACTTTAAGTAATTTAATAGGAATGCTTTATCTATGGCCAGCACATTTTCAGGAATCAGAGATGCTCTTTAATTTTATTCATGTGTTTCCATTACAAACTATTGCAATAATCATTAATTTGTGTCAGTACTGCATGCTACCCTTTCAGGGAATTTATCATGTGAGTTCACTTATTTATGTTACCATTATTATAGTCTCAAAACATTCAGGAGACATTAACTTGAACTATTTGAAAATAAAAAAGAAGAGATATTTCTAGATAAGTGCTAGAGTGCTCCTTCCAAAGCTACCTGGCCTATCTTGTTCCTTTATGTTCATATTCCTTCCTTGCTGTACTTGCTGGCCTCACAATCTGTAAACACACATGAAACAGAAGGAGAAATCAAAGCATGTCCATAGTGAACATGAGCCTGACACCATGTCTGAAGTGAAAAAGGCTATTGCTAGTTAAAAAACAAAAACAAAAATATAAGAAGTCTTTTGAAGTTTTACAAATAAGTGAGTCAGGGATGTTTGCCTCTAGGGGAACTTACCATGAAATATGAAGTCAGAGCCAACAGGCCCAAGATGAACATTTCATTTTTCATTTCTTAATGTTGCTCCTGAAAGGTCAGTGATTGCACACAGTTAGTCATGTCAGTAGACAGCATTTTTCTTAATTTAAAATGAAATCTTAGAAGGCATTCTGACCCTAGTCATGTAACATGGTGAACAAATGCTGGCACCACATTTCATGATGCTCATGCATTTTAGAGAAGATAACAATGTATATACACAATAATGTTGTTATGTTTGTGGTCTTGTATAACAGAATAGTATTACCTTATTTTTTGTAAGATAACTCAAATAGTTATTTAAAGGACTGCTCTCATGTAAAAGTATATTAAAACGATCCTTGTTACTTTTAGGACAAGTACTTTAGGATGAAATAGTTTCTTTGTACTTTGGAGATGTTTACTTGAAGCTAGTAAACTTTATAGATTGCTATATATTTGAGTCTAGGTATTGTCAGTGTGGATAGATTATTGTGAAAATAATATTTTGGTAAAACTATTGAGGTATTATCATCACCACTCTCATTCTTCGTATCAGTCTACTGAATGATATGAATATTGCTCTCATATGCCTTGTTTTCAAGCGATTCTCAAAATCCAATTGTGGCTAATCAGCCTGTGAATTGGGTGTAAAAGTTTGGACTTTAAACTAACAATAACGCCAGAGTGTATCCTAGTATTGTGGAAATGATTCTGAGAATGCAAAGCTCAACTACTAATATTATGTCGACAAGGGCTCTTGTCATCTTTTTGCCCTCTGTTAGTATAGGAAGAGCAGTCTACAGATGCAGCAGCTGTTATTGTCTCTGTAAACTGCTATTGTGCTGCCTTAAAAGTAGCTTAAGTTACATAAGAAATGTAACTCTAACAGGAACAGCAGCAACGCCAATCTATGTTTATGTCTTCAAAGTTCTTATACTCATAATTTACTGTAGAGAGCACTAAAATACATCAGCTGAGAAACCATCAGATTGTAAAAATTGGGTGACCATTGTGCAGTTATCCAGGTCTTCATATCCCCTCTCCCTCATATCTTATTCAGTATGCTCTACCACCTAAAATACTTCGTCCTTAAAATATATTTGCAATTTTGGGGTAACATGTTTCTTTCTCTTAAAAACCATAAGAATGCTTCATAATAAGAGCAAAACTCAGAACTGTAAAGTCAAAAATCCTTATGTATTTACAAGCAAGTACTCACCTGGGTAGGAGATTCTCCTTTGGAACAGTCAGTTGTTGCTTAAGCTTACTTTTGCCAAATATTCAGTTTGGTTAGATACTGTTGAAAATTCAGGAAGAAAGAGAACTTTCATATAGCACATCCCTTCTTAAATACTAGTCTCTGAATCCTAGTAAATAGACAGTAAGATTGACAGAAGATAAGATGTATTGATAATGTTTACTAAAACAAAGAAGTGATAGTTGAAGCTCTCACCTTGGCAACTCCACCCACGGCACTGTTACCCAGCACTGTCCAGCAGGTTGGAACTCTGCAGTGTAGGGGGTTCACATGGAGATCATTATTATGTGGGGGATATTTATAATATTTCATTCTCAAGCCCCATTCCAGAAGATTTTGAGAAAACACCTTTTATAAACAGCCCAAGTGTTACAAGTTACATTTTTATTTGTGATATATTATACCATGTTGTTGAGCCTAGAGCTTTCACATGGCTAGATTTATGTATTAGATCTGACACAAACAGTATGAGTTGTTTTATTTGTGAAGGCATTTATTTTGGAGAAAGGATTTTGAAGAGTGGGAAACTAATAAGGTTTGAAAACAGCAGAAAGACTTTGGTTGTGGGAGATGAAAAAAATCAATAAAAGACATTGTTTACTAACCTTAATTTTATATTCCATTCCTAGAGGTATAATTTTACTTAAAGAAAGTATGCACACCCATTTGAGTCACTGAAATGGATAAGATGGGGATTACTGTACACATGTTTTTCTGTAGCTAGTGACAGTTTTTTAAGCATAGTAAATGTATTTTAGGTTCTGTAAACACTTGCTATTTTCAATATCTGAAAAAGATGAATAGATCCAATGCATAATAATCTCTCTAGCCTAAGAGAGAGGGTAGTTACAGAAAAGTTGTCTAATCCAATTTAAATTTACGTTTAGAGATCATAGAATTTTACACAATTTTATGTTTAAAATAAATCCAGGTACTGAAGGGAGGTAGTCATATGCAATGCAGTCTGCTTATTTGGGAGAAAATCCCTTTTTGCTGAATGTTAGACTTCATTCTCCAACAGCTTAAACCTGTTTAACCCCACCAGAATAGAGACTATCCTAATCAACTCATGAAGGGTTAGCTCATGTAACCTTGTAACAACCTCTATAAAATTATGGGATCACTATAGGAAAGAATTGAGTTAGAATTGATCTTTAGCTCCACACTTCCCCTGACTTGCTGGAGCTTTGCTAATGGGAAAGGTGGCATCTGGAACTCCAGCAAGGTTGCTGGCTTGAAGACTGTTTTGCCTGACCTGGTTGTATGTTTCCATGACCTTCTAAGCCAACACTGCGGATGTCCCGAACAGTGTGTCCTCTAGTCACAAGGCCGTTTTATTAAAAAGATAAACAGCCCTTCTTTGTGCTTGGTGTAGAAATTGTTTTGATGCCTGGATACATTTTCTGCCAAATGTTTTAAAGTGACTTATGATTGTATGGATCACTGATTGTGGAGGACATAGGATGAGTGCTGTCAGATTGAAATAGTTTCTTCATGGGTCACAGGAAACAAAAGATTAGGCACAACCACACTTTTTTATTAAAAACAAAGGCCATTACTCATAAGTAATTTTAATTAAAATTGGCTCTGAAAGTACAGTATTTATAGTGGCAGCTACCTTTAGCACAGGAAATTCAAGCTGTTGATAAAGTCTAACTGTTGTTAGTAAATATGATCAGTTAGTAGATAACATTTTTTTCCTTATAAATCTGAATCAACATCAAGTGAATCTTGATTCTTTGGGCAAAATTTTTCCAATATATTTTTAACAGAGCTTTGATTACTAATAGCTAACAAGACTATCATAGACTGAGTGTGGTAGAGGGTCATTTGACCAGAGATTACAGCTCCTCACCCCTCTGCTTATGCCCCTCTCTCAGCTATACTTAATTCTGCCCCAGCTGCATGTGGTCTTCTTGGGAAGTGCTAGAGTTAAAGGGAAAGTCCACCGTCCTTTCCTTCTCCTTCTCCTTCTCCTTCTCCTTCTCCTTCTCCTTCTCCTTCTCCTTCTCCTTCTCCTTCTCCTTCTCCTTCTCCTTCTCCTTCTCCTTCTCCTTCTCCTTCTCCTTCTCCTTCTCCTTCTCCTTCTCCTTCTCCTTCTCCTTCTCCTTCTCCTTCTCCTTCTCCTTCTCCTTCTCCTTCTCCTCCTCCTCCTCCTCCTCCTCCTCCTCCTCCTCCTCCTCCTCTTCCTCCTTCTTCTTGACTCAACACTCTTCTGTGTAAAAGTTTATGCTTTGAGAATTGTGTCATCTAATTATCAAAAAATAAAAAAATAAAAAAGTCCTAATGATATGTTAAGCAAGTTTACAATTTTGTGCTGAGCGCCATTCATAGCAATCCTGGGGTGCATGCAGTATGTTGAATGCTGGTTGGAAATGTGGAGGTGGGTAGAAGGTCCACTGAAGGGAGGATTCCATCCATGGGGCTTTTTGGTGCTCGCTTCAGTGAGGCAGCTAGAATGAGTTGGAATGACTTCTTTAGTTTGTTGTTGGACATTCATTTCTCCCCAAGAGTAGGCATGAAAGAAGCAGAATGGAAATTACTGATCAATTATTGCTTCTCTGTTTTAGGAGCACCCTCTCCACCGCTTGTCTATGTATGCTTTATGATATCAAAGAAGAGGTAAGGCCTCAGCACAATTAGGTGTGCTAATTAATATTTCAGTTGTGATGATACACCAAACACCAAGGAGCTGTCAGAAAATATTACAGGGATATTTCAAAGTATCCTTCTTCCCCCTTTCCTGTCTCTCTTTGAAAAATTCTTTTCTTTGACCAATATTTTCCTGACTTTAGGAATTTACTAAGGTCTTTGAAGTTAATTAGTAAGTATTTCTGTAAGAGTTTCTGTGATATATGCTCACAAAGGATTTTCTGGACAGTTAAAAATTCCATAACCACTCCATCAGTATGATTCCTCAAGCTGCAGCCATGATTGGGGCATATGGGAGATATTCTGAAGCCACATCTGATCTGGTTTTGCTACATCTGTAACTGGTGGTGATAGCTGATATCACAGTAAACATAGCTTCACAATGCTTCCATTATGAAGCAAATGTAACAAGGCAGCATTGAGGATCAGGGAAAGAAATATCTAACAGGAAGCTAGGTGAGATCAGCTATTGTCTCTCACCAAGACTCTTAATAGAATTTACCATGCTCCTTTTTGAGACAGGATCTTCTGATGTTTTCTGGCTAGACTAGAACATATGATCTTACCGCTTTATTTTCCACAAAGTGTGGATTATAGGCATGTGGCTCCATGCCTGCCTACACTCCACTCTTGCTCTCCTCATAATCCATGCTCAGAATTAATTGCTTTTGTTATATATCCCCACCCATACCAATATCAGCATTCTTTTCTTCTTTTTTTTCTGTTTTATTAATTATTTTATATATTTCCATATCAAATATCTTCCTTCCTGGCCTCCCCTCTGCAAGCCCCCCACTCTATCACCTTCCCCTTTGCCTCTAGGAGGGTGCTCCCCAAACCCACCCAGCCACTCCTGCCTTACTCCTCTGGTATGCCCCTTCACTGGTGCAACAAGCTGTCACAGGACCAGACACCTCCCCTGGCACAGATGAGGCAGTCCTCTGCTGCATATGCAGTGGGAGCCATGGGTCCCTCCATGCATACTCTTTGGTCCAGCTAGTTGATATTGTTGTTCTTCCTATGAGATTGCAATCCCCTTCAGCTCCTTCAGCTTTTCCCCTTATCCCTGGGCTCAGGTTAATGGTTGGCTATGAGTATTGCGTTTGTCTTAGGCAAAGCCTCTCAGAGGACAGACATGCTAGCCAGGCTCCTGTCTGCAAGCACTTCTTGGCATAAGCAATTGTGTCTGGGCTTGGTGTCTGCAGATGGGATGGATCCCAAGGTGGGGCAGTCTCTAGATGGCATTTTTTTTTTCAGTCTTTGCTCCATTTATTGTTCCCTCATTTATTTTTATTTTTTTTAAATATTTTTATTACATATTTTCCTCAATTACATTTCCAATGCTATCCCAAAAGTCCCCCATAGCGCCCCCCACTTCCCTACCCACCCATTCCCATTCTTTTGGCCCTGGCATTCCCCTATATTGGGGCATATAAAGTTTGCAAGTCCAATGGGCCCCTCTTTCCATTGATGGCCGACTAGGCCATCTTTCGATACATATGCAGCTAGAGACAAGAGCTCCGGGGTTCTGGCTAGTACATCATGTTGTTCCAACAATAGGGTTGCAGATCCCTTTAGCTCCTTGGGTACTTTCTCTAGCTTCTCCATTGGGAGCCCTGTGATACATCCAATAGCTGACTGTGAACATCCACTCCTGTGTTTGCTAGGCCCCGGCATCGTCTCACAAGAGACAGCTATATTTGGGTCCTTTCAGCAAAATCTTGCTAGTGTATGCAATGGTGTCAGCGTTTAGAAGCTGATTATGGGATGGATCCCTGGATACGGCAGTCTCTAAATGGTCCATCCTTTCATCACAGCTACGAACTTTGTCTCTGTAACTCCTTCCCTGGGTGTTTTGTTCCCAATTCTAAGAAGGTGCACAGTGTCCACACTTTGGTCTTCATTCTTCTTGAGTTTCATGCGTTTAGCAAATTGTATCTTATATCTTGGGTATCCTAAGTTTTGGGCTAATATCCACTTATCAATGAATACATATTGTGTGAGATCTTTTGTGATTGTGTTACTTCACTCAAGATGATGCCCTCCAGGTCCATCCATTTGGCTAGGAATTTCATAAATTCATTCTTTTTAATAGCTGAGTAGTACTCCATTGTGTAAATGTACCATAATTTCTGTATCCATTCCTCTGTTGAGGGACATCTGGGTTCTTTCCAGCTTCTGGCTATTATAAATAGGGCTGCTATGAACATAGTGGAGCATGTGTCCTTTTTACCGGTTGGGACATCTTCTGGATATATGCCCAGGAGAGGTATTGCTGGATCCTCCGGTAGTACTATGTCCAATTTTCTGAGGAACCGCCAGACTGATTTCCAGAGTGGTTGTACAAGCTTGCAATCCCACCAACAATGGAGGAGTGTTCCACTTTCTCCACATCCTCGCCAGCATCTGCTGTCACCTGAATTTTTGATCTTAGCCATTCTGACTGGTGTGAGGTGGAATCTCAGGGTTGTTTTGATTTGCATTTCCCTGATGATTAAGGATGTTGAACATTTTTTCAGGTGCTTCTCTGCCATTCGGTATTCCTCAGGTGAGAATTCTTTGTTCAGTTCTGAGCCCCATTTTTTAATGGGGTTATTTGACTTTCTGGAGTCCACCTTCTTGAGTTCTTTATATATATTGGATATTAGTCCCTTATCTGATTTAGGATAGGTGAAGATCCTTTCCCAATCTGTTGGTGGTTTTTTTGTCTTATTGATGGTGTCTTTAGCCTTGCAGAAGCTTTGTAGTTTCATGAGGTCCCACTTGTCAATTCTCGATCTTACAGCACAAGCCATTACTGTTCGATTCAGGAATTTTTCCCCTGTGCCCATATCTTCAAGGCTTTTCCCCACTTTCTCCTCTATAAGTTTCAGTGACTCTGGTTTTATGTGAAGTTCCTTGATCCACTTAGACTTGACCTTAGTACAAGGAGATAGGAATGGATCGATTCACATTCTTCTACATGTTAACAACCAGTTGTGCCAGCACCATTTGTTGAAAATGCTGTCTTTCTTCCACTGGATGTTTTTAGCTCCCTTGTCGAAGATCAAGTAACCATAGGTGTGTGGGTTCATTTCTGGGTCTTCAATTCTATTCCATTGGTCTATTTGTCTGTCACTATACCAGTACCATGCAGTTTTTATCACAATTGCTCTGTAGTAGAGCTTTAGGTCCGGCATGGTGATTCCACCAGAGGTTCTTTTATCCTTGAGAAGAGTTTTTGCTATCCTAGGTTTTTTGTTATTCCAGATGAATTTGCAGATTGCACTTTCTAATTCGTTGAAGAATTGAGTTGGAATTTTGATGGGGATTGCATTGAATCTGTAGATTGCTTTTGGCAAGATAGCCATTTTTACAATGTTGATCCTGCCAATCCATGAGCATGGGAGATCTTTCCATCTTCTGAGATCTTCTATAATTTCTTTCTTCAGAGACTTGAAGTTTTTATTATACAGATCTTTCACTTCCTTAGTTAGAGTCACGCCAAGATATTTTATATTATTTGTGAGTATTGAGAAGGGTGTTGTTTCCCTAATTTCTTTCTCAGCCTGTTTATTCTTTGTGTAGAGAAAGGCCATTGATTTGTTTGAGTTAATTTTATATCCAGCTACTTCACCGAAGCTGTTTATCAGGCTTAGGAGTTCTCTGGTGGAATTTTTAGGGTCACTTATATATACTATCATATCATCTGCAAAAAGTGATATTTTGACTTCATCTTTTCCAATTTGTATCCCTTTGATCTCCTTTTGTTGTCGAATTGCTCTGGCTAGGACTTCAAGTACAATGTTGAATAGGTATGGAGAAAGTGGACAGCCTTGTCTAGTCCCTGATTTTAGAGGGATTGCTTCAAGCTTCTCACCATTTACTTTGATGTTGGCTACTGGTTTGCTGTAGATTGCTTTTATCATGTTTAGGTATGGGCCTTGAATTCCTGATCTTTCCAAGACTTTTATCATGAATGGGTGTTGGATCTTGTCAAATGCTTTTTCCGCATCTAACGAGATGACCATGTGGTTTTTGTCTTTGAGTTTGTTTATATACTGGATTACGTTGATGGATTTCCGTATATTGAACCATCCCTGCATCCCTGGGATGAAACCTACTTGGTCAGGATGGATGATTGTTTTGATGTGTTCTTTGTTTCCTCTTATTTTTGTTGTTAAAGTTGGCATTCTGTTCTTGTGGCTGTCTTCTTTTAGGTTTGTTGAGGGATTACCTTCTTGTTGTTTCTAGGGCGTGGTTCCTGTCCTTGTATTGGTTTTTTTCTGTTATTATCCTTTGAAGGGCTGGATTCGTGGAGAGATAATGTGTGAATTTGGCTTTGTCTTGGAATACTTTGATTTCTCCATCTATGTTAATTGAGAGTTTGGCTGGGTATAGTAGCCTGGGCTGGAATTTGTGTTCTTTTAGTGTCTGTATAACATCTGTCAAGGATCTTCTGGCTTTCATAGTCTCTGGTGAAAAATCTGGTGTAATTCTGATAGGCTTGCCTTTATACGTTACTTGGCCTTTTTCTCTTACTGCTTTTAGTATTCTATCTTTATTTAGTGCATTTGTTGTTCTGATTATTATGTGTTGGGAGGTATTTCTTTTCTGGTACAGTCCAGTCTATTTGGAGTTCTGTAGGCTTCTTGTATGTTCATGGGCATCTCTTTCTTTAGGTTTGGGAAGTTTTCTTCTATAATTATGTTGAAGATGTTTGCTGGTCCTTTGAGTTGAAAATCTTCATTCTCATCCACTCCTATTATCCGTAGGTTTGGTCATCTCATTGTGTCCTGTATTTCTTGGATGTTTTGAGTTAGGATCTTTTTGCGTTTTACATTTTCCTTGATTGTTGTGCCGATGTTCTCTATGGAATCTTCTGCACCTGAGATTCTCTCTTCCATCTCTTGTATTCTGTTGCTGATGCTCGTATCTATGGTTCCAGATTTCTTTCCTAGGGTTTCTATCTCCAGTGTTGCCTCATTTTGGGTTTTCTTTATTGTGTCTACTTCCCTTTTTAGGTCTAGTATGGTTTTGTTAATTTCCATCATCTGTTTGGATGTGTTTTCCTGTTTTTCTTTAAGAACTTCTACCTGTTTGTTTGTGTTATCCTGTTTTTCCTTAAAGATTTTTAACTCTTTAGCAGTGTTCTCCTGCAATTCTTTAAGGGATTTTTGTGCTTCCTCTTTAATGTCTTCTACCTGTTTACCAGTGTTCCTTTGTATTTCTTTAAGTGTGTTATTAAAGTCCTTCTTGATGTCCTCTACCATCATCATGAGATATGCTTTTAGATCCGTGTCTAGCTTTACCGGTGTGTTGGGGTGCCCTGGACTGGGCGAAGTGGGAGTGCTGGGTTCTGATGATGGTGAGTGGTCTTGGTTTCTGTTAGTAAGATTATTTCGTTTACCTTTTGCCATCTGGTAATCTCTGGGGTTAGTTGTTATCGTTGTCACTGTTTAAAGATTGGAGCAGACTCTGTGTTCCACTCACCCGAAGTCTCAAAATCCTGTGGCAGGTGTTGTGGGTAGCTGGTGGGTGTCAGCCGACCCTGCGCTCTAGCTGCCCCGGTGCTGGTCCGGCCAGAAGAGGCCTGTGGCCCTACTCAGGCCGGTTTTCTGCTTCCCTAACTAATGCAGTCTCGGGTCCTGCGTGCAATTGGATTGGAGCAGAAGCTGTCTTCCACTCACCAGAATTCTTAAGATCCTGTGGCGGGTGTTGTGGGTAGCTGGTGGGTGTCAGCCGACCCTGAGCTCTAGCTACCTCGTTGCTGTTCAGGCTGGAAGAGGCCCGTGGCCCTACTCAGGCCGGTTTTCTGCTTCCCTAACTAATGCAGTCTCCAGTTTTATTTTTCTTAATGACAATTTGCCTTCTGGAACAAGGTTAGGTTTCTGGGAGAATTTCTTTTATACAAATTGTACAGTGGGTGATATTGTAGTCACAATGATGACAACAGTAGATGCTTTATAAAGCTGCTCAGCTTTTTATTTTCACTTCCTATAATGCTTTGATAACAGTTGTTTCTTAAGCGTTTAAAGATTATTTCTCACAAAATTCTAAAGAGCTTTGGTTTATATTATTCCATCTGCAAAAAGGACATTTTTATTTGCCAGCATCTTCAAAAGGTATCAGTAGAATTTGCGGCAGTAGCAGGTGTTATAGAGATATTGGCAGCTGCCATTGCATTTGATTTTTTTTTTTTTCTGGAAACAGGTTGAATAGGTTTGCTTGGAGATCTAGGATGTGGAGGAATTGGTATATAATGATAATCAAATTCAGTAGTGGGAGGTTGTTAATCAAATTCTGGTCCATTGTACAAAGAAGGAATAGGAACAGGAACAAGAGGTGGTTGTCTAAATATGAAAATGGGGATATTGCCTGGTTGAGCAATTTGTACATGATTGGGATCAGGCTGAGGATAAAGATGAGAAGGAGGATTTGAAGGAGAGAGTGGTCTTGTAGGATCATGTTGTCCTTTGCGGCCTCTGTGACACTCACCAGACTGTGGGAGAAAGAAAATGAACAACTTTAAATTAGATATTTCACAGAGAATTATTAGCATATACTCTTTCTGTAAAAGGAGTAAATTTAGATGGATTCTAAAAGTCCTACTTTCCCAAGAAATATGTTGGCCTGAATTTATCCGCTGTGTTCTTTTAAAAAATTCTGTAACACTTGAAGCATAATAAGTTAGAGATTTTATGTTGCAGAAAAAAGTATTTTGACTTGTAATAAAGTTCCTTGTAGTGGAGACAAGCATGTGACATATCAGTATATGAGATCAGAGTGGCTTCTGGCTCATGACCCACAAAAAGCAGGGATGGTTCTTATGGCCCCCTTTTGTCTTTACTCATACTTGGTCAGTTTTACTCATATTTAGTCATATTTTTTCTGTACTAATATTGTTCTTTACTCATATTGTCCCTGACCTTGATATACTCATTTTCATTATAGTCTAGGAAGTGGGAGAGAATACATGGTATTTGACTTCTGAGGATGGGTTACTGTGCTAACTACTTTTTCTAATTCCACCTGCATTTCTGAAAATTTCACATTATATCAAAAATAAAATTGAAGGGAAACTGGTGGGTAAGGTGATCATGGATCTGTGTTGGGGGAGACTAGTGTGAGGTCAGCAAATATCCATCAACTGGCATA
Source organism: Mus caroli (assembly GCF_978045245.1). NCBI lineage: Eukaryota > Metazoa > Chordata > Mammalia > Rodentia > Muridae > Mus > Mus caroli. The sequence goes on along the minus strand of NW_028227259.1, from coordinate 92,052,505 downwards.
TGAAAATCCCACACAGAAGCTTGCTACTTCATGTTAATTAAATATTAATAAACAAAATTGGGGCCACTTAATACTATGATACAGGATGGAATTTTATGAAGTGTGAAAGGATGGCCTTGGGATAAGGATGGAACTGCCTTCCAGGTTCCTCTTCTGCCTCTTGAGTCACTTGAGAAAAGGAAATGTTTATGCCAAGTATAGACTATGCTATGACAAACAGGTTCCCTACAGTCCTATTTTGTGGTAATTTATTTTGCCTCAACAGAGACCTGTAACATATTTTTAAGTAAAAGTCCTCAAAACTCTCAGAGAGAATGTTTCCCCTTTCTTCTGAGTGTACAGATTCTTAGTGAAAGCTTAGATGACATTGAATGGATAGAAAGTGTTATGAACAAACTATTAAACTGGGTCTTTGTAGGTGTGGTCACTGAAATGAATTGCAAATGGAAGTACTTGCCATAAATATTTGGAAATGTCTCTGTCACTAAAGATCTTAGTACTGTTCTGGGTTTTAATTCCAATAAGTCTCAAAATATGTTCCAGAGTTTGTACTTGAAAGAATAAGTTTAGCAGGGAGGTATAGATGTGTTTTATGTGCCTGTATAGACTGAGTAGTTATACTGCCAGATGTTTCAAATATAGGCCAAAGAAAGGCAGATTAGTAGTCTCTGTACTGTAAATGCTGTGGTGGTATCCTGTAACACCTGCATGACTAAATAAAACTCTGGGTTTTTTGGTCCTTAGAATGATGACAATCATATGTATTTCCATATCCTGGAGACATAAGATTTGTTGTGTGATACTGATATTCATGCCTGAGCCCATTCATTGTGAGTTATTTAATGTTGCCTAGACGTCTAGGCAGTGCTTGCCTAGATACAGCACTTGATGAGCACTCAATGTCTCATGTGCTAGGCTAACCCCCAGTTTAGTGATTTTTTTTCCTAAGCTTCCATATTAACAATGAACACAGCTGAAAAGTGTTGCGGCAAACCAATGCAGTAGGAAGTTGGAGTGCTTTGGATAGATGAAAGGTTAAGAATTGCCTCAGTGGCAGGGAAGTCTTTGAAATGAGGTAGGGAGATTTTAGAACACAAAGGACCATGTCAGCCAGAGGGACAGTATGTGCTCTTGTTCCTGTGCTGATGATCCTAAGTCAAGCTGGTCAAGCTGATATTTTAATACCCATTCATTCACTCATCTCTTGAGTTCATTTCCTAATTTGTCATCTGACACATTGCCATCAGCAATTCCAAAGTTTAGATTAACTCTAAAAACTTGTCCCTTCAAGGTTAATTTTGTGAGCAGCGGTACAAGGTACTGCGGGCCATCTATGCCCGTTCTTTTATATGTTTAGGAATGTTCTTTTAATCCTCTCACATTTCTTTGGTCTGCCCTCTCCAGTTTTGTAGATGTTTATAATGATCCTAGTTGACATCATCTTTCTCTCAGTTTCCTACCTCATTCTGAGCCCCCATATTTATCTGCAGATGGCTCCCTTCTTACATCACAAAGAGGTTGCAGTAGGTAGGAATGATCTCCCCTGTCCTAGACCATGTAGTATGTAAAATATCTTATGAATTAAGAGAAGGACTTCTTTCTTGTTTCCTTGGATCTTGACTGTTTTTTTCCCTCCGTAACTGTATGTCACTTTATGCAACTACTATACTTCACTTAGAAATGAATCACACGCCCTTCCGGTCCACTCCAGCACCAGGGTGCCTTGCCCGCTGAGTCTCCAGAAACCTGCAAGGACCCACACAGGATCCCCCACGGGATCCTAAGACCTCTGGTGAGTGGAACACAGCGTCTGCTCCAATCCAATCAAGCCGGACCAAAGACTGCATTAACTAGGGAAGCAGATAATCTGGCCTGATCAAGGGCACAATTCCCTTCGGGCCCACTACAGCACTGGGATTCATTGCACGTGGAGTTTCCAGACACCAGCAAGGTCTAACCAGAGACAACTATAACAACTAGCTTCAGAGATTACCAGATGGGGAAAGGCAAATGAAAGAATCCTACTAACAGAAATCAAGACCACCCACCATCATCAGAACGCAGCACTCCCAACCCATCTAGTCCTGGGCAGCCCAACACACTGGAAAAGCTAGACCCGGATTTAAAAGAAAATCTCATGATGATGGGAGAGGACATCAAGAAGGACTTTAATAACTCACTTAAAGAAACATAGGAGAACACTGCTAAACAGGTAGAAGACATTAAAGAGGAAGCACAAAAATCCCTTAAAGAATTGAAGGAAAACACAATCAAACAGGTGAAGGAATTGAATAAAACCATCCAATACCTAAAAAGGGAAGTAGACACAATAAAGAAAACCCAAAGTAAGGCATTGCTGGAGATAGAAACCCTAGGAAAGAAATCTGGAACCATAGATGCGAGCATCAGCAACAGAATACAAGAGATGGAAGAGAGAATCTCAGGTGCAGAAGATTCCATAGAGAACATCAGCACAACAATCAAAGAAAATACAAAACGCAAAAAGATCCTAATTCAAAACATCCAGGAAATCCAGGACACAATGAGAAGACCAAACCTACGGATAATAGGAGTTGATGAGAATAAAGATTTTTTCACTTAAAGGGCCAGAAAATATCTTCAACAAAATTATAGAAGAAAACTTCCCAAACCTAAAGAATGACATGCCCATGAACATACAAGAAGCCTACAGAACTCCAAATAGACTGGACCAGAAAAGAAATTCCTCAGGACACATAATAATCAGAGCAACAAATGCACTAAATAAAGAGAGAATATTAAAAGCATTCGACAAGAGCCAACACCCATTGATTTTAAAAGTCTTGGAAAGATCAGGAATTCAAGGCCCCATACCTAAACATGATAAAAGCAATCTACAGCAAGCAGTAGCCAATATCAAAGTAAATGGTGAGAAGCTGGAAGCAATCCCACTAAAATCAGGGACTAGAAAAGGCTGCCCACTTTCTCCCTACCTCTTCAACATAGTACTTGAAGTCCTAGCCAGAGCAATTCGACAACAAAAGGAGATCAAGGGGATACAAATTCGAAAAGATGAAGTCCAAATATTACTTTTTGCAGATGATATGATAGTATATATAAGTGACCCTAAAAATTCCACCAGAGAACTCCTAAACCTGATAAACAGCTTCAGTGAAGTAGCTGGATATAAAATTAACTCAAACAAGTCAATGGCCTTTCTCTACACAAAGAATAAGCAGGCTGAGAAAGAAATTAGGGAAACAACACCCTTCTCAATAGTCACAAATAATATAAAATATCTTGGCGTGACTAAGGAAGTGAAAGATCTGTATGATAAGAACTTCAAGTCTCTTAAGAAAGAAATTAAAGAAGATCTCAGAAGATGGAAAGATCTTCCATGCTCAGGGATTGGCAGGATCAACATTGTAAAAATGGCTATCTTGCCAAAAGCAATCTACAGATTCAATGCAATCCCCATTCCAACTCAATTTTTCAACGAATTAGAAAGAGCAATCTACAAATTCATCTGGAATAACAAAAAACCTAGGATAGCAAAAACTCTTCTCAAGGATAAAAGAACCTCTGGTGCAATCACCATGCCTGACCTAAAGCTTTATTCCAGAGAAATTGTGATAAAAACTGCATGGTACTGGTATAGTGACAGACAGGTCGACCAATGGAATAGAATTGAAGACCCAGAAATGAACCCACATACCTATGGTCACTTGATCTTCGACAAGGGAGCTAAAACCATCCAGTGGAAGAAAGACTGCATTTTCAACAAATGGTGCGGGCACAACTGGCTGTTATCATGGAGAAGATTGCAAATTGATCAATTTCTATCTCCTTCTAGTAAGGTCAAATCTAAGTGGATCAAGGAACTCCACATAAAACCAGAGACACTGAAACTTATAGAGGAGAAAGTGGGGAAAAGCTTCAAAGATATGGGCACAGGGGAAAAATTCCTGAATAGAACAGCAATGGCTTGTGCTGTAAGATTGATAATCAACAAGTGGGACCTCATAAAATTGCAAAGCTTCTGCAAGGCAAAAGACACCGTCAATAAGAGAAAAAGACCTCCAACAGATTGGGAAAGGATCTTTACCTATCCCAAATCAGATAAGGGACTAATATGCAATATATATAAAGAACTCAAGAAGGTGGACTCCATAAAATCAAATAACCCCAGTAAAAAATGGAGCTCAGAACTGAACAAAGAATTCTCACCTGAGGAATACTGAATGGCAGAGAAGCACCTGAAAAAATGTTCAACATCCTTAATCATCAGGAAAATGCAAATCAACACAACCCTGAGATTCCACCTCACACCAGTCAGAATGGCTAAGATCAAAAATTCAGGTGACAGCAGATGCTGGAGAGGATGTGGAGAAAGAGGAACACTCCTCCATTTTTGATGGGATTGCAAGCTTGTACAACCACTCTCGAAATCAGTCTGGCGGTTCCTCAGAAAATTGGACATAGTACTACCGGAGGATCCAGCAACACCTCTCTTGGGCATATATCAAGAAGATGTCCCAACCGGTATGAAGGACACATGCTCCACTATGTTCATAGCAGCCTTATTTATAATAGACAGAAGCTGGAAAGAACCCAGATGCCCCTCAACAGAGGAATAGATACAGAAAATGTGGTACATATACACAATGGAGTACTACTTAGCTATTAATAAAAATGAATTTATGAAATTCCTAGGTAAATGGATGGACCTGGAGGGCATCATCCTGAGTGAGATAATCCAATCACAAAGGAACTCACAGAATATGTACTCACTGATAAGTGGATATTAGCTCAATAACTTAGGATACCCAAGATATACGATACAATTTCCTAAACGCATGTAACTCAAGACGAGTGAAGACCAAAGTGTGGACACTTTGCCCCTTCTTAGAATTGGTAACAAAACACCCATGGAAGGAGTTACAGAGACAAAATTTGGAAGTGTGACAAAGGATGGACCATCTAGTGATTGCCATATCCAGAGATCCATCCCATGATCAGCTTCCAAACGCTGACACCATTGCATACACTAGCAAGAATTTGCTGAAAAAAACCCAGATATAGCTATCTCTTGTGAGACTATGCTGGGGCCTAGCAAACATAGAAGTGGATGCTCACAGTCAGCTATTGGATGTATCACACAGCCCCCAATGGAGGAGCTAGAGAAAGAACCGACGGAAGTAAAGGGAACTGCAACCCTATAGGTGGACCAACAATATGAACTAACCAGTACCCCGGAGCTCTTATCTCTAGCTGCATATGTATCAAAAGATGGCCCAGTAGGCCATCACTGGAACGAGAGGCCCATTGGACTTGCAAACTTTATATGCCCCTGTACAGTGGATCTCCAGGGCCAAAGAGGGGGAGTGGGTCGGTAGGGGAGTGGGGGTGGGTGGGTATTGGGGACTTTTGGGATAGCATTGTAAATGTAAATGAGGAAAATACCTAATTAAAAAAATGAAAAAAAAAAAAAAAGATGGCCTAGTAGGCCATCCCTGGAAAGAGAGGCCCATTGGACTTGCAAACTTTATATGCCCCAGTACAGGGGAATGCTAGGGCCAAAAAGTAGGAATGGGTGTGTAGGGGAGTGGGGCGTAGGTTATGGGGAACTTTTGGGATAGCATTGGAAATGTAATTGAGGAAAATTCGTAATAATAAAAAAAAAAGAAATGAATCACAGGTATGTCCAATCATTGAACACCATCCCAGAGCTTTGTACCCACTTCTCAGTTCTCTTTTGCCTATACTCATCATCTCTCATCTTTTTTGATTTTCATTTGTATCATTATAATGACCTAAAAAAAAAAAAACCCTGAACTGAGCCTTCTATTTTTTGCTTTCCTCTTAAGTACTTTGCATAGAGATTGAAGACATTCCTCTGAAAATGAACATCAAGTAACATCATACGTACTTTAAAATTATTGCACCCCAGGATTTTTTTTTTTTTTACCCTATAAAGTACTGGTAGGAAAAAAAAAGCAGAGAGAGAAAGACCTTGAAAGCAGAAGCAGATAAATACATGAGAAGCCTTAGAGTGGTGGAGGACTGTCTTCTTGTTAATATTATGACTTCAATGTGGATGATGTAATACTAAATTAACATGAACAGTCTAAGGGACACAACTCATGTGCCTTCAGAGCATTTTGGAGGGCAGGGTGTTCTTCATTGTACAGAGGAAAACACAGGCTGAGAGGAGTTCAGATATGTGGTCTAATGACTTGAAGCAGGAATCTGTGGAGTGAATTTCTCAGAATCCTATATAACCCTAAAGCCTCCCAGCCCCCCTAAAGTCCACCAGCGCCCCCTTGGATGACCCTCCCTGTCTTAAAATTTGTGGTTTTTGAATCATTGCTCAAAATCAGTTTTTAAAATATAGCTACTCGGCAACACTTATTTTGATGTGTGGTGTGAAATGTGAAGGGCCTTGGTTGGCTGCCATCCCTGTTCAGTAGCTTGTCCCTTCTGGGGAAAGGAACTGCCCTTCCAGCAGCACTGGTCCAATGCAGCTGTGCAACAGCTGCAGGGCATCAGAAGCATCCAAAGAGCAGAGCCAGTGGCTGTTGGCCCAGAGTGTGGTGGATTCAGCATTCCCTGCCGCTGAAATCCTGGGGGCTTAAAATAAAATATTCATGGAAGAACATGACAAACCATTTTTCCTTTTGCAAACCTCTGGCATTTCAGACCTAATATATTTTTGGGCTAGGGCCAATCAATGCCAAGTGTACTCATATGTCTAAAAATGAAATTGCTGAAATATTGAATTTCCTCTGGACTAGGAATAATTTGAGGCTAGTATTTTAGGGACAGTTTAGTGCAGACGTTTAAAAGTTTCTTCATCTTTTTTAAAAATTTTTTTATTTTTTCTTTTTTTATTAGGTATTTTCCTCAATTACATTTCCAATGCTATCCAAAAAGTCCCCAATACACTCCCCCCCCCCATTTCCCCACCTACCCACCCCCACCCCCTGGCCCCGGCATTCCCCTGTACTGGGGCATACAAAGTTGGCAAGTCCAATGGGCCTCTCTTTCCAGTGATGGCCGACTAGGCCATCTTTTGATACAAATGCAGCTAGAGTCAAGAGCTCTGGGGTACTGGTTAGTACATAATAATGTTCCACCTATGGGGTTGCAGTTCCCTTTAGCTCCTTGGGTACTTTCTCTAGCTCCTCCATTGGGGACACCCCAGGATTTTTATACTGCCTCCTTTTTCTGTAACTTGGTTCTCTCTTTGCATCTCTGTAGTAAAGGTCAAGTATGCATGCCTTTCTCACTCTTTATGGCCCCTCACAGTTTTCTTTGTCTCTTTCCTCCTAATGCCGTATAACTTTTATCCATATTATTGATCAACTATATTATTTCGAGACATATCTATGTTACTAGTGTTCTCTCTATCTTATTAGTTCAATGACTCATGGCAGACATTAGATACAAGATGTTCCATTTTAAATGTTGATCTACATGCAAGGTAATTCAGAATTTTCTTATTAATTATCTAGAGATGAAGTATAGTAAAATATAGTTCACATTATTTTTGTTTTTGATGCAACAAAGAATTCCCTGAATATTTTTGTGTTTCCTTTTGGATGTACTGATATCGATTTGGGTATCATGCCGTAAACTTTCTTGGGTATATCTATTATTTTCCTAATGATTTATTATAATCTCTGTGATTATTAAATGAAAACAGATTTCAAATTAGAAATTAAAGCACTTGATTGGCATTTCATCAGTAATTTGCAGTTTGTATATTTTAGGAAATGCAGATATATAAAGTTAAAAATTCTGACACAAAAATTAGTTAGAGCGTGAACGTTTGTCCCAAAAAGCAGAGAGAAATTTCAGGAGTGTCTTGCTTTGTTCTCTCTGGGCTTTACAGCAGTAGTACTCTGCCCCTTTTGTGTCTTGTCTAAGTCTGGTGCACCAATCTGTTCAATGTTCAATTCATGTATGTTTGTGTCCAGTCTGTATGAAGGAATGTTCTATGTTTTATGTTGGATAATAAAGATGGTATAAAAAACTTTATCTGCAAAGCTGAGAGCTGCCACGTGCTTCAGCCAAGAATCAGACACATGGCAAGAGGGTCCCTGCTAGAAAAACTGTTCGTTTTAGGAAAACAGGGCGAGTCTACAGCCTCTTAGTTTTGGGTTAAAAAAGCTGATAAATGGTTCGTGATTAATGTGTTTGACAAATGATAAGGTGCCTTTTATTCTATGATTGTAGCTACAAAAAGTAATATTCTCTGATTGGTCTAAATGTAACTGCTTCATTTGGTTCCTTTTTATTGGTAATGTGCTCTGTGTGTTTTCACATTCAGCTGATAAGTTGTTGGTTAAGATTAATAATTGTTACATTGCTACAGATGGTTTGTCTTAAATTTGATAACTCAAGTTTAGAGTCCTTCCTACACGTGGCATAAGGCAGGCCAAGAGGCTGGGTCTCTAAAGATATTTCTAGTTTAGATAATAATTAATGTGATTCCTATCTTAAAAAGTAAAATTTAAGATAAGATTTAAAGCAATGCCTCTTTATTAAAGCATTAAAGCTTGCATGTATTCATAGGTATTAATTGGCAGCCAAACTTCGTAATATGATGGTAACGCTTCTAATATTGATTTTAAGATGATAAATTGTTTGAAACTTGGGTTTTGCTTTCCCAAGGTTGTAGATATTATCCTGACTTTGCAAAAGAAACTTGAAAATTATGGTTAAAACTGCCAGTGTTCCATTGACTGCAACTTGCAGGTTGATTGTAAATTTAAGATTTTCTACTCACCCATATATTGTTAATTAAGATAATTATAGGAGTAATCATTTTATGAGAGCGCTAATACAGTTCACTTCATACGAAACTTGGACAGAGTTACCTAGCTATGTTTGTCTTTGTGCATGGATTAAATCCTCAGACAATCAGTTTGGCTATAGTTGCTGCCTGGCAGAAAACTACAATATGGGCAATTTTTTCACAACACTAAAGTTGTGAAAAACGTTTTAACTGTAAATCATCTTTAAAAAGAGTATCAAAAATTAGAGGCATAGATAGTTAAATTGTTCCTCTAGAATCGGTCCTTATTGCAGGAGGGCCAAGATGCTCAAATTAAAATATATTTTACGTTTGAGTCAATGCAGGGCTCAAGGGAGCCCCAGAGCGGCTTGTGGCCTTCTTGTGTTTTGCAAACAGTGCCTGAGAAAGTTTTTCCCTGTGTTCAAGAAAATTTCTTTTTAACAGTGTTACAGATCTATTCAGATGTTTAAAATAATGCTTAAATTCAAAGCGTTCTGCTTCTAGTGAACTGGTAATCGCTCGAAAATTTTGCCTCTAGGTAATGGCTAATGTAGCTTTACATTATGTAAGAAAAATTTTTATTGTCTGTGCTTCTATACAAGGAACAAAAAGTTTTAATCTTTCAGTATATATTGTTTCCTAAGTGAAAAGTATTTTATTAACTAATGCTTCTCAAGGGAATTTTACCTTAAATCCTTGCTCTCACCTAAAAGATTCAGAGACAATATCCTTTTATTACTTAGGTTTTACGGTTTTAGTTTACTACAAAAGGTTTTACAAAAAATAAAGAAAGCTTTTATAATTGTTATTAATTATATTCATTAGTAATTAAATATTAGCTGTGCCCAAGACAATTCTTTGGCCAGAAAAAACATTGTTGTAAAATCATTTTTCTCATCCCCCCAGCTGATCGTTGGTCCATGTGGGCCCAACTAGCTGCTGTGGGCGAGCCTTGAGACACACAGTTTCCCCTGTTTCAGCACAAATAATCTAGTTGTGTGCTGTAGATGGTGTTTTTAATTGCTGAACAATCAAACCTTAATTTGTATAGTCAATGTTATATCTCAGAGTTCACAATTGCTTAAGATTGTTCATCCCTCAGATGCTATTAATTCTCAAATTTGCAATTGCTTATGCATATACAACTCATAGAAAAAAAATGCTGTCCTTTTAAGAAGGCGGCTTATAGACATTTATTAAATTGTCCTAATTGCCTGGACATTTTTAAAACAATGCCAGGATAAATTTATATCTCAATCTATAGGCCGTCCATATAAAATAGATTAGATATATAACCTCATTCTTTATATATTCATAACAGTTATGGTTTAAGATAATATTTTAGTATTCTTAAAAATTGTGCATGTATATAATTCCCTTTAGTGTCCTCAGTTACTACTTGTTTCCACATAATAGTGTTAATTCTTGAGGACTTTTACTTAATAATTTGCTACAAATAAATGCTCTTATTTCTAGTTAATAAATAAATAAATCATGCACATGTGACTCTTAATAACTTTTCAAGCTTTCTAGTTACAACCACTCCTTAAGAGAAAAGATTGAAAGTGCAATTAGTCACTGCCCCTTTACAGCCAAGTATTTAAAATGTTTTGTCAGCAAGTTATTAATTCAAAAAATTAGATATTGTAAAACTTTAGAACTTTAACTTCTTAAAAGACAAAAAAGAGAAAAATTGTATCCCCATACATACTATTTAGTATTTTCCCATGCACACTATTTAAATCATACCTTTACTTTCAAAATTTGAAATTTAAATGTCAAATAATTTAATAAATGCTTTATAGTATCTTAAAAGGATCTACATTTTTGGCTTATAGATTAATCCTAAATACCTACCTTAGTAGGAAAGGGAAAAACAGGTTCTCTCCACAGAATGCTGCAAAAGCATATTGGTTAATTCGTTTGACGGGTTGGCAGGTAAGTTGACTCAGTGTCCTGATTAAAATGACTAAGAAACTAAATTAGATTCATGTTTTAGATCCATCCTTGCGTGCCATTTTTCCAGCTTAGACTAGCTTCAAGCCTTTTAACTTTATGACAATAGTACATCAGAGACCGTATATTCTGACTTAGTGAGATCAGTCATTTAATAGAGTCATAATGATTTTTCTCTTTTGTTCAGTGTGACCAGTCATTCTAACTCAATCTTAGACTGGTCTAATATTCAATCCAATATTAGATATTCCTATATTCTAAACTACCTAGCAAAGTTAATTCAGAGTACACCCCCCACTTCCAGAGAGTCTCTGGCCTTTTTACTATTCTAAAACCAGCCCAGAGACTGAGCTTGTGTCTTGCTAATTTGCAACTGAATAAAGTACCTGAACTTCCCCAAAAGAAGCTTTGTATTGTTACTCTTCACTGTCTAAGATTTTTGTCTTTCAAGCAGGTCAATCTACACCTTTAGCCAGACTGCAGTGGGCATGCATCCCCGCCCCCTAGAGCATACAGAAGGCAGCTACTATTTTCATTTCAGCACGTTTTGTGACTTTTGGTTTAAGTTGAGATTTAGGTTTACTAAGAGGGCTAGTAAGACATATTTCAAATATTAAAAGAGATTGGTTTTTATTCTGATAGACAGGCTTAGTCCCTTAGCTGGCCTCTGGTTTTCCACCCTTGCTGTTACTGCAAGGTCCCCTTAGTTCCTCAGGCTGTGGGAATAACAGAGATGAGGAGGATGACTTCCAGCTCCTATTTTAGCCACAAATTGTGGTGTTACTAGTGACATAATTCTTGTCTAGGCCTTGCTAAATCTGAGGTTAACAATTCTTCTTTAGGAGCTGCACAATACTCAGAATTGTGCATACTGGTTCGTGATCATACAAATACAGTATGGGTATCGCTTGGTGCAGAGATTTACTGCAGGAAAAGGTCCAGTTTGACCATTTCTAAGTTCCCTGTGAGATACACCCGGTTTGGATGGAGGTTAGTATTTATTTCCAGTTACAACCAAAAATATCATTCTAAGGCTCTGCCTCCCCTCCCCAAAAGATACCAAGAGCCACAGGTGTGGGTCGTGACAGCACCCACGGGAGGATTCAAGTCAATTTCCACCCAAGCCAGGGTTAAAAGCCCACTCATCTACAGATGAGAAAATTGTTTGATCACCTCAGTTAAGTGTGGCCTTATTAAACTTAATTAATAGGTGGGGGAGAGAGTTTAGTGATCGTACTGTTAGAAGGGCAAGCCCTTCACAGCCTCCCACCCTAAAAAAGCCAATTGGCCTTGTACTACGGAGCCAGTCATAACCCCCTCCTCCCTGTTCCCTGCCTGTCATCCAAAAATGCCGAGGAATATCAACTCAGTGTTATTCATAATAAAGTACATTTCAAATTCGTACAGTTAACCTTCACCAGGGTTCCAACGCCCTACTTAAAATTCAACAAAGAAGTTACTAGGACAGAAAGGACAGTCTTATCCAAATAAGGGTTTACCATGAGAAAAGTTAGAGATTCCCACTGAAACAGGTTTCTTCATTAGAGCCTAAGAATTCAGACAAAATTATAGAGCATAATTTTTTTGCCTCAGTCCATTTTGTTTAATATTCTTTAAAGGGGGGAAATGTTACCTCCTTCCAGCCTAGCAAGGCTGGCTGTGACCATCTGCCTCTTAAGCGGAGCCACCTGCTGTGCTGCTCCTTTGATGTGCCACTACCTGCCCTAGGCCCAACCTGCCTGAGGCCTCTCTTCCAAGACTTTCCGGAGTTAGCACCAAACTTCGATCTTTGAGAGTTCCCACTAAAAGGTTGACCTATCTACTTCAAAGGAACTTTGCTTGGCCAGGGATGGGCCTCCCCTTTTCTTTATAAATCGTGTTTGCTGACATTAAAATTGAACCTTGAGAAGAGCCTTGTCTTGGTTCCATTCTTATCTCACGCAGCCTAGCCCCTCTTCTCTTCCAGGTTTCTAAAATGCCTTTCCAGGCTAGAACCCAGACCTGTGATCTGCTGGCCGGACACAACATAAATTGATACTCACCAGGAAGCATCCTAGAAGACCCCAGAGGTTAAAGACTAAATACAGTGACTTCATCTTTCTGTAGCCCCTGAAAGTTAGCACAATGGCTGGTTAGCATTATTTTTAAAAATGAAATGGCATTATTTGGAACATGTCCCAAGACGTGGCATATATGTTGTGTCATGTATCTTAAAATAACTTTCTGAATTTTACCTTGTAGTAACATAATATTTTTAGCTCATAACATTTGATTCTCAAACAATGGAGATAATTTTCGTTTCGACTTGTGAGCAGATGGAGGAAAAGTGCTGCATATTTGTCCTTCAAGAGTCTGAGCAACAGAGGATTTAAAAGAGAAAGCTTTGGCTTAAGAATAATTATATTGAAATGGACATTTTCAGTTGTGCATTTTGTTTTATTTTACAATTGCAGTTCTATGGCATCAAATTCCTCTAACGTCATATTTGAGATGATACCACTTTAACTTGATCACATTTATTTTCTCATGACAAAGAATAGATAAGGGAGAGATCTTCCTATTGAATAGAGGAAAAGATGAAAGCCTGACTTCATACATAGACTAACTTTAACAGTGTGCTAAGTCATTTTGTGTATAATGAATGTTCTCAAATCTGCGTTCTCTTATGCAACTGTGTTCCACAGTAACTAGGACAGAAACAAACATTGTCATTTAGGTCTGTTTTCTTCTCAGGTGTCTCAAGGGTTGTGATAAATTTCTGGAGCTAGATGGTCTGAATTCTTTTATACCAATACTGAATTCTTCTTTTTATTGAGGAATGAGTCCATTGATATTAAGAGATATTAAGGAAAAGTAATTGTTACTTCCTGTTATTTTTGATGTTAGAGTTGAGATTCTGTTCTTGCGGCTATCTTCTTTTAGGTTTGTTGAATGATTACTTTCTTGCTTTGTCTAGGCCATCATTTCCCTCCTTGTTTTGGAGTTTTCCCTTTATTATCTTTTGGAGGGGTGGATTCATGGAAAGATATTGTGTGAATTTGGTTTTGTCATGAAATGCTTTGGTTTCTCCATCTATGGTAATTGAGAGTTTTGCTGGGCATAGTAGCCTGGGCTGGCATTTGTGTTCTCTTAGGGTCTGTATAAAATCTGTCCATGATCTTCTGGCTTTCATAATCTCTGGTGAGAAATCCAGTGTAATTCTGATAGGTCTGCTTTTATATGTTACTTGGCCTTTTTCCCTTACTGCTTTTAATATTTTATCCTTATTTAGGGCATTTGTTGTTCTGATTATTATGTGTCAGGAGAAATTTCTTTTCTGGTCCAGTCTATTTGGAGTTCTGTAGGCTTCTTGTATGTTCATGGGCACCTCCTTCTTAAGGTTAGGGAAGTTTTCTTCTATAATTTTGTTGAAGATATTTACAGGCCCTTTAATTTGTCAATCTTCATTCTCATCTATACCTATTATCCTTAGGTTTGGTCTTCTCATTGTGTCCTGGATTTCCTGGAGGGTTGAGTTAGGATATTTTTAAATTTTTTTTTATTTTCTTTGATTGTTGTGTCCATGTTCCCTATGGAATCTTCTGCACCTGAGATTCTCTCTTCCATCTCTTGTATTCTGTTGCTGATGCTCGCATCTATGGTCCCTGACTTCTTTCCTAGGATTTCTATCTCCAGAGTTGTCCCCCTTTGGGTTTTCTTCAATGTTTCTACTTCCATTTTTACATCCTGGATGGTTTTGCTCAATTCTTTCACCTGTTTGGTAGTGTTTTCCTTTAACTCTTTAAGGGATTGTTGTGTTTCCTTTTCAACGGCTTCTAGCTGTTTACCTGTGTTTTCTTGTATTTCCTTCTTTTTAAAATTTGTTTTATTATGTACTTTCTTCATTCACATCTCCAGTGCTATCCCAAAAGTCCCCCACACCCTCTCATCCCCCACTTCCCCACCCACCCACTCCCACTTCCTGGCCCTGGCGTTCCCCTTCACTGAGGCATATAAAGTCTGCAAGACCAATGGGCCTCTCTTTCCACTGATGGCCGACCAGGCCATCCTCTGATACATATTCAGCTAGAGACATGAGCTCCGGGGGGCGGGCATTGGTTAGTTCATATTGTTGTTCCACCCATAGGGTTGCAGATCCCCTCAGCTCCTTCGGTACTCTCTCTAGCTCCTCCATTGGGGGCCCTGTGATCCATCCAATAGCTGACTGTGAGCATCCACTTCTGTGTTTGCCAGGCCCCAGCATAGTCTCACAAGAGACAGCTATATCAGGGTCCTTTCAGCAAAATCCTGCTAGTATATGCAATGGTGTCAGTGTTTGGAGGCTGATTATGGGATGGATCCTCGGATATGGCAGTCTCTAGACAGTCCACCCCTTCATCTCAGCTCCAAACTTCGTCTCTGCAACTCCCTCCATGGGCGTTCCACTCCCAATTCTAAGAAGGGGCAAAGCTTCTTATTTGTATTTCCTTCGTAAAGTCCTCCATCATCATCATGACTTTAGATCCATGTCTTGGTTTTCTGGTGTGATGGTGTATTCAGGAATTGCTATGATGAGAGAGTTTGATTCTAATGACGCCAAGTAACCTTGATTTCTGTTCCTTCTGTTCTTATGCTTGCCTCCTGCCATTTGATTATCTCCAGCTGCCTTCAATATATCTGATTGGAACCTGTCCTTCCTATAATTCCAGTTGATTCAGGACACCTCAGATTCTAACTTTCTCTGTGATCCTGTGATTCCGGGCTCTTGTGAACCTGAGATTCTGGGTGTGTCAGAGTTCTTGGCACTCAAGCTTCCTCTGAGACCCTGAGATCCTCATGTGACCAAGCTGCTGTTATCCTGGGATCCTGTTGTCAAAGATCCTGGGCATGTTACAACACCGGGAAGTGATGTCTCCTCTGAGGACTGTGGGACTTTCTGGTGTGTTCAAAACCAAAGTGTACCAGTACCAATCAGAAGGAACCTGATCCGCTGGTCAAACAAGGCTTCTGTGTCCTTGCTCCTGCTATCGCAGGCTTGTCAAAATTGGTTTGGAATTGATGTTGTGTTCCTCTCACCAGTGATCCTAAGATCGCATAGAGAGTCCTCTGGGGACTGTGGGACCTTCCCCCAAGTCCACGCCCAAGGTGACCCAGAGCTGGCACCAACCAGAAGGGATTTGTGTCCCTGGTCAGGCAGGTTTTCTGCTTCCGAGCTGCTGACTTAAGCCTAGTGCTATTGTATTGGAACTGATGTTGTTTTCCACTCACCAGTGATCCTAAGATCACGTGGAGAGTCCTCTGGGGACGGTGGGACTGTCCTCAGAATTTACTTCCCAGGTGTCCTGGAGCTGGCGCCAATCGGAATAGCTCAATAAAGTTCTTGCAAACCAAATCCAATAACACGTCATAACAATCATTCACAATAATCAAGTAGGCTTCATCTCAGGGATGCAAGGTTGGTTCAATATAAGAATATCCATCAATGTAATCCACTATATAAACAAACTCAAAGGAAAAAAATCCCAAGATCAACTCCTTAGATGCAGAAAACACATTTGACAAAACACAACCCCCACCCTTCATGTTAAAAGTATTAGATCAGGAATTCAAGGCCCATGCCTATTCGTAATAAAAGTAATTTGCTGTAAATCAATAGGCAATATCAAATTAAATGTAGAGACACTTGAAGCAATTTCACTAAAAGCCACTGTGTAAATCAATCTAGAGGTTCCTCAGAAAATTAGAAATAGATCTACCTGAAGATTCAAAATACCACTCTTGGGCATATACCCAAAATATGCCCCACCATGCCACAGGTGCATTTAATCCCCTATGCTCATAGAGGCCTTGTTTGTTATAGCCAGAAGTTGGATACAACCAGTTGTCCCACAACAGAAGAATGGATACAGAAATTGTGATTCATTTCACAATGTCATACAACTCAGCCAGTAAGACTGAGGACAACCTGAGGTTTGCAGGCAAATGAATTGAATAAGAAAATATCATCCTGAGTGCTGTAACTCATACCCAAAAGACATGCATAGCATGTAATCACTAATAAGTGAATATTAGCCAAAAAGTACAGAATATCCAAGATACAGTCCACAGAACTCAAAAAGGTTAACAAGCTGAAGGACCCAAGTGAGAATGCTTCAGTTCCATTTGGGAGGAAGAAGAAAACAATCACAAGGTGGGTGGGAGTGAGGGATCTGAGAGGGAAAGTAGACAGGTGTTGGGGTAAGAGGAGAATGTAATCTTGTATTGGGTGCAGAAAAAGGACTAAAGCCCTGAGGGCTGGCACAAAGAATGGAAACAGGCAACCTTGGGAGGTAGGAGGTTGGGGGGACTCTCCAGAACATACCAGAGAACTGGGCGATGAGAGGCTCTCAGGACTCAAAGGAAGGGACCTTAGATGAAATGCTCTACAGTGGAGAGAAGGAACTTATAGAGCTCACTTCCAGCAGAAAGACAGAGCATTAAGTGAGTGATGGGATTTCCATCCCACAGTCAAAACTGCCAAATAATTGTTCCTGTCTGAAAGAACTGCAGGGATAGAAATTGAGAGGAGTCTGAGGAAAAGAATGTCCACAGACAGGCCCAAAGTTGCATACAGCTGGAGGAGATGCCCCAAGGCCTGTCATTATTAATGAGGCTAAGGAGTGCTCTCAAAAAGAGACCTATCATGACTGCCCTAGAAAAGAACCATCAAGCAGCTGAAAGGCTCAGATGCAGATATTTGCACCCAACCGATGGACAGAAGCTGGTGACCCCTATGGTTGAATTATGGAAAAGCTGGAAGAACCCAAGGAGGGGGTGATCCTATAGGAGGACCAGCAGTCTCAATTAACCTGGACACCCATGATCTCTCAAATACTGGACCACCAACCAGGCAGCATACACCAGCTGATATGAGGCCCCTAACACGTATACATATATAGCATGTATACATCAGAGGATTTCTGGGTATGTGTTCATTCAGATATGATGCACCAACCCCTAAGAGACTGGAGGCCCCAGGTAGTTTAGAGATCTGGTAGGGTTGATGGTAGTGACATCCTTGTGGAGACAGGGATGCGGGGAGGATGTATGTGATGTGGAACAGTCAGATGATGGCCCATGAGGGGAATAAAATCTGGAGTGTTAAATAAATAAATAAATAAGTAAATATTTCTGGAGGTTCCTCAGAAAATTAGAAATAGATCTACCTGAAGATTCAAAATACTCTTGGGCATATAATATAAATTTATATTATGTTTATAATATAAATAAAATATTAACAAAAAGAAAAAGGAGATGAGTTATTTATTCTGATTGTTATTTTTATTAGATATTTTCTTTATTTACATTGCAAATGTTATCCTCTTTCCTAGTTTCCCCTCCAAAAAATCTATCACTTCCCCCCTCCCCCTGCTCCTCAATCTACCCACTCCCACTCCCAGTCCTCGCATTCCCCTATATTGTGGCATAGAGCCTTCACAGGATCAAGAGCCTCTCCTCCCATTGATGACCAACTAGACCATATTCTGCTACAAATATAGCTAGAGCCACAAGTTCCACCATGTGTTTTCTTTGACTGGTGGTATAGTTCCAAAGAGCTCTGAGGGTACTGGTTAGTTCATATTGATGTTCCTTCTATGGGGCTTCAGTCCCCTTTCAGCTCCCTGGTTATTTCTCTGGCTCCTTCATTGGGGACCCTGTGCTCCATCCAAAGGATGACTGTGAGCATCCACTTCTGTATTTGCCAGGCACTGGCAGAGCCTCGCAGGAGACAACTATATCAGGCTCCTGTATTCTGATTGGTCTTATAGGACATCTTTTCTTATGTGTTAATCTCATGATCTATGATATGTTATTTTAAAAATAAATGGTATGTGGGAAGTACAAACATTTAAAAAGTTGAATTTTCTTGTGATTGTAAGAAAGTATTCAGTAAGAATAAAGATAAAGAGCAGTAAGCTCACTATTGAATAGTTGTTGCTCTATTGCTAGTCACATATTCTCTGTCTCCATCTCTCTGTCTCCCTGTTTCATTTTCTGCCTCTCTGTGTCTGTCTCTCTGTCTCTTTCTCTGTCTCTCTCTGTGTCTCTGTCTGTCTGTCTGTCTGTCTGTCTGTCTGTCTGTCTGTCTGTCCCTCTGTCAAGGCATAAGACTCTAGTGAATTCTTGGAAGAAACCATATCTCTGCTTCTCATCCTCAGCTTTGTACTTCTCAGTTTCTTGGGCCATGCAATCAATATCCTCCTTGCTCAAGAGGCTCTTGTCTTTGGTGATTGTGATCTTGTTCTCCTTCCTTGTTGTCCTCTGGATGCTCTGTGACACTCACCAGAGAGTGGGAGAAAGAAAATAAACAACTTTAAATTAGATATTTTCACAAAGAATTGTTAGCATATACACTTTCTTAGCAAGGCCATCTTCTGCTACATATGCAGCTAGAGACACGAGCTCTAGGGGTACTGGTTAGTTCATATTGTTGTTCCACCAATAGGGTTGCAGACCCCTTTAGATCCTTGGGTACTTTCTCTAGCTCCTCCATTTAGGGCCCTGTGTTCCATCCAATAGCTGACTGTGAGCATCCACTTCTGTGTTTGCCAGGCACCGGTATAGCCTCACAAGAGACAGCTATATCAGGGTCTTTTCAGCAAAGTCTTTCTGGCATATGCAATGGTGTCTGCATTTGGAGGCTGATTATGGGATGGATTCCTGGGTGCGGCAGTTTCTAGATGATCCAACTTTTCATCTCAGCTCCAAACTTTGTAACTCCTTCCATGGGTGTCTTGTTCCCAATTCTAAGAAGGGGCAAAGTGACCACACTTTGGTCTTAGTTCTTCTTGAGTTTCATGATTTTGCAACTTGTATCTTGGGTATTCTAAGTTTCTGGGCTAATATCCACTTATCAGTGAGTACATATTGTGTGAGTTCCTTTGTGATTGGGTTACCTCACTCAGGATGATGCCCTCCGGGTCCATACATTTGCCTAGGAATTTCATAAATTCATTCTTTTTAATAGCTGAGTAGTACTCCATTGTGTAAATGTACCACATTTTCTGTATCCATTCCTCTGTTGAGGGGCATCTGGGTTCTTTCCAGCTTCTGGCTCTTATAAATAAGGCTATTATGAACATAATACAGTATGCGTCCTTCTTATCAGTTGGAATATCTTCTGAATATATGCCCCGGAGAGGTATTGCGGGATCCTCTGGTAGTACTATGTCCAATTTTCTCAGGGAGCGACAGACTGATTTCCATAGTCATTTTACTGGCTCATCATCCCACCAGCAATGGAGGAGTGTTCCTCTTTCTCGCCAGCATCTGCTTTCACCTGAATTTTTGATCTTAGCCATTCTGACTGGTGTGAGGTGGAATCTCAGGGTTGTTTTGATTTGCATTTCCCTGATGATTAAGGATGCTGAACATTTTATCAGGTGCTTCTCAGCCATTCGGTATTCCTTAGGTGAGAATTCTTTGTTTAGCTCTGTACCTCATTTTTTAAGGGGTTATTTGATTTTATGGAGTCCACCTTCTTGAGTTCTCAATATATATTGGATATTAGTCCCCTATCTGATTCAGGATTGGTAAAGATTCTTTCCCAATCTGTTGGTGGCCTTTTTGTCTTATTGACAGTGTCTTTTGCCTTACAGAATCTTTGCAATTTTATGAGGTCCCATTTGTCCATTCTCAATCTTACAGCACAAGCCATTGCTGTTGTATTTATGAAAATTTCCCCCACACTTTCTCCTCTTTAAGTTTCAGTGTCTCTGGTTTTATGTGGAGTTCCTTGATCCACTTATATTTGACCTTAGTACAAGGGGATAAGAATGGATCAATTTGCATTCTTCTACAGGATAACTGCCAGTTGTTGTATCCTCCCATAAGCCTGAAGCATGCTAAGCCAGAACTTGACCCTGCTGCCACTAAGGAGATTATCTAGGCTGGAGCCTTCCTCTGTAGATCACTCTATTGTTCTGCCACTGCTGCTGTTCCTCTTCAAGATACTTCTACCTGCTGAGAGTTCCCAGAGCTATTCTGGAGACTATGCCCTATCCTGCATCTGTCATCACCTGCAGCTGGTTCCAGGCTCCAAGGATGAATTGGTGGAATGGACTTCCCCCCTCTTTTATAAAGCATGTCTGCCATTAAAAATTTGAACCTTGAGCAGACTAGTTCTTTTGGTTCCATTATTACTTAACCTGCCTAGGCTCTCTCATTTATTCCAGATTCCAAGATGCCTTCCAGGCTCAAACTCAGACATGAGAGCCTCAGGCTGCCCCCAACAAATTGGCAAACCAACGCGGGGCCTGAGAAAGGCACATTTGGAAGAAGCACTGCTTGTTTGGAGCTCTATGGAGGAAGAAAAGAATTAAAGACAATTCTTTTCAGAGAAGGTTGGTCCGGGCTAAGCTAGATCAGCACTAAACCCGTGCGCTGGATTCACTTAGGTTCAGCAGTGAGTTATTGGGAACTAGGAACTCAACAGGCAGGCAGTCGGCTGAAGCTTCCAGAAGCTGCTTTTTTAGGCAAGAGAAATATAAGGGATTAATAAAAGGGATTTTATAATCAGGTGGATGGCTGCAGTTGGAAACTGCATCAGGCAGGAGGAAAGTAGATTTTGAAACTCTCCCAGGGACAGAGAGAAAATTGAGGAATCCCCTCTTGTGTGTGTGCTGTCCGGTGTCTTCGTTCTGAGTGTCTGTCTTATGTTTCCAGAAAGGAACATGTGCTTGTTGTGTTGGTTTGATGTCTGTGTTTCGTCCCGTGTCTCTGAAACATGGCACATTCTGAGTTTAGATCTGGCTGAGTTTGGTTTCTCTGGTGTTTATAGACGATGGGGTTTTCTGAAACATGCACTTGGTATTTGCAGCTGTCCCTTAGGGCTATAGGGACCGGAGGACTGTGGTCAGCAGATGTGCTAGTGAAAGACTCCGAGAGGAGCCCCTCTCTCAGGCCTTGGGACAATAGCAGATACCCAAGAACTTAGGATAGACCAAGCTTGATGCAAACCACATGAGGCTTTATTCGGGAAAGCCAGAGCTCTGGGGATGACTCATATCCCACACAGGGGTAGAGGAGTCGACCTTTAGGGGAAAGAGGTCCCACTTTTTATAGGCCCTCAGGGGGGAAAGGAGAATGGTGGAGTAAGTGATTTCCAGATCTAAACAATGTCTATTCTCAAGAAATGGGTATGGGAGTGGTAAAAGGAAAGAGTCTGGTGCAGGTATAGCATCTCAGGATTGGCAGGGCTATGGTTGTTGGGGAGATTTTCTGACTCTTCCCCAGCAACCAATATCACAAACACCTGGCAATGGGCTTCATCAGTGGGCACACACATGGATTCAAGGAATGGTCAAAACATTGGCAGACACACAGGCTCAAGGAGTGGCCAGAGCATTGTGCACCTCTATTTTTCTAAATCAGTGAAGCTAGTTCTGCTAGCAATGAAATCTATTTTGCCAATTTCAGGGCTTCTGTGACCTTTTACATTCTGTCAGGATCTTTCACTAGGAAGACCATCACCTCACCAGGGGAAGCCCTGGGGAGTGGGGAGAGCCAGAGATGTCTGGCAGTCTCCAGAGATTGGTCAGAGGGACCAAGTTTTGTTCATGAAATGGAAGCTTACCCTTCTAATTCTTTTGCTTGCTCATGGAGGACAAGTAAGAGTCGCATGTGTCTGGATCTGTTGGTTTCTGTTTTGTGTGGTTTGTGTATATGTTTAGAGCTATGTGAAAATTTAGAGAAGTTCTAGTGTGACTGGAAAAGCCCTGCTGGGAGCTGATTGCAAATGCAGCTCCTAAAGGGTCAGGCAGCCTTTTGCTTGTAAGAGAAAGTTAGTTTAAAATTGGTAACTCAGAGTTAGAGCCATTCTAAACAACATGTGGCAGGAGTGAACCCAGGAAAACAGGTCTTTAAAGATACTTCAAAATGGGGATAAGCTTTGGGCCAGGACTCTGGCAGAGTGCTCAGATTGGGAAATGTTTGCCCTTGGGTAGATGCAGAGCTCAGCTCTGAGCAGCCTCAGGGAGGTTTGTGTGGCATTTCTTTTGTTTCGCAAACTGTGACTGGGGAACCTCACCTCTCCCTGCCTTCAGGGAAGATTCCTTAAGATTCAGGGGCAATATCTTTCAATACTTAGGTTTTTACCTATACTAGAAAATAATGGTCCAGAAAATCTAAGAAGGAAAATTTGATTTGCTTCAAAATTTTATTTTCAAAAGCTTCCAGGAGATGTTAATTGGCTAAGACCTCACCTTAAACTCACCACAGGAGAACTTAAGCTTTTGTCAGGTGTTATTAAGTGAGACACAAATTAACTGGCAAAGAACAAAAGGCCTTGCAGAAATTAAAGAAAGCTTTAATATAGTTTAATATAGTTGTTATCAATTATAATCAATGGTAATTAAACCTTAGCTGCCTATTTTAGTTATTGGTTATTAAATGTGCCCACAACAATTCCTTGGCTAGAGAAAACATTGATGTCAAATCATCCTTCTTTACCTCAAAGGAAAGTTTCAGCATCCTATTAAGCCGCTGTGGTGCTAACAATGAATTGTAAGATAAATTCATATATTTTAGAAAAACTATAACAAAAATTGTGTCTTAAAAACCTAAGTGTCTGTTCCTTGTTCCAAACAGCAATTAATTTGGTTATTACAGGATATTAATATTGATCTATTGCATATCATCATTTTAAACAAAATTAACAATCATTATCCCAAAGACAAGTTAAAAAATTGTTTTTATGCCTGCTTTTGTATCCTCTATAAATTCATGCATGCATACATCCCAATTATTGTGTTTTAAATCAGCCCTCTTATGGGAGAAAAGTATATGTGAATTGGATCACACGTTTATTCTTTTGAGCGACCCCTGCTTCAACAGAGATAATTAAATTGTGTGCTGTAGATGGTGTTTTAAAATGTTGATTTATATCTTTATTAATTTGTATTAATTTATATCTTTATTAATATATATCTCAGAGGTTACAATTGCTTATGCTACTCATAAGAAAAAATACTGTTCTTTTTTTTTTTTTTTCAGTTTTTCGAGACAGGGTTTCTCTGTATATATAGCCCTGGCTGTCCTGGAACTCACTTTGTAGACCAGGCTGGCCTCCAACTCAGAAATCTGTCTGCCTCTGCCTCCCGAGTGCTGGGATTAAAGGTGTGTGCCACCACGCCCGGCATACTGTTCCTTTAAAAAGACTGTTTTTGCTCCTCTTTGCATTTCCCATCATCCTCTTCAGAGTAACAGGGAGGAGATATAGCCTCCCATAAGCCTGAAGCAGGCTAAGCCAGAACTTGACCTTGCTGCCATTTAGGAGATTATCTAGTGTGGAGCCTTCCTCCCTAGATCACTCTATTGTTTTGCCACTGCTGCTGTTCCTCTTCAAGATACTTCTACCTGCGGAGAGGCCCCAGAGCTATTCTGGATCTATCCTGCATCTGTCATCACCTGCAGCTAATTCCAGGCTCCAAGGATGAATTGGCAGAATGGACTTTACCCCTGCTTTTATAAAGCATGTCCGCCATTAAAAATTTGAACCTTGAGCAGACTAGTTGTCTTGGTTCCATTATTTCTCAACCCGCCTAGGCTCTCTCATTTATTCCAGACTCCAAGATGCCTTCCAGGCTCGAACCCAGACATGAGAGCTGCAGGCCAGCCCCAACAAGTTGTGCTAGCACCATTTGTTGAAAATACTATCTTTTTTCCACTGGATGGTTTTAGCTCCCTTGTCAAAGATCAAGTGACCATAGGTGTGTGGGTTCATTTCTGGGTTTTCAATTCTATTCCATTGGTCTTCTTGTCTGTCGCTATACCAGTATCATGCAGTTTTTATCACAATACAGCTTTAGGTCAGGCATGGTGTTTCACCAGAGGTTCTTTTATCATTGAGAAGAGTTTTTGCTATCCTAGGTTTTTTGTTATTGCAGATGAATTTGCAGATTGTCCTTTCTAATTGGTTGAAGAATTGAGTTGGAATTTTGATGGGGATTGCATTGAATGTGTAGATTGTTTTTGGCAAGATAGCCATTTTTACTATATTGGTCCTGCCAATCCATGAACATGGGATATCTTTCCATCTTCTGAGATCTTCTTTAATTTCTTCAGAGACTTGTAGTTCTTATTATACAGATCTTTCACTTCCTTAGTTAGAGTCACACCAAGATATTTTATATTATTTGTGACTATTGTGAAGGGCGTTGTTTCCCTGATTTTTTTTCTCAGACTCTTTATCCTTTGTGTGGAGAAAGGCCATTGACTTGTTTGAATTAATTTTATATCCAGCTATTTCACTGAAGCTGTTTATCAGGTTTAGGATTTCTCTGTTGGAATTTTTAGGGTCACTTATATATACTATCATATCATCTGCAAATACTTATATTTTGACTTCTTCCTTTCCAATTTGTATCCCTTTGATCTCCTTTTGCTGTCTAATTGCTCTAGCTAGTACTTCAAGTACTATATTGAATAGGTAGGGAGAAAGTGGGCAGCCTTGTCTAGTACCCGATTTTAGTGGGATTTCTTCCAGCTTCTCACAATTTACTTTGATGTTGGCTACTGGTTTGCTGTAGATTGCTTTTATCATGTTTAGGTATGGGCCTTGAATTCCCGATCTTTCCAAGACTTTTATCATGAGTGGGTGTTGGCTTATGTCAAATGCTTTCTCTGCATCTAACAAGATGATCATGTGGTTTTTGTCTTTGAGTTTGTTTATATAGTGGATTATGTTGATGGATTTCCGTATATTAAACCATCCCTGCATCCGTGGAATGAAACCTTCTTGTTCAGGATGGATGATTTTTTCAATGTTTTCTTGGATTCAGTTAGCAGGAATTTTATTGAGTATTTTTACATCGATATTCATAAGCGAAATTGATCTGAAATTCTCTATATTTGTTGGGTCTCTCTGTGGTTTAGGAATCAGAGTAATTGTGGCTTTATAGCTTATTATTTTCTTCATACTTTGAGCACTTGCGGTGCTAACCTCAACTCACATTTGTGGATTAAGGTAATGGTTTAAGTATGATGAAAGATTGCTATTGGAAAAAAATTCTATCACATGCATTGTTATTGAAGGTAATACTTTTCTTTTACATTAAAGAACAATATAGTTAATACACAGATTCATTAGATATACATTTTCATCTTAATCTCAAAAATTGCCATTTTCTCATCTTAACTATCAGGGTTAAATGAGATCACACACAATCACCTGAGCATTGCATGTAATAAATACTCAAGAGATTACTGGCCATTTCTCTGCTTATATACAGAGAATATCTTTTCCGAATTGAAGACAGCATTTATTAGTTTTCTTCATTAATTAATTTTTTCTCATCACTTTCCATCCTTCTCACTGCCTCCCTACCAGTCACCCATGCCATCATTCCTTCCCTCACCCCTCCTTTTCTTCTTCTGTGAGTGCATGGATTTCTCCTTGCCTATTCCCCAGCCCTGGCACTTATAGCCTTTGTGAGATTAGACATTTCATCTCCCACTGAGGTCAGACAGGGCAGCCCAGCTAGAAAAGCACAATCCATGGACAGTCAACAGCTTTGTATACTCCTGTTGTTCAGAACCCACATTAAAACCAAGTTGCATATCTGCTATTTATGTGCAGGATGTCTAGATCCAGCCAATGTTCATTGGTGGTGCTTCCATCTCTGATATCCCCAAGGATCAAGGTTAGATAATTCTATTGGACTTCCTATGGAGGTGCTATCCCCTTAGGGGGCTGCAATACTTCCTCCTATTCTTCCATAAGAGGCTCCAAGCTCCATCCACTGCGGCTGTGGGTGTCTGCATCCATCTGAGTCAGTTAGGCGAGTGGAGCCTCTCAGAGATCAGGCATGTTAGACTTCTGTCTGCAAGCATAACAGAGTATCATTAATAGTGTCATGGATTGGTGCTTGGCCATGGGATGGGTCTCAAGTTGGACTAATTATTAGTTTGCCATTCCCCCAGTCTCTGCTCTATTCCCAATCCCTGCAATTCTTGTAGACATGATAAGTTTTGCGTCAGAATTTTGTGGGTGGGTTTGTTGTTGTTGTTTTTTTTTTTTTTTTGATCCACCAGAGTTTCTTCCTGGACACATAAGGCAACCTCCTTAGGCTTCATATCTCCAATGCTGTGAGTCAGAGCTAATGACACCTCCATAGATTCTTGGGCACCTCCTCTCTCCCAGGTCTCTCTCTTCTTTGAGATACTCTCTCTATGTCCCAATCTGCAGACTTTCATTCATTATGGCAATCAGGCCCTACCCCTCTTATAACTTCTCCCCCTCTCCACACCTAACCCTAAATATAGCTCCCCTCTTGAGGCCGCCTTCCCATTCCAATCTTTGTGTTTGTGAACTGTAGCATGATTGTCTTTTACTTTACAATTAATGTCTACTCATAAGTGGGTACATATCATGTTTGTTTTTCATGTCAGGGTTACATTTCTCTGGATGACTTTTTTCTAGTTCCATCAATTTACCTGCATATTTTATTGTGTAATTATTTTTAACAGCTGAGTAATACTCTTTTGTGAAAATGTACTTCATTTTCTTTATTCTTCAGTTGAAGAACAAAAATTTTGTTTCAGCTTTCTGGCTATTGCAAATCAAGCTTCTATGAGCATAGTCAAGCAAGTGTCCTTGAATCAGGATAGACTATCCTTGGCATACATGCCCAGGAATACTATAGCTGAGTCTTGAGTTAGATGCTTCCTAATTTTAAGAGATACCAGCATATTGGTAAGTAAAGTGGTTGTACAAGTTTGCATTGCCATCAGCGTTGGGGGAGTGTTCCCCTTGGTCTACATGCTTGCCAGCATGAGCTGTCATTTGAATTTTTTATCTTAGCTATTCTGACAGGTGATGGATAGACTGTCAGAGTTGTTTTGATTTTCAATTCCCTGATGGCTAATAGTATTGAGCATTTCCTTAACAGTTCATGTCTATTTGAAATTCTTCTGTTGAGAACCCTGTTTAGCATTTTGTAGTTTGTTGATGTCTAGTTTCTTGAGTTCTTTATATATTTTGGAAATTAGCTTTCTGTAGGATGGCTGCCATTTTGTGCCACTGATGGTTTCTTTATCCTTGCAGAAGCTTTTCAGTTTCATGATGTCCCATTTATTAACTGTTGTTCTTCCTGCCTGCTCTATTGGTGTTCTGTTTTGAAAGGTGTCTCCGATGACAATGTGTTCAATGCTCTTCACTACTTTCTTTTAGATTCAGTGCATCTTGTTTTATGTTGAGTTCTTTGAACCATTTGCAGTTGAGTTTTGTTCAAGGTGATAGATATAGATCTGTTTGTATTCTTCTCCATGCAGACTTCTAGTTAGATCAATACCATTTATTTTCATTGCAAAAGTCTGCCATCTTTATCAAATTCTATCCTTGTGTGTCCTTAGGTTTATGGAATTATGTCTGGGTCTTCTACTCTATTCCACTGATCTACCTCTCTGTTTTAATGCTAATAGCATGCATTTTTTTTTTTTATTAACTGCAGCTTGAAATCTCCGAAGTTCTTTTATTGTACTGTATTAATTTACATTTCCTGGGATTTTGTTTCTCCATATAAAATAAAATAGTTTTCTTTCAAGGTCTGTAAATAATTATGTCTGAATTTATATGGAGATTGTGTTGAATCACTACATTGCTTTTGTAGAATATTAATTCTCCAGATCTGATACATGAACATGGGAGATCTTTCCATTACTGTTATAGTCTTCAATTTCTTTCTTCAAAGACTTGAAATTCTGGTTATATAGGTATTTCACTCCAAGATATTTTATTTTATTTTATTTGTATATATTGTGAAGGGTGTTGTTTTCTGATTTCTGTCTTAGCCCAGTTTTCATTTATATTTGGGAGAGCTACTGATTTTTTTGAGTTAATATTGTGTCCAGCTTTTTTGTTGAAGGTGTTTATCAGCTGTAGGAGTTCTGTGGTAGAATTTTTGGGTCACTTATGTATGTTATTATATCAGCTGTAAATAATATTTTTTCTTCCTTTATAGTTCTCATCTACTTGATCTCCTTTAGCCTTCTTACTACTGTAGCAAAAATTTCAAGTACAATATTGAATAGATATGGAAAGAGTGGACAGCCCTGTGTTGTTCCAGATTTTAGTGGATTTGCTTAGAGTTTCTCCACATTTAATTTGATATTTGCCATTGGATTTCTGTAAATTGCCTTTCTTATGTTTAGTTATGTTTCTTGTATCTCCAATATCTCCAAGACTTTTCTCTTGGGTGTTGGATTTTGTCAAAGGCTTTTCAGCCTCTAATGAGATGATCATGTGGTTTTTCTCTCTTAAGTTCCTTTATATGATGGATTACATGGACAAACTGTCATAGGTTGTAGCATCCCTGCATATCTGAATACAGCCTATTTATCATGATGGATGATATTTTATGGATGGTATTTTATATATAAAATACTCAGTCTGTGAGTCTTTTTGGTTTTTTTGTTTGTTTTTTGTTTTTGTTTTTGTTTTTTCGAGGCAGGGTTTCTCTGTTTATCCCTGGCTGTCCTGGAACTCACTTTGTAGATCAGGCTGGCCTCCAACTCAGAAATCCTCCTGCCTCTGCCTCCCGAGTGCTAGGATTAAAGCCGTGCACCACCATGCCCGGCTCCTGTGAGTCTTTTATTGAGTATTTTTGTATCATTCTCACAAGAGAAATGGGTTTGTAACTTTCTTTCATTTTTTTGTTGTTGAGTCTTTGTATAGTTTGGGTATAATGATGACTATGACCTTATAAAATGAATTAGGTAAATTTTCTTAGCACTGCTTCCTTTGAGTTTCAATATTTTGTATTAATTTCCATTGTATTTTAGGAAACCTTTAACTTCTTTCTTATTTATTCCTTGATCAAGTAGTCTTTCCCTAGAGAATTGTTCAGTTTCTATGAGTTTGTAATATGTCAATATTTTCTTGTATCTGTTGAGACTTGCTCTGTGACAGAGTATGTTGTCAAATTTGGGAATATTCTGTGAGGCACTGTGAAAAAGGTATATTCTCTTGTGTTAATGTGAAATATCTGTATGTATCTTATATAGCTATATTTTATATATATTATAATTGTTAGAAATACAAAAATAAATAGAAATATTTTAAATGTTTATATAAGCCTTAATTTTATGTTCACATCTGTTGAATGGAATACAGGGCCCCCAATGAAGGATCTAGAGAAAGTACCCAAGGAGCTAAAGGGGTCTGCAACCCTATAGGAGGAACAACAATATGAACTAACCAGTACCATCCAGAACTTGTGTCTCTAGTTGCATACATGGCCTAGTAGGCCATCAATGGGAGGAGAGGCCCTTGGTCTCGAAAAGATTATATGCCCCAGTACAGGTTAATGCCAGGGCCAGGAAGCAGGAGTGGGTGGTTGGAGAGCAGGGTGTGGGGAGGGTATAGGGGACTTTTGGGATAGCATTTGAAATTTAAATGAAGAAAATATCTAATAAAAAACAAGTTAATAAATAAAAAGTGGCTATGAATTTTAAAGACTAGAATTTTTCAAATAGAAAGGCTAACAAGAGCTCCTCACTTAGATAATGTGCCAAGGTACTGTCATTTTCTTTTCATTAATTGTGCCAAGGAATCTGTTGACACAAAAGCACATATGAACATATATACCTCAAACATATACTGTGTATGAATGGAGAAATCTAGTTAGAAAATATGTTGGAATTTTTATTGGGTATTTTATTTATTTACATTTCAAGTGTTATTTCCTGTCCTGGTTTCCCCTCCAAAACTCCCTAATGCCAACTCCTCTTCCTCTGCTTCTTTTAGGGTGCCCCACATCTACCCATCCACTCCCACCTCATCACCCTATTATTCCCCTACACTGGGGATACCAGATAAGAACATCCTCTTCTACATATGCACCTGTAGTCATGGGTCCCTCCCATGTGTACTTGTTGGTTTGTGGTTTAGTTTCTGGGAGTTCTGAGGTGTCTGGTTGGTTGATATTGTTGTTGTTCTTATGGGGTTGCAAACCCCTTCATCTCCTTCCATCCTTTCCCTAACTCCTTCACTGGGGTTCCTGTGCTCAGTCTAATGGTTGGCTTCAAGCATCCACATCTGTATTTGGTATGTACTCACGGATAAGTGGATATTAGGCAAAAAGCTCAGAATACCCATGATATTAGTCATAAAATATATGATTCCCAAGAAGTAGGAAGATCAAAGAGTGGATGTTTCAGTCCTTCTTAAAAGGAACAAAATACTCACAAGAGGTTGAGGGTAGGAGGGATTTGGGAGGAAGAAATGAGTGGGAGGGGGAAAAGAGGGGAAGAATCTGGTATGGGAGGAGATAGAGGAGATGTACAGAAGGTCAGGAGTTTGACCAGAGGTCTGTAGCAATGGAGAATGGGGAACTGGGGATAGCCACTAGAAAGTTCCTGATACCAGGAAAGCAAGAGACTCCCAGGACCCAAAAAGGATGAAATTAGCTGACATACACAACAAAGGGCAGGGAGAACCTGTAGAGACCATATCCAGAAAATATACAATGTCCCTGTTTGAATGAAGATGTCACCCAGTCATATCCAAATTTCTAACTCAAAATTGCTTCTGTATATAGGAAATACAGGGACAAAGGGTAGAGCAGAGACTGATGGACAGTCCATCCAGAGGCTGCCTCACCTAGAGATCCATCCCAGATATAGACACTAAAGCCAGAAACTATTGCAGACATCAAGAAGTGCTTCCTGACAGGAGTCTAATACAGCTGTCTCTGGAGAGGCTCTGCCAGAGCCTGACAAATATATATGTGGAAGTTTTTTTAAACTAAAATTTGTCCCATTGCCTGTATACTGACCATCTTAAATTGTAGAGAAACATACCCTTTAGTGCTGCCATTCACAGAACGTATGATGAAATCTCTACCTGTTGCACACTGGAAGGTAATTTGTATAGCAGTTGGAGTATTGTTACTTGTAGCAGTTGGATTACTGTTTGTAGAAGTTGGAGTGATGTTATCTGAAGCATATGTGGTATTGCCTCCTGCCTCACTATCATCTTTGGTAGTTGAGTTAGTCTCAGCTGCACAACATTTGTGGAAATATCAGGCTGGATGCTTCTAGGAGGAGTGATGGCATTGGCATCTCTACATTTGCTGACAGAAGCAGAAGAATTGGTTGTGATGGCAACCATAGTGGTTGTAG
This sequence comes from Mus caroli, assembly GCF_978045245.1. Taxonomy (NCBI): domain Eukaryota; kingdom Metazoa; phylum Chordata; class Mammalia; order Rodentia; family Muridae; genus Mus; species Mus caroli. Next base: position 92,020,632 of record NW_028227259.1, on the reverse strand, counting down.
CAGAAGTGGCTTCCACATTGTGAGCTGAGCAGGTGGCTTGCAGTGTTGGATCCTTGGGTGGTTAGGAGAAGAGGAGACAAAAGGGAAAAGAAGGAGACTGTAAAGTATCTATGACATGAACCTAAGAGGGAAGGACAAGGGTTTGTGTTTCCAAGAGAACAGGAAGCAGGTAGTAGTTAGTGTTCTGATTTCCCAGACCCTTTCTTGTCACTTGCTTCCCCATAGCCATTAGATTTTCATGAGGTGTGTTTTCATGATTGTATATTATAGTTGTATTTCCCCTAAGGAACACTATGTCTTCTGGAACAAGGTTAGGTTTCTGGAAGGATTAAATTTAGGCAAATAACACAGTAGGAGGTATGGTAGTCACAATGAGGACAGCAGGACATGCTTTATAATGGTGATCATCTCTTTATTTTCATTTTGTATAATGCTTGGTAAAAGTTGTTTCTTAAACCTTTAAAGATTATTTCTCCCAAATCCCACAGTGCTTAGGTTTATACTATCCTGACTGCCAAAAGGAATTTATTATTTTCCACTATCATCAAAAACTACCAGTGGAATTTGGAGCAGTAACAGTAGTTATTTAGCTATTGTCTCTGGTATTGTATTTGCTTGTACTGTGGGAGGAGGTCGGGCAGGAGAATTTCTTTGAGGGCTAAGAGTTCTCATTTGTCCTAAAATACTACCAAGAATATGAACTATATAACTAGGAGGATGTATTTCTATTTCAAAGGGAGGACTATAAAGGGTAAAATAACTTGTTTTACCAAATCCTGAACTAGTGGGTAGAAAGGGTGATAGACCAAATTGTACATGATTGGGATCTGGCTGAGGGTGATGACTGTGAGGATGATGAGTTGAAGGAGCTAGTCGTTTTCTAGGATCATTTTGTCCTCTGGGTCCTCTGTGACACTCAACAGACTGTGGATGAAAGAAAATAAACAATTTTAGATTAGATATTTCAGAGTGCATTTTTAGCATATATACTTTCTGAGCAAGGTGTAATTGTAGATGGCCTCTAAGAGACCTGCTCTTCCAAGACACAGGCTGTCCCGGGGTAATCAGCTATTTTCTTAAAAAATATTCTCTAACACTGGAAGCAGACAAAGTTAGAGATTTAATTTTGCAGAAAAAAGTCCTTAGACTTATAATACATGTTCTTGTACCAAAGAGAAGCATATGACAGTTAGGCTATATAAGATCAGAGTGGCCTCTGGGTCATGATACCCCCCCCCCCCAAAAAAAAACAAAACAAAACAAAACAAAACAAAAACCAGGGATGCTTCTCAATTCCCCTTTCTACTGTCTTGGCCTTTGCACATAATTAATCTGAATTTGTTGTACTCATAGATGTTACAGTCCAATAAGTGAGAGAGAATACATGGTATTTGTCTTCTGAGCATGGGTTACTGTGCTTACTACATTTTCCAGTTCAACATGTGTTTCTGAATTTTATTTTATATTTCTTTTAAAATCAAAATATAAACTTTATGGGAAACTGGTGTGAATTCAATAGACATAAAAAAATGATACTGAGTACACATAGTCCAGTATGCCTAAGAGGATTATGGGTCTGGGTTGGGGGAGACTAATGTGAGGTCAAGGTAAATCCACTGATTTAGAATATGAAAATCCCACTCAGAAGCTTGTTACTTCTTGTTCATTAAATATAAATAAACCCAATTTTGGCCACTCAGCACTATGATACAGGATGGAATTGTGTGAATCATGAAAAAGACATCCTAGGTATGAGGATGGAACTGCCTTCCAGGTTCCTCTTCTGCTTCACTTGAAAAAAGAACATATTTATGCCAGGTGTAGACTATGCTATGACAAAAAGGGTACTCACAGTCCTATTTTGTGTTAATTCAGTTTGCAGCAAAAGAAACTTATTAAAATTCCTCAAAGTAAAAGCCCTCAAAGACATTCTGAGAAAATGTTTCCCCTTTAGTTCTGAGCATACAGGTTCTTAGTGAAAGCTTAGATGGCATTGAATGGAAAGAAAATATTATGACCGAACTATCTATAAAGCTGTGGCTTTATAGATTTAGTTACTGAAATCAATCCCAAATGGAAGTAGTTGCCATACAAACTGGGAATTATCTTGTCATGAAAGAGCTTAGAATTGTTCTGGGTTTTAATTACAATGATGTTTCAAAACCTGTTACAGATTCTGTACTTTAAGAAATAAGACAGAATCATCTGACTCATGATGTTGAATTAAGGATGGCTGAAAGAAGCTGAGGAGAAGGGCAACCCTGTATGAGGACCAGCATTATCAATTAATCTGGATCCTTGAGGTCTCTCAAACCCTGGATCACCAAACTGGCAGCATACACCAGTTGATATGAGACCCCCAAGACACATACATTTGAGGATTGCTGAGTCTGTGTTCATTCAGAGAGGATACACCTAACCCTCAAGAGACTGGATGCCCCAGGGAGTTTAGAATTCAGGTGGTGTAGGAGGTGAGGACATCCACATGGAGACAGGGTAGTGAAGAGGAGGTATGGGATGTGATACTGTTGGATGGTGGTTGTGGGGAATGAAATATAAGTGTAAAACAAACAAAAAAACAAACAAACAAATAAATAAGAATAAAGAAAGAAATGTTTAGCCTAACATCAGGGAGGCCCAGATGTGTTGCATGTGACTATAGAGACTGAGTAGTTACAATATAGATGTTTCAAATATAGGACCCAGAGATGCTGAATAGTTGTCTGTGTATTGAAAATGATGTGGTTGTATTATGTACCACCAGAATGATTAAAGAACTCTCTGTTATTATCCCTCTGGAAAATGATAGTCATATCTGTTTCTACCTTCTGGAGTCATAAGATTATTTGTGTGATAATGATATTCATGCCTGAGTCCTATTCAGAGCACATTTTTTCCTTAGGTTCAGCATTAAAAATAAACACAGCTGGAGGACAGAGACCTGCCCTGCAGAGAGTGCCATCTTGGCTCCGGGACTCCGCCGAACTTAGTCTACAGGTTAGAGTGAGGACCACAGAGGCAGACAGCTTCTGGGACAGGCGGGAGCCACAGAGCCGCTGAGGCAGCACCCTTTTGGGGCCGCAGATATCCGGCACCCTCCCAGTCGGAGGACAGTGACCTGCCCTGCAGGGAGCGCCATCTTGGCTCCGGGACTCCGCCGAGCTTAGTCTCTACAGGTCAGAGTGGGGACCACGGGGGCAGACGGCTTCTGGGACAGGCGGGAGCCACAGAGCTGCTGAGGCAGCACCCTTTTGGGGCCACAGACATCCGGCACCCTCCCAGTCGGAGGACAGTGACCTGCCCTGCAGGGAGCGCCATCTTGGCTCCGGGACTCCGCTGAGCTTAGTCTCTACAGGTCAGAGTGGGGACCACAGAGGCAGACAGCTTCTGGGGCAGGCGGGAGCCACAGAGCCGCTGAGGCAGCACCCTTTTGGGGCCGCAGACTTCCGGCACCCTCCCAGCCGGAGGACAGAGACCTGCTCTGCAGAGAGCGCCATCTTGGCTCCGGGACTCTGTCGAACTTAGTCTACAGGTTAGAGTGAGGACCACAGAGGCAGACAGCTTCTGGGACAGGCGGGAGCCACAGAGCCGCTGAGGCAGCACCCTTTTGGGGCCGCAGACATCCGGCACCCTCCCAGTCGGAGGACAGTGACCTGCCCTGCAGGGAACGCCATCTTGGCTCCGGGACTCCGCCGAGCTTAGTCTCTACAGGTCAGAGTGGGGACCACGGGGGCAGACGGCTTCTGGGACAGGCGGGAGCCACAGAGCTGCTGAGGCAGCACCCTTTAGGGGCCGCAGACATCCGGCACCCTCCCAGTCGGAGGACAGTGACCTGCCCTGCAGGGAGCGCCATCTTGGCTCCGGGACTCCGCCGAACTTAGTCTGTACAGGTCTGCTGACAGAGGATACTCAGAATCCCCAGAAGAACAACCTCTGAACAGAGACAACTATAACAACTGCAGAGATTACCAGATGGCGAGAGGTAAAGGTAAGAATCTTACTAACAGAAACCAAGACCACTCACCATCATCAGGACCCAGCACTCCCACTTCGCCCAGTCCAGGGCACCCCAACACACCTGAAAAACTAGACCTGGATTTAAAAGCATATCTCATGATGATGGTAGAGGACATCAAGAAGGACTTTAAAGAACTACAGGAGAACATGGCTAAAGAGTTACAAGTCCTTAAAGAAAAACAGGAAAACACAACCAAACTGGTAGAAGTCCTTAAAGAGAAACAGGAAAACACATCCAATCAGATGATGGAAATGAACAAAACTATACTAGACCTAAAAAGGGAAGTAGACACAATAAAGAAAACCCAAAATGAGGCAACACTGGAGATAGAAACCCTAGGAAAGAAATCTGGAACCATAGATGCAAGCATCAGCAACAGAATACAAGAGATGGAAGAGAGAATCTCAGGTGCAGAAGATTCCATAGAGAACATGGGCACAACAATCAAGGAAAATGGAAAATGCAAAAAGATCCTAACTCAAAACATCCAGGAAATACAGGACACAATGAGAAGACCAAACCTACGGATAATAGGAGTGGATGAGAATGAAGATTTTCAACTCAAAATACCAGTAAACATCTTCAACAAAATTATAGAAGAAAACTTCCCAAATCTAAAGAAAGAGATGCCCATGAACATACAAGAAGCCTACAGAACTCCAAATAGGCTGGACCAGAAAAGAAATACCTCCCGACACATAATAATCAGAACAACAAATGCACTAAATAAAGATAGAATACTAAAAGCAGTAAGAGAAAAAGGCCAAGTAACATATAAAGGCAAGCCTATCAGAATTACACCAGATTTTTCACCAGAGACTATGAAAGCTAGAAGATCCTGGACAGATGTTATACAGACACTAAAAGAACACAAATTCCAGCCCAAGCTACTATACCCAGCCAAACTCTCAATTAACATAGATGGAGAAACCAAAGTATTCCACGACAAAGCCAAATTCACACATTATCTCTCCACGAATCCAGCCCTTCAAAGGATAATAACAGAAAAAAACCAATACAAGGACAGGAACCACGCCCTAGAAACAACAAGAAGGTAATCCCTCAACAAACCTAAAAGAAGACAGCCACAAGAACAGAATGCCAACTTTAACAACAAAAATAACAGGAAACAACAATTACTTTTCCTTAATATCTCTTAATATCAATGGACTCAACTCCCCGATAAAAAGACATAGACTAACAAACTGGCTACACAAACAAGACCCAACATTTTGCTGCTTACAAGAAACTCATCTCAGAGAAAAAGATAGACACTACCTCAGAATGAAAGGCTGGAAAACAATTTTCCAAGCAAATGGTCTGAAGAAACAAGCTGGAGTAGCCATTCTAATATCAGATAAGATTGACTTCCAACCCAAAGTCATCAAAAAAGACAGGGAGGGGCACTTCATACTCATCAAAGGTAAAATCCTCCAAGAGGAACTATCAATCCTGAATATCTATGCTCCAAATACAAAGGCAGCCTCATTCATTAAAGAAACTTTAGTAAATCTCAAAGCACACATTGCACCTCATACAATAATAGTGGGAGACTTCAACACACCACTTTCACCAATGGACAGATCATGGAAACAGAAACTAAACAGGGACACAGTGAAACTAACAGAAGTTATGGATCAAATGGATCTGGCAGATATCTACAGAACATTTTACCCTAAAACAAAAGGATACACCTTCTTCTCAGCACCTCATGGTACCTTCTCCAAAATTGACCACGTAATTGGGCACAAAACAGGACTCAACAGATACAAAAACATTGAAATTGTCCCATGCATCCTATCAGATCACCATGGACTAAGGCTGATCATCAATAACAAAATAAATAATAGAAAGCCAACCTTCACGTGGAAACTGAACAACACTCTTCTCAATGATACCTTGGTCAAGGAAGGAATAAAGAAAAAAATTAAGGACTTTTTAGAGTTCAATGAAAATGAAGCCACAACATACCCAAACTTATGGGACGCAATGAAAGCATTTCTAAGAGGAAAACTCATAGCTCTGAGTGCCTCCAAAAGGAAACTAGAAAGAGCACACATTAGCAGCTTGACAACACACCTAAAAGCACTAGAACAAAAGGAAGCAAAGTCACCCAAGAGGAGTAGACGGCAGGAAATAATCAAACTCAGGGGTGAAATCAACCAAGTGGAAACAAGAAAAACTATTCAAAGAATCAACCAATCAAGGAGCTGGTTCTTTGAGAAAATCAACAAGATAGATAAACCCTTAGCCAGACTCACTAGAGGGCACAGGGAAAGCATCCTAATTAACAAAATCAGAAATGAAAAAGGAGACATAACAACAGATCCTGAAGACATCCAAAACATCATCAGATCCTTCTACCAAAGGCTATACTCAACAAAACTGGAGAACCTGGATGAAATGGAGAAGTTCCTAGACAGATACCAGGTACCAAAGTTGAATCAAGATCAGGTTAATGATCTAAACAGCCCTATATCCCCCAAAGAAATAGAAGCAGTCATTAATAGTCTCCCAACCAAAAAAAGCCCAGGACCAGATGGGTTTAGTGCAGAGTTCTATCAGACCTTCAAAGAAGATCTAATCCCAGTTCTTCACAAACTATTCCACAAAATAGAAACAGAAGGTACTCTACCCAACTCATTCTATGAAGCCACAATTACTCTGATACCTAAACCACAAAAAGACCCAACAAAGATAGAAAACTTCAGACCAATATCCCTTATGAATATTGATGCAAAAATCCTCAATAAAATTCTTGCTAACCGAATCCAAGAACACATCAAAACAATCATCCATCCTGACCAAGTAGGTTTCATCCCAGGGATGCAGGGATGGTTCAATATACGGAAATCCATCAACGTAATCCAGTATATAAACAAACTCAAAGTCAAAAACCACATGGTCATCTCGTTAGATGCGGAAAAAGCATTTGACAAGATCCAACACCCATTCATGATAAAAGTCTTGGAAAGATCAGGAATTCAAGGCCCATACCTAAGCATGATAAAAGCAATCTACAGCAAACCAGTAGCCAACATCAAAGTAAATGGTGAGAAGCTTGAAGCAATCCCTCTAAAATCAGGGACTAGAAAAGGCTGTCCACTTTCTCCATACCTATTCAACATTGTACTTGAAGTCCTAGCCAGAGCAATTCGACAACAAAAGGAGATCAAAGGGATACAAATTGGAAAAGATGAAGTCAAAATATCACTTTTTGCAGATGATATGATAGTATATATAAGTGACCCTAAAAATTCCACCAGAGAACTCCTAAGCCTGATAAACAGCTTCGGTGAAGTAGCTGGATATAAAATTAACTCAAACAAATCAATGGCCTTTCTCTACACAAAGAATAAACAGGCTGAGAAAGAAATTAGGGAAACAACACCATTCTCAATACTCACAAATAATATAAAATATCTTGGCGTGACTCTAACTAAGGAAGTGAAAGATCTGTATAATAAAAACTTCAAGTCTCTGAAGAAAGAAATTATAGAAGATCTCAGAAGACGGAAAGATCTCCCATGCTCATGGATTGGCAGGATCAACATTGTAAAAATGGCTATCTTGCCAAAAGCAATCTACAGATTCAATGCAATCCCCATCAAAATTCCAACTCAATTCTTCAACGAATTAGAAAGTGCAATCTGCAAATTCATCTGGAATAACAAAAAACCTAGGATAGCAAAAACTCTTCTCAAGGATAAAAGAACCTCTGGTGGAATCACCATGCCGGACCTAAAGCTCTACTACAGAGCAATTGTGATAAAAACTGCATGGTACTGGTATAGTGACAGACAAATAGACCAATGGAATAGAATTGAAGACCCAGAAATGAACCCACACACCTATGGTCACTTGATCTTCGACAAGGGAGCTAAAATCATCCAGTGGAAGAAAGACAGCATTTTCAACAAATGGTGCTGGCACAACTGGTTGTTAACATGTAGAAGAATGGGAATCGATCCATTCCTATCTCCTTGTACTAAGGTCAAGTCTAAGTGGATCAAGGAACTTCACATAAAACCAGAGTCACTGAAACTTATAGAGGAGAAAGTGGGGAAAAGCCTTGAAGATATGGGCACAGGGGAAAAATTCCTGAATAGAACAGTAATGGCTTGTGCTGTAAGATCGAGAATTGACAAGTGGGACCTCATGAAACTACAAAGCTTCTGCAAGGCTAAAGACACCATCAATAAGACAAAAAAACCACCAACAGATTGGGAAAGGATCTTCACCTATCCTAAATCAAATAAGGGACTAATATCCAATATATATAAAGAACTCAAGAAGGTGGACTCCAGAAAGTCAAATAACCCCATTAAAAAATGGGGCTCAGAACTGAACAAAGAATTCTCGCCTGAGGAATACCGAATGGCAGAGAAACACCTGAAAAAATGTTCAACATCCTTAATCATCAGGGAAATGCAAATCAAAACAACCCTGAGATTCCACCTCACACCAGTCAGAATGGCTAAGATCAAAAATTCAGGTGACAGCAGTTGCTGGCGAGGATGTGGAGAAAGAGGAACACTCCTCCATTGTTGGTGGGATTGCAAGCTTGTACAACCACTCTGGAAATCAGTCTGGCGGTTCCTCAGAAAATTGGACATAGTACTACCGGAGGATCCAGCAATACCTCTCCTGGGCATATATCCAGAAGATGTCCCAACCGGTAAAAAGGACACATGTTCCACTATGTTCATAGCAGCCCTATTTATAATAGCCAGAAGCTGGAAAGAACCCAGATGTCCCTCAACAGAGGAATGGATACAGAAATTATGGTACATTTACACAATGCAGTACTACTCAGCTATTAAAAAGAATGAATTTATGAAATTCCTAGCCAAATGGATGGACCTGGAGGGCATCATCTTGAGTGAAGTAACACAATCACAAAAGAACTCACACAATATGTATTCACTGATAAGTGGATATTAGCCCAAAACTTAGGATACCCAAGATTTAAGATACAATTTGCTAAACGCATGAAACTCAAGAAGAATGAGGACCAAAGTGTGGACACTGTGCACCTTCTCAGAATTGGGAACAAAACACCCAGGGAAGGAGTTACAGAGACAAAGTTCGTAGCGGTGATGAAAGGATGGACCATTTAGAGACTGCCGTATCCAGGGAATCATCCCATAATCAGCTTCTAAACGCTGACACCATTGCATACACTAGCAAGATTTTGCTGAAAGGACCCAAATATAGCTGTCTCTTGTGAGACGATGCTGGGGCCTAGCAAACACAGGAGTGGATGTTCACAGTCAGCTATTGGATGTATCACAGGGCTCCCAATGGAGAAGCTAGAGTAAGTACCCAAGGAGCTAAAGGGATCTGCAACCCTATTGTTGGAACAACATGATGTACTAACTAGAACCCCGGAGCTCTTGTCTCTAGCTGCATATGTATCGAAAGATGGCCTAGTCAGCCATCAATGGAAAGAGGGGCCCATTGGACTTGCAAACTTTATATGCCCCAATATAGGGGAATGCCAGGGCCAAAAGAATGGGAATGGGTGGATAGGGAAGTGGGGGGGCGCTATGGGGGACTTTTGGGATAGCATTGGAAACGTAATTGAGGAAAATATGTAATAAAAATATTAAAAAAAAAAGAAACACAAAAAAAAATAAAAAAAAAATAAACACAGCTGAAAAGTGTTGAGAAACACAAATGCTTTAGGAAGTTGGAGTGCTTTGGATAGATGAAAGGTGAAGAATTGCTTAAGTTGCAGGGAAGTATTTGAAGTGAGGTGGGAAGAATATAGAACACAAAGGACCATATCAACCAGAGGGACAGTATGTGCTCTTGTTCCTGTGCTGCTGATTCCAAGTCAAGCTGGTCTGGAGCTGATATTTTGGAGAATATACTCATTTATACATTCACTCATTTGTTGAGTTCTTTTCCTAGTTTGTCATCTGACACATTGTCCTCAGCAATTCCAAAGTTTAGGCTAAACTTAAAAGCACGTCTCTTCATGGTCACTTTCATAATGATGTACAATTTTCTTTTAACTTCTGTAGATTCATGTGTATATTAAACCAACTTTGTATTTGTGTAATTCCCATGGTAATATGAATGCTTTGTAATATAGGTGCTATGGATTATTGAAGGAATCAAGGTAGAATCGAACATGCTCAGGGTACAGTCTAACTCCAAAACTTGCACTTTCATGGTCAGTTTTGTGAGCTGTGGTAAAAGATGCCATGAACCATTTGTGGCCAGATTTTTGCATCCTTAGACACTGCCTTGTAATCCTTTCAAGTCTCTGGTCTGCCCTCTCCAGTTTTACTGAGGCTTTTAACATTCCATGTTGACACCAACTTAATTTCTCTTGGTTTTCAACCTTATCCTGAGCCCTCATATTTACTTGCAGATGGCTCCTCTTTTAGTTCACCAAAAGGTTACGCCATGCAGACTATAATGTCACATTAATTAAGAGAATGACTTCTTTATTTTTGACTAGGGCCTTGTTTTTGTTGTTGTTGTTGTTTGTTCTTGTCTTTTTTTTCTCTGTAACTGTATGTTACTTCACTTAACTAGCACACTTCATTTACTAAATAACCAAACCTATGTCCAATCACCCAATACCATCCAGAGGATTGCTCCCACTCCTCAATTCTGTTTTACCTGCTCTCACTGTCCCTCAACTTTTATGTGTTTTATTTGTATCATGATAATAAGTTTTTACAAAACCAGAACTGGTTGGTTTAAGGTAGAATCTAAGGGTCATTTTGATTTGCATTTCTCTGATCACTAAGGATTTTGAACATTTCTTTAGGTGATTCTCAGCCATTTGAGAATCCTCAGTTGTGAAATCTCAGTTTAGTTCTATACCCCATTTTTGATTGTTTTTTTTTTTTTTTTTTTTTTGGTGATTAGCTTTTTGTGTCCTATATCTATTTTGGATATTAGCCCTCTCTTAAATGTGGGATTAGTGAAGATATTTTTCCCAATCTGTAGGTTGCCAATTTGTCTTATTGACTATGTCCTCGGTCTTACAGAAGCTTTCCAGTTTCATGAGATCCCTTTTATCAATTCTTGATCTTAAAGCATGAGCCATTGGAGTTCTGTTTAGGATATTTCCCCCTGTGGTGATGAGTTCAAGGCTCTTTACCACTACCTGTTCTATTAGAATCAGTATATCTGGTTTTATGTTGAGGTCCTTGATCCACTTGGACTTGAGCAAGGAAGAGGGGATTCAAATCTGGTATTGGGTGAGGAAAAAGAATGAAACCATGCAGGCCATCAGAAAGAATGGAAACAGGAAACCTCGGGAGATAGGAGTTTGGAGGGACCCTCCAGAATACACCAGGGACCAGGGAGGTGAGAGATTCTCAGGGATTAAAGGGAGGGACCTTAGGTGAAATGTTGGAGAGTAGGCATTGGGAACTTACAGAGTTCAGCTCCAGCAGGAAGACAGAGCAACAAATGACGGAGAAGAGGGCCATCCCACAGTCACCACTCTGACCCATAATTGTTCCTGTCTGAAAGAGTAACAGGGATGAAAATGGAGAGGGGGCTGAGGAAAAGAAGGTCCAGTGATAGGCCTAAAATGGGATCCAGCTATAGGTGAGGTCCCAAGGCCAGATACTATTACTTAGGCCATGGATTGGGACCTATCATGACTGTACTACAGAAGACCCAACAAGCAGCTGAAAGAATTAGATGCAGATATTTGCACCCAATCAATGGACAGAAGCTGCTGACCCTGTTGTTGAAATAGGGAAGGTTGAAAGAAGCTGAAGAGAAGGGCGATCCTTTTGGAGGACCAGCAATCTCAATTATTTTGGACCCCCAAGATCTCTCAAACACCGTACCACCAACCTGGCAGCATATACCAGCTGATATGACATACATACAGTAGAGGAATGCCAGGTCTGTGTTCATTTAGAGATGATGCACCTAACCCTCAAGAGACTAGAGGTGCCAGGGGTTTAGAGGTCAGGTGGCTTGGGGAGGAGTCATGGCATGATAACAGTTGGAGGGTGTCTGGGGGTGGGATGTAATATAGATTGTAAAAAAATAAATAAACAAAAATATTTAAAAAACACCTAAACTGTGCCTTCTATTTTTGCATCTGTCTTAACTATAGTGTGAAGACAATAAAGGTACTCCTCAGAAAATGAACATCAATTAACATAATACCCATTTTAAGATCTTGATCCCCAGGATCTTCCTGTGCTAGCTTTTTTTCCTGACCCCATCCTTTCTTTGCATCTCTGTAGTAAAGGTCAGTCATGCATGCCTTATTCACTCCTCATAGCTCCTCACAGTTCTGTTTGTCTCTTTCCTCCTAGATGCCATATAACTTTTATTCATATTATTGATGGACTATATTATTTTAATACACATCTATGTTACTAGTGCTCTCTCTATCCTATTAGTTCATTGACTCATCGCAGACATTAGATACAAGGTGTTTATTTTAAATATTGGTCATTGCATGTAAGGTCATTCAGAATTTAAGTTTTAATTACCTAGGCATAAACTGGAGGAAAAATATGTCACACTATTTTTATTTTTGATGTACCAAAGATTTTGCTGGATATTTTTGTGTTTCCTTTTGGACAGTCTATATTGATATTGATATTATGCAGTAGTAAACTTTCTTTGGTATATCTGTTATTTTCCTAATGATGTATTATAATCACTGTGATTATTAAATTAAAACACATTTTTTTAAATTGGAAGTCATAGCACTTGATTGCAACTCTTCAGTAATTTGCACCTTGTATATATTAGGAAATGCAGATTTAAAAAGCTACAATGTCTTATATAAAAGTTAATAATAGAAAATGAAGGCTTGTGGTAGGGACAATTGATACTCACCAGGAAGCATCCTATAAGAAACCAGAGGCCAAAGACCACATACACTGGCTTCATGTTTTCATAGACTCTGAAAGTTAGCACAATGTCTGGTTAGCACAATTGCACTATTTTTTTTTTAATGAAATGGCATTATTTTGAACATGTCCTAACACATGGTGTGTACATTTTGCAGTGTATCTTAAAATAATTTTCTTATTCTTATGGAGGACTCAGTATTTGTGGCATAATATTGTTCATCTCATAATATTTGACTCTCAAATGATAGGGCTAGAATTTCTTTTTGAGTTTTGAACCAATGAGGGAAAAATTGCCCATATTTGTTCTTGAAGACTCTGAGCAACAGAGGGTTTAAAAAAAGAAATCTTTTGTTGTAACAGTAATTATTTTGCCATGGACATTTTTTTAATTTTGCATTTCTTTTTACTTTAAAGTTGCAGTTCCTATCTGTACCCTGGAGCTAAAGCTGTTCCACAGTCTTGGGTACACAGATTCCTCCAGGGGCGAGCTGGTCTCCCAGGAGTGCTCCCACTCACAGGTTCAGAGTTGATACAGCCACTTTCTATCTAATAACTGTCTAATGCATGACTGGCAAGGAGCTCACAGGTTACAGGAACAGTGGAGCAGCTGGGACAGGATCCTTCCTGTCACTATCTGCACCGGATGCTAAGGCTGTTTTACAGCCCTCTGTACAAATGTCCCACCAGGAGTGAGCTGGTATGGCAGGTCTGTTGACACAGGCTAACAGGCCCACAGGAGGAACAATCTCCAGCCAGTGACAGCAAAAACAACTAACACCAGAGATAAACAGATGGTGAAAGACAAGCATAATAACCTTACCAACAAAAACCAAGGCTAATTGGCATAATCAGAACTCAGTTCTCCCACCTCAGCAAGTCCTGGATAAACTAACACACTGGAAAAGCAGAATTTGGACTTATAGTCACATCTCATAATGTTGACAGAGGATTTTAAGAAAGACATAAGTAACTTCCATAAAGAAATACAGGAAACAAAGGTGTACAGGTAGAAGCCCTTAAAGAGAAAACACAAACATGTCATAAACAAGTACAGGAAAACACAATCAAACAGGTGAAGTAATTGAACAAAACCATCCAGGATTTAAAAATGGAAGTAGAAACAATAAAGAAATTACAAAGTGAGGCAACCCTGGAGTTTGAAAAACCTAGGAAAGGGATCATTAGTACTAGATGCAAGAATTACCCACAGAATACAAGAAATAGAAGAGAAATCTCAGATTCAGAAGATACCATAGAGAACATTGACACAACAGTCAAAGAAAATGCAAAACACAAAAAACTCCTAATCTAAAACATCCAGGAAATCCAGGACACAATGAGGACACCAAACCCCAAGGATAATGGGCAAAGAAGAGTGTGAAGATTCCCAACTTAAAGAGACAGTAAATATTCCCAATAAAATTATAGAAGAAAACTTCTCTAACCTAAAGAAAGAGATGCCTATGAATATACAAGAAGCCTACAGAGGTCCAAATAGATTGAATCAGAAAAGATTTACATAATAATCAAATCACCAAATGCACAAAACAAAGAAAAGATATTGAAAGCAGTAAGGGAAAGAGGTCAAGAAACATATAAAGGCAGACCTATCAGAATTACACCAGACTTCTCAGCAAAGACTGTGAAACCACAAGATCCTGGGCATATATCATACAGACCCTAAAATAAAAATGCCAGCCCAGGCTACTATACCCAGCAAAAATCTCAATTATCATAGATGGAGAAACCAAGATGTTCCATGACAAAAATAAAATTACACAATATCTTTCCACAAATCCAACCCTTCAAAGGATAGTAATGTAAAACTCCAACACAGGGAGGAAAAGTACACTTTAGAAAAAGCAAGAAAATATTTTTCTTTTAACAAACCCAAAAGAAAACAGCTACATAAACATAATTCTACCTCTCACAACAAAACTAACAGGAAGCAACAATCACCGTTCCTTAACATCTCTTAATATCAATGAACTCACTTTCTCCAATCAAAAGACATAGACTTCAGACTGGATAGGTAAATAGGACTCTACATTTTGCTGCATACAGGACACCCACCTCAGTGGCAAAAACAGACACTATCTCAGAGTAAAAGGCTGGAAAGCATTTTTCTAAGCAAATAGTCCTGAGAAACAAGTTGGGGTAGTCATTCTAAGATTGAATAAAATAGACTTTACATCTAAAATTATCAAAAAAGATAAGGAAGGACACTTTATACTCATCAAAGGAAAAAAAATCTATGAAGATGAACTCTCAGTTCTGAACATCTATGCTCCTAATACAAGAGCACCCACAATCATAAAAGAAACTCTTCTAAAGCTCAAAGCACACATTGCATCTTACACAGTAATTGTGACAGATTTCAACACCCTATTCTCATCAATGAACAGATCATGGAAACAGAAACTAAAGAGATACACAGTAAAACTAACAGAAGTTATGGACCAAATGGATTTAACAGGTTTCTATATAACATTTTACCCTAAAGAAAAGAATATACCTTCTTGTCAGCTCCTCACAGTACCTTCTCCAAAATTGACCATATAATCAGTCACAAAAACAGGCCTAAACAGATACAGGAAGACTGGAATAATCTGATGAATCCTATCAGATCAGGAATAAGGCTGGTTTTCAATAACAACAAAAACAATAGAAAGCTCACATACATGTCAAAGCTGAAAACACTATATTCAATGATAACTTTGTCAAGGAAGAAAAAAGATATGAAAGAATTTTGAGAGTTTAATGAAAATGAAGCCACAACACACCCAAGTTTATGGGTCACAAGACAACAGTGCTAAGAGAAAAACTCAGAGCTCTATGTGGCCCCCAAAAGAAACTTGAGAAAGCATACACTAGCAACTTGACAGTACACCAGAAAGCTCTAGAGCAAAAGGAAGCAAAGAGGAGAGAGGAATAGCAGGCAGGAAATAATCAAACTTAGGGCTGAAATCAACCAAGTACAAACAGAAAGAACCATACAAAGAATCAACCAAACAAGGAGCTGGTCCTTTGAGAAAATCAACAAGATATATAAATCCTTAGCCAGACTAATCAGAAGTCACAGAAAGAGTATCCAAAGCAACAAAATCAGAAATGAAAAGAAGACATAAAAACATAATACATGGAATTTCAAAAAAAAAATCTTTAGATCCTACTACAAAAGCCCATATTCTACAAAACTGGAAAATCTGAATGAAATGGGCAATTTTTTAGACAGATACCAGGTATCAAAGTAAAATCAAGATCAGATAAATGATCTAAACAGTCCCATAACCTCTAAAGAAATAGAAGCAGTAATTAATATTCTTCTAAACAAAAAAAAGCCCTGGACCCAATGGCTTTATTCAGAGTTCTATCAGACCTTCAAAAAAGACCTATTACCAATGTTCTTCAAACTATTTCACAAAAGAGAAACAGAAGGAATACTACCTAATTGGTTCTATGAAGCCACAATTATTCTGATACCTAAACCCCACAAAGACCCAACAAAGGAGAACTTCACAGCAATTTCTCCTATGAATATCAATGAAATAATACTCAATAAAATTCTCACAAACTGTATCCAGGAATACATCAAAAGTATCATGCACCATGATCAAGTAGGCTTTGTCCCAGGGATGCAGGGATGCAGGGATTTAATCAACATAATCTGCTATATTTCAAACTCAACAGAAAAAAACACACGATTAATTTATTAGATGCTGAGAATGCATTTGAAAAATCCACACCCCTTCTTAATAAAAGTCTTGGAGATACCGGTATTTCAAGACCCATACATAAACACAGTAAAAGCAATATACAACAAACCAGTAGCCAACATCAAATTTATTGGATAGAAACTTGAAGCAGTTCCACTAAAATCAGGGATTAGACAAGGCTGCCCACCTTCTCCCTACCTATTCAATATCGTACTTGAAGTCCTAGCTTGAGCAATTAGACAACAAAAGGAGGCCAAAGGGATAAAAGTTGGATAGGAAAAAGTCAAAATCTCACTATTTGCAGATGATATGAGAGTATAATTAAGTGATCCAAAAATTCCACCACAGAACTCTTAAACCTGATAAATAATTTCAACAAAGTGTTGGATATAAAATTAACTCAAACAAATCAATGACCTTCCTCTACTCAAAGGATAAACAGGCTGAGAAAGAAATTAGGGGAAAATCAACCTTCACAATACACACAAATAGTATAAAATACTTTGTTGTGACTCTAACTAAGCAAGTGAAAAACCTGTAAGACAAGAACTTCAAGTCTCTGAAGAACGAAATCAAAGATCTCAGAAGATGGAAATATCTACTAAGCTCATGCTTGGGCAGGATTATTATAATAAAAATGGCCATCTTGCCAAAAGCTATCTACAGATTCAGTGCAATCCCCATCAAAATTCCAACTCAAATTTTCATAGTTAGAAAGAGCAACTTGCAAATTCTTCTGGAATAACAAAAAACGTAGTAGAGCAAAAAGTATTCCCAACAATAAAAGATATTCTGTCAGAATCACCATCCCTGACCCCAAGCTGTACTACAGAGAAATTCTGATAAACACTACATGGTATTGGTACAGTGACAGGCAGATAGATCAATGGAAAAGAATTGAAATCCAGAAATGAACCTACACACCTATGGTCAATTGATCTTTGACAAAGTTTCTGAAAACCATCCAGTGGAAAAAGGACAGCATTTTCAGCAAGTAGTGTTGGTTCAGCTGGAGACTATCATTTAAAAGAATGCAAATCCATTCTTTTTTTTTAGTCATTTTTTATTAGATATTTTCTTCATCTACATTTCAAATGCTATCCCCCAAACCCCCTATATCCTCCCCCCACCCTGCTCCCCAACCCACCCACTTCTGCTTCATGGCCCTGACATTCCCTTGTACTGGGGCATATGATCTTCACAAGACCAAGGGACCTCTCTTCCCATTGATGGACAGCTAGGCCATCCTCTGCTACATATGCAACTAGAGATACAACTCTGTGTGTGGGGTAACTGATTAGTTCATATTGTTGTTCCTCCTATAGGGTTGCAGACCCCTTTAGCTCCTTGGGTACTTTCTTTAGATCCTTCATTAGGGGCCCTGTGTTCCATACAATAGATAACTGTGAACGTCCACTTCTGTATTTTCCAGCCATTGACATAGTCTCACAAGAGAGAGCTGTCAGGGTCCTGTCAGCAAAATCTTGCTAGCATATGGAATAGTGTCTGGGTTTGGTGGTTGTGTATGGGATGGGTCCCCAGGTGGGGCAGTCTCTGGATGGTCTTTCCTTCAGTCTTAGCACCAAAGTTTGTCTCTGCAACTCCTTCCATGGGTATTTTGTTCCCCATTCTAAGAAAGAGCAAAGTATCCGCACTTTGGTCTTCCTTCTTTTGAGTTTCATGTGTTTTGCAAATTGTATTTTGGATATTCCAAGTTTCTGGGCTAATATCTGCTTATCAGTGAGTGCATATTTTGTGGTTTTTTTTTTTTTTTGTTTGTTTTTTTTTTTTTTTTTTTTTTTTTGTGATTGGGTTACCTCACTCAGGATGGTATCCTCTGATGCATCCATTTGCCTAAGAATTTCATGAATTCATTGTTTTTAACTGCTGAGTAGTACTCCATTGTGTAAATGTACCACATTTTCTGTATCCATTCCTCTGTTGAGGGGCATCTGGGTTCTTTCCAGCTTCTGGCTATTATAAATAAGGCTGCTATGAACATAGTGGAGCATGTGTCCTTACCGGTTGGGACATCTTCTGGATATATGCCCAGGAGAGGTATTGTGGGATCTTCCGGTAGTACTATGTCTAATATTCTGAGGAACCACCAGACTGATTTCCAGAGTGGTTTTACCAGCTTGCAGTCCAACCAACAATGGAGGAGTGTTCCTCTTTCTCCACATCCTCATCAGCATCTGCTGTCACCTGAATTTTTGATTTTAGCCATTCTGACTGGTGTGAGGTAGAATCTCAGGGTTGTTTTGATTTGTATTTCCCTGATTATTAAGGATGCTGAACATTTTTTAAGGTTCTTCTCAACCATTCTGTATTCCTCAGTTGAAAAGTCTTTGTTTAGCTCTGTATCCCATTTTTTTTAATTTTTCATATTTTTTATTACATATTTTCCTCAATTACATTTCCAATGCTATCCCAAAAGTCCCCCATAGCACCCCCCACTTCCCTACCCACCCATTCCCATTCTTTTGGCCCTGGCATTCCCCTATATTGGGGCATATAAAGTTTGCAAGTCCAATGGGCCTCTCTTTCCAGTGATGGCCGACTAGGCCATCTTTCGTGTATCCCATTTTTAAATAGGGTTATTTGATTTTCTAGAGTCCATCTTCTTGAGTTCTTTATATATATTGGATATTAGTCCCCGATATGATTTAGGATTGGTAAAGATCCTTTCCCAATCTGTTGGTAGCCTTTGTACAAATCCATTCTTATCTCCTTGTACAAAGCTCAACTCCAAGTGGATCAAGGACCTTCACATAAAACCAAATACACTGAAAAGTGTCTATTAAAGAAATTGGGAAAGAGACTTGAGCACATGGGCACAGGGGAAAATTTCCTGAACAGAACACCAATAGCCTATGCTATAAGATCAAGAACTGAGAAATGGGATCTCATAAAATTTCTGCAAGGAAAAGAACACTGTTAATAGGACAAAATGGCAACCCACAGATTAGGAAAAGATATTTACCAACCCTACATCTGATAGAGGTTCTATATCCAGTATATACAAAGAACTCAAGAAGTTAGACTCCAGAGAACCAAATAATTCTATTAAAATTGGGGTACAGGGCTAAACAAAGAATTCTCAACTGACAAATACCGAATGGCTGAGGAACACCTAAAGAAACACCAAAAGAAAGAGTGGGTCAGAGGCTTATGCCCACAGGGAGATGAGTGGAAAGAGTATGGCAACTCTCCCATGCCTGACTGACCAGAGAATATGTGGAACTCTGGTGGGGTATGGGTTTTTCCTCTCCCTCTTCCCCCATTCCCCTTTTTAAGTTCCAAAAATTCCTCCATTCCTGGTAGGATTGCAAGCTGGTACAACCATGCTGGAAAGCAGTTTCATGGCTTCTCAGAAGTGGACATAGTCCTACCTGAGAATCCAGCTATACAACTCCTGGGCATATACCCAGAAGATACTTCAATATGTAATAACCCAGATGTCCCTCAACAGAGGAATGGATACAGAAAATGTGGTACATTCACACAGTGGAGTACTACTCAGCTATTAAAAACAGTGAATTCGAGAAAAGCACCGGGGCAGCTGGGGCGCAGGGTTGGCTGACACTCGCCAGCTACCCACACCACCCGCCACAGGATCTTAAGACTTCTGGTGAGTGGAGCACAGCTTCTGCTCCAATCCAAGTGCTCGGGACCTGAGACTGCATTAGTTAGGGAAGCAGAAACCGGCCTGAGTAGGGCCACAGGCCTCATCCGGCCGGATCAGCGCCAGGGTAGCGGGAGAGCAGGGTTGCCTGACACCCGCCAGCTACCCCCGCCGCAGGATTTTGGGACTGCTGGGGAGTGGAACACAGCTTCTGCTCCAGTCCAATCACGTGGGACCTGAGACTGCTCTGGTTGGGGAGAGAGAAATCCGGCATACATAGGGCCACAACCCTCTTCTGGTCAGAAAAGCACCGGGGCAGCTGGGGCGAAGGGTCGGCTGACACTCGCCAGCTACCCACAACACCCGCCACAGGATCTTAAGACTTCTGGTGAGTGGAGCACAGCTTCTGCTCCAATCCAATTGCGCGGGACCTGAGACTGCACTGGTTAGGGAAGCAGAAACCGGCCTGAATAGGGCCACAGGCCTCATCCGGCTGGATCAGCGCCGGGGTAGCGGGAGCGCAGGGTTGCCTGACACCCACCAGCTACCCACGACCCCCGCCGCAGGATTTTGGGACTGCTGGTGAGTGGAACACAGCTTCTGCTCCAATCTTTAAACAGTGACAACGATAACAACTAACCCCAGAGATTACCAGATGGCGAAAGGTAAACGTAATAATCTTACTAACAGAAACCAAGACCACTCACCATCATCAGAACCCAGCACCCCCACTTCGCCCAGTCCAGGGCACCCCAACACACCAGAAAAGCTAGACACGGATTTAAAAGCATATCTCCTGATGATGATAGAGGACTTCAAGAAGGACTTTAATAACACACTTAAAGAAATGCAGGAGAACACTGCTAAACAGGCAGAAGACAATAAAGAGGAAGCACAAAAATCCCTTAAAGAATTGCAGGAGAACACTGCTAAAGAGTTACAAATCCTTAAAGAAAAACAGGATAACATAATCAAACAGGTAGAAGTCCTTACAGAAAAACAGGAAAACACATCCAAACAGATGATGGAAATGAACAAAACCATACTAGACCTAAAAAGGGAAGTAGACACAATAAAGAAAACCCAAAATGAGGCAACACTGGAGATAGAAACCCTAGGAAAGAAATCTGGAACCATAGATACGAGCATCAGCAACAGAATACAAGAGATGGAAGAGAGAATCTCAGGTGCAGAAGATTCCATAGAGAACATCGGCACAACAATCAAGGTAAATGTAAAATGCAAAAAGATCCTAACTCAAAACATCCAAGAAATACAGGACACAATTAGAAGACCAAACCTACGGATAATAGGAGTGGATGAGAATGAAGATTTTCAACTCAAAGGACCAGCAAACATCTTCAACAAAATTATAGAAGAAAACTTCCCAATTCTAAAGAAAGAGATGCCCATGAACATACAAATGCTCTAAATAAAGATAGAATACTAAAAGCAGTAAGAGAAAAAGGCCAAGTAACATATAAAGGCAAGCCTATCAGAATTACACCAGATTTTTCACTAGAGACTATGAAAGCCAGAAGATCCTGGACGGATGTTATACAGACACTAAAAGAACACAAATTCCAGCCCAGGCTACTATACCCAGCCAAACTCTCAATTAACATAGATGGAGAAACCAAAGTATTCCACGACAAAACCAAATTCACACATTATCTCTCCACGAATCCAGCCCTTCAAAGGATAATAACAGAAAAAAACCAATACAAGGACAGGAACCACGCCCTAGAAACAACAAGAAGGTAATCCCTCAACAAACCTAAAAGAAGACAACCACAAGAACAGAATGCCAACTTTAACAACAAAAATAACAGGAAACAACAATTACTTTTCCTTAATATCTCTTAATATCAATGGACTCAACTCCCCGATAAAAAGACATAGATTAACAAACTGGCTACACAAACAAGACCCAACATTTTGCTGCTTACAGGAAACTCATCTCAGAGAAAAGGATAGACACTACCTCAGAATGAAAGGCTGGAAAACAATTTTCCAAGCAAATGGCATGAAGAAACAAGCTGGAGTAGCCATTCTAATATCTGATAAGATTGACTTCCAACCCAAAGTCATTAAAAAAGACAGGGAGGGACACTTCATACTCATCAAAGGTAAAATCCTCCAAGAGGAACTATCAATCCTGAATATCTATGCTCCAAATACAAAGGCAGCCACATTCATTAAAGAAACTTTAGTAAATCTCAAAGCACACATTGCACCTCATACAATAATAGTGGGAGACTTCAACACACCACTTTCACCAATGGACAGATCATGGAAACAGAAACTAAACAGGGACACAGTGAAACTAAGAGAAATTATGAATCAAATGGATCTGGCAGATATCTACAGAACATTCTATCCTAAAACAAAAGGATATACCTTCTTCTCAGCACCTCATGGTACCTTCTCCAAAATTGACCACATAATTGGTCACAAAGCAGGCCTCAACAGATACAATAATATTGAAAATGTCCCATGCATCCTATCAGATCACCATGGACTAAGGCTGATCTTCAATAACAAAATAAATAATAGAAAGCCAACCTTCACGTGGAAACTGAACAACACTCTTCTCAATGATACCTTGGTCAAGGAAGGAATAAAGAAAGAAATTAAGGACTTTTTAGAGTTCAATGAAAATGAAGCCACAACATACCCAAACTTATGGGACGCAATGAAAGCATTTCTAAGAGGAAAACTCATAGCTCTGAGTGCCTCCAAAAGGAAACTAGAGAGAGCACACATTAGCAGCTTGACAACACACCTAAAAGCACTAGAACAAAAGGAAGCAAAGTCACCCAAGAGGAGTAGACGGCAGGAAATAATCAAACTCAGGGGTGAAATCAACCAAGTGGAAACAAGAAAAACTATTCAAAGAATCAACCAATCAAGGAGCTGGTTCTTTGAGAAAATCAACAAGATAGATAAACCCTTAGCCAGACTCACTAGAGGGCACAGGGAAAGCATCCTAATTAACAAAATCAGAAATGAAAAAGGAGACATAACAACAGATCCTGAAGACATCCTTCTACCATCAGATCCTTCTACCAAAGGCTATACTCAACAAAACTGGAGAACCTGGATGAAATGGAGAAGTTCCTAGACAGATACCAGGTACCAAAGTTGAATCAAGATCAGGTTAATGATCTAAACAGCCCTATATCCCCCAAAGAAATAGAAGCAGTCATTAATAGTCTCCCAACTAAAAAAAGCCCAGGACCAGATGGGTTTAGTGCAGAGTTCTATCAGACCTTCAAAGAAGATCTAATCCCAGTTCTTCACAAACTATTCCACAAAATAGAAACAGAAGGTACTCTACCCAACTCATTCTATGAAGCCACAATTACTCTGATACCTAAACCACAAAAAGACCCAACAAAGATAGAAAACTTCAGACCAATATCCCTTATGAATATTGATGCAAAAATCCTCAATAAAGTTCTTGCTAACCGAATCCAAGAACACATCAAAACAATCATCCATCCTGACCAAGTAGGTTCCATCCCAGGGATGCAGGGATGGTTCAATATACAGAAATCCATCAACGTAATCCAGTATATAAACAAACTCAAAGACAAAAACCACATGGTCATCTCGTTAGATGCGGAAAAAGCATTTGACAAGATCCAACACCCATTCATGATAAAAGTCTTGGAAAGATCAGGAATTCAAGGCCCATACCTAAACATGATAAAAGCAATCTACAGCAAACCAGTAGCCAACATCAAAGTAAATGGTGAGAAGCTTGAAGCAATCCCTCTAAAATCAGGGACTAGACAAGGCTGTCCACTTTCTCCATACCTATTCAACATTGTACTTGAAGTCCTAGCCAGAGCAATTCGACAACAAAAGGAGATCAAAGGGATACAAATTGGAAAAGATGAAGTCAAAATATCACTTTTTGCAGATGATATGATAGTATATATAAGTGACCCTAAAAATTCCACCAGAGAACTCCTAAGCCTGATAAACAGCTTCGGTGAAGTAGCTGGATATAAAATTAACTCAAACAAATCAATGGCCTTTCTCTACACAAAGAATAAACAGGCTGAGAAAGAAATTAGGGAAACAACACCCTTCTCAATACTCACAAATAATATAAAATATCTTGGCGTGACTCTAACTAAGGAAGTGAAAGATCTGTATAATAAAAACTTCAAGTCTCTGAAGAAAGAAATTATAGAAGATCTCAGAAGATGGAAAGATCTCCCATGCTCATGGATTGGCAGGATCAACATTGTAAAAATGGCTATCTTGCCAAAAGCAATCTACAGATTTAATGCAATCCCCATCAAAATTCCAAATCAATTCTTCAACGAATTAGAAAGTGCAATCTGCAAATTCATCTGGAATAACAAAAAACCTAGGATAGCAAAAACTCTCCTCAAGGATAAAAGAACCTCTGGTGGAATCACCATGCCGGACCTAAAGCTCTACTACAGAGCAATTGTGATAAAAACTGCATGGTACTGGTATAGTGACAGACAAATAGACCAATGGAATATAATTGAAGACCCAGAAATGAACCCACACACCTATGGTCACTTGATCTTCGACAAGGGAGCTAAAAACATCCAGTGGAAGAAAGACAGCATTTTCAACAAATGGTGCTGGCACAACTGGTTGTTAACATGTAGAAGAATGGGAATCGATCCATTCCTATCTCCTTGTACTAAGGTCAAGTCTAAGTGGATCAAGGAACTTCACATAAAACCAGAGACACTGAAACTTATAGAGGAGAAAGTGGGGAAAAGCCTTGAAGATATGGGCACAGGGGAAAAATTCCTGAATAGAACAGTAATGGCTTCTGCTGTAAGATCGAGAATTGACAAGTGGGACCTCATGAAACTACAAAGCTTCTGCAAGGCTAAAGACACCATCAATAAGACAAAAAAAACACCAACAGATTGGGAAAGGATCTTCACCTATCCTAAATCAGATAAGGGACTAATATCCAATATATATAAAGAACTCAAGAAGGTGGACTCCAGAAAGTCAAATAACCCCATTAAAAAATGGGGCTCAGAACTGAACAAAGAATTCTCACCTGAGGAATACCGAATGGCAGAGAAACACCTGAAAAAATGTTCAACATCCTTAATCATCAGGGAAATGCAAATCAAAACAACCCTGAGATTCCACCTCACACCAGTCAGAATGGCTAAGATCAAAAATTCAGGTGACAGCAGATGCTGGCGAGGATGTGGAGAAAGAGGAACACTCCTCCATTGTTGGTGGATTGCAAGCTTGTACAACCACTCTGGAAATCAGTCTGGCGGTTCCTCAGAAAATTGGACATAGTACTACCGGAGGATCCAGCAATTCCTCTCCTGGGCATATATCCAGAAGATGTCCCAACCGGTAAAAAGGACACATGCTCTACTATGTTCATAGCAGCCCAATTTATAATAGCCAGAAGCTGGAAAGAACCCAGATGTCCCTCAACAGAGGAATGGATACAGAAATTATGGTACATTTACACAATGGAGTACTACTCAGCTATTAAAAAGAATGAATTTATGAAATTCCTAGCCAAATGGATGGACCTGGAGGGCATCATCTTGAGTGAAGTAACACAATCACAAAAGAACTCACACAATATGTATTCATTGATAAGTGGATATCAGCCCAAAACTTAGGATACCCAAGATATAAGATACAATTTGATAAACGCATGAAACTCAAGAAGAATGAAGACCAAAGTGTGGACACTGTGCACCTTCTTAGAATTGGGAACAAAACACCCAGGGAAGGAGTTACAGAGACAAAGTTCGTAGCTGTGATGAAAGGATGGACCATTTAGAGACTGCCGTATCCAGGGATCCATCCCATAATCAGCTTCTAAACGCTGACACCATTGCATACACTAGTAAGATTTTGCTGAAAGGACCCAAATATAGCTGTCTCTTGTGAGACGATGCCGGGGCCTAGCAAACACAGGAGTGGATGTTCACAGTCAGCTATTGGATGTATCACAGGGCTCCCAATGGAGAAGCTAGAGAAAGTACCCAAGGAGCTAAAGGGATCTGCAACCCTATTGTTGGAACAACATGATGTACTAACCAGAACCCCGGAGCTCTTGTCTCTAGCTGCATATGTATCGAAAGATGGCCTAGTCGGCCATCAATGGAAAGAGAGGCCCATTGGACTTGCAAACTTTATATGCCCCAATATAGGGGAATGCCAGGGCCAAAAGAATGGGAATGGGTGGATAGGGAAGTGGGGGGCGCTATGGGGGACTTTTGGGATAGCATTGGAAATGTAATTGAGGAAAATATGTAATAAAAATATTAAAAATAAAAAAAAACAGTGAATTCACAAAATTCTTAGGCAAATTGATGGAACTAGAAAATATGATCCTGAGTGACGTAACCCAATCACAAAAGAAAACACATGGTATGCACTCACTGATAAGTGGATATTAGCCCAGAACCTCAGAATATCCAAGATAAAATCCACAGACCAAATGAAACTCAAGAAGAAGGAGGCCAAAGTATCGATACTTAAGTCCTTCTAAGAAGGGGGGACAAAATACCCATGGGAGTACGTGCAGAGACAAAGTGTGGAGCAGAGACTGATGGAAAGGCCACCCATAGACTGACCACCTGGGGATCCATTCCATATACAGCCACCAAACGAAGACACTATTTTGGATGCCAACATGTACTTACTGACAGGATCCTCATATAGCTGTCTATTGATAGGCTATGCCAATTTCTAACAAATACAGAGGTGGTTGCTTTCAGCCAACCATTGGACTGAGCACAGGGTCTCCAGTGGAAGAGCTGCAGAAAGTACCCAAGGAACTGAAGGAGTTTGCAACCCCATAGGAGGGAGAAACGATATGAACTTGCCAGTACCTCCAGAGCTCCCAGGGACTAACCACCAAACATAGAGTATACATGGAGGAACTCATGGATTTAGCTGCATATGTAGTAGAGGATGGCCTTGGAGGTCATCAATGGGAGGAAAGGCCGTTGGTCCTGTGAAGACTTGATATCCCAGTGTAAGGAAATTCCAGGATGAGGAAGCAGGAGAGGCTGGGTTGGTGAGCTGGGGCAGGTGGGAGGGGATAGGGGTTTTCAGAGGGCAAACTAGGAAGGGGGATAGCATTTGAAATGTAAATAAAGAAAACATCTAATAAAAATTTAAAAATTGCAGTTCCATAGCAACAAGTTTCTGTAAACTCATATTTGAGTTGTTACCAGTTTAACTTGATCTTACTTAATTTTTATGAGTAGTAATATATAAGGAAGACTTCCTATTAAATACAGCAAAAATCAAAGCATGAATTAATATACAGACTAGTTTTAACAGTGTACTGACTCATTTTGTGTACAACAAATGATCTCAAATCTGCTTTGTATTATCAATTATGTTCCATGGTAACTATGACAGAACCAAACAGAAGTGTTTAGGTCCACTGTTTTTCAGGTTTCTTAAGGGTTATGATAAATATCTTGAGCTAGATGGCCTGAATTCTTTTATACCAGTGCAGACGGTGGCCTGTCAGATCCTCTAGTCAACCCCGTTGGCAACTTTAATGTGGCCATAGTCACAATCGGCAACCTACAGATTGGGAAAAGATCTTGATTAATCCCGCATTTGATAGAGGGCTAATATCCAAAATATATAAAGAACTCAAGAAGCTAATCACCAAAACCCAAAGAATCCAATCAAAATATGGGGTATAGAACTAAACCAAGATTACACACCTGAGGAATCTCAAATGGCTGAGAAGCACCCAAAGAAATGTTTATAATCCATAGTGATCAGAGAAATGCAGATCAAAATGACCCTGAATTTTAATCTTACACCAATAGAATGGCTAAGACCCAAACCTCATGTGACAAGACATGTTGGAGAGGATGTGGAGAGAAAGGAATGCTCCTCCATTGCTTATGGTTTTACAAACTTGTGCAACCACTCTGGAAATCAATCTGGAGGTTCCTGAGAAAATTGGAAATAGATCTACCTGAAGACCTAGCTCTACCACTCCTGGAAATGTACCCAAGAGATGCTCCACCATGCTACAGGGGCATGTTTACCACTATGTTCATAGCAGCCTTATTTTTGATCTCTGACTCAGCCAGAAGCTGGAAACAACTTAGAGGTCCCACAAGAGAAGAATGGATACAGAAAATGTGGTTCATTTACTCAATGCAATAGTACTCATCTATTAAGAACGAGGACATCCTGAGTTTTGCAGGCAAATGGATGGAACTAGAAAATATCCTGAGTGAGGTAACTCAGATCCAAAAGGACATAAATGTTATGTACTCATTAATAAGTGGACATTAGACAAAGAAAAGTGCAGAATACTCAATATACAGTCCACAGAACTCAAAAAGGTCAACAAGCTGATGGGCCCAAGTGATGATGCCTCAGTCCCACTTGGGAGAGGGTAGAAAGCAATCACAAGTGGGGAGGGAGGGAGGAAGGAACCTGGGACAGAAAGTGGACAGCAGGAGTAGTTGAGGAGAGAGGGGAAGCTTATCTGGTATTGGGTAAGGAAAAAGGACTGAAGCCCTGAGGACCAACAGAAAGAATGGAAACAGGCAACCTCAGTAAATAGGAGGTTTAGGGGACCCTCCAGAATGCACCAGAGACCAGGGAGGGAAGAGAATCTCAGGAATCAAAGGGTGGTACCTTAGATGGTATGGTCAACAGTAGGAAGAGGGAACATATAGAGCCCACTTCCACCATGAAGACAGAGCATCAGGTGAGAGATGGGGTTACTATCCCACAGTCACATCTCTGACCCATAATTGTTCCTATCTGAAAGAAATACAGTGATGGAAATTGAGAGGAGGCTGAGGAAAAGACAGTCCAGAGACAGGATCAAAGTGGGATCCAGCTCAAGGTGAGGTCCCAAGGCCTGACACTGTTACTGAGGCTATGGAGTACTCACAAAATGGGACCTAATATGACTGCCCCCTGAAAGACCCAACAAGTAGCTGAAAAAGTCAGATGCAGATATTTGTACCCAACCAATTGACAGAAGCAGCTGACTCTTGATGGTGAATTAGGAAAGGCTGAAAGAAGCGGAGGAGGGGGCAACCCTGTGGGAGGACCAGCAGCCTCAATTAATCTGGATCTCTGGGATCTCTCAAACATTGGTTCACCAAACAGACAGCCTGCACCAGCTGATGTGAGGCCCCCAACAAACATACAGTATAGAACTTCTGGGTCTGTGTTCATTCAGAGATGATTCACCCAACCCTTAAGAGACTAGAGGCCCCAGGGAGTTTAGAGGTCAGGTTGGGTGGGGGTTAGGGACATCCACGTGGAGACAGGGTGTTGGGGAGGAGGTGTGGGATATGGAGCAGTCATAGTTTGGATGGGTGGATGTAAGGAATAGACTATGGAGTGTAAAAAATAAATTAAATTATAAAATAGTTATAATATGTTCTCATGATAAGTAAAAGAAACTGAATATGTAATGAAGTAAACACTTCTTTATAATTTCTTATACTTTACACTTTCTCTTCTATATGTAGAGTCATTGTGATTAAAGAAACAAAGCTTTAGATGTAAAAAAAATGTGGGAGCTGAACAATGCAAACCTTGAAAGAATCTTAGGAACAGTTTCTCACTATGTATTATGAGCTAATGTCACCTATCAGATTTTTCCTTAGCTATATTTCGTATGAAGTTCAAAAACATGCAAAATTAGTTGTAAATATACACTTTAGAATAATATATACTATTAGATATATTAGATAGAATATAGATATATATTCTATATACTATATAGAATAATATAATAGTAATATACTCTTTCAAAATACTTTTGAGAGCAGCCCATCATTAAGAATGTTAAAGAACTCTAAGGTAGAGGAAAGAGAAAAGGGAATTGCAGAGTTTGGTGGATTCACTATCCTACATGATCAACATGAATATTTTTTGTTGCTTGCATAAGTTCTCAAAATGCAATACATTTTATGAGTCACTGTTTTGTGTAGTTACTTATTTTCACAGCAATGAACTTAAAATATCTTATAAGCAGCCCATTGAAATGCTACCTCTGAAGTTTGGAGAACATTTTATGTGAAGGTATAAGGCTTCATACTCCCAGGTACCTACCTTGGAGAAACTTCTTTGCTGGTGAATGTGCTGGTCAGAAGCAGTCTGGTCAATTATTTTTGAGTGGTGAAATGCAGTGGACCAGAAGTCTCAGCTCTTATATATGTTATATCATTTTATTGGCAATAAAGAAACAGAAGTCCAAAGATAAAGCAACTTTGGCTGATGCTTTACAGACAGGAAGCATCCTTGCCAATTTGGCAGTGTGTTCCTGCATGTGTTTATTTCAGAATATACTCAGTCACTAAGGGGTTGAGGCTTCCTTAGGAAGCTGTACAGTGAGTCAAAATGTGATTTTGTTCAGGTAAATACAGGGGGACTTGAGGTGCACATTTTTTTTTTTTATTTTAAGAAAGAAAGTGTTGAGTTGTTTGTTGATTACTTTATGTGACATCTTTCCTTCAGTGTTAATCTTATGGTATTGCCTATGTAATTTTAAAAATAATTGTTACCATTGAACTGAGCACATTAACCCCGATATAGGAGTTAGAGAAAGCACTGAAGGAGTTGAAAGGTTTTGCAACCCCATAGGAAGTACAACAATATCAACCAACCAGATTCCCCAGAACTCCCAGACAAAGCCATCAACAAAGGAGTACACATGGCTCCAGCTGCATATGTAGCAGAGGATGGCCTTGTCATGCATCAATGGAAGGAGAGTTCCTTGGTTATTTGAATGCTAGACAGGAGCTCTGGTATAGGGGAATCAAGTGGTGGTAGTGGTGGTAGTGTGAGTGGGTGAGTGCAGGAACACCCTGATAGAAGCAGGGGGTGGGAGAATGTGTTAGGGTGTTTCCAGGATGGATGGAAACTGGGAAAGGGGATAACATTTGAAATGTAAATAAAGAAAATATTCAATAAAAAAAGAGAAGAAAAATAATGCTATGTGGGAAGTACAAACATTTACAAAGTTGAATTTGCTTATGATTGTAGGAGAGTATTTAGTAAGAAAAATGAGAGAGAACATTAAAATAACAATTGAATATATGTTGCTGTATTGCTAAGTAACACCCAGACGTTTTTTTCTATGTCTCTCTGCTTGTCTCCTTTCTCTCTCCCTCTTTCAGGGTTCCATGCTACTATCTTCCATAGTCTCTAAAATAAATGCCTCATCCTCTTAGATTATATGGGTTTCAGTTTTAAGGTTTAACCTTTAACAATGAAGCTGTACTTTCAGTTTGAACACGCAGGTTCCTACACAACTGGTCTCATGCATTATTCTCACATTTCACAAAGCTGACTTAGCATAGCCATTTGTGTTTTGTAACCTCCCCCCCCCCCCCAGCCTGAAGTCTGGCTGATCAGGTTTGAGTGTTACCACCAGGAGATCATGAGGGTGGTCTGCCACCCTATCATTCTGCCACTCCCACTGTTACTACCTGCCGCCTAGCTGTTCCGGAGTATTCACGTGGTCACCTGCAACTGGACTCTGAAGATGATTTGGTGGGAATGGGCCCCTCCCCTCTTCTTTATAACCCTGTGTTCCAAATAGTAAAATTGAGCTTTGATCAAAATCCCTTGACTTAGCTCCATCTTTTTAGCGCCGCCTAGGTGTCCTCTTTTCTTCCAGATTCCAAGATGCTTTCCAGGCTTGAACCCAGACATGTGAGCCACTGGCTGGCCTCAACAGTGTTTAGTGCTGGAAGTGAACCCAGAGCATTGTACTTCTAGTGGACCTAATGTTTTTGTGTGTTTGAGATAATTTTTTCTGTTTTAAATTTGGAGCAGTGTGTCATTTGCTGCTCAGGCTGAACCTCTATAGTCTAGGATTGTGGTTCTCAATTTTCCTAGTGGTGAGATCCTTTCAGATACATCCTTATGTTTTGGTGACATGCCAATATGAGTTATTTTTCCATTCTTCATAACTGTTGTATATCGTAATGTATATATTTAATATGTAGGATATCTGATATGTGACCCTAAGTGATTGTAACCCACAGGTAGACTACTTGTCTTGGTGGCCTTGGAACTAACAATGTCTTCTGGGTGGCCTTGACTGCAGCTAAATGGTTTCAAAGAATCCAAATACACATAAACACACACACACAGACACTCAAGCATACACAAACAACTTGTGTTTGGTTTGAGATTTTCACTAAAGTACTGTGAAAATAAACAGGTCAAAGACATAGCAGACAAAATCAAAACCAGACCAAATCCAAGCAAACAAACTCAAACAAAACTAAATGAGACAAAAAGTTTGCTACTTCTGGGGATGGAGCCTGCCCTGAAGTATGGCTCATACAAGCAGTGAGACTCTTATGGAGAAAATACCAACCATGTATTAATTGCAAATATTTTCCTTGTAGTGATGGAAGCCCATGCACACTTCTTGTCTCACTGCAAGGATTCCATTGAGCTTGAACCTGTGTAGGCATTGTACATGTTTCCTTGAGTTCATGTATGTCATCCTTGATGTATACAGAAGACCATATTTTCTAGGAATCACCAATCTTCTCTGGATTTTTCAATGTTTCTGCATGGGTGTGATGTGGGGGCTTTGATGAAGAAACCCTACTTAGGACTGAGTACCCCAAAATTCTTTGCACATTGTCTTGTTGTAGGTCTATGTTTTATTTCAAATGTACAGTAAGAGGAAGCCTTTTCCATGGGAATGAGTGAGATACTTATATATGGGTATAGCAATATGTTGTTTTATGAGTTTGTTTATAGCAATGTTCTTATGTTTAAATACTAGTATTGAATTTTTTCATAGGACCATGACACATCTAATCCCAGATACTAGACTACTTCAGCAGTGTCAGGTATGGGCTCTTTCTAATACAGTGTGCTTTAAATCTAGTCAAACAGTGGTTCTTTACTCCCTAAGTTTTGTGCCACAATGACTCCAATACTTCTTGCACACAAATATTATTGTTCAACAAACCAAAAAGAGAGGAGTACATGACCACAAAGAGAGAAATGATCACTAATTCATGGCTTTTAAGGCTTGGACCTAATATTCTGTAGAGTAATACTTTCATACAGCTGATGTCTCTTGTCATAGGAAATCCATAGAACAGTAGAATCATGCAATTGCTTTGATAGAAACTCATGTAGTAGGTGATAATATTTTCCTAATATAGTTAGATTAGCACACTTAGAAATAATAATGCAGTGACATTTGATATTTTATGACTTTTGCCCTGTGGTCAGATATTTGTTTCTGTTGATCTGTAGAAACAAGACTGTAATATTCATTTGGAGATTCATACAAATGCTATTATTTTGCATTTTTCATACATATTAATTGGTTTCTTGGTTAATGCTTTCCTAAATATTTATCATGCTTTACAAGTAATAGAATGCTTCCAATTCTGTGGAAGAATGAAAGATCCCATCACCTGGATTATACATTCTGGCCTTGTTAGATGTGCTTAGGGGTAGAGCTGGCAGATCAGCTACAACCTATACCTCTGATGTCTTCTCCAGAGTTGGTGCAAAATCCCCACACTGAAAAGTTCAAATGACGTGACCATGTCCCAGCACCCAAAGCTATCAGGACAATGAAATCAGGTAAAAATTCATATAACCAACAAAGTACCATCATAGTAATTATTCATGAGTGCCATCTTTCCTTCCTCTTAAAAGTTATAAGGAAAATTCCCCTTAATGTTCAGACCAGATGTAGATCACTTTATATTAATCAGGAAATTGGTCATATAGTATTACCTGAATATGTTAAGATTATGAATATATATACAAGAGTACAGTTTCTCTTTTAAATTGCTATATAAATCAAACCATTTTACTTCTCTCTATGTCTCTCTTTTGCAGTATTTCTGGTTTTATTCTAAATTTTGATTAAAATTTTTTTGAAAATTTCATCATCAGCATTAGAGCTATAGCACAAAAACCCTTTCCCTCTCCTTCCTAATGCTTATTTCCATACTTCTCTGTTCATGATTTCTTCTGTTTATTATTGTTAAAGGTATACACATGTGCCTATGAACATTAATTCATATATATATATACATATATATATACATATATATATATGTGTGTGTGTGTATGCAAACATACACACAAAAGATAGGAACATGTGGAACACTATGAAAAGTCTTAAGTTCTTGCAAAGGCTTAGAAGGTAGTTTACTGTTATGTATATACACAATCCTATGAAATACACATTGACTGCTAGAATACCTTTAAATAAAATTATCCACAGAACAAATAGTACCAAATTTTATTTAAGTAATTCTTGAAAATATTGCAATAGATAAAGAAATCATGTTTGCATATTGCCAATACATGTTGTATGCACTATGAAGATATCACCCGAGTCCCTTTAATCAGTATAATGAAACTGTGTCACAATTAATAAGCCATGATAAAATCACTTCCACACTTCTTGGATCTTTTCCCCTTTTTGTGTGAGTCCTTCTGTTTTGACACTTGGGTCTGTCTTCTCCTTTAGGAATCCTCTCTTCCAAAATCTATAATCTTCCATCAAACCTATATACTCAGTTCTTAAATTGCTTCAATTCTAACATTTGAAATTGATTATTATAGAATCCAATTACAGAATTAAAAATTTCCTTTTTGTATAGTTTAAAAAAAAAGAAATCATGTTTGCAATAGTCATAAAGAAAATTTATACAGACTTGTAAGAAGTTACCATTTTTTCTCCATGATTTTAAAAAACATACATTTTTTTTTAGACTATGATATCTTTGAAGGCAAGTGTAAATTTTTACTTTGTCATTGTAGCTATTATCATCATAATTTTATATACAACTCCACCCTTCACATATGCAGAGTCTGTTTTTATGGGTTCTAAGGTTTTCTGTATTATAAGTATTCTGAAGATTTTAAGTATTTACACAAAGTCTTTCTTCTTGACAGTTTCATCTGGATAACCGCACAGCTATTTTCACAGTGCTTTTTCTGTGTTAGGTTTGACAATAATGTGACCTAAGGACTAACTTCCTGGTACTATCTTTCATAATTAGACTATGTACCATGCAAGATTGCAAGGGAGGAGAGCAACCAACACTCTTACCCATCTATGAATCACATCAATGATTACCATGGCATTGTAGCTCTGAGGGTACAACAGTGCTACAAGTGCCTTGGTAACCAAGAAATTTGATGGATTTGAGGCCCATTCAACAACAGTGCAATCATGCCTGGGGTTGTAACTGTGGACTAATCAAGGCTGCAGAAGTCAGAATTTTGGAGGAGAATCTATAACCATCACTTTAGAAAGCCACAGTAATCCCCAACTCTATGCTTAATATATCTTTGTCTACTCACAGGTCAGTGACATTGTCACCTCTCATCAAAATAGTTCCTTTTGAACTGATGAAGAACTTTAGAGAAAACCAATCTAGATCACAATGCAGAGAACAAGAGCCTGTGTGTTGCTCAGTTACATCTGAAATCTAAGCAGCATAACTCTATAGTAAGACTCAGGGATCATTGCAGAAGATTGGGATGAAAGAATATAAGTGTCAGAGGAGCATGATGCTTTCTGTGAGATTGGGTTTGTTAGAAACATCAGAGAAGCTACAGTCATGAAGCCTCTTCAACATGGCCATCGAATCAGGATCTGGGTAAGAATGACTCACTATCCATGTTAGCATGGAACATGGAAAGCTCATGAATCCTCAACAAGAACAAAGAACTACAGACAACTAAGGAGTGCTGAGAGTGGGTAAATTGTTTTGCTCAGGGAAGAATTGGGTAAGCAATCCAAAACAGTCATCCATGAGTTCATGTATATAGAAGTTATATTACACAGACTGAGGAGGTGGTATATGTATACATTGGAATACGCATTACAACAGCTAATCAGAAATGAAGCCATGAATTTTACAGAGATAAAAGAAGGGAATTTGGAAAGCTCTGGCAAGAGTTAAGTGAAGTATTAAAATGAGATGATTATAATTCTGAGCAATAAAATTTACCATTCAATGTGGTCTATTAGGAATTTGAAATGTTTCTTAGAAGATTTGGAAATCAGTTCGGTTGGTCCTCAGAAAATTGAACATAGTACTACCTGAGAACCCAGGTATACCTCTAGTGGGCCAATACCCAGAAGATGCTCCAACATGTAATAAAGACAGAAGCTCCACTATGTTCACAGCAGCCTTATTTATAAAATGTCTTTCAGCAGAGGAATGGATACAGAAAATGTGGTACATTTACATAATGGAGTATTACTCAGCTATTAAAAATGATAAATTCATGAAATTCTTAGGCAAATGGATAGAGGTAGAAAATATCACTCTGAGTGAGGTAACCCAATCAGCAAAGAACACACATGGTATGCACTCACTGGTAAGTGGATATTAACCCAAAATCTCCAAATACCTAAGATACAATTCACAGATCACATGCCTCTCAAGAAGAAGGAAGACCAAAGTGTGGTTGCTTCAGTCCTTCTTAGAAGGACAACAAAATACAGGAGTAAATATGGGGAGATAAAGTATAGAGCAGAGATTGAAGGAAAGGTCATCAAGAGACAGACCCATCTGGGGATCTATCCCACATAAGGTTACCAAACCCAAACACTATTGTGGATGCAAGGAAGTGCATGGTGAAAGGAGCCTGATATAGCTGTCTCCTGAGATGCCCTGCCGGAACCTTACAAATTCAGAGATGAATGCTTGCAGCCAACCATTAGACTGAGCACTGGGTCCCTAATAGAGGAGTTAGAGAAAGGACTGAAGTAGTCAAAGGGGATTGCATCCCCACAGGAAGTACAATATCAACCAACCAGTCTCCCCAGAACTCCCAGGGACTAAGTCAATTACAAAGGAGTATACATGGCTCCAGTTGCATATGCAGCAGATGATGGCCTTGTCATGCATTAGCGGGAGGAGAGATCCTTGGTGCTATGAAGGCTTGTTAGATGCCCCAGTGTAGGGAAATTGAGGGTAGGGAGGTGGGAGTATGTGGGCAGGTAGGAGGAGGAACACCCTCAGAGAAAGAGGGGAAAGGAAGATGGGATCTGGGTCTCCAGTGGGGGTATAAACTGTGAAAGGGGATAACATTTGAAATGTAAATTAAGAAAATGTTAAAGAAAAAAAAAGAAAAAGAAAAGGAAAAAAAGAAGTTATGTATATGCTATATTCACTTTGCATGGCACTTGAAGGGATTTAAGTATTTATTGCATTAAGTATTGTTGGCAGGTTCTTGGAAGACTATAGAACAGAAAGGACCATGTTAACTGGAGGCATAGTATGTGCTCTTGTTCCTGTGCTGCTGATCCTAAGTCAAGCTGGTCTGGGCCAAAGCATTGACTTATCTGTTATGTTCTTTTCCTAATTTGTCATCTGACACATTGCCTTCATCAATTCAAAAGTTTAAGATAACCCTATAAACTTGTCCTATTAAAGTCAATTTCTTGAACAGTGGTAGAAGATGCCATGGGCAATTTATGGCCAGACTTGTTCTAAGTCACTCACTGCCTTGTAATCCTTTCAAGTTTCTTTGTCAGCCATCTCCGGTTTGGGAGATGTTTATAATGATCGATGTTGATGTACAGTTTCTTTGTCTTATTTTTCAACCTCATCCTGATGCCCCATATTTACCTGCAGTTGGCTCGCATCTTAGTTTACCAAGAGGTCACAGCAGGTAGGAATGAACTCCCTGTCTAGGCCATGTAGCCTGTACTGTCATTGATGAGTTCAGAGAACTTCTTCACTCTTTCCTTGTGGACCTGGGTTTTTTGTTTTTCTTTTACATTGTCACTGTATGTCACTTCATTTAACTAGCACACTTTATTTAGAAAATGACCACACCTATGGCCAATCACCTAACACCATCCTAGAGGTTTGTGCATACTCCTCAATTCTGTTTTACATGCTCTCAGAGTCTCTCATTTTTCCTGATTTTTATTTAAATCATTATAATGACTTTCAAAAAACCTGGATTCATAATCTACTTTTGCTTCTCTTGTAGTGAAAGTGCACAGAGTTTAAAGACATTCTTCAGAAGATGAAAATCCATTAACATCATTGCCCACTTTAAAGCTCCTGCTTTCCAGGATCTTCATACTGCCTGCTTTTACTTTGACCTCATTCTTTCTTTGCATCTCTGTAGTAAAGGTCAATTCAGGTACATATGCCCTGTTCACTACTCATGGCCCCTCACTGTTCTGTTTGTCTTTTCTCCCAACATGCTATATAACTTTCACTCATATTACTGGTGAACTATTATTTCAGCACATCTGTTACTATTATTAGTTCATTGACTCATGGCAGACATGAGATACAAGGTGTTGCATTTTAAATGTTGTTCAGTGCATGCAAGTTCATTCAGAATTTTATTGTTAATTATCTAGGAATAAAGTATGGGAAAAATTCACATTATTTTATTTTTGATGAAACTTAATAGCAAGCTGGACATATCTGTGTTTCACCTTTGGACATCCTTATATTAATCTGAACATTATGCAGTTGCAAACTTTCTTGAGTATATCTGTTATTATGCTAATGATTTATTATAATCTTTGTTACTATTAAATTAAAATAGATTTTCAAAGTGCGAATTAAAGCACTTGATTGGCATTTCCTTGGTAATTTGTAACTTGTATATATTAGGAATTGCAGAAAAATAAAGTCAAATACTCTGAAGTAACAGAAAATGATCATTTAGAACTGGATTTTAATGATGCCATGTAGTCTTTGTTTCTGTTGATTGTTCCTGTACTTGCCTCTTGACATCTGGTTATCTGTGGTATTAGCTGGTCTTGCTGTCTCTGACTGTGATTTGTCCCTGCTGTAAGTCTGTTTTTCAGCACTCCTGGGAGACTGGCTCCCTCCTGGCAGAATTTGTGTATGGAGAGCTGTGGCACAGTGTCAACTCTGAATCACAGATGGAAACCAGAAGGATCCTGTCCCTGGCTGTTCCTTGGTTCCAGTGTCCTGATCGTGCTGGGTGGGTCCTCTTGAGTCAGGAATTTGACCAGATATGGTGGTCTCACTTGTGCTTTTAGGTATGTCTTCAGTCTTGGAAGACCAGCTCTGTCATGGCCCATTTAACAACGGGGCAATCACACCTTGGACTGGGTCTTTGTCAGTGCCCACGTCTAGAGAATTCAGCATTTTTTTTTTTTAGGAGAACATATAGCCATCACTTTAGTAAGACACAGCAATCCCAAACTACATGCTTAATATTCATTCATCTACACAAAGGTCAGTGAAGTTCTCACTCCTCACAAAACATTTCTCTTTTTAACTGATGGAGAACATTACAGAAAACCAATCTAGATTGCAATGCAGAGAAGAGAGCCTGTGTGTTGCCCAGTCACATCTGAAAACCAAGCATCACAGCTCCTATACTAAGACTCAGGGATCATTGCAGAAGATGGAGATGAAAGAATATCAGTGCCAGAGGAACAGAATGCTTTCTGTGGGACTGGGTTTCTTTTTTCTTTTTTTCTTTTTACATTGTCAACTTGCCTTTTTGGTTTAATTGCTGGGCACTACTATCTCCCACCAGGAAACTTGCCCTTATCATTACTTTTAGCTCTGTACCTCCCAATTTGTATTCTCTTTGGGATATTGTTATTTGTACCAGTTGGAGTACTGTCTTTAGAAGTTGGAGTGATGATATCTGAAGCATATGGGGTATTGCTTTCTGCCTCAGTTGGAGTAGTGTCAGTTGGTAGTTGAGATCGCCTTGGCTGCCACACCATTTGTGGAAATATCAGGCTGGAGGCTGGAAGGAGGACAGATGGCATTGGCATCTATACAGTTGCTGACAGAAACAACAGAAGTGGTTGTTATGGCAACCATTGTTGAAAAAGCAGAAGTGGATTCCACTTTGTCTGAGGGTGGCTGGCAGTGCTTGTTCTTGGATGTTTAGGAGAAGAGGAGTCAGAAGAGAAAAGGAGGTCTGCAGGGTATCTAAGACAAGAGCCTAAGATTGAAAGACAAGGGTTCATGTTTCTAAGAGAACAATGCCATGGACCGACCTCAGTTGGCCTTTCTCAATCCGTGGCAAATAATTTCAGGGTTCCAGTTATAGGTGGGCATGGAGTTGGTGAGAAAAAGGTGACAAACGGAAAAGACACAAGGGAGTGCGGTATCTGAATGTATTTTTTCCAAGCAAACACCTGGCTTTTAATACAGAAGAAAAACAAGAAGGCTAGGGGAATAAGTCCAACAAGGTACACTGCTTCTTAACACAAAACAAAGAAAATGTATACATAAAAAGATGGCGGGAGCCAGGCCTTGTTTACAACTGAGAATAGAAGCAACTCTAATTAAGATCAGCTAAACACAGGAGCCAAGTGAATGCTCTGATACAATGATAGTCTATTGTTAAATCCACCACCAGGGGTTCTTTAGTAAATACCAGATTATGCTATTCCTCTGGGCCTAGTGAAAAAACCTGCACAAGGGGAATTTCATTCTACTAGCCCTTTCATGACCTATTTCCTAGGCCATTGTGTATTCCTGTGTATGGGTGTGACTTGGCTATTGTTCTAAGTAATTACTATGTAGACTAGCCTTGAGCTTTCTAGTTATATTCAAGTAAATTGTAATGCCTGATTATTTTCATTGTTTCTACCAAAGGTAAATTTGAATGTTACTGAATAGGTAACATTCTTACTGAATTCCAACCTCAGGGTTGGCTTAAGGACTTTCTAGAACATTGGAACATTGGTGGAGGCTTAGCTATATGTCAAAATCAATCCTTAAAGGCACTTATAACAAAACAATACTGAAAGAGAGCACATGGATCCTTATACCAAATTAACGTGGGGACAGGGTTTGAGTATAAGGGCTATGGGAATGCCAAGGTTGCAGGAGGCTAAGTTTCCGTGAAACTCTTTGCCTCAGGACTGCTTCCAGGTTTCTAAACCTGTCAAGCAGACTTCACTGGAGTGGATGTAACAGAACAGGAAGCAGGTAGTGGCTTAGGCCAAGTACTTAGAGTGTTTAGAGATCCCAGATACTTTAGGGTTTATTTATTTTCCCATAGATGAAGGTTTTTCATGAGGTTTGGATTTAGATAGGTTAATTTGCTCTTCAGAAATGTAAGTAGTCTTCAGAGTGAGAATACAAACAGAAGAAAACAAAAGTCAATTACATTCCAATATATGACCAATTTCAATTTGTTCTTCTTGGAGTATGCTTCTTCTTTATAGTTAAAACTTTTTTGAAAGTTTGTTAGGAGCAATATAGTCTCTTGGTAACTTTGGGGGCCGGTTCCTATAGTTTCTGTATGTGCTATGAATTGTACATATTAAACACTTTATTTAAAATGATGTACGATTTTCTTTTAACTTCTATAGGTTTTTAGACACATTGAACAAACTTTGGATTGTTGATAATACACATGTTCACACGAATGGTGTGTAATATAGCTTCTATGGATTATTGAAGGATTCATGGTAGAATGGAACATGTGTGCTCAGTACATATGCAATATATATTTTGAAACATTTTGCTTTCCAGGTTGGTTTTAACTATGGATGTAGAATCCTCTTTGAGTTAAATATAATGCTGACACCTTATCCTTTAATTGTCAGGAAATTCTGTGTATATACATACCACCATGCTCTGTAATTTATAATTATTTGATGGGTGACACTCAGGGGACATTTTATCATCTTTTCATCTGCTTTCATGATTGCATATTGCAGTTGTATTTTCCTGATAACCAGTTTGCTTCCTGGAACAAGCTTAGGTTTCTGGAAGGATTAGTTATATGGCAATAACACAGTAGACGGTACAGTAGTCATAATGACTGCAAGTGCATGTTTTATAGTGCTGCTTAGATCTTCATTTTCATTTTGTGTAATGCTTGTGTAAAAGTTGTTTCCTTTAAAGATTATTTCTCTCCAAATTCCACAGTGCTTTGGTTTATTTTATTCTGACCTCAAATTCATTTTGTGTTTTCCTCCAGGTCCAAAAATTTATAGGGAAATTTGGAAGAGGATGTTGATTTATTAAGGTATTGGCAGGAGGTATTGGTTTGCTTTACTATCAGAGCAGGTAGAGGAGTAGGATTGCTTGGAGGTCTAGGATGTAGAGGAACTGTTATCTAAGGATAGTGAAACTCAAATGGAGGAAGAGGTGGTAGTTGATATAGTCCTTGACCAAAGGGGAGGGGGTCATTGACCATAGGACAGAAGATGAAGACAAAGAAGAGGAGGAGGAAGAAGAGGAGGAGGAGGAGGAGGAGGAAGAGAATGGGAGGAGGATTTGAAGGAGCTAGTGTTCCTTTAGGATCATGTTTTTCTTTGGGGTCTCTTTGACACTCACCAGACTGTTGGAGAAACACAATAAACAATTTTAAATATATATTTCACAGAAAATTATTAGCATATACACTTTCTGAGCAAGTTCTAATTTTAAATGGCTTCTAAAAGAACTACTCTCACAAAACATCTACTGGCATGAGTTTATCAGCTATGTTCTTTTAAAAAATTCTATAAAACTGGAAGCATAAAGAAGTTAGAGATTTCATGTTGAAGAAAATGTTCTTTTGACTTATAGTAAAGGTTTTTTGTACTGGAGAGAAGTATGTAACAATTAGGCTATATGGGATCAGAGTAGCCTCTTGGTCATGACTTGCAAAAATCAGGGAGTCTTTTATGGACACTTTGCACAATCTTGGTCTTTACACATATTT
Source organism: Mus caroli (assembly GCF_978045245.1). NCBI lineage: Eukaryota > Metazoa > Chordata > Mammalia > Rodentia > Muridae > Mus > Mus caroli. The sequence continues at coordinate 91,977,717 of NW_028227259.1, read as the reverse complement.
ACCCTGACCTTTATACTAATTGACTTTACAGTCTAGGAAGTATTTGTCTTTTGAGCATGGGTTACTATGCCTACTACATTTTCTAGTTCCACCTGTAATTCTGAAATTTTCATATTATATTTATTTAAAAATCAAAAAATATCTACACTTTGATTTCCCTTTTCCTTGAGTTTCATGTAGTTTGTGAATTGTATCTTGGTTCTGGGCTAATATCCACTTATCAGTGAGTGCATACCATGTGTGTTCTTTGGTGATTGGGTTACCTCACTCAGGATGATATTTTCTTGTCTCATCCATTTGCCTAGGAATTTCATAAATTCATTGTTTTTAATAGTTGAGTAGTATTCCACTGTGCAAATGTACTACATTTTCTGTATCCAGTCCTCTGTTGAGGGACATTTGGGTTCTTTCCAAATTCTGGCTATTATAAATAAGGCTGTGATGAACATAGTGGAGCATATGTCCTTATTACATGGTGGAGCTTCTTTTGGCTATATGCCAAGGAGTGGTATTAGTGGGTCATCAGGTATTACTGTGTCCAGTTTTCTGAGGAACTGCCAAACTGATTTCCAGAGTGCTTGTTCCTTGTTACAAGTCCACCAGGAAAGTGTGGATACTTCGATCATTCTTAGAAGGGGGAACAAAATACCCATGGAAGGAGTTACAGAGACAAAGTGTGGAGCAGAGACTGAAAAAAAAAAAGACCATCCAGAGTCTGCCCTACCTGGGGATCCATCCACCAAATCCAGACACTTGTGGATGCCAACAAGTGCTTGCTGACAGAAGCCTGTTATAGCTGTTTCCTGAGAGGCTCCACCAGTGCCTGACAAATACTGAGGTGGATGTTTGCAGCCTTCCATTGGACTGAGCACAGGGTTTCCAATAGAGGATCTAGAGAAAGTACCCAAGGAACTAAACGGGTTTGCATCCCCATAAGAGGAACAACAATATGAATCAACCAGTATCTCCAGATCTCCCATGGACTAAACCACCAACCAAAGATTACACATGGTGTAACTCATGGCTCCAGTTGCATATGTGGTAGAAGATGGCCTAGTCCATCATCAGTGGGAGGAGAACCCCTTGGTCCTATGAAGGCTATATGCCACAGTATAGGGCAATGCCAGGGTCAGGAAGAGGGAGTGGGTAGGTTGGTGAGTAGGTGGAGGTAGGAGGGAATAGAGGGGTTTTCAGAGGTAAAACCAGGAAAGGGGATAACATTTGAAATGTAAATAAAGAAAATATCTAATAAAATAAAATCTTAAATATAAAACAGCTTAATGTTGGCAAAATAAAGATGCTAAATGTGGAATCATTTGAGATTTGTAATATTGTGTAACTTTTTATATTTTATTTTATTCATTTTCAGTATGGCATTTGAACCTCGAACCTTGAATGTGCCAAGCACGCATTCTACCCTTAAGCACTGTCCTGAGCCTGACACACGAATGTTGACTGATGTGTTTTTCTAAAAACTTTCATATTGAAAATAAAGTAACAGAATATTTAAGAAAATAAAAATATAGCTGCAGAAAACTGGTGGGAATTAAATAGACATAAAAAAGAGTTACATGGAGTACACATAGTCTAGTACAGGTAAGGGGATTATGGATCTGGGTGGGGGGAGACTAGTATGAGGTCAAGAAAAATCCACCCATTTAAATCCCACAGGAAGCTTGTTACTTCTTGTTAATTAAACATTAATAAACCAAATTGTGGCCACTCAGTACCATGATGCACAATAACATTTTATGAAGTATGAAAGGATGGCCTTGGGATGAGGCTGGACCTGCCTTCCAGGTTCCTCTTCTGCCTCTTGAGTCACTTGAGAAAAGGACTTGTCTATGCCCAGCGCAGTCTATGCTATGACAAACAGTCTTCTTACAGTCCTAATTTGTGATAATTTATTTTGCAGCAACAGAAACCTGTTAAATGTTTTTAAGTAAAAGTCCTCAAAGACACACAGAGAAAAGTTTTTTGCTTTTGTTCCGAGCACACGGATTCTCAGTGAAATCTTAGATGGCATTGACTGGAAAGAAAATGTTTTGAACTACTTCTTTTTTTTTTTTTAATATTTTTTTTATTACGTATTAAGCTGGCTCTTAGTAGACATGCTCACTGAAATGAATTCCAAATGGAAGTAGTAGCCACATATACTGGGAAATGTCTCTGTCACTCTAGATGTTCTTGGTTTTAATTCCAATTAAATTCCAAAACATTTTACAGTGCCTGTACTTTAAGAAGTAAGTTTGGCCCCAAGAGGAGCGAGTGCACACGCTGCCTATCCTGGAGCATCGACCCCCTTTCCTGAGTGCCTTTCTTCAGTCCCCGCCCTCAGCTGTCTCTGCCAGGGTTCAACTGTGAGGGCAGCTGGGCCCAACACTGCTCCCTAATCCAAAATAAACACCTAGCCTTAAAAAAAGAGTAAACCTAGTTTAGCGAGTTATACTGAACACCACACTCACGGTTTTTGTTTTAAGTACTTGGTAGAGATGAGGGGGAAAACCTTTCCCAGCTGGAAAATTACTGAGGGTAGGGGTAGGTAGTTTAGCCTAGCACCAGGTGATCCAGATGTATTTCATGTGCCTATGTAGACCGAGTAGTTACAATACAACATTTTTCAAATATAGGACAAAAAGAGGCGAAATAGTTGTCTCTGTACTGGAAATGCTGTGGTTGTATCATTTACCACATGCATGATTAAATACAACTTTTAATTTTGTCCTTTGGAAAATAGCAATCATATGTGTTTCCATGTTCTGGAAGCATAAGATTAGTTGTGTGATAATCATATTCTTACAGGAGTCCTTTTTGAAAATTCATTTCCTGCTAGTGATTTAATGTTGCCTAGATGTCTAGGCAGTGCTTGCTTTGGTACAGGACTTGGTGATCACTCTGTCTCACTTGCTATGCTACCCCCAGTGTAGTGATTTTCCCCAAGTTTAATATTAAAAATAAAAAAAGCTGAAAATTGATGAAGGAAATGAATGCATTAGGAAGTTGGAGTGCTTTGGATAGACGAAAGGTCAAGAATTGCTTCAGTTGCAGGGAAGTCTTTGAAATGAGGTGGGAAGACTATAGAACACAAAGAACCATGTCAACCAGAGGGACAGTATGTGCTTTTGTTCCTGTGCTGCTGATCCTGAGTCAAGTTGGCCTGGAGCTGATGTTTTGGAGACAAAGCCCATTCATTCACTCATCTGTTGATTTATTTCCATAATATATCATCTGACACACTGCTTTCAACAGTTCTGCCCTGTGGGGATGATAACTGCTCTCAAGTTTGTCTATGGATCAAGATGTAGAACTCTCAGTTCCTTCTCCAGCACTTTGTGTGCCTGGATGCTCCAATACTTTGTGTTATGATAATTATGGATTGAACCTCAGAAAGTTGAAACCAGCGGCAATCAAATGTTATCTCTTAAAAGAGTCTCAATCATTGAAGGCAGCAATTATTAGTTTTTTAAATTAATTAATTATTTACATATTCACTTTACATCCTGCTCACTGCTTCCCTAGCACTCACTCTTTTCACTGTCCTTCTCCTATCTCTCATCTCCTTTTTCTGTGATCAAGTGGGGTCCACTTGTCTATTCCTCAGCTCAAGCTCTTCCAGTCTTTCTGAGACTAGATACTATTCTCCCACTGAATCCAGACAAGGAAGTCTAGCTACAAGAGCATATACCATGGACTGGCAACAGCTTTGAACACTCTATTATTTCAGAACCCACATGAAGACCAAGCTGAAGATCTATTATATATATGTTTTTGGTTGCTGTTTCAGTCTCTGAGAACCCAAAGTTTCAAGGTTAGTTAATCTGTTTTCTTCCTGTGGAGTTCCTATCCTCTTAGTTCCTGTGTATTCCTTCCTCCTACTCCTCCATAAGAGACTCTAAGCTCCATCCACTGTTTGGCTGTGGGTGTCTGTATCTGTCTGAATCAGTTGTTGGTTGGAGGCTCTCAGAGGTCCACCATGCTAGACTTCTATCTGCAAGCATAACAGAGTATCATTAATAGTGTCATGGATTGATGATTGTCCATGGGATGCTTGTCAATTTGGGCTTGTTATTAGTTGTCCTAGCCTTCAGTCTGCTCTATCCCTAATCCCTGAATTTATTCTACACATGGTAAGTTTTGGGTTGAGAGTTTTGTGGGTGGCTTGGTGGTCCTATTGTTCCATCAGGGATTCTTCCTGGACACAGGAGGCAGGCTCCCCAGGCTCCAATATCTCCAATGCCATGAGTCACAGCTAAGGACACACTCAGTGATTCCTGGGCATCTCTCCTATCCCTGGTATTCCTCTGTTCCTAAAGATTATTTCTATCTTAGCCTAATGCAGACTTTCATCCATTCTCATGTCAAGTGGGCCTTACATGTCTCATGGCCTCTCCCACTTCCCACACCTGGCTATGAATAACTCTACTCCTGATCCTTTCTATCACCTGGTTCCCTTTCTCCAATCTTAAAGGCAGCAATTATTAGTCATATTGATTTTTCACATTACTGCCTAATAGAATGGCTTCTTTCTACTTAAACTAAAGTAAGGAACTGCTTGTCAGGTTAGAATGTTCTCCAATTTAATTTTTTAAGGAAAAGATTGCTTAGATCCTTCATACATGGTATTTTTTTTTCTTATACTTGGAGGACATGAAAATCATGAAAATCAACTTTACAATTAGGTCAAGAAGAGCTACTTGTACATTTGATGGAGTATGGAAACACATGATTTGTGAGTATAGTAATATTTGCATTCCTTTATAGAGCTGACATTTCAACATGGTAGTCATTTTTTTTCTGACTATTAAATTAAACCCTAATTTCAAAGTAGAAATGAAAAAAGTAGAGTGTTGTTTTAGGGGGTAATTTGTACCTTGTATATATTAGGAAATGCAGATAAATAACATTAAACATCTGACATAAAAGTTAATAAGACAGTATGAAGATATGTGGTAGGAAAAATTGACACCAGGAAAGATGGTATAAGAATCCAAAATCCCAAGACCAAATATAATGGTTTCATCTTTATGTATTCCATTAAAGAAAGCACAATGGCTGCTTAGCATCATGTTATAAAATAAAATGACATTTTCTGGAATATGCCCTAACACATGTGTGTACATTGTATAGTATATCTTAAAATAATTCCCTAGCCTTATTTTGAATTTAGTAATAGTGCTATAATATTGTCATCTCATAATATTTGACTGTAAAATGATGGGGCTAGTTTTCACTTTTTTATATTTTATATAAAGGCTATGAACTAGCAAAATTAATTATAAATATATACTTTGGAATAAATTCTCTTTCAAAGTTCATTTGATTAGCCATTATGAACATTAAAGAACAATAATGTACAGGATAAAGAAAAGAATAAAAATGTGTCACCTTTTGTGCACTCAGTTCCTCAGAGTCTGAACTGCCAGAGTTTCCTTATTCATTTTGAGGAGACCTTGCTTTGTTTCCTTAGTTTTGTTTTTCTAGTCTTCTCTCATACAGTATTACATCCCAACTGAAGTTTCTTTTTGCTTTCCTCCCTCAAAGCTCTCTTGTCCCGAGCTATCATTCTCGCTGGCAAGAACACACTCAGACAACTGGATTCTTCTGCAGCAAAAAGCTTTATTGATTCTTCAGGAGGGAAGACCCCGACCCTTGCTTATATAGCCCTCAGCCATGGTGTTTCAGCACCTGATGTGGCATGTCAGCTCCTGATTCGTTGCTTGCCCATCACCCCATTACTATGCCCTGAGATGGGCAGTGACTAGGCGTGAGTTCACTCTCCCACCTGCATACAAGGCTTGTTTACTAGTTAGGCACAGCGGAGGACAGCACCATCTTATAATGGCGATTGCTCGAAGCACGGCTCTCCACACTCTCTCCCCAAAATCTCCTCTGCCCTAGAGCCATCACTCAGCCCTTGTATCTCATCAGAATAAAATAGGCTTCCCAGGGACATCAACAAAATGAGGCAAAGTAAGCTACAATAAGGCACATACAATCACATGAAGGCTTAACAAGGCAATTCAGTAGGAGGACAAGCATCTCACACATGGACGAAAAAGCCAGAGACAGTTCCATACTTATGATTCCTACAAGAACACCAAAGTACTCATCCATTACATAAATGTAGAGGACCTATGTCAGATCCCTACAGCCTGCAAGTTCCCATGATTTCTGGTGAGTTGAGTCTGAAGCCAGTGTTCTTCCGGGATGTCCCTGACCCCTCTGTTTCCTTTGTTTCTTCATCCTCCTCCTCTGTATGAGTCCCAATGCTGTGCCTAATGTTTGTCTGTGGGATTCTGCTTCAGCTCCCATCAGTTGCTAGATGAAGTCTCTCTGGTTTCTTTGATGATGATTTTACTAGGCTTCAGTCCCTTCCCTCTCTGTAAACAGGACAAACTGTAGGTTGAAGGTTAAGTCAGTGAGTTAGTGTCCCATTTCCTCCAGTTATGTACTTGCTTAGATACAGAAAATAACTCTTTCAGGACCCATGTACCCCCATGGCTAGAATCTTTGCTAGGCTCACTCTCCTTGAGGCAAGCATTCCATGGAGTTTCCACTGCACTAGCTTTGTACCTCAAACCCTACAAGCACCCTCCCCCAAGTCGAGTCCTTTCTGTTCTCCCTTCCTAGGGTGATCCTTGCCACCTCTCTTAAGCCCTAATTGTTGTTTAGCCTCTCTGTGTTTGTGCAGTGTAGCATGATTGTCTTTTATATTACAGGTAATGTCCACATATGAGTAAGCATGTACCAGGTTTGTCTTTTGGGTCTGGGTTACTTCAGGCTGGGTGAAATTTTTTTCTTGTTCCATCCAATTGCCCACAAATTTCATGATGTAATTGTTTTTAACAGCCAAGTAATACTCCTTTGTGTAAATGTATTACACATTCTTTTTTTTATTTTTTTTTGTTGAGGAACAACATTGTTGTTTCTGCTGTCTGGCTATTGAAAATTAAGCTGCTATGAGCATAACTGAGCAAGTGTCCTTGTGAAAGGATAGAATATCCTTGGCATATTTGCCCAAGAATACTGTAGGTGAGTCTTGAGTTAGATTGTTTCCCAAATTTCTAGGATCCTTAAACACTGATATCTGAAGTGGTTGTACTGGTTTGTGTTGCCACCAACAATGGAGGAGTATTTCCCTTGCTCCACATGCTTTTTGGCATGAGTTTTTTATCTTAGATATTCTGACAGGTGAAGGATAAATTTTCAGTGTGGTTTTGATTTTCTATTTCATGATGGCTAATAAGACTGAACATATCCTTAAGTATTTCTTGTACCTTTGAAATTCCTCTGTGGGCCATTTTTTGTTTAGCATTTTGTGGTTACTTGATGATAAGTTTCCTGAGTTCTTTATATATTTTGGAAATTGTCTTTGTGTCAGATGGCTGCCAGTTTGTCCTGTTGATGTTGTCCTAAATCTTGCAGAAGCTTTTCAGTTTTATGAGGTCCCATTTATTAACAGTTGATATTATTGCCTGTGATACTGGTGTTGTGTTTTGGAAGGAGTCTCCTCTGCCAATGCATTCAATGCTATTCAGTATTTTCTCTTCTGTTAGATTCAGTGAATCTTGTTTTATGTTGAGGTCTTTGATACATTTGCACTTGAGTTTTGTGCAAGGTGATAGATATGGAACTATTTGCATATTCTTTTCCATGCAGACATCTACATAGACCATCACCATTTATTGAATGTAATTTCTCCTTTTGCATTTCACACATCTTGTATCTTTATCAAATTCAGGTGTCCTTAGGTTTATGCAATTTTATCTGGTACTTCTCATTTCCCCTGCTCTATGTGTCTGTTTTTATTCTAACAGCGTACAATTTTATTACTCATGAAACTTGAAATCTCGGAAAGTCCTTCTATTGTACAGTATTATTTTATATATCTTGGGTTTTAAATTTTCCATGTGATGTTGAATATTCTTTCAAAGTCTGTTAAGAATTTTGTTGGAATTTTTATGTGGAATGTGTTGAATTTGTGGCTTGCTTTTGGTAAAATGGCTACTTTTACTATATTAATTCAATGGATCTGATCCATGAACATAGGAAATCGTTCCAATTCTGATATATTCTTTTATTTCTTTCTTCAAAGACTTGACATTCTGGTTATATAGGTCTCTATTGTGTTACATATTAAAACCATACAGCAGTTTGCATCTTTTGTCCATTTGCTTGGAAATGCTTTTTTATACAATCCTGTAATCTGGGCAATGCCTGCCTTTGATGTTGAGGTGTATTTCATCTATGCAACAGAAGTTTGGATCCTGTTTTCATATCCAGTCTGCTAGTTTTTGTGTTTTTATTAGGGAATTGATGCAATCGTTGTTGAGAGATTTTTCTGGACCCATGATGGTTAATTCCTGTTATATTTTGATAGAGGTGGTAGTAGTGGTTGTGGTGGTGGTGGTGGTGGTGTGCGTGTGCGTGTGCGTGTGCGTGTGTGTGTGTGTGTGTGTGTGTGTGTGAGAGAGAGAGAGAGAGAGAGAGAGAGAGAGAGAGAGAGAGCACAGTTATTTTTCAAAACCTACTTTTAATAAGGGTTCTTAAATGTTCCTACATCACTTCTAGCCTACTATCTAAAGGTAGACAAATTCTTCATTTGTGGAGTTTGGATTGTATGTAAGATTACCATGATAATAGCTACAGTGGGACTTCCTTGCATTGATATATCCATGTAACCCAATACAACAAAGTATTTATATAGCTATATTTTATATATGTTATAATTTTTATAAATATAAATACTCCATGTGTTTATATGAACCTTAATTATGTTTGTACATATAATTCTTTACATAACAATTTAATAAAGAAAAAGGGCACATGAATTTTACAGACTAGTATTTGTCAATTCAAAAGGATAAGATGAGCTCTTCACTTAGATAACGTGCCTAAGCCCTGCTGTTTTTCTTCTCATGAATTATGCCAAGGTCTAGGTTGTCACACAGGCACACATGCACACATATACCTCTCACATACAGTACTTATGCATGAACAAATTTAGTATGGAAATACAATGCATTTTCTTATACTTTGGTTTGCCTTGTCTTCTTATCCTTTGATATACTGACCATATTAGATTATTGTGAATTTTAGCTGTCTGTTGTGGTGCCACCCACAGAAGAAACAATGAAATCTCTAGCTGTCCCATGTAATTTGTGTAGCAGTTGAAGTATTGTTACTTTTAGCAGTTAGAGTACTGTCTGTAGAATTTGGTGTGATGTTATCTGAAGCACCCTGCCTTAGTTGATGCAGTGTCATCTTTGGTAGTTGAGATATGCTCAGATGTCACACAATTTGGGGAAGTATCAGGCTTTTTGATGCTAGGAATACTGACAGCATTGAAATCTGTACATTTGCTGACAGAAGCAATAGATGCAGTTTTGATGGCATACATAGTTGGAGGAGCAGAAGTAGCTTCCATATTGTCAGATGATGGCTTGCAGTGCTGGTTCCTTGGGTGATTAGGAGAAGAGGCAGAAGAGAAAAGGAGGCCTGCAGGGTATCTAAGACAAGAGCCTAAGAGTGAAGGACAATGGTTTGTGTTTTGAAGAGAACAGGAAGCACATAGTGGCTTATGCTAAGTAGTTAGAATGTTCAGAGTTCCCTGACTCTTTCAGGTTTATTTGCTTCCCCATAGCTTTTAGAGTTTTTGAGATGTGAATCTAGATAGTCTAATTTTCTCTTTAAAAATGAGCATAGTTTCGCAGTGGTGGCACAGGCCCTTAATCCCTGCACTTGTAAGGCAGAGGTAGGTGGATCTCTGAGATCAAGGCCAGCCTGGTCTACAGGATGAGTTCCAGGGCAGCCAAGGCTACACAGAGAAACCCTACCATAAAAACAAACAAACAAGCAAACAAACAAATAAACAAACAAACAAACCAAAAACAAAAAGAAAGAAAACAGTACCAAAGAAAAGAAAAGAAAAGAAAAGAAAAAGAAATGACCATAGTCCCCAGAGAGAGAATATAAATAGAATAAAATAGAGGTTAATTATATTCCAATATATGCCTCATTTCATTTTGATTATCTTAGAATACACATCTTCTTTAGAATTGAAATTTTATATGAAATTTGGTTCTAAGCACAATAGTCCCTTAATAACTTTGGTGGTCTCTTTCTAGAGCACTTGGATACGCTATGAATTATACATATTTAATGACTACATTTAAAATGATGTATATTTTTATCATTATTTTGATTCATAATTTATTACACACATTAAACAAAGTTTGATTTCGTGACAATTCCCATGATAATATGAATGTTGTGTAATGTAGCTGATATAGATTATTGAAGGTGTCATGGTAAAATAGACTATGCTCTGTACACATGCAATATATTTTTTGAGTCTTTTTCATGCAGACTTGTTTGAATTCATGAATGTAGAATAGTAGTTGGGTCAAATATAATGATAACATCCTATTTATTAATTTTCAGAAAATGCTGTGTGGATATAGACTACCCTGTTCTTTTATTACTAGTTATATGAGGGGTAATAATCAAAGGGGACATATTATTCTTTTCATCTGTTTTCATGAGTATATATTACTGTTATATTTTTCCTAATGACCATTTGCCTTCTGGAACAAAGTACGGTTTATAGAAGAATCTCCTTTATACAAATAGTACAGTAGGTGATATGGTAATCACAATGAGGACAATAGTGCATGCTTTATAATGCTGCTCAGCTCTTTATTCTCAGTTTCTATAATGCTCGGGTAAAGCTTGTTTCTTAAGCCTTTTAAAGATTATTTTTCACAAAATTCTACAGAGGTTTGCTTCATATTATTCTGACTTCCAAAGGAAATTTTTATTGGTCACCACCTTCAAAACATATCAGTAGAATTTGGTGCAGTAGCATTTTTTTTTTTTTTTATATAGAGATATTGGCAGCTGGTGTTGCATTTGATTTTTTTCCTGGAACAGTTCCAGTAGGGTTGCTTGGAGATAAAGGATGTGGAGGAATTGTTACATAAGGATAATCAAATTCAATAGTGGGAAGTAGTTGATCAAATGCTTGTTGAGTGCCAAAAAAATAGAAGCAAAAAGAGCAGGTGGTTGTTCTAATAATAAAATGGGGGATATTGAGTGGTTGAGCAATTTGTACATGATTGGGACCAGGCTGAGGATAAAGATGTGGAGGATTTGAAGGAGAGAGTAGTCTTGTAGGATCATGTTGTCCTCTGCATCCTCTGTGACATTCACCAGACTGTGGGAGAAAGAAAATAAACAGCTTTAAATTAGCTATTTCACAGAGAATTATTAGCATATACACTTTCTGTACAAGGGGTAATTTTAGATGGCTTCTAAAAGTTCTACTTTCCCAAGAAATATGCTGGCCTGATTTTATCAGTTATGTTAAGTTTTTTTTTTTGTTGTTGTTGCAGGGATGGTCCCCCTTTGGTCTTTACTCATATTGGTCTTGGTCTTTATTTGTATTGACCCTGACCTTGATATATTCATTTTTATTACAGTCTAGGAAGTGAGAGAGAATAAATTGTATTTGTCTTCTGAGCATGGATCACAGTACTTACTCCATTTTCTAGATCAACCTGTGTTTCTGAAATTTTCATATTATATCAAAAAATAAACTTGAAGGGAAACTGGTCAGGATTTGATAGAAATAAAAAAGAAAAACACTGAGTACAACTAGTCCAGGGTGTGTAAAGGGATCATGGATCTGGGTTGAGGGAGAGTAGTGTGAGGTCAACAAATTTCCACCAATTGGTATATGGAAATTCCACACAGAAGCTTGTTACTTCATGTTCATTAAATATTAATAAGCAAAATTGGGGCCACTCAGCACTATGATAAAGGATGGAATTTTATGAAGTGTGAATGGATGACATTGGGATGAGAATGGAACTGCCTTCCAGGTTCCTCTTCTGCTTCTTGAGTCACTTGAGTAAAGGACATGCCTATGCCAAGTGTAGACTATGTAATGAGAAACAGGCTCACTACAGTCCTATTTTGTGATAATTTATTTTGCCTCAACAGAAACCTGTTACACGTTTTTAAATAAAAGTCCTCAAAACACTCAGAGAAAATATTTCCCCTTTTGGTCTGAGCATACAGATTCTCAGTGAAAGCTTTAGAGGGCATTGAATGTAAAGAAAATATTGTGACTATTGTGAAGGGTGTTGTTCAACATCCTTAATCATCAGGAAAATGCAAATAAAAACAAACCTGAGATTCCAACACACACCAGTCAGAATGGCTAAGATCAAAAATTCAGGTGACAGCAGATGTTGGCGGCGATGTGGAGAAAGAGAAACACTTCTCCATTGCTGGTGGATTACAAGATTGTACAACCACTCTGGAAATCAGTCTGGCGGTTCCTCAGAAAATTGGACATAGTACTACTGAAAGATCCAGCAATACCTCTCCTGGGTATACATACCCAGAACATGTTCCAACTGGTAATAAGAACATATGCTCTACTATGTTCATAGCAGTCTTATTTATTTATTTATTTATTTATTTATTTATTTATTTATTCATTTCATTTACATTTCCAATGCTATCCCAAAAGTCCCCCCCCTCTCCACACACTCCCCCCCCTCCCACTTCTTGGCCATGGCGTTCCCCTGTACTGAGTCATATAAAGTTTGCACGACCAATGGGCCTCTCTTTCCACTGATGGCCAACTAGGCCATCTTCTGATTCATATTCAGCTAGAGACAAGAGCTCTGGCAGGGTACTGGTTAGTTCATATTGTTGGTTCACTTATAGGATTGCAGATCCCTTTAGTTCCTTGGGTACTTTCTCTAGCTCCTCCATTGGGGGCCCTGTGATCCATCCAATAGCTGACTGTGAGCAACCACTTCTGTGTTTGCTAGGCCCCGGCATAGTCTCACAAGAGATAGCTATATCTGGGTTCTTTCAGCAAAATCTTGCTAGTGTATGCAATGGTGTCAGCGTTTGGAAGGTGATTATGGGATGGATCCCCAGATATGGTAGTCTCTAGATGGTCCATCCTTTTGTCTCAGCTCCAAACTTTGTCTCTGTAACTCCTTTCATGGGTGTTTTGTTCCCAATTCTAAGAAGGGGCAAAGTGTTCACACTTTGGCTTCATTCTTCTTGAGTTTCATGTGTTTAGCAAATTGTATCTTATATCTTGGGTATTCTAAGTTTCTGGGCTAATATCCACTTACCAGTGAGAATATATCATTTGAGTTCTTTTGTGATTAGGTTACCTCACTCAGGATGATGTCCTCCAGGTCCATCCATTTGTACAAGAATTTTTTAGATTCTATATCTCTATATTCTTTTTTTTTTAAACTTTTTAAAAATTAGGTATTTATTTCATTTACATTTCCAATGCTATCCCAAAAGTCCCCAACCCATTCCCCCACCTACCCACTCCCACTTCTTGGCCATGGCGTTCCCCTGTACTGAGTCATATAAAGTTTGCAGGACCAATGGGCCTCTCTTTCCACTGATGGCCAACTAGACCATCTTCTGATACATATGCAGCTAGAGACACAAGCTCTGGGGGGGTACTGGGTAGTTCATATTTTTGTTCCACCTATAGGGTTGCAGACCCCTTTAGCTCCTTGGTTACTTTCTCTAGCTCCTCCATTGGGGGCCCTGTGATCCATCCAACAGCTGACTGTGAGCATCCACTTCTGTGTTTGCTAGGCCCCGGCATAGTTTCACAAGAGACAGCTATATCTGGGTCCTTTCAGCAAAATCTTTCTAGTGTGTGCAATGGTGTCAGCGTTTGGAAGCTGATTATGGGATGGATACCCGGATATGGCAGTCTCTAGATGGTCCATCCTTTTGTCTCAGCTCCAAACTTTGTCTCTGTAACTCGTTCCATGGGTGTTTTGTTCCCAATTCTAAGAAGGGGCATAGTGTCCACACTTTGGTCTTCTTTCTTCTTGAGTTTCATGCATTTAGCAAATTGTATGTTATATCTTGGGTATCCTAAGTTTCTGGGCTAATATCCACTTATCAGTGAGTACATATTGTGTGAGTTCCTTTTTTGATTGGGTTACCTCACTCAGGATGATGCCCTCCAGGTCCATCCATTTGCCTAGGAATTTCATAAATTCATTCTTTTTAATAGCTGAGTAGTACTCCATTGTGTAAATGTACCACATTTTCTGTATCCATTCCTCTGTTGAGGTGCATCTGGGTTCTTTCCAGCTCTTGGCTACTCAGCTATTAAAAACAATGAATTTATGAAATTCTTGGGCAAATGGATGTATCTGGAGGATATCATGCTCAGTGAGGTAACCCAATAACAAAAGACATCACTTGATATGCAGTCACTAATAAGTGGATATTAGCCCAGAAACTTAGAATACCCAATGTTCAATTTGCATAACAGGAGAAAATCAAGAAGAACGAAGACTAACATGTGGATACTTCATTCCTCCTTAGAATAGCAAACAAAATACCCACGAAGGACTTATGGAGACAAAGTTTGGAGCTGAGATGAAAGGATGGACCATCCCGAGACTACCCCACCCAGGGATCCATTCCATATTCAGACACCAAAGGCAGACACTATTGCACATGCCAGCAAGATTTTGCTGAAAGGACCCTGATATAGCTGTCTCATATGAGGCTATGCCAGTGCCTGGGAAATACAGAAGTGGATGCTCACAGTCATCTTTTGGATGGAACACAGGGCCACCAATGGAGGAGCTAGAAAAAGTACTCAAGGAGCTGCAGGGGTCTGCAAACCTATAGGTAGAAGGACAATATGAACTAATCAGTATCCCCTGAGCTCGTGTCTCTAGCTGCATATGTAGCAGAAGATGAACTAGTCGGCCATCATTGGGAAGAGAGGCCCCTTGGTCTTGCAAACTTAATATGCCCCAGTTCAGGGGAATGCCAGGGCCAAGAAGTAGGAGTGGGTGGGTAGGGGAGCAGTGCTAGGGGAGTGTATAGGGTTCTTTTTGTATAGCATTGGAAATGTAAATGAAGAAAATATCTAATAAAAAATTGAAAAAATAAAATAAATTAAAATATTAAAAAAAATGTGATCAAACACTTAAGCTGGCCCTTTGTAAATATAATCACTGAATTGTTTGCCAATGGAAGTAGTTGCCATAATTATTGGAAAATGTCCCTGTCACTAAAGACATTAGAATTGTTCTGGATTTTAACTCTAATAAGTTTAAAGATGTGTTTCAGAATTTCTATTTGAATGAATAAGTTTAGCCAAGTATCAGTGAGGTCTAGATGTGTTTCAGGAGTCTGTATAGACTGATTAGTTATAATGCCAGATGATTCAAACATAGGCCAGAGAGAGGCAGAGTAGTGGTCTCTGTACTGAAAATGCTGTGTTGCTATCCTGTGCCACCTGTATGGCTAAATAAAACTCTGGGTTTTTTGTTCCTTCGAATGATGACAATCATATGTATTTCCACATCCTGGAGTCATACGGTATGTTGTGTGATACTGATATTCATACCCGAGGCCTTTTCCTAAGTTCATTTGCTGTGATTGATTTAATATTGTCTAGATGTCTAGGCAATGTTTGCTGCTGTACAGCACTTGGTGAGCCCTCCATGTCTCACTTGCTAGGCTAACCCTAGTAATTTTTTCCCTAAGCTTCAACATTAACAATAAACACAGTTGAAAAGTGTTGAGGAAAAAGAATGCATCAGGAAGTTGGAGTGCTTTGGATAGATGAAAGGTGAAGAATTGCTTCCGTTGCAGGGAAGTCTTTGAAATGAGGTAGGAAGATTATAGAACACAAAGGGCCATGTCAACCAGAAGGACAGTATGTGATCTTGTTCCTGTGTTGCTGACACTAAGACAAGCTGGTCTGGGGCTGACATTTTGAAGTTATTGCCCATTCATTCACTCATTTTTTTTTTTTGAGAGATTAAGTGTAGTAAAATATAGTTCAGATTATTTTTTTGTTTTTGATTCAACAAAGATTTCGGTGAATATTTTGTGTTTCCCTTTGAATATCCTGATATTGATTTGGATAGAATACAGTAGGAAACTTTCTTGGGTATATCTATTATTTTCCTAAGATTTATTATTATCTTTGTGACTATTAAATGAAAACATATTTTCAAATTTGAAATTAAAGCACTTGATTGACATTTATTCAGTAATTAGCAGCTTGTATATATTAGGAAATGCAGACATATAAAGTTAGAAAGTCTGACATAAAAATTAGTAAGAGAATGTGAAGGTTTGTGTTAGGTAAATTGATACTCACCAGGAAGCATCCTATAAGAACCCAGAGGTCAAAGACCAAGTACAGTGTCTTCATCTTTTGGTACCCCCTGAAAGTTAGCACAATGGCGGGTTTGCATTATTTTAAAAAAATGAAATGGCATTATTTGGAACATGTGCCAAGACATGGCATATATGTTGTGCCATGTATCTTAAAATAACTTTCTGAATTTTATCTTGGACTCAGCATTAGTAACATAATATTTTTAGCTCATAACTTTTGATGCTCAAACCATAGGGCTAATTTTCATTTTTGACTGGTGAGCAGATGGAGGAAAAGTGCTATATATTTGTCCTTCAAGAGTTTGAACAACAGAGAATTTGAAAGAGAAAGCTTTAGCTTAAGAATAATTGTTTTGAAATGGACATTTTCATTTGTGTATTTTGTTTTGTTTTACAATTGCAGTTCTGTGGCATCAAGTTTCTTTAAACTCATATTTTAGATGATACCACTTTAACTTGATCATATTTGTTTTCTCATGACAAAGAATAGATAATGCAGAGGTCTTCCTATTAAATAGAGGAAAAGATGAAGGCATGACTTCATACATAAACTACCTTTAACAGTGTACTGAGTCATTGTGTGTACAGTGAATGTTCTCAAACCTGCTTTCTGTTATGCAACTGAGTTCCATTGTAACCAGGACAGAAACAAACAGCATTATTTAGGTCTGTTTTCTTCTAAGGTGTCTCAAAAGTTGTGATAAATTTCTAGAGCCAGATGGCCTGAATTCTCCTTTTATACCATTGCACACAGTGACCTCTCAGCTCTTCTAGTAACCCTTGTTGATAGCTTCCCTGTGGGAGGTGAACTGTTGCGCGCTATTGTTTCGCCAGCAAGAACACACATGCGAACAACCAGATCCTTCTGCAGCAATTCTTTATTACACTAGCTTCAGTATGAAGAGGAAGACCCCGAACCCCCAAAAGGTGCTGCTTATATACACCTCAGTGTGGCATGTCCACACCTGATTGGCTGCTCTCTCAGCACACCCCAGGATAGGCAATGACTTGGCGCGAACACACTCTTGCACATGCGCATATTGCTTGTTTACCAGTTAGGCCACATAGGCACAGTGGAAACTGGCGCCATCTTGTAATGGCAATTGCAGATTGATAGAGATGGCTTCCCACATCTCCCCCTTCTTGTTTTATTAAGACGAGGCTGGTCTAGGCCTCTGCAGTTATGTCTATTCGCCATGGCTCCTGTTTTAGGTCATTCCTCTAATGTCACAGCTGTACCCGTCATAGGGTAACCCTATCGCCACCGGGCCCATATCTTAGGTTGGTCTGTGCATGAGGAAAGTTGCCCATCTCTGGATACTGCAGTTCTGTGTGACAGTAACTGCTAAATGACCTAGGGCAAACTCTACAAAAGAGGCCAGCCAAAAAATGAATTAGTGGGGAAATCATGATCACCCTATCACATGCAATGAGGAAACTTCAGCAATGTGCAAGGGCTGATTAATAATTGTTGAGTCTCTCTCCTTCCAGTGCAATGGATCCATAAATTCATGGGATGCTAGAGCAGAGCAAACCAAGATGTGCCAATTACTATTTTAGCATGGATAACCAAATTTCAGGGGAGGCCCCTTGTTCAATGGCCACAAGTGCTTGAGTGATAACGACCTTGTCACGTTTCTGTTGAGATCTGAGTTTGCAAACCAACCATAGCATAAACACTATCCCACAACATAAGGCTGCGCCAAACAATATAACCCCCACCCACTTCTTAAAATAAGAAAATGCAGAGGTAAGCCAAGAGGAAAGTCTCCAAGGGTCACTGGCTCCACTCTGGTCCCATTAAGGTTCAGGATCTGTATCTGCAGCCTCGTCTGCAACCTTTCCAGCTCCTGCGACCAGTTCCCCTTCAGGTAATTCTATAGGTCTATACTTCTAATAAAAGAATCATTAATATACCTAACGGGAGTAATGCACACATGCGGAGTGGATGCCACACAACTCATTTGTATGACATCCATCCATCTGTTCCATGTTATGTTGTAAAATATCCATTCTCTGATTCACTAACATTAACTCTGAGGCGATATGAGAATCCACCCTTTGCAGGGTAAGCAATGCCTCAGACGTTTTTTCTGCTATCTGACTTATAGTGTCAGCAGTATTAATTTGATCTGCCCAATTAGAAATAATCTTTTTCTTTAAAAAATATACAGGGTGTAAAAGGTTTATCGACATTATGCACAAAGCATAGTGTATAATTTAAATGAAAACTAGTACTTTTATATACCCGTGGCTCTTGAGGAGTTTGTCGTGCATAAGGCACATCCAAAAAACATTCCTTTGCAAAAAACAAAGGCAAGGTAGAAGAACTGGAATGTACCAGTAAAGGTACTGGCCATGATCTTACTATGGCCCACAAAGGTATACTTATCCTGGTCTCAATCATCAGGAGCAGGAGGATCATCTTGGGGTTCATCTTGCTCTTTCACGGTCCTTGTCAGTCGCGTTGGGACCCAAAGTGGATTTTCTTCACCCTGTGGAAAAACACAAATAGCTCCCCGGGATCTGATTAAGATAGGATCTGGGCCATACCATTTATTATCAAGGACATTTTTCCATTTGACCATTTCCTTTGGCCTATCGGGCTCCGAACTATGACGATCAGCCGCAGAGTGACCATGCTCATCAAGATTTAAAAAATTAGTAGTAAAGAGTGCCATGGAAACAGCTACTCTTGGTATGGAGGGTATTACTTCATCAACTCCCCCTTTTTGTTTTATTAAATAAGATTTGATAGTGCGATGAGCATGTTCCACAATGCCTTGTCCTTGTGGATTGTAAGGAAGGCCAGTCAGGTGTGAAACATTCATTTGATGGCAAAATTGTTGAAACTTATTAGAGACATATGCTGGCCCATTATCAGTTTTTAGAATTTTAGGTTTACCCCAAGAACTCCATGCCTCTAGGCAGTGCTGTATTACATATGAGGCTTTTTCACCTGTCAAAGGTGTGGCAAACATGATGCCAGAACAAGTGTCAATTGACACATGTAAGTATTGACTTCTTTCAAAAGAAGGAACATGTGTAATATCCATTTGCCAGACCTGTAATGGCCTTATACCACATGGGTTTATTCCCATATAAGTGGTAGGTAAGAATTCACAGCAATTTTGGCATTGAGTAACAATTTCTCTAGCTTCTTTTCTAGTTAATGCAAAACGGCGGCGTAAAGTTTCAGCCATCACATGAAAGCGCTTATAAAATTCTTTTGCAGCTTCCGTTCATGAAGAATGACTACAATTTTTGTTGCTTTATCTGCCAAATCATTCCCATGAGATATCGGACCTGGGAGGCCTGAATGTGCTCTAACATGAGTAATATAAATAGGATGTCTCTTGTTGAGTAAAACAGACTGTATCTGTTGAAAAATGCCAGCAAATCTGCTAGAGGATTTAATTAATCCAGCTGCTTCAAGAGTATTAACTGCATTAACCACATAGGAAGAGTCAGATACAATATTAAGCGGTCCTGGGAAGGTCTCAAGAACCTCCAGTACCACTAAACATTCCACAACTTGAGGTGAGGTTTCATTATATTGCTTAGATACTACCTTACCGTTAGTCACATAAGCACCTATACCAGTTTTTGATCCATCAGTATACACCACAATCCCATCTATGAGTGGATCCTTAGGTGTTACTTGTGAAACACTATAGCCTGACTCAGGGCAAACTGTAAGATTGGATGCTTTGGGTAATGATTGTCAATCTGTCCTGAAAAGGAGGTGACTAAAATTGCCCAATCATTAGATGTAGCTGCCAAGGTCTGAACTTGTACAGAGGTATATGGTACAATCAAAATATAAGGTTCTTTTCCAAAATAAGTAATAGCTGATTTTAACCCTTGAAGTGCAAGTTGTGCAACTGCATTAGGGTACCAATCTATTATCTTTGCAGGAGATGCATTAGGATGAATCCACAATAAAGGTACATTTTGCCACAAAACTGCCGTTGGTAACTGTGCAGTTTTAAAGACACACAATTCAAAAGGCTTTGACTCATCAATGCGTTGCAATTGAGCATTTTGTAAAGCATTTTCCACAATTTGTAAAGTCCTACCAGCAGCGGGGGTAAGTGCCCTGGGGGAGGAGATGTGAGGGTCTCTTTCCAGGATATCAAATAAAGGCTTTAATTCTGCAGATGAGATTTTCAAAAATGGTCTTAACTAATTTATATCTCCTAGCGTTTTTGGAAATCATTTAAAGAATTCAAATGATCTCTGCGAATCTCTAATTTCTGAGGAACAGTCTTATTGGGGTAGATAATTGACCCCAAAAATGTTCCCATCTGGGCAATTTTCACTTTCTCCGTGACAACATGTAATCCCCACTGTTCCAATGTTTTAATTAAAATGGGAAATGCCTCTTGCAATTTTTCAAATTTTTGCTGCACATCAAAATATCATCCATATAATGTATCAAAAGCAGCGATGAAAACTGATCTCTGATTGGCTTAAGTGCCAGCTGTACATACAATTGACACATGGTGGGACTATTTGCCATTCCTTGAGGTAAAACTTTCCATTGATATCTCTTACCAGGCTCTGCATGATTACTTGCTGAGATAGTAAAGGCAAATCGTTGTCTATCCTGAGGACACAAGGGGATGGAAAAGAAACAATCTTTATCATCTATAACTATAATTTCCCAATGTTTAGGTAAGGCTGAAAGCAACGGCAACCTTCGTTGAACTGAGCCAAACAAACGCATTTGAGCGTTAATAGCTCTTAAATCATGCAAGAGTCTCCATCTTCCGGATTTCTTTTTAATCACGAAAATAGGAGTATTCCAAGGTGAATAAGAGGGCTCCAAATGTCCGAGTTGTAATTGCTCATTGACCAAATCTATAGCTGCTTTTAATTTTTCAGAGGAAAGTGGCCATTGAGGAACCCACACAGCTTCCTCTGTGAGCCATGGTATGGGTATTGTACCCTCAACGGCCCCTAGGAAAAACCCCGGCCTCTTCTTCCTATATTACCTTCTTGAGGGATTGGCTCCAATCTACCCTGTTCTTTCTTTCCCAGCCCTTTTCCTTCTTTATAACCCATCTTCATCATCATTTGTGTGGCCGGCAAAGAATATTCATTAGCCAAGACCAGTCCTAAAGCTTGTAAGATATCTCTTCTCCAAAGATTGACAGGGAGAGGTAAAACATAAGGAACAAAATGTCCTGATTGACCTTCAGGAGCTTGCCACCTTAAGGAGCGTGAACTAATAGTGGGGCTGGCCTCATACCCTAAACCTTGTAAAGAGTGAGATCACTGTGCGACCGGCCAAGATTTCTGCCACCAATAAGAGGAGATAATACTCTTATCAGCTCCTGTATCTAAAATGCCTTTAAAGGGCTTTCCTTCTATTTGCAATTCCAGGGAGGGCCTAGAATCAAGATTCATGATTAAATAAGCTGAGTCATTTCCAGAGGAGCCAAACTTTTTGATGCCCTGAGGGAGGTCAGAAGAGGGAAATCAATTATGCAAGCTTGGCAAGATCATTAACTGAGCAATCCTGTCTCCTTGGGATATGGAAAAAAAACAGCCTGAGGGCAAGAACAGAGAACCTGAAGTTCTCCTTCATAATCTTGATCTACAACTCCAGGGTGAACAGTAAGTCCTTGTAAAGTCAGAGAAGAACGGCCCAATATCAGGCCTGCACTTCCTGCCGGCAAGGGTCCTTTAAAGTCTGTGGGGACAGGCTGTACACCCATTTGTGGCATTAACATGATTCAGGAGTCTGAACGGAGGTCCAATCCTGCCGAGCCTTCTGTTGCCCTACGGACCGTGGGGTCCGTCTGTTGATCACTGGAGTCCATATGTTTTCTGGCCCTGAGACCTGGGGTCCTGATACCTGTTTTTTGACTCATCTTCGTTATCTTTTGTCTGAATAAGCCATCCTCTGATATCCCTAACTTAACAGCATTCACTGGCCCAATGCTTACCCTTCCCACATTTTGTACACATTTCTGGTGTTTTCTGCCGAACAGGAGCACGGCAATCTCTCTTTAAGTGTCCTGGCTTACCACAGTTATAACAAACTCTGCGCTCCGCTATATTCGAGCGCTTTTGCCCTTGCAGGATGGCGGCCGCCAAACCTGCATTAGAGAGCAGTCCTCCAAGCTCTCGGCAAATCCTTAGCCAGTCCTGCAATCCTTTGCTCTTTCTAGGTGTAATTGCTGTCCCGCACTCCTGTGTAGCCTGTTCAAAGACCAGCTGCTCTATTAGGGGCATTGCCTGCTCTGGATCCCCAAAGATTCTTCCTGCAGCGTCCATCATCCTGGCTACAAATTCTGAAAATGGCTCTTGAGGTCCTTGTATAATTTTGTCAGATGTCCTCCTGCCTCTCCTTTCCTTGAAAGTGCTTTCCATGCCTCAATGGCAGCAGCTGAAACCTGAGCGTATGCTCCCCAATTATAATTTGTCTGGTTGGCAGCATATTGTCTCTGACCTGTCAGTAGATCAAACGTCCAATTCCTCTGATCTCCTTCAGCGGCAGCATTAGCCCTTGCTTGCGTTTGAGAGGCATCATACCATAAGGCTTTCCATTCTAAATACTGTCCCATATTAGAGAGCACAGCCTTTGCCACCATTTGCCAGTCTCCTGGAGTCATGGCCAAAGTAGCAAGTCTTTCGACTTGAGATAAAGTAAAATTGGCACTAACTCCATAATTATGGACCGACTTGGCAAGTTCTTTGATCTGTATGTGCTCCACAGATGCATGAACGCGTCCTCCATCCACTGCCTCAAAGATAGGAAACATCTGCTGTAATTTTTGCCGCTCGTCTCGAGGGATAAAAGTATCTGAGCGAAAATTTTCGACATAAGGTGGAGGGGCACTAGGGCCTGAAGACCGAACAACGACCTGACCCTTGCTTCCATTCCTTTTGGATTTCCTCTCTGATAAGCTAGGCTGTCTTTCATCAGGATGATATCTCTCTTCCTCATAATGAGCTGCTTCCTCCTCCAAATCTTCCTCATCAGTGGGACTAAGCTCCTCACTTGAATCCGAACCATCAAGTCCCAGTGCCTCAAGTTCCTTTACTGGATAAAGGCTCTTCTTTTTGGGGGCCTCTTTTTTCCCGCTCCTCTCTCTTCTCTCCCAGGGAGTCCTTTCCCCGTTCTCTCACTTCCTTGGATCCAGGGTCTGTGGAAGAGCCTTTTTTCTTAGGTATACCCTTTTTTCTTTGAGCGCCTAATCTTTTACCCCGCTCTGTTTCTGACATGCTATCTTGAACCTCCTCCAGCTCTCCCTGTCCTGTTTTCACTATAAGGAAAAGGATAAGTGCCGCAAGAACAATTACAAAGGCTTCCACTGCCCCTACTAGTTGTGGAGAAAGACCAGAAACAAACATGCCTCTCAGAGCTTACCTTGAAAAACTAACCTGGCTGCAGTTCTGAATCTGCCCTGTGAACGGAGGGTCTCCTCGGCGCCAGTGATGGTAAGGCGGTCCCGGGTTTCAGCGCCACTTCTCACGCACTATTGTCTCACCAGCAAGAACACACACTCGAACAACTGGATTCTTCTGCAGCAATTCTTTATTACGCTAGCTTCAGCATGAAGAGGAAGACCCCGAGTCCCAAAAAGGCGCTGCTTATATACACCTCAGTGCAGCGTGTCCACACCTGATTGGCTGCTCTCTCAGCACGCCCCAGGATGGGCAGTGACTTGGCGCGAACAAACTCTTGCACATGAGCATATTGCTTGTTTACCAGTTAGGCCACATAGGCACAGCGGAAACTGGCGCCATCTTGTAATGGCGATTGCAGATTGATAGGGACGGCTTCCCACAGTGAACACTGCAAACCTTGGAAGAATCATAGGAAAAGTTTTTCACTAGGTGTTATGAGCAAATGTTACATATAGTTTTTCTTATACTATATTTCATATGAAGCTTAAAATCAAGCAAAATTAGTTGTAAATATATCCTTTAGAATAATTCTCTTTCAGAATACATCTGACAGTAATCCATCATTAAGAAATTTAAAGAACCCTAAGTTACAAGAGGGAGAAAAGGGAATGATTTACTTTGGTAGAATCACTCTCCTAAGTGATCAACATAAATACATTTTTGTTGTTTGCATAAGTTTTCAAAATGTAATACAGTTTATGGCTCACTTTTTTGTGTAGGTACTTATTGTCACAGTAATGAAAAAAGAATATCTTTTTTTGGGGGGGAAATGAAATGTTTTTTATTAGATAATATTTTTTATTACATTTCAAATGTTATCCTAGTTTCCCCTCTGAAAATCCCCTATCGCCTCCTCCCTCCCCCTGTTCACAACCACTCACTCCCATTTCTGGTCCTGGTTTTCTCTTATACTGGTGCATAGACCCTGCATAGGACCAAGGGCCTCTCTTTCCATTGATGACCGAATGGCTTACTTTGGTGGAGTCACTTACTATGTTAAGTGATCAACATGAATATTTTTCTGTTACTTCCACAAGTTTTCAAAATATAATACAGTTTATGACTCACTGTTTTGTGTAAGTACTTATTCTCACAGTAATGAAACAAGATTAACTTATAGGCAGCCCATTAAAATGGTAACTCTAAAGGATGCACAAAATTTACCATGAAGCTAAAGGGCTTCATATTCCCAGGTACTTACCTTGGATAAACTTCTTAGCCAGTTAATGTGTTGGTCAGAAACAATATGGTCAGTTAAGTTTCAGTTGTTGAGTATGGAGGACCAGAACTCTCAGCACTTATATTTGTTGTAATATAATTTTATTGGTACAATGAAACACAAATCAGAAGATAAAGTTACTTTAGCTGATGATTTACAGACAGGAAGAATCCTTGCCAATATCACAGTGTTTCAGAGTTGTTTTCATTTCTGAATATACTCTGTCACTAAGGGGTTGGCCTTCCTTAGGAAGCTGTATGTTGAATCAAAATGTGACTTTGTTTCAGATAAATACAGGGGAACCTGTGGTGCATACCCTGGTAAAGGAACTGGAGAGATCTTACATTTTCAACTTAACAGCACAGCTGAGAACTCTAGAGCAAAAACAAACTCATTCAAAAGTAGTAGATGGCAGGAAATAGTCAAACTCAGGACTGAAATCAACCTAATAGAAACAAAGTGAACAATACAATGAACCAATAAATCCAAAAGCTTGTTCTTTGAAAGAATCAATAAGATACATAATCCCCTAGCTATACTAACTAAAGGGCCCAAAAGCAGTATACAAATTAAAACAATCTGAAATGAAAAGGGAGACATATTAACAGAAATAAGGAAATTAAAAAAAAAATCATCACATCCTACTACACAAGCCTATACTCAACAAAACTGGAAAATCTAGATGAAATGGATGGTTTTCGAGTCAGATAACACATACCAAAGTTACATTAAGAGCAGGTAAACTATTGACACAGGCCCATATCATATAAGGAAAGAGTTTCAGTCATCAAAACCTCCCAACCAATAAAAGCCCCAAGCCATGATCGATTTCCTGGATTATTCTACAAGACAATCAATGAGGACCTAATACCAATATTTGTCAAAATATTTCATAAAACAGAAACAGAAGGAATTAGAAGTTGATAAACAATTCAGCAAAGTGGCCAGATACAAAATTATCACTAATTTACTCTATGTAGCCACAATTACTCTCCTACCTAAACCACACAAGGAGCCAACCAAAAAAGAGATCTCCAGACCAATCTCCCTTGTAAATATCCATGCAAATATACTCAATAAAATTATTGCAAACAAAATCAAAGTACACAACAAATGCAGCATTCACCAAAATCAAGTAGGTTTCATTCCAGGGATGCAAGGTTGGTTCAATATAAGAAAATCCATCAAAGTAATCCACTAGATAAACAAACTCAGAAAAAAAAAATCTCAAGATCAACTCTTTAGATGTAGAAAAATCATTTGACAAAACATGACCCCCCTTGATTTAAAAGTATTGGAGAGATCAGGAATTCAAGGCCCATACCTAAACACAAAAAAAGTAATTTGCAGTAATTCAATAGCCAATATCAAATTAAATGGAGAGATACTTGAAACAATCTTATGAAAACCACAGCAGAAATCAATCAGGAGGTTTTTTAGAACATTAGAAATAGTTGTACCTATAAACACAGCTGTACTATTCTTGGGCATATATTCAAAAGATGCCCAATAATATCATAGGGGCACATGTTTCACTATGTTTATACCAGCCTTGTTTGTCATAGTCAGAAGGTGGGAACAACCAGTTGTCCCACAATAGAAGAATGGATACAGAAAGTGTGATTCATGTAGGCAATGACTTAACTCATCCGTTAAGGCCAAGGAAAACCTGAGTTTTGAAGGCAAATGGATGGAACAAGAAAATATCATCCTGACTTCTGTAACTCAGATGCAAAAGTCATGAATGGTATGTTATCACTAATAAGTGGATATTAGCCAAAAAAGTACAGAAAACCCAAGATACAGTCCACATAACTCTAAAGTCAACAAGCTTAAGGGCCCAAGTGAAGTCACCGCAGTCCCACTTGGGAGAAAGAAGAAAGGAAGCACAAGTAGGGAGGAAGAGAGGAACCTGGGAGGGAGAGTGGACAGGGGTTGGGGTAAGAGGAGGATATAATCTTATATTGGGTGGGAGAAAAGGACTGAAGTCCTGAGGGCTAGCAGGAAAAGTGGAAACAGGCAACCTTGGGAGGTAGGAGGTTGGGGCACCCTCCAGAACATACCAGAGACCTGGTGAGAAATTTTAAGGACTCAAAGGGAGGGACTTTATATGAAATGCTCTATATGGGGAGAGGGAAGTTATAGAGCCTACTTCCAGCAGGAAGACATGGCATCAAGTGAGGGATGGAATTGCCCTCCCACAGTCAAAATTCTGCCCAATAATTGTTCCTGTCAGAAAGAACTGCATGGAATGAAATTGAGAGGAGCCTGAGGAAAAGAAGGTCCAGGGACAGGCCCAAAGTGGGATCCAGCTCAAGGGGAGGTCCCAAGGTCTGACATTATTACTGAGGCCAAGGAGTGCTCAGAAAAAGGGATCTATCATTACTGCCCTCCAAAATACCCAACAAGCAGCTGAGTCAGATGCAGATATTTGCACCCAACTAATGGACAGAAGCTGCTGACCCCTATGGTTGAATTAGGGAAAAGCTGAAAGAAGCTGAGGAAGAAAGTGAACCTGTAGGAGGACCTGTAAGAGGAGGATATAATCTTATATTGGGTGGGAGAAAAGGACTGAAGTCCTGAGGGCTAGCAGGAAAAGTGGAAACAGGCAACCTTGGGAGGTAGGAGGTTGGGGCACCCTCCAGAACATACCAGTTTCAATTAACCTGGACACCTGAGATCTCTCAAACACTGGACCACCAACCAGGCAGTATACACCAGCAGATTGAAGGCCCCTAATAAATATACAGTAGAGGACTTCAGGGTCTATGTTCATTTAGAGATGATGCACCTAACCCTTAAAAGACTGGAGGCCCCAGGGAATTTAGAAGTCTGGTGGGGTTGGTGGTAGGGACATCCCTGTGGCGACAGGGTTGCGGGGAATGTATGGCATGTGGAACATTCAAAGTGTGGCCCAGGAGTGGAATAACATCTGGAGTGTTAAATAAGTGAATAAAGAAATAAATAAATGATTAACAAAAAGAAAAAGGAGTTGAGGTATTTATTCTGATTGTTCTTATAGGACAGTTTTTCTTCTGGGTTAATCTCATGTTATTTGATATGTTATCTTAAAAAATAAATGGTATATGGAAGTACAAACCTTTAAAAAGTTTAGTTTTCTTGCAATTGTAAGAAAGTATTTAGTAAGAACAATTAGAAAGACCATTAAGTTCACTGTTGAATACTCGTTGCTCTATTGCTAGTCACATATTCTCTGTCTCTGTCTCTCTGTCTCCCTGTCTCTCTCTGTGTCTCTCTGTGTGTCTCTCTTTCACTGTCTCTCTGAATTTCTCTCTCTCTCTCTCTCTCTCTCTCTCTCTCTCTCTCTCTCTGTCTCTCTCTGTCTCTCTGTCTCTCTCTCTCAGGGCACTATGCTAATAACATTTATAGTTTCTGAAATAAAGACTCTTCTGCTTAGATTATCTTGTTTTTAGTTTTAATTTTTATCCTGTAATAACGAAGCTGTATTTTAAGTTTGAACTTAAACGTTTCTACACATCTGGTCTCATGCATTTGACTTAACAAAGTTATTTGTGTTTAGTTATGAGAGTAAATCCAGAGCATTGTATTTTCAGTGGACTTAATATTTTAGTTTGTTAGTGATCTCTTTTTCATTTTGAAATTTAAGGCAGTGTGTTTTTAATTGTGCAGGGTGAACCTCAATAATCTAGGTCAGTGATTCTCAATTTTCCTAATGCTGTGACGCTTTCATATACTTCCTCATGTTTTGGTGACCCCAAGCACAGAGTTTTATTTTATTACTTCCTAAGTGTTTGAAATAATAATAATGTAAATATCTAATATATGTCACCCCAAGTGATCATTACCCATAGGTTGACAATCACTGGTCTAGGTGGTCTTGAAATTAACAATGTCTTCTGAGTGGTCATGACTTCAGCTTTGAGCCATCAAACTAGGCATTGCAATTTATTTTAAAGAATCCAAACACACACAAACATACACATACACAAACATACACATACACAAACATACACACATGCACACACAACCAGGTGTTTGGTTTGAGATTTTCACTTAAATATTGGGAAATATACATGCAAAAGACATTGCACACAAAACCCCAACCAAAGCAAAGCAAACAAAACAAAAGTGAGTAAAAAACTTTACAAAATGCAATTGAGTCATTTTTGTGCTGTCAAACTAATATTGGAGATGGAGCCTGCCCTGTAGTGTGGCTCATACACATAGTGAGGCTCTTTTGGAGAAATTACCAATCATGTATTAATTGCAAATAGCTTCATTGTAGTGATGGAAGCCCATGCACACTCCCTGTCTCAGAACAAGGAGTCCACTGGGCTTGACACTTTGTAGGCATTGCAAATGTTACCTTGAGTTCATATGTCTCAGTCTTGATGTATCAAGAAGACCCTGTTTTCTTAGAATGAATCTCCTCTGGATCTTACAATCTTTCTGCATGGGTATGAGGGGAGGCTTTGATGAATATACCCCACTTAGGAATGAGTGCCCCAAGGTCTTTCATTTTTTAAAAATATTTTCCTGTTGTAGGTCTATGTTTTCGTTCAAATCTACTGTAAGAGGAAGCCTTTTTAATGAGGGTTGAGTGAGGTACTTATATTTTGGTATAGCAGTATGCCATTTTATGAGTTTGTTTATAGCTACACACACACACACACAAACACACACAGTACTCCTACTGAGTGATTTTTATATGCTAATTTAAAAAGTTTTATTATACATTCCCTATTAAAACTGCCATGTAGTGTTACCTTATGGAATAATGCTACACCCTGTATTTGGATTGACTTAATCCACTTCTTCATTGGTGGGGCCTTGTGAACCAAAACAAGATGAAGGACTCCTTCACCAGAGAGTCCACCAGCCATTCCTCCACGCACACTTCCAGCATTCTGGTACAGCTTGATAATGATAGGATTGTAGACTTTCCTCAGTTATTTCTGCTGATGCTCAAATTCTTCCTTCTCTGCAGTCTGGTTCTTATCCAGATAAGAACAACTGGCAGATGATTTCATTACACTTGCCAAGAATCTTCTGTTTGTCCTCACCAATGACCTTTCCTTGAAGTTTCTCATCTTCAGCAGTTGAAGGCATAAGACTCTAGTGAATTCTTGGATGAAAACTTATCTTTCTTTTTCTCATCCTCAGCGCTGTATTTCTCAGCTTCTTGGGCTATGCACTCAATAGCCTCCTTGCTGTAGAGGTTCTTGAAATTGGTGGTTATGATCTTGTTCTCCTTTCCTGTGCTTTTATCTACAACAGAAAAATTGAGGATACCATTAGCATCAAAGTCAAAAGTAATTTCAATCTGAGGAACCCCTCATGGTGTTGGAGGTATGCCTGTGAACTTCAACTTTCCAACCAGGCTGTTGTTCTTGTTCATCACATCCCTTTAACCTTCACACATCTGAATAAGTACATCTGACTGGTTTTTAAAGCAGGTGGTAAAGTCTGTGTCTTCTTGGTGCGAATGGTGATATAGTGCTTGGTTAGGAGAGTCATGACTCTACTAGCAGTTTCAATACCTTGGGAAGGAGGAGTGACATCTAAGAGCAGTAAATCCTGATCATTCTCAGATTTGACTCCAGATAGAATGGCTGTCTGGAAAACTGCACCATAAGCAACAGCTTCATTGGGATGAATGATCTTGTTCAGTTTGTTCCATTGAGGAAGTCTTGCAGAAGTTTCTGAATCTTGGGGATTCTGGTAGAACCACTCACCAGGCCAATATCATGGATGTGTTCCTTGTCTAGTTTGGCATCTTGAAGATCCTTTTCTACAGGGTCCAGTTCACCACAGATGAGGCCAACATTCAGTTCCTCAAATTGAGCCTCGGTAATGGGGGTATAGATTTCAATTCCCTCATAGAGATGATCAGTTTCAATACTGGCCTGGGTGCTAGAGGATAGGGTTCACTTGGCCTGCTCACAGGCACTGCAGAGTGCTCGACAGCTCTCTTGTTCTCACTGATGTCCTTCTTGTGCTTTAACTTAAACTCAGCAATGGAGTAGTTGACAATTCAGTTGTCACAGCTTCTCTACTTAAGTGGGTGTCTCCAACTATTGATTTGACTTCTAAAGGTCTATCCTCAATAGTGACAAGTGACACATCAGAAATGTCACTTCCCAAGTGAAAAACAGCACATTCCTTTCAGGTACGAACTTCTTATCTAAATCATAAGCAATAGCAGCAGCAGTTGGTTTACTGATCATTCAAAGTCTATTGAGGCCAGCAATAGTTCCAACATCTTTGGTTGCCTGCCTCTGGGAGTCACTGAAGTAAGCTGTCTCTGTGACTATAGCATTGATAACAGTCTTTCCAAGGTAGAATTCTGTAATTTCCTTCATCTTTTTCAGAACCATTGAGGACACTTCCTCTGGATAGAATCTTTTTGTCTCCCCTTTGTATTTCAATTGGATCTTGGATCTGCCTGCATCATTCACCACCAAGAAGGGCCAGTGCTTTATATCAGACTGAACAATAGCATCATCAAACCTATGTCCTTTCAGACATTTGGCATAAAAAACTATATTGGTGGAGTTCATTGCAACCTCATTCATTGCAGAATCCCAGTTAATTCTGTGTCATCGAAAGCAACATAGCTCATTGTAGTGTGTTTACCCGGGTCATTGTCAATTATTTACACATTTTCATACTGGAAGACATCCACACAGGAGTAGGTGGCACAAAGATATGTGCCAACAGGTCACTTGGACATGGTGGCTTTGATGTAGGCCTGGCTATGCTGAATCCCCTAATTCTGTCCCTGCATTCAATGAACACACCTACTGAGTTTATTTAGCTTATTTCATATATATTTCTGTCCTGAGCTGAACATTTGGGATTACATAACCAATGTGAGTGCTTGTCCCTGAACTAGATAGAGTGTCTTCCCCCTTCTTAGCAATCATTAATCACTTGTAGCCCCTTATCTGACCCCATGGGTATGTAACCTGCCACTGTCATTATACTGGCCAGCACTACATCTTTTAATGTAAATGTGGCTCTCCACCATAAAAACAAAGATTTATCTTACCATTAAAACCAATGTGGACTATTACAGATACACAACTGGTCAAAATATGGTAAATAAGTTCATGGAGTGACCAACATGAACTGATGCAATTGTCATGGAACCCTACCTCCCCTGGATATCCTGTCTTCTATTCCAACATGCTCTGTCCATATCTGACTTAGAACTAACAAAAGTATTCGACATGCTTAGATCTCATTGCAGAAGTACAAACTCTATGAAAGGTCAATCCAAAATCTTCTCTCTAAAACTCTTGCAGAAATGCTTGCCAATTATAATTATGTAGATGATCTCCAGAGCACAGACTTTAAATGAACAAAAATCAGCATCATCAAAGGACTCAAAGTTTTTAAAAGACACAAAGCATCAGCTCAGTAAAATCAAGGAGAAAGAGCTTAAGGAGAATCAAATCACAGCGATGCTCAAGAAAACACAAACATAACGCTGGTGGAAGTAAAAAAGAAATTGCAGTACTTGAGAGCAGAATTCAATAAAGAGATAGAAACATTGAACATGGAGTTGAAAATCCCAATAATCCAATGGAAGAACTCAAAGGATGGCCTTACAAATTGAATGTGTGAAACAGAAGAAAAACAGTATTGGGAGGCAAAGACAAAATATATGAACTCCTCCAAATAAACAATATAAAAAATATTACCTTCCCCCCCACAGTACATACAAGATACGTTGTATACTATGAAAATACTTAAGGCCAAGCACAGGCTTAGGATGTGGTTTACCATTGCTTATATACACAATCCTATCAAATACACATTGATTGCTAGAATACCTTTAGATAAAATGATCCATAGAGCAAGGAGTACAAAGTTTTGCTTAAGTAATATGTGAAAATATGAAATTAGATGAAGAAATTGTGTTTGTAATAGTCATAAGAATTTATGTAGATCTGTATGAAGTTACCATGGTGTTTCCATGTTTTTAAGAACATGTCTTTTTTCCATTATGATATCTTTGAGGGTAAGTATAAATTTTTCCTTCTTCATTGTAGCCATTATCATCATAATTTTATGTACAATACCACCCCCTGAATGCGCAGTATCTGTTTTCCTGGGTTCTAAGGTTGTCAGTATTATAAGTATTCTGGGTTTCTTTTTGTCAGTGTCCTCTTCATAACAGCATAGCTATTCTCAGTAATTATTCTGTTTTAGGTTTTCAAAATGATGTCACCAATGAGCTTTCTCCCTGGTGACTAGCTTTCATAAATCCACAGAGTACCATGCAAGATTCCAAGGGATGAGAGCAAACAACACACTAACCCAGCTATGATGCCTAAGAACCACAACTGTGATTACCATGGCATTGTAACTCTATAGGTGCAGTAGTGCTACATGTACCTTGGTAATCAAGAACTTAGTTGGATTTAAGGCCCACTCAACAAGAGAGCAATCATGCCTGGGACTGGATCTGTGTCACTAACCAAGGAGAATTGTTTGGGGGTCTAGGACATGGAGGAACTGTTATATAAAGATAAGGAAAATCAAAGGGACAAGGAGGAGGTGGTTGATGTAATCCTGGACCAAAGGGTGGAGGGGGTAGTTGAAAAAATTCTAGACAATAGAGAGGAAGACAAAGAGGAGGAGGAGCAAGAAGAGTTGAAGAGATACTGGTCATCTAGGATTATGTTGTCCTCTGGGGCTTCTGTGACACTCACCAGACATTGAGGGAAAGAAAATAAACAATTTTAAATTAGATATTTTCACTGAGAATTGTTAGCATATACAATTTCTTAGCAATGCATAATTTTAAATGTCTTCTTAAAGTTCTACTCTCCCAAAACTTGTGTTGGCCTGAGTTTTCCAGCTAAGGTTTTTTCTTTCTTTTTTTCTTTTTTTAATATCTTATAACATTGGAAGCAGAAGAATTGAGAGATTTAATGTTGCGGGAAAAAAAATCTACAGGTTCTTTGTACTGGAGAGAAGCACATAACAATTAGGCTTTATGCGATCAGAGTGACCTCTGACTCATGACCTGCAAAAAGCTTGGATGCTTCCCTTGACCTTTTTCTACTGTCTTGGTCTTTACCCATATTTACCCTGACCTTAATACACTCATTGTTATTACAGTTTAGGAAGTGAGAGAGAATACATGGTATTTGTTTTCTGAGCATGGGTTACTGTGCTTATTATATTTTCTAGTTCCACTGCATTTCTGAAATTATTTTATTGTATTTCTTTTAAAATTGAAAGTAAACTTGAAGGAAAACTGGTGGGGATTCACTAGAAATAAAATGGAACGATGCTGAGTAAACATAGTCCAGTGTGGGCAAGGAAATCACAAATCTGGGATAGGGGAGACTAATGTGCGGTCAAGAAAAATCCACCCATTTGGAATATAAAAATCCCACACAGAAGCTTATTATTTCACATTAATTAAATGTTAATAAACAAAATTGGGGCCAATTAGCATTATGAAACACGATGTAATTTTATGAAGTGTGAAAGGATGGCCTTCAGAGAAGGATAGAAGTGCCTTTTAGGTACCCCTTCTTTATCTTGAGACACTTGAGAAAAGGACATTTCTATGCCAATAGTATACTATGCTATGACAAACATGTCCCTATAGTCCTATTTTGTGTTAAGTTATTTTGCAGCATCAGAAGCCTGTTACATGGTTTTAAGTAAATGTCATCAAAGACATGAGAAAATGTTTCTGCTTTTATTCTGAGCATACATGTTCTCAGTTAAAGCTTAGATGGCATTGAATTGAGAGAAAGTGTTGTGAACAAACTCTTAAGTTGGTTCTAAGTAGATGTGCTCACTAAAATCCATCCCAAATAATTTCCTGCCATACGTACTGGGAAATGTCTGTGTCACTCAAGAGCATAGAGTTGCTCTGTTTTTTTAATTCCAATAAGTTTTAGAATATTGTCCAGACTCTGTTCTTCAAGAAATAAGTTTAGTCTAGCATCTGGGAGGCCCAGATGTGTTTTATGTTCCTACACAGAGTGAGTATTTTACACTACAAGATGTTTCAAAAAAGACCAAAGAGAGGCAGAATGGTTGTCCCTGTAGTGTAAATGCTGTGGTGGTATCATGTAAAACCTGCATGACTGAAGAAAACTCTGGTTTAATTTTTGTCCTTAGGAAAATCACAATGGTACAGGTTTCTACATCCTGGATTCATAAGATTAATTGTGACATATTCAGATACATACCTGCTTCCTATTCATAAGCTCATTTCCTGTGAGTTATTTAATATTGCCAGTTGACAAGACAGTGCATGCCTTGGTATAGCACTTGGTGAGCCCTCAGTCTCTCACTTGCTAGGCTAACCCCCAGTTTTAATGATTTTTCCAAGTGTCAAAAATAAAAATAAACACAGCTAAAAAGTTATGAAGTAAACAAATGCATTCAGAAGTTGGAGTGCTTTGGATAGCTGAAAGGTGAAGAATTGCTTCAGTTGCAGGGAAGTCTTTGAAATGAGGTGGTAAGACTATAGAACACAAAGGACCATGTCAACCAGAGGGACAGTATGTGCTCTTGTTCCTATGCTGCTGATCCTTAGTCAAGTTGGTCTGGAGCTGATGTTTTGGAGACAAAGCCCATTCATTCACTCATCTGTTGAGTTATTTCCCTAATTTGTTATCTGCCGCATTGCCTTTAGAAGTTCTGCCTAGTGGGGAAGATACAGTCTCTCCATTCTGTTTTTGGATCAAGATGTAGGACTCTTAGTTCCTTCTTGATCACTTTGTGTTTCTGCATGCTGCCATGCTTCCTGTAATGATGATAATGGACTGAATCTTGAAACTGAAAACCTGCCCCATTTAAATATTACCCCTTATATGATTTGCCTTGATCATGGTGTCTGCTGACAGCAATAAAACTCTAAGACACTTCCCTTAAAAATCTTGCTCTGCAGGATATTTACACCACTGGTTTTCAGTCTTACTTCTTTCTTTCCTTACATCTCCATAAGAAATGTCTGTCATATTTGCCAAAATTACTCCTTGTGTCCCCTCACAGTTCTGTTTGTCTCTTGCCCCACCTCACAGTGTATCTCTTTTATTGATATGTTAATGAAATATAACATTTCTAGACACATCTATGGGACTAGCTGTCTCTTCATTCTTAGTACTTCATTGAATCATGGCAGACATTAGCTAGGAGGAGTTCCATTTGAAAGGCTGATTGCCCTGGGTGCACGTTCAGATTTCTATTTTAGTTGCCATGGAATAAATTCTCAGTGTGGAGAAGATTTTTGACATTATTTTTATTGCTGCTGCAACTAAGGGATCAGCTGAAATTCCCATATTCTTAGGAGATTCTGATATTAATCTGAATCTTATGTATTGATAATATTTTTGGATACATGTGTCATTTTCTTGATTATTGTTTGAATACTTTTTTTAGTAAAACTTGAGAATGTAGTTTTCTTAGTAAATAAAAAGCAGTCTCTACTTCGAAAAATCCAAGACCAATATTCAAACCTGAGATTTATCATTAGTCCGTTAGTCACTATTATTTCATATCCAACTTTTTTAATTGGATAATTTCTTTGCTTACAATTCAAATGTTATCCCCTTTTCCAGTTCTCCCTCTGGAATTTCCTTATCCAATCCCCTCTTTCCCTGCTTCTTTGAGAGTGTTTCCCCCACTCACTCACTATTCCTTTATCACCCTAGCATTGGTGATTTCTATATTGGGTCATCAAGCCTTCACAGGACCAAAGGCTTCTGCTCCCATTGATCCAGAGAAGGCCCCTTCATCTCCTTCAGTGCTTCCCCTAACTGTTCTATTGGGGTTACTCTGTTAATTCCCATGTTTGGCTGCAAGCATCTGCATCTGCATCTGCATCTGCATCTGCATCTAGCAGAGCCACTCAGGAGACAACTGTATCAGGCTCCTCCTGACAAGAAGCAGTTCTTGGCATCAACAATAGTATCTGGGTTTGGTGTCTTCATGTAGGATGGATTCCCATATGGGGCAGTCTCTGAATGGCATTTCCTTCAGTCTGTTCCATTCTTTGTCCCTGATTTTCCTTAGGCAGGATTATTCTGGGTTAAAAGTTTGTACATGGGTGCTAGGTTGCATCCCTCTACTGGGGGTGGGGGAGTTGTACCTAACACTTCGATATGTTTTTGATAGATTCTTCCTCCACTTTGTAGGGAATTTCAGTTAATGTCATTCCCTTGGGATCCAGGGAGGCTCTTGCTTTACTGGTATCTGGGACTTTTTGATTGTTATTCCCAGTTCCCCATTCCCCATTGCTTCACAGCTTTGTTTAAATTTCTGACCCTTTGTACATCTCCTCCATCTCTTCCCATACATGATTCTGCCCCTCTTTTCCCCCTACCTTTCCTCTGTTCCTCCCAAGTCCTTCTAACCCTTTATTTCTCTTGATTACATGGTTCCCCCTTCTTTCTTTCTCTTGATCTTTATATGGCCCATTAATTGTTTTGTGGGTATACCATGCTCTCTGCCTAATATCCACTTAGAAATGAGTGTATACCATGTGAGTTCTTTTTGACTGAATTACCTCCTCAGGATGATTTTTCTAGATCCATCCATTTGTCTGTGAATTTTGTGAAGTCATTGTTTTAATAGCTAAGTATGACTCCATTGTGTAAATGTACCACATTTTCTGTGTCCATTCCTCTGTTGAGGGATATCTGGGTTCTTTCCAGCTTCTCGCTATTATACGTATGAACTATGAACATAGTGGAGTATGTGTCCTTATATGTTGGAGCATCTTCTGGTATATGCCTAGAGTGACATAGCTGGGTCCTCAGGTAGTACCATGCCCAATTTTCTGTGGACACATCAGACTGATGTATGTATCCAGTCTGTTAGTCTATGTCTTTATATTGGGGAATTTAGTCCATTAATGTTAAGAGATATTAAGGAATAATAATTGTTCCTTCCTGTTATTTTTGTTCTTAGAGGTGTAATTATGTTTGTGTGGCTATTTTCTTTTGGGTTTGTTGAAAGAAAATTACTTTCTTGCTATTCCTAGTCTATAGCTTTCCTATTTTTTTTTGGTGGGGGAGGGTTTGAGACAGGGTTTCTCTGTATAGCCCTGGCTGTCCTGAAACTCATTTTGTAGACCAGGCTGGCCTCGAACTCAGAAATCCACCTGCCTCTGCCTCCCTAGTATTGGGATTAAAGGCATGCATCACCACGTCTGGCCCATTACTGTTTTTATTATTCTCTCTCTCTCTCTCTCTCTCTCTCTCTCTCTCTCTCTCTCTCTCTCTCTCTCTGTGCATGTGCATGCATTTGGTGTTTGACTATGATGTAATGGGAGGAATGTATTTACCTGTCAAATCTAGTTGGAGTACTGTAGGCTTCTTGTATGTTCATGGGCATCTCTTTCTTTTGGTTAGGAAAGTTTTTTCTATAATTTTGTTGAAGATATTTACTGGCTCTTTAAGTTGAGAATCTTTACTCTGTTCTATACCTGTTATTTTTTCGGTTTTGTCTTCTCATTGTGTCTTGGGTTTCCTGGATGTTTTGGGTTAGGAGCTCTTTGCTCTTTGAATATTCTTTGACTGCTGTGTTAATGTTTTCTTTGGTATCTTCTGTACCTGAGATTTTCTCTTCTATCTCTTATATTCTGTTGGTAATGCTAGAACTATGACTCCTTATCTTTTCCTAGGTTTTCTAATTCTACAGGTGTCTCTCCCTTTGTGATTTCTTTATTGTTTCTATATCCATTTTTAGATCCTGAATATTTATGTTTAATACCTTCAACTGCTTGGTTGTGTTTTTCTGTAATTCTTTGAGAGAAACTTTTGTGTTTCTTCTTCAATGGCTTCTAACTATTTAACTGTGTTCTCCTCTATTTCTTTAAGGGAGTCATTTAGGTTGTTCTTAAAGCCTTCTCACATCATCATGAAATGTTATTTTAAATCAGGTCTTCTTTTCTGGGGTGTTGGGTTATCCTGGTCTTCCTGTGGTGGGAGAAATGGGTTATGATGCCAAATAGCCTTGGATTTTGTTGCTTATGTTCTTGTTCTCACTTTTCACTATCTGGTTATTTGTGGTGTTAGCTGGTCTTGCTTTTTCTGACTGTGACTGGTCCCTTCAGAAAACCTGTGTCAGCAGTACTGGAAGACCAGCTCTCTCTGGGCAGAATTTGGGTATAGAGAGCTCTGGCATAGGATTAGCTTCAGTTTGCAGATAGAAATCAGAAAAATCCTTTCCCCTGTTGTTCCTTTGTTCCTGTGTCCTGTTTGCTCTGGTCTTGTCATTCTTGGGCCACATATTTGAGCAGAAGTGGTGGTCTCATATGTGCTCTCAGGTGTGCCATCACTCGTGGGAGATCAGCTCTCTCCAGGATGGATTTGGGTATGGGGCTTACTATTTTCTTAATGCTTTAACCACTTGAGGTGCTGACCTCACCTCTCATTTGTGGCTTAAGGTATGGTTTAAATATGATAAAATATTGCTATTGGAAAAAAACCCCATTCTATCATAGGTACTGTTATTGAAAATAATACTTTTTGTTTATATTTAAGAACAATATAGTTAGTACAAAGATTCATTCAATATACATTTTTATCTTAATCTCAAATTATTGCCGTTTTGGTCTGGAGGTGATGTTTTTGAGACAATCCCCATTCTTCTAATCATCTGTTGAGTTATTTCCATAATATTTCATCTGACACATTGTTTTCAGCATTTCTGCCCTGTGGGGAAGATACATTCTCTCCAGTTTGTCTTTGAATCAAGATGTAGAACTCTCAGTTCCTTCTCTAGCACTTTTTGTGCCTGCATGCTGCCATACTTCCTGTTATGATGATAGTGGGTTGAATTTCCGAAAGTAGAAACTAGCCCCAATCAAATCTTATCTCTTATAAGAGTTGCAATAATTGAATCTTGTGTCCCGGGTCCCTCAGAGACCATTCTGTGCAGGTCAGTTCACAGACTGCAGAAGTGACACATCTTCTGGGACAGACCCCATTTGGGGTTCCAGACATCCAGCACCTTCCCCGCCAGAGGAGAGGTGCTCGCCTGGGAGGGCTCTGACTGCTTGGGCAGGTGAGGGAGCCATCCTGGGTCCTGGGACCCTAAGAGACCAGTCTGCACAGGTGAGAGTGTGGACTGCAGAAGCGACACAGCTTCTGGGACAGGCAGAAGGGACACAGCTTCTGGGAAAAGACCCCATTTTGGGCTCCAGACATCCAGGCATCATCCCCGCCAGAGGAGAAGTGTCCACCTGGAAGGGTTCTGACCACTAGAGCAGGTGCAAGAGCCATCTTTTGTCCCACATCCCTCAAAGATCAGTCTGTGCAGGTGAGCAAGCAGACTGCAGAGGCAACACATCTTCAGGGACAGGCCCTGTTTCGGGTCTTCATCTTAAGCCAGGAGATGTGTCCAGTCTTCTGTGCACCTTCCCTGCAAGAGGAGAGCTTGGCTGCAGAGAGTACTCTGACCACTGAGACTCAGGAGAGAGCTGGACTCCCAGGAGTGCTAACAGAGGCAAACAGAATCACAGGAGGAAGAAGCTCCAACCAGAGACAACTATAATAACTACCTTCAGAGATTACCAGATGGCAAAAGGCAAAAGTAAGAATCTTACTAACAGAAACCTAGAACACTCACCATCATCAGAACACAGCACTCCCACCTCAGCCAGTCCTGGATGAACTAACACACCAGGAAAGCAAGACTCAGATTTAAAATCATATTTCACGATGCTGGTAGAGGACACCACGAAGGGCTTAAATAAGTCACTTAAAGAAATACAGGAGAGCAGTGCTAAAGAGGTAGAAGTCCTTAAAGAATTACAGAAAAACACTGCTAATCATGTAGAAGTCCTTAAAGAGGAAACACAAAAATTCCTTAAAGAGCTACAGGAACACTTAACCAAACAGGAGATGGAATTGAACAAAACCATCCAATACCTAAAAAGGGAAGTAGAAACAACAAAGAAAATCCAAAGTGAAACAACTCTGGAGAAAGAAACCCTAGGAGAGAAATCAGGAACCATAGATGTGAGCATCAGCAACAGAATACAAGAGATGGAAGAGAGAATCTCAGGTGCTGAAGGTTCCATAGAGAACATGTGCACAACAATCAAAGAAAATGCAAATGCAAAAAGATCCCAACTCAAAACATCCAGGAAATCCAGGACACAATGAGAAGACCAAACCTATGGATAATAAGAGTAGATGAGAATGAAAATTTTCAATTTAAAGGGCCAGCAAATATCTTCAACAAAATAATAGAAGAAAACTTCCCAAACCTAAAGAAATAGATTCCCATGAACATATAAGCTCACAGAACTCCAAATAGACTGGACCAGAAAAGAAATTCCTCCCAACACATAATAATCACAACAAAAAATGCACTAAATAAAGATAGAATATTAAAAGCAGTAAGGGAAAAAATGTCAAGTAACATATAAAGGCAGGCCTATTAGCATTACACCGGACTTCTCACCAGAGACTATGAAAGCCAGAAATCCTGTACAGATGATGAGCAGACCCTAAGAGAACACAAATGCCAGCCCATGCTAATATACCCAGCAAAACTTTCAATAACCATAGATGGAGAAACCAAAGTATTCCATGATAAAACGAAATTAACACAATATTTTCCTACCCATCCAGGCTTCAAAGGATAATAAAGGGAAAACACAAACACAAGGATGGAAACTACCCCCTATAAAAAGCAAGAAAGTAATCCTTCAACAAACCTAAAAGAAGACAGCCGCTAGAACAGAATCCGAACTTTAACAACAAAAATAACAGGAAGCAACAATTACTTTTCTTTAATTTCTCTTAACATCAATGGACTCAATTCCCCAATAAAAAGACATAGACTAATCGATTGGCTACACAAACAGGACCCAACATTTTGCTGCTTACAGGAGAACCACCTCAGGGAAAAAGACAGATACTACCTCAGAGTGAAAGGCTGAAAAACAATTTTTCAAGCAAATGGTCCAAAAACCCAAGCAGGAGTAGCCATTGTAATATCGTATAAAATTGACTTCCAGTCCAAAGTTATCAAAAAAAGACAAGGAGGGGCACTTTTTACTCACCAAAGGTAAAATCTACCAGCATAAACTCTAAATTCTGAATATCTATGCTCCAAATACAAGGGCAGCCACATTCATTAAAGAAACTTTAGTAAAGCTCAAAGCACACATTGCACCTCACACAATAACAGTGGGAGACTTCAACACCCCACTCTCACCAATGGACAGATCCTGGAAACTGAAACTAAAATGAGACACATGGACACTAACAGAAGTTATCAAACAAAGGGATTTAATAGATATCTACAGAACATTTTTACCCTAAAAAAAAAAAAAAAGGATTTACCTTCTTCTCAGTGCCACATGGTACCTCCTCCAAAATTGACCATATAATTGGTCACAAAACAGGCCTCAACAGATACAAAAATATTGAAATTATCCCATGCATCCTATCTGATCACCACAGACTAAGGCTAATCTTCAATAACAACATAAATAATAGAAAGTCAACATTCATGAGGAAGCTGAACAACACTCTACTCAATGATTCCTTGGTCAATGAAGAAATAAAGAAAAAAATTAAAGACTTTTTGAGTTTAATGAAAATTAAGCCACAACATACCCGAATATATGTGACATAATGAAGACAGACCTAAGAGGAAAACTCATATCCCTGAATGCCTCCAAAAAGAAACTAGAGAGAGCACACAGTACCAGCCTGACAGCACACTTAGAAGATCTAGAACTATAGGAAATAAATTCACCCAAGAGAAGTGGACTGCAGGAAATAATCAAACTCAGGGTTGAAATCAATGAAGTGGGAGAAAAAGAACTATTCAAAGAATCAACCAAATGAGGAGCTTGTTCTTTG
Source organism: Mus caroli (assembly GCF_978045245.1). Classification (NCBI taxonomy): domain Eukaryota; kingdom Metazoa; phylum Chordata; class Mammalia; order Rodentia; family Muridae; genus Mus; species Mus caroli. Next base: position 91,935,015 of record NW_028227259.1, on the reverse strand, counting down.
AGAAACTCAACAAGATAGATAAACCCTTAGCCAGTCTAACTAGAGGGCACAGGGACAGTATCCAAATTAACAAAATCAGAAATTAATAAGGAGACATAGCAACAGAACATGAGGAAATCCAAAACATCATCAGAGACTACTACAAAAGGCTATACTCAACAAAACTGGAAAATCTGAATGAAATGGACAACTTCCTAGACAGATACCAGGTACCAAAGTGAAAACAGGAAAGGATTAACGATCTAAACAGTGCCATTTCCCCTAAAGTAATAGAAGCAGTCATCAATGGTCTCCCAACCAAAAAAAAAAAAAAAAAAAAAAAAAAAAAGCCCAGAACAGATGGGTATAGTGCAGAGCTCTATCAGACCTTCAAAGAAGAGCTAATACCAATTCTGCTCAAACTATTCCACAAAATAGAAAAGTAGGTACTTTACCCAATCCATTCTGTGAAACCAAAATTACTCTAATCCCTAAACCACACAAAGATCCAACAAAGAAAGAGAACGTCAGACCAATTTCCCTTATGAATATCCCAGGGATGCAGGGATGCTTTAATATAAGGAAATCTATCAATGTAATGCACTATATAAATAAACTCAAAGAAAAAAAAGATTAAATTGTTAGATGCCAAGAAAGCATTTCACAGAATCCAACACCTCTTCATGATAAAAGTCTTGGAAAGATCAGGAATTCAAGGCCCATACCTAAACATAGTATAAGCAATATAGAGCAAACCAGTAGCCAACATCCAACTAAATGGAGAGAAGATGGAAGCAATCCCAGTAAAATCAGGGACTAGACAAGGCTGCCCACTTTCTCCCTACCTATTCAATATAGTACTTGAAGTCCTAGGCAGAGCAATTCGACAATAGAAGGAGAGCAAGGCAATACAAATTGGAGAGGAAGAAGTCAAAATATCACTATTTGCAGATGATATGGTAGTATATATAAGTGACCCTAAAAATTCCATCAGAGAACTCCTAAACCTGATAAACAGCTTCAGTGAAGTAGCTGGATACAAAATTAACTCAAACAAGTCAATGGCTTTTCTCTACACAAAGGATAAACAGGCTGAGAAAGAAATTAGGGAAACAACACCCTTCTCAATAGTCACAAATAATATAAAATACCTTGGTGTGACTCTAACTAAGGAAGTGAAAGATCTGTATGATGTTAAAGAAGATCTCAGAAGATGGAAAGATCTCCCATGCTCATGGATTGGCAGGATCAATATAATAAAAATCACTATCTTGCCAAAAGCAATCTACAGACTCAGATTTCCCTCAATAGATACAGAAAATGCCGTCCATTTACACAATGGAGTACTACTCAGCTATTAAAAACAATGAATATATGAAATTCTTGGGCAAATCTATGTATCTTGAGGACATCATCCTGAGTGAGGTAACCTAATCACAAAAGAACTCACTTGATATGCATTCACTGATTAGTAGATATTAGCCCAGAAACTCGGAATACCCAAGATACAATTTGCAAAACACAAGAAAATCAAGAAGGAAGACCAACTTGTGGATACTTCATTCCTCCTTAGAATAGGGAACAAAATACCCATGGAAGGAGTTACATAGTGAAAGTTTGGAGCTAAGAAGAAAGGATGGACCCTCCAGAGATTTTTTTCACCCGAGGAACCATCCCATATTCATCTACCAAACGCAGACACTATTGCATATGCCAGCACGATTTGGCTGAAGGGACCCTGAAATAGCTGTCTCTTGTGAGGCTATGACAGTACCTGGCAAATACAGAAGTGGATGCTCAAAGTCTTCTATAGGATGGAACATAGGGCCCCCAATGGAGAAGCTAGAGAAAGTACCCAAGGAGTTGAAGGGGTCTGCAACCCTATAGGTGGAACAACAATATGAACTAACCAGTACCCCCAGAGCTCGTGTCTCTAGCTGCATATGTAGCAGAAGATGGCCTAGTTGGCCATCATTAGGAAGAGAGGCCCCTAGGTTTTGCAAACTTTATATGCCCCAGGACAGGGGAATGCCAGGGCTAAGAAGTGGGAGTGGGTGGGTAGGGAAGCAGGGCAGGGGGAGATTATAGGAAACTTTCAGGATAGCATTTGAAATGTAAATAAATAAAATATCTAATAAAAAAAGGAAAAGGAAAAGAAATCAATCACATCTATGTCCCTTCACCCAATACCATTTCAGAGCTTTGCATCTGCTCTGAAATGGTGAAATGGCTCTCAATTCTGTTTTGCCTGCTCTCAGCATCTCTCATCTTTTCTGAATTTATTTGTATCATTATAATGAATTTGAAAAGAACCTGAACTAAGCCTCCTATTTTTGCTTTCATCCTAACTACAGTGCATAGAAATTGAAGAAATTCCTCTGAAAATGAATATCAAATAACATCATACCTACTTTAAAGATCTTACACGCCAGGATTTTCATATTGCCTCTTTTTTTCTCTGAACTGATTCTCTCTTTGCATCTCTGTAGTAAAGATCAGGCATGCATGCCCTGCTCACTCCTCATGGCCCCTCACAGTTTTCTTTGTCTCTTTCCTCCTATATGCCATATAACTTTTATTCATCTTATTGATGAGATATATTATTTCAAGACACATCAATGTTACTATTGCTCTCTCTATCTTTTTAGTTCAATGGATCATGAGAGACAATAGATACAAGATGTTCCATTTTAAAGTTCCATCTACATGCAAGGCCATTCAGAATTTTCTTAATTATCTAGAGATTAAGTGTAGAAAAATAGAGATACAATTATTTTTGTTTTTTTTAGAGGTGTCTTTTTTATTTTAATTAGGTATTTTCTTCATTTACATTTCCAATGCTACCCCAAAAGTCTCCCATACCCTCCCTCCCACTCCCCTAACCCCCATTCCCACGTCTTGGCCCTGGCGTTCCCCTGTATTGAGGCATATAAAGTTTGCAAGACCAATGGGCCTCTCTTTCCACTGATGGCCAACTAGGCCATCTTCTGATACATATGTAGCTAGAGACATGAGCTCTGGGGGATGGGGTGTACTGGTTAGTTCATATTGTTGTTCCACCTATAGGATTGCAGATCCCTTTAGCTCCTTGGGTACATTCTCTAGCTCTTCCACTGGGGGCCCTGTGATCCATCCAATAGCTGACTGTGAACATCTACTTCTGTGTTTGCTAGGCCCCTGCATAGCCTCACAAGAGACAGCTATATCAGGGTCTTTTCAGCAAAATCTCGCTAGTGCGTGCAATGGTGCCAGCGTTTGGAGGCTGATTATGGGATGGATCCCCGGGTATGGCAGTCTCTAGATGGACCAACCTTTCGTCTCAGCTCCAAACTTTGTCTCTGTAACTCCATCCATGGGTGTTTTGTTCCCAATTCTAAGAAGGGGCAAAGTGTCCACACTTTGGTCTTCCTTCTTCTTGAGTTTCATGTGTTTTGCAAATTGTCTTGTATCTTGGGTATTCTAAGTTTCTGGGCTAATATCCACTTATCAGTGAGTAAATATCATGTGACTTCTTTTGTGATTGGGTTACCTCACTCAGGATGATGTCCTCCAGGTACATCCATTTGCCTAGGAATTTCATAAATTCATTCTTTTTAATAGCTGAGTAGTACTCCTTTGTGTAAATGTACCACATTTTCTGTATCCATTCCTCTGTTGAGGGGCATCTGGGTTCTTTCCAGCTTCTGGCTATTACAAATAAGGCTACTATGATCATAGTGAAGCATGTGTCCTTCTTACCGGTTGGATCATCTTCTGGATATATGCCCAGGAGAGGTATTGCAGGATCATCCAGTAGTACTATGTCCAATTTTATGAGGAGCCGCTAGACTGATTTCCAGAGTGGTTGTACAAGCTTGCAATCCCACCAACAATATAGTGTAGTATAGTAGTATAGTAGCCTGGGCTAGCTTTTGTGTTCTCTTATGTTCTTTATGACATCTACCCAGGACCTTTTAGCTTTCATAGACTCTGTTGAAAAGTCTAGTGTGATTCTGATAGGTCTGCCTTTATAAGTTTCTTGACCTTTTCCCATTAATGCTTTTAATATTCTTGTGTGTGTGTGTGTGTGTGTGTGTGTATCTGTGTGTATTTGGTGATTTGACTATGATATGATGGGAGGAAGGTCTTTTCTGGTCCAATCTATTTGGCGGTATGTAGGCTTCTTATATGTTCATGGACATCTCTTTATTTAGGTTAGGGAAGTTTTCTTGTATAGTTTTGTTGAAGATATTTGCTGGCACTTTAAGTTGAGAATCTTGAACCTGTTTGATACCTATTCTTATTCAGTTTGGTCTTCTCATTGTAGCCTGGATTTCCTGGATGTTTTGGGCTAGGACTTTTTGCTTTTTTGCACTTTTTGAATGTTGTGTTAATATTTTCTATGGTGTCTTCTGCAACTGAGCTTCTCTCTTCTATCTCTTGTATTCTGTTGGGAATATTCACATCTATGACTTTACAAATTGAAGACAGTATTTATTAATTTTCTTAATTAATTAATTAATTAATTATTTTTTTCTTATCACTTTACATCCCTCTCACTGCCCCCCTACCAGTCACCCACACCACCAGTCCTTCTCTCATCCCTTCTTCAATTCTTCTATGAGTGCACAGGTTCACCCTGCCTATTCCCCAGCCCTGGCCTTTCCAGCCTCTGTAAGACTAGACACTTTCACGCTTACTGAGGTGAGACTAGCAGCCCAGCTAGAAAAGCATAACCAATTGAGTATCAACAGCTTTGTACACTTCTGTTGTTCAGAACCCACATTAAAACCAAGTTGCATATCTGCTATATATGTGCAGGAGGCGTAGGTCCAGCCAATTTTCATTGGTGGTGCTTCCATCTCTGAGATCCCCAAGAATCAAGGATAGATAATTCTATTGGACTTCCTGTGGAGGCACTATCCCCTTAGGGGTTGCAATCCTTCCTCCTATTCTTCCATAAGAATCTCCAAGTTCCATTCACTGTTTGGATGTGGGTGTCTGCATCCAGTAGAGTCAGTTTTGTGGGTGGAGCATCTCAGAGGTCAGCCATGCTACACTTCTGTCTGCAAACATAACAGAGTATCACTAATAGTGTCATGGATTGGAGTTTGCCCATGGGATGGGTCTCAAGTTGGCCCATTTATTAGTTTGCCATTCCCCCAGTCTATGTTCTATTCCCAATATCTGAAAATCTTAAAGACATGATAAGTTTTGGGTCAGAATTTTGTGAGTGGGTTTGTTCATTTTTTGATCCACCAGGGTTTCTTCTTAGATACAGCAGGCAAACTCCCTATTCTGCATTTTTCCAATGCAATGAGTCAGAGCTAAGGACACGCCCATAGATTCTTGGTCACCTCCTCTCTTCCATGTCTCTCTCTTCCTTGAGATCCTCTCTATCTCCCCATCTTCAGACTTTCATTCATTATGGCAATTGTTCCCTCCTCCTCTTATGGCATCTCCTTCCCTCTACACCTAACTCTGAATATCGCTCCCCTCTTGAGGCCTCCTGCCCATTCCAATCTTTGTGTTTCTGAACTGTAGCATAATTGTCTTTTACTTTAACGTTAATGTCTACTCATAAGTGATTACATACCATGTTTGTTTCCAGGTGTGAGTTACCTTTCTCTGGATGACTTTTTTCTAGTTCCACCCATTTACCTGCAAATTTTATGATGTAATTAAAACCCGAGAAATATTCCCTTGTGTAAATATACTTCATTTCTTTATTCATTCTTCATTAGAAGAACAACAATTTTGTTTCAACTCTCTGGCTATTACATATTAAGCTTTTATGAGCTTAGCTGAGCAAGTGTCCTTGTATCAGGACAGACTAACCTTGGCATATATGCCCAGGAATACTATAGCTGAGTCTTGAGTTAGATGTTTCCCTATTTTCTGAGATATCAGCATATTGGTAAGTAAAGTGGTTGTATAAGTTTGCACTGCCATTAGCATTGGAGGAGTATTCCCCTTGCTCTACATGTTGGCCAGCATGAGTTGACATTTGAGGGTTTTTTGTTTTGTTTTCTTGTTTCTTGTTTTTGTTTTGCTATTCTGGCAGGTGATTGATAGAATGTCAGCGTCGTTTTGATTTGCAATCTATGATAGCTAATAGTGTTAAGCATTTCCCGAAATGTTCTTGTCTATTTGAAATTCTTCTGTTGAGAACTCTGTTAAGCATTTTGTGGTTTGTTGATGTCTAGTTTCTTGAGTTCTTTATATAATTTTGAAATTAGATTTCTGTATGATGGCTGCCATTTGGTCCCATTGGTGGTGTCTTTAGCCTTACAGAATCTTTCAGTTTCATGTGGTCCCATTTATAAACTGTTGATCTTCCTGCCTGTTCTATTGGTATTCTCTTTTGGAGGGTGTCTCCTATGCCAACGTGTTCAATGCTATTTACTACTTTCTCTTCTGTTAGATTCAATGCATCTTGTTTTATGTTGAGGTCTTTGATCCATTTGCAGTGAGTTTTGTTCAAGGTGCTAGATATAGATCTATTTGCATTCTTCTTCATTCAGACATCTACTTAGAGCAACACCATTTATTGAAAATGCTATCTTTATTTTCATTGCAAAAATATGTCTCCTTTATCAAATTTTATTCTTACGTATCCTTAGGTCTATGGAATTATGTCTGGATCTTCTCCTCTATTCCACTGATCTACCTCTCTGTGTTAATGCTAATATTATGCATTTTTATTAACTGCAGCTTGAAATTTCCAAAAATTCTTTTATTGTACAGAATTTTTTACATATCCTGGAATTTTGTTTCACCATATGAAATGAAATATTGTTCTTTCAAGGTCTGTAAAGATTGTATGGATTTACATGGGGATTGTGTTGAATCTCTACATTGCTTTTGGAAGAATGGCTACTTTTAGTATATTAATTCTTCAGATCTGATCTATGGACATGGGTGATCTTTCCCTTTCTGCTATAGTCCTTTATTTCTTTCTTAAAAGACTTGAAATTCTGCTTATATAGGTATTTCACTCCAAGATGTTGTATTTTGTTTGTATCTATTGTGAAAGGTTTTTGTTTTCTGATTTTGGTCTTAACCCAATTTTCATTTGTATTTAGGAGGACAACTGATTTTTTTTTTTTATTTAATCTAGTATCCAGTAACTTTGCTGTAGGTGTTTTTCAGCTGTAGGTGTTCTGTGGTAGAATTTTTGGGTCACTCATGTATGTTATTATATTAGTTGCAGATAGTACTTTGATTTCTTTCTTAATAGTTTTCATCTACTTGATCTTCTTTAGCCTTCTTACTACTGTAGCCAAAATTTCAAGTATGATATTAAATAGATATGGAAAGAATAGACAGGCTTGTGTTGTTCTGGATTTTAGTGGATTAGCTTAGAATTTGCCCATATTTAATTTGAAATTTGCCATTTGATTTCTGTAAATTGCCTTCCTTATATTTTGTTATGTTTCTTGTATCTCCAATATTTCTAAGACTTTTCTCTGGGGTGTTGGATTTTGTCAAAGGCTTTATCAGCCTCTAATGATATAATCATGTGGTTTTTCTCTCTTAAGTTTCTTTACATTGACAAACTTTCATAGGTTGAAGCATCCCTGAATGTATGAATACATCCTATTTATGATGATGGATTACTTTTCTTGGGTTTTTATGCCAAAATAAAATATTCAGTCAGTGAATATTTATTGGGGATTTTTGTATCAATGCTCACAAGGAAAATGGGTTTGTAATTTTCTTTCATTTTTTGTTGTTGAGTCTTTGTGTAGTTTGGGTATTGTGATGATTGTGACCTTATGAAATGAATAGGGTAAAATTTCTTAGCACCACTTTCTTTGTCTTCTAATATTTTGGGTATACTTAATATTATTTTTCATTGTATTTTAGGTAGCCTTTAGCTTCTTTCTTATTTATTCCTTGACCATGTAGTCTTTCAATAGAGAATTGTTCATTTTCTGTGAGTTTAGAATATGACAAAATTTTCTTGTATATGTTGATACTTGCTTTGTGACTGAGTATATTGTTAAATTTTGAGAATATTCTTTGAGGTACTGCAAAAATGTCTATTCTTTTGTGTTAGTGTGAAATCTGTAGGTATCTTATATAGCTGTATTATGTATATATGTATATAATATATGTTTTTACATAATACCTATTATATATGATATATTAGACATAGATTTCTATAAATATGATATAAATATAAATATAAAAATATATTATACATAATACAACATAAAACATATGATATATAATATTATATAATATTTGATATATAATGCATAATACATCATATATGATATATAATATCATATATAATATATCAATCATAAATCAAATCATAAACCATAAATCATAAACTATATATCACATATCACATATCATATATCAATCATATATCATATATCATATAATATATTTTATTGTATGATATATGATTATGATATATTATATATTATATATAATATAATATAGTATATCATATATATTGTAAATGTTATAAATATAAAAATAAATAGGAATATTTTATATGTTTATATAAGCCTTAATTTTATGTGCACATACAATTCTTTCACAAAACGTTAATAAAATTGTGGCTATGAATTTTAAAGTCTAGAAATTTTAAAATAGTAAAGCTAAGAAGTTCTCCTCACTTAGGTAATGTGCCAAAAACTGTTATTTTCTTCTCATTAATATTGCCAAGGCATCTGTTGTCACAAAAGCACATATGAACGCACATACCTCAATCATATCCTGTATATGGATGCACAAATCTAGTTAGAAAATATTTTGGAATTTTTTATTGGATATTTTAGATATATTTCAAATATTATCCCCTGTCCTGGTTTCCCCACTAAAAGCCCCTATTCCATCCCCTCTCTCTCTGCTTTTATGAGGGTGCTCTACCATCCACCCACCATTTCCCACATCACCACCTAGTATTCACCTACACTGGGTAATGCAGCCTTCACAGAAAAAAAAAGCCTCTCCTCCCATTGATGCCAGATAAGAACATCCTCTTCTACATATGCAGCTGTAGTCATGGGTCTCTCTATGGGTACTCTTTAGTTTGTGGTTTAGTCCCTGGGAACTCTGAGGGGTCTGGTTGGTTGATATTGTATTTCTTCTTATGGGGTGGAAAGACCTTCAGGTCCTTCAGTCCTTTCCCTAACTCCTTCATTGGGGGGTCCCTGTGCTCAGTCCAATGTTTGTCTACAAGCATCCACATGTGTATTTGGTATGTATACACCGATAAGTGGATATTAGCCAAAAAGCTTAGAACACCCATGATATTAATCACAAAACATATGATGCTCAAGAATAAGGAAGACCAAAGAGTGGATGTTGCAGTCATTCTTAGACAAATGGAGCAAAATACTGATAGGAGGAAGAGTGTAGGAGTGACTTGGGAGGAAGAAAGGAGAGAGAGGGGGGAAAGAGTGGAAAAATCTGGTTTGGGAAGAGATGGCGTAGATGTACATAAGGCCAGGAGTTTGAGCAGAGTTGTGTAGCAATGGGGAATGGGGAACTGGAGTTAGCAATCAGATAGTCTCCAATACCAAGAAAGAAAGTGGCTCTTAGGACTCAAAAAGGATGAAATTAACTGAAATGCCCAACAAAGGGCAGGGAGAACCTGTAGAAACCATATTGAGAAGTTATGCAACATGCCTGTTTGAGGGAAGATGTCACCCACTCATCTCCAAATTTTTAACAAAATATTGCTCCTGTGTAAAGGAAATAAATGAACAAAGGGTGGAGCAGAGACTGAAGGACAGGCCATCCAGAGGGTGCCCCACCTGGGTATCCAACCCATGTACAGACATAATGCCAGACAATATATTTGTAACCAAGATGTGCTTGCTGACAAGAGCCTAATACAACTGTGTCTGGAGAGGCTCTGCCAAATCCTGACAAATATAGATGTGTAAGTTTTTTTGAAACTAAAATTTGCTCTGTCTTCTTGAACATTGACATACTGACCATCCGAGATTGTAAAGAAACCTACCCTATAGTGTTGCCACCCACAGAAAGTGTGATGAAATCTCTCCTGGTTGCATTGTGGAAGGTAATTTGTTTAGCAGTTGGAGTAATGTTACTTCTACCATTTGGAGTATTGTCTGTAGAAGTTGGAGTGATGTTATCTGAAGCATATTCGGTATTGCCTCCTGCCTCAGTTGGAGCAGTGTCATCTTTGGTATTTGAGATAGTCTGATCTGACCAACCCATTTGTGGATGTATCAGGCTGGATGCTGCTAGGAGGAGTGACAGCACTGGTATCTCTACATTTGCTAACAGAAACAGCAGAAGCAGTTGTGATGGTAAACATAGTTGTTGTAGCTAAAGTGGATTCAACATTGGGAGTGGGTGGCTTGCAATGCTGGTTCCTTGGGTGCTTAGGAGAAGAGGAGGCAAAAGAGAAAAGGAGAACTGTAGGGTTTCTACGAAATGAGCCTCAAAGTGAAGGACAATGTTTTGTGTTTCCAAGAGAACAGGAAGCAGGTAGTAGTTAGTGTTCTGAGTTCCCAGATCCTTTCATGTCACTTGCTTCCCCATTGCTTCTAGATCTTCATGAGGTGTTGATTTAGATAGTTTAATGTTCTCTTAAGAAGCGAGAATAATCTTTAGAGAGAGAATAGAAACAGAACAAAACAAAAGTCAATTTTATTGCAATATGTGCCCCACCTCATTTTGATTTTCTTGGAATATGCTTCTTCTTATAATTGAAGGTTCATATGGAAGTTTGGGTATAAGCACTATAGTGCCTTGGTAACTGGGAAGGTGTGTTACTAGAACAGAGGTGCATGCCAAGAAATGTCTGTATTCAAGTGCTCTATCCAAAATGATGCATAATTTTCTTTTACCTTTTATAGATTCTTCAACAGATTAAACAGTCTTTGGCTTGTGGATAATTCTCACACTAATTTGAATGCTGTGTAATTTAGCTGCTGTGGATTATTGAAGGTATTATGGTAAAATAGAATATGCCCTGTACACATGCAACATATTTTTAAGTCTTTTTCAGCAAATTTTGTCGAATCCATGTATGTAGAATACTTGTTGTGTTAAATATAATGATGACTCCTACTCAATAATTTTAGGAACATGCTGTGTGGAGGCATACTTTTAATATATACCACCATGTTTTGTAATTAATTATTTGATGGATGACACTCAAGGGGACATTTTATTTATAGAACTTGGAGGTTGTACTATTATTGTCTTTTCATCTGTTTTCATGACTGTAAGTTGCTAAAGAACACTATGCCTTCTGGAATAAGGTTAGGTTTCTGGAAAGATTAAATTTATGCAAATAACACATTAATAAATAAGGTAGTCACAATGAGGAAAACAGTAGATGCTTTAGGATGATGCTCATCTTATTATTTTCATTTTGTATAATGCTTGGTAAAGGGTGTTTCTTAAACCTTTGAAGCATATCACCCAAAATTCCACAGTGCTTTGGTTTATGCTGTCTTGACTGCCAAAAGGAATTCATTATTTTCCAGTATCATCAAAAAGTATCAGTGGAATTTAGAGCTTTAGCAGTAGTTATGCAGTTAGTGTCCCTCGTTTGTATTTGCTTTTACTGTGGGAGGAGTTTGGTTGGGAGGATTTCTTTGAGGGCTAGGATCTGAAACTACGTTTGAATGAGGACCAGAAAGTTCAATAAAAATAGCTGGAGGTTGTATTATTATTTGAATGCCAGGAATATCACGGGTATAAGAACTTGGCTCACGAGATCCTGAACTAGTGGTTAAACAGAGTGGTACACCAAATTGTACATGGTTGGGATTGGGCTGAGGATAAAGATGATCATGATGATGGTGAGTTGAAGAAGCTTGTGTTCTTCTATGATCATGTTGTCCTCTGGGTGCTCTGTGACACTCACCAGACTGTGGATGGAAATAAACAATTTGTCTTAGATATTTCAGAGAGAATTGTTAGCATATTCACTTTCTGAGCAAGGTGTAATTGTAGATGGCTTAAAGAGATCTGCTCTTCTAAGACATGGGCTGGTCTGGGGTTATCAGACATAGGCTCTTAAAAGATTCTCTAACACTAGAATTAGACAAAGTTAGAGATTTAATGTTGCAGACAAAAGTACTTTGACATATAATAAAGGTTCTTGTACTGGAGATAAGCATATGGAAGTTAGGATACATAAGATCAGAGTGGCCTGTGGCTTATGATCTTCAAAAACCAGGTTTGCTTCTCAATGCCTCTATCTGCTCTCTTGGCCTTTGCACATAATTATTCTGAATTTGATATACTCATTGATATTACAGTCCAGTGAGTGAGAAAGAATACATGGTATTTGTCTTTGAGCATAGGTTACTGTGCTTGCTACATTTTCCAGTTCTACTTGTGCTTCTGACAGTTTCTTATTATATTTATTTTAAAATAAAAATAATAAACTTTCAGTAAACTAGTGGGGATTCAATAGAAATAAAAAAAATGGTACTTAGTTGCGGGCTGCTTGTCGGGCCGCAACAACTGAGTACACATATTCCAGTATGTCTAAGGGTCAGGGTTTGGGTAGACTAATGTAAGGTCAAGGTAAATCCATTGAATTAGAATATGAAATCCCACTCAGAAGCTTGTTACTTCTTGTCCATTAAATATTAATGAACCAAATTTGGGATACTCATCACTATGATACAGGATGGAATTTTATGAATTGTGAAAAGGATGTCCTTGGGATGAGGATGGAGTTGCCTTTCAGGTTCCTGTTCTGCCTCTTGAATTACTTGAGAAAAGGACATGTTTATAGCAAGTGTAGACTATGCTTTGACACAAAGGGTCAACAGATTCCTATTTTGTGGTAATTTATTTTCCAGAAAAATATATTTATTGAAAATCCTTGAAGTAAAAGTCCTGTAGGAGGACCAGCATTAACTATTAATCTGGACCCCTGAGATCTATGAAAAACTGGACCACCAAACAGGCAGCATATACTAGCTGATATGAGGTCCCCAACACACATATAAGAGAACAATTACAGGTGTATTCATTCAGGGGTGATATACCTAACCCTCAAGAGACTGGAGGCCCAGGGAATTTATAGTCAGGAGGGGTAAGACGTGGGGACATCCACATCAAGACAGGGGAGTTAAGACGATGTATGGGATGTGGTACTGTTGGATGGTGGCTATGATCCTGAACAGATGCTATACAGACACTAAAAGAACACAAATGCCAGCCGAGGCTACTATACCCAGCAAAACTGTCAATTACCATAGTTGGAGAAACCAAAGTATTCCATGAGAAAACCAAATTCACACAATATCTTTCCATGAATCCAGCTCTTAAAAGGAAAATAAAGGGAAAACTCCAATACAAGGAGGGAAATGATGCCTTAGGAAAAGCAAGAAAATAATTCTTCAACAAACCTAAAAGAAGATAGCTGCAAGAACAGAACCCCAACTCTAAAAACAAAAATAACAGGAAGTAGAAATTACTTTTCCTTAATATCTCTTAATATCAATGGACTCAATTCCCCAATAAAAAGACATAGACTAATAGATTGGCTACATAAACAGGAACCAATATTTTTCAGAATACATGAAACCCACCTCAGGGACAAAAACAGACACTGCCTCTGAGTAAAAGGCTGGAAAACAATTTCCAAGCAAATGTCCTTAAGAAAAAAGCTGAAGTAGCCATTCTAATATCGAATAAAATCAACCTCTAACCCAAAGTTAACAAAAAGACAGGGGGGGATACTTCATACACATCAAAGGGAAAATCTTCCAAGATGAACTATAAATTCTGAATATCTATGCTCCAAATACAAGGACAGCCATTCATTAAGAAAACTTTAGTAAAGTTCAAAGTACACATTGCACCTCACACAATAATATTGGGAGACTTCAACACCCCACTCTCATCAATGGACATAACCTGGAAACAGACATCAAACAGAGAAACATTAAAACTAAAAGAAGTTATGAAACAAATGGATTTAACAGATATCTACAGAACATTTTATTTTAAAACAAAATTATATACCTTCTTCTCAGCACATCATTGAATCTTCTCCAAAATTGACCATATAATTGGCCACAAAACAGGCCTCAACAGAAACAAACGTATTGAAATTATCCCATATATCCTATCAGATTACCATGGAATAAATCTGATCTTTAATAACAACATAAATAAAAGAAACCCAACATTAACTTTGAACAACACATTACTCAATGATAGCTTTGTCAGGGAAGAAATAAAGAAGGAGTATAAAAAACTTTTAGGGGTCAATGTAAATGAAGCCAGAATATAACCAAACTTAAGGGACACAATGAAAGCAGTCCTAAAAGGAAAACTCATAGATCTGAATGCTTCCAAAAAGAAACTAGAGAGAGCATACACTAGCAGTTTGATAGTACACTTTAAAGCTCTAGAACAAAAGAAAGCAAATTCACACAAGAGGGATAGATGGCAGGGAACAATCAAACTTAGGGCTAAAATCAACCAAGTAGAAATAAAAGAAATATATAAAAAAAATCAACCAAACTAGGAGCTGGTTCTTTGAGAAAATCAACAAGATAGATAAACCCTTAGCTATACTAACTAGAGGGCACAGGGACAGTATCCTAATTAACAAAATCAGAAATTCAAAAGGAGAACCTGAAGAAATCCAAAACAATATCAGATCCTACTACAAAAGGCTATACTCAACAAAACTGGAAAACCTGAATGAAATGGACAATTTCCTAGACAGATACCAGGTATCAAAGTTAAATAAGGATCAGATTAGCGATCTAGACAGTCCCATTTCCTCTAAAGTAAAAAATCAGCCATTAATGGTTTCCCAAACAAATAACGCCCATGACCAGATAGGTTTAGTGTAGAGTTCTATTATACATTCAAAGAAGACCTGATTCTAATTCTCTTCAAACTATTCCACAAAATAGAAACAAAAGGTACTCTACCCAATCCATTCTAGGAAGCCATAATTACTCTGATACCTAAGCCACACAATGATCCAACAAAGAAAGAGGACTTCAGACCAACTATGATCTGTATAAAAAAACTTCAAGTCTCTGGAGAAAGAAATTGAAGTAGATCTGAGAAGATGGAAAGATCTCCCATGTTCATGATTGGCTGGATTAATATAGTCAAAATGGCTATCCTGCCAAAAGCAATCTACAGATACAATGCAATCCCCATCGAAATCCCAACTCAATTCTTCAATGAATTAGAAAGATCAATTTGCATATTCAACTGGAATAACGAAAAATCTAGGATAGCAAAAACTATTCTTAACAATAAAAAAACAAAAACAAACAAACAAACAAACAAAAAAGCCACCACCACCACCACCAACAACAACAACAAAAACGAAAAAAACCTATGGTGGAATCACTATGCCTGAACTTAGGCTGTACTACAGTGCAACTATGATAAAAACCGCATGGTACTAGTACAGGGACAGACAGATATATCAATGGAATAGAATTGAAGACCCAGAAACGAATCCACACTACTATGGTCCCTTGATCTTTGACAAAGAAACTAAAACCATCCAGTGGAAAAAGGACAACATTTTTAACAAATAGTGCTGGCTCAACTGGCAGTTATCATGTCAAAGAAGGGGAGTTGGTACATTTGTTTTTCCTGGTAGAAAGTCCAAGTGTAAGTGGATCAATAAACTCCACATAAAACCAGAGACACTTAAACTTATAGAGGAGAAAGTGGGGGAAAGCCTCGAAGATATGGGCACAGGAGGAAAATTCCTGAACAGCACAACAATGGCTTGTCTGGTATGATTGAAAATGACAAATGGGACCGCATAAAATTGCAAAACTACTGTAAAGCAAAAGACACTGTCAATAAGACAAAATGGCCACCAGCAGATTGTGAAAGGATCTTTACCAATCCTAAATCATATAGGGGACTAATATCAAATATATACAAAGAACTCAAGAAGCTGGACTCTAGAAAATCAAATAACTCCATTAAAAATAGGGTACAGAGCTAAACAAAGAATTCTCAACTGAGAAATACCGACTGGCTGAGAGGCACCTGAAAAGATGTTCAACATCCTTAATCATCATGGAAATGCAAATCAAAATAGCCCTGAGATTTCACCTCACACCAGTCAGAATGGCTAAGATTAAAAAATTCAGGTGACAGCAGATGCTGGTGAGGATGTGTAGAAAGAGGAACTCTCCTCCATTGCTGGTGGGATTGCATGCTGGACTACTCTGACAATCAGTTTGGGTTTCCTCAGAATATTGGACATAGTACTACTAGAAGATCCAGCTATACCACTCCTGGGCATATACCCAGAAGATGTTCCAACTTGTAATAAGGACACATGTTTCCCGATGTTCATACCAGCCTTATTTATAATATTCAGAGCTAGAAAGAACCCAGATGTCCCTCAACAGAGGAATGGATACAGAAAATGTCATACATTTACACAATGGAGTACTAATCAGCAATTCAAAACATTGAATTTATGAAATTCCTAGGCAAATGGATGGATTTGGAAGATATCATCCTGAGTGAGATAACTTAGTCACAAAGAACACACATGATATGAACTCACTGATAAGTGGATATTAGCTCAGAAACCTTGAATATCCAAGATAGTATTTGCAAAACATTTGAAACTCATGAAGATGGAAGTCCAAAGTGTGGGTACTTTGTTCCTTCTTAGATTGCAGAACAAAATACCCATGGTATGAGTTATAGGGACAACATGTGGAGCTGAGATGGAAGGAAGACCATCCAGAGACTGCCTCACCTTGGGATCCATTACATAAACAACCACCAACCCAGACACTATTGCATATGCCAGGAAGTTTTTGCTGACAGGACCCTGATATAGCTGTCTTTTGTGAGGCTATGCCAGTACCTGGCAAATACAGAAGAGAATGCTCACAGTCATCTATTGGATGGAACACAGGGTCCCTAATTTAGAAGCTAGAGAAAGTACTCATGGAGCTGAAGGCATCTGCAACCCTATAGGAGGAACAAGAATATGAACTAACTAGTACTCCCAGAGCTCTTGTGTCTAGCTGTATAGGTAGCAGAAGATGGCCTAGTTGGCCATCATTGGGATGAGAGGTCCTTGGTCTGTCGAAGGTTATATGCCCCAGTACAGGGGAATATGCCCCAGCTCCAGGAATTGAGAGTGGCTGGGTTGGGAAGCAGGGTGAGAGGAGGGTATAGGGGCCTTTTTGGATAGCATTTCAAATGTAAATGAAGAAAATATCTAACAAAAAGAGCAGGTATGGGATGTGGTACTGTTGGATGATAGTCATGGGGAATAAAATATGAGTATAAAAATAGATAGATAGATAGATAGATAGATAGATAGATAGATAGATAGATAGACAGATAGACAGATAAATAAGAATAAAGAAAGAAATGTTTAGCCTAGCATCAGGGAGGCCCAGATGTGTTGCATGTGACTATAGAGACTGAGTAGTTACAATACAAGGTGTTTCAAAAATAGGCCCCAGAGATGCTGAATAGTTGTCTGTGTATTGATAATGATGTGGTTGTATTATGTACCACCAGAATGATTAAAGAAATCTCTGTTTTTTATCCCCTTGGAAAATGATAGTCATACATGTTTCCAGCTCCGAGAGTCATAAGATTATGTGTGTGATAATGATAATCATGCCTGAGTCCTATTCAGAGCACATTTTCCCTTTGGTTCAGCATTAAAAATAAACACAGCTGAAAAGTGTTGAGGGAAAATATGTTTTAGAAAGTTGGAGTGCTTTGGATAGATGAAAGGTGTAGAATTGCTTCACTTGCAGGGAAGTCTCTGAAATGATTTCAGAGACTATAGAACACAATGGGCCATGTTAACCAGAGGGACAGTGTGTGCTCTTGTTCCTGTGCTGCTGATTCTAAGTCAAGCTGGTCTAGAGCTGATATTTTGGAGAATATACTCATCTATTTATTCACTATTTGCTGAATTATTTCCCTAATTTGTCATCTGACTCATTGCCTTCAGCCATTCCAAAGTTTAGGTTAACCCTTAAAACATGTCCCTATTTGATCACTTTTATGATGGTGTACAATTTTCTTTTAACATCTGTAGGTCCACACATACATTAAACAATCTTTCCCATGGTAATATGAATGCTGTGTAATATAGGTGCTATGGATTATTGAAGGAATCAAGGTAGAATAAAACATGCTCAGTATACAGTCTAACCCTATAACTTGCCCTTTCATGGTCAATTTTGTGAGTTTTGGTAGAAGATGTCATGAACCTTTCATGGCCAGACATTTGAATCCTAAGACACTGCCTTGTAATCCTTTTGGTCTGCCCTCTCCAGTTTTGTAGAGGCTTTTAACATTCCATGTTCACACCAACTTAAATTTTCTCAGTTTTCTACCTCAGTCTGAGCTCTCATATTTATTTGCAGATTCTCTTTTAGTTCACCAAGAGGCTATGCCATGCAGAGTGTAATGTAAGAGAATGACTTGTATATGTTGACTAGGGGACTTTACCGGTTTTTGTTCTGTTTTGTGTTTTGTCTTGTTTTTATTTTTGTTTTAACTCTGTAACTGTATGTTACTTCATTTAAGTAGCACACTTCATTTAGTACATAACCAAACCTGTGTACAATCACCCAACACCATTCCAGAGGTTTGCTTTTGTTCCGTTTTGCCTGCTCTCACCATGCCTCATTTTTTCTGTGTTATATTTGTATATTTATAATGAGTTTTTTCAAAACCTGAACTGATTGGTGTATGGTGGAATCTCAGGGCCATTTTGATTTGCATTTCTCTAATCACTAAGGATTTTGAATATTTCTTTATGTGCTTCTCAGTCATTAGAGATTCCTCAGTTGTGAAATCTCAGTTAATGTCTATACCCTATGTTTTGATCTGTTTGTTTGTTTTTCTTTGGTGCTTAGCTTCTTGAGTTCTTTATTTATTTTGGATATTAGCCCTCTGTCAAACGTGGGTTTAGTAAGATATTTTCCCTATCTGTGGGTTGCTGATTTGTCTTATTGACAATGTCTTCTGCCTTACACAAACTTTCTAGTTTCATGAGGTCCCATTTATCAATTCTTGATCTTAGAGCATGAGCCACTGGAGGTTTTGTTTAGGAAATTTCCCCCTGTGCTGATGAATTCCAGGCTCTTTACCACTTGCTGTTCTGTTAGATTCAGTACATTATATCTGGTTTTATGTTGAGGTCCTTGATCCACTTGGACTTGTGCTTTATGCAAGGTAGAGGGGACCATGATTTGGTATTGGGTGAGGGAGAAGACTGAAGCCCTCAGGGCCATCAGAAACAATGGGAACAGGCAACCTCAGGAGATATGAGGTTGGAGGGACCCTCCAGAATGTACCAGAGACAAGGGAGGTGAGAGACTCTCAGGACTCAAAGGGAGGTACCACAGATGAATGACAGACAGTATGGAGAGGGAACTTATAGAGCTCACTTCCAGCAGGATGACAGGGCAGCAAATGAGGGAGAGGAGGGCCATCTCACAGTCACCACTCTGACTCATAATTGTTTTTTTTCTGGAACGCAGTGTTCCCAATGAAGGAGCTAGACAAAATACCCAAGGAGCTAAAGGGGTCTGCAACCCTATAGGTGGAACAACAATATGAACTAACCACTACCCTACCTCCCTCAGAGCTTGTGGCTCTCGTTTTATGTGTAGCAGAGGATGGCCTTGTCAGCCATTAATGGGAGGAAAGTCCCTTGGTCTTGCGAAGATTATATGCCCCATTACAGGGGAATGGCATGGTCAGGAAGCAGGAGTGGGTGGGTAGGAGAGCAGGGCAGGGGGAGCATATAGGGGACTTTCAGAGAGGAAATTAGGAAAGGGGATAGCATTTGAAATGTAAATGAAGAATATATCTAATAAAAATAAATAAAAGAATATAATTAATAAAAAATTAAAAAAAGAACAGCAGGGATAGAAACAAGCACAAAGTTGCATCCAGCTTGAGGAGAGGCCCCAGGGCCTGACACTATTCCTGAGGCCATGGAATGCTCACAATAAGGCACTTAGCAATAGTAGCACTACAGAAGACCCAATAAGCAGCTGAAAGTGTCAGGTGCAGATATTTACACCCAACCAATGGACAGACGCTGCTGACCCCTGTTGTTGAATCAGGGAATGTTGAAAGAAGGTGAAGAGAAGGGCAATCCTGTAGGAGGACCAGAAGTCTCAATTATTCTGGACTCCCAAGATCTCTCAAACACTGGACCACCAACCAGGCAGCATATACCAGCTGAAGTAACACACATACAGTAGAGGAATGCCGGGTCTGTGTTCATTCAGAGATAATGGTCCTAACCCTCAAGAGACTGGAGGCCCCATGGGTTTAGTGGTCACTTGGCTTGGCAAGGAGGCATGGGATGTGAATTGTGGGAAGATGCCCGTGGTGGGAATAAAATATGGAGTGTAAAAAGATAAATAAATAAACGTTAAAAAACCCTAAAGGGAGTCTTCCATTTTGCATTTGTTTTAACTATAATGCATATAGAACAAAGACATTCCTCAGAAAATGAACATCAATTAACATAATATCCACTTTAAAAATCTTGATACCCAGGATCTTCCTGTGCTTGCTTTTCTTCTGAGCCCATCCTTTCTTTGCATCTCTGTAGTAAAGGTCATGCATGTATGCCCTATTCACTCCTCATAACACCTCACAGTTCTGTTTGTCTCTTTCCTCCTTGATGTCATATAAGTTTTAATCATAATATTGATGGACTATATGATGTCACTTCACATCTATGTTAGTAGTGCTCTCTCTATCCCATTCGTTCATTGACACATGACAGACAGAAGATACATAATATTCCATTTTAAATGTTGGTCATTGTATGTAAGGTTATTCACAATTTTATTTTTAATTACCTAGGCATAAACTGTAGGAAAATATTTTACACCATTTTTATTTTTGGTGTCTTGAAGACTTTGCTGAATATCTTAGTGTTTCCCTTTGGAAACCCTATATTGATATTGATATTGATATTATCTGGTATTTTCCCAATGATTTACTACAATGTCTGTGACAAATAAAAATAGATTTTCAAATTGGGAGTCATAGCACTTGATTGGCATTTCTTCAGTAGTTTGCATCTTGTATATATAAGGAAATGCTGATAAGTAAAGTTACAATATGTTATATAATAGTTAATAAGAGAAGTTGAAGGTTTGTGGTAGAAAATAATTGAGCTCACCAGTAAGCATCCTACAAGAACCCAGAGGCAAAATACCATATACAGTGGCTTCATCTTTTTTTAGAGTCTGAAAGTTAGCACAATGACTTGTTAGCATCATTTTTTAATGAAATAGCATTATTTGGAAAATGTCCTAACACACTGTGTGTATATTTTACAATGTATCTTAAAATAATTTTCTGATTCTTATGTTGGATTTAATACTAGTGGCATAACATTGTTCAGCTCATAATTATTGACTATCAAATGGTAGGGCTACTTTTTATTTTTGAGTTTTGATAAGGCCTACAAAGCTCCAAATTGATTGAACTAGAATAGAAATTTCCCCGTCACATAATAATCAAATCACCAAATGCACAAAACAAACAAAGAATATTAAAGGCAGTAAGGGAAATAAGGTCAGGAAATATATAAAAGCAGAGCTCAAAGAATTACTCCTGACTTCTGAAGATAAACTATGAAAGCCAGAATACCCTGGGCAGACATCATATAGACACTAAAACCAAAAATGCCAGCCCAGGTTACTATGCCCAACAAAACTCTCCATTATCATTTATGGAGAAACCAATATGTTTCACAGAAACTGTCATGGAAATGACAAAACAAATTTGTACAAGGTCTTTCTACAAATACAGCTCTTCATAGGATAATAAATGTACATCTCCTGCACAAGAAAGAAAACTATACCATAGAAAAAGCAAGAAAATAACTTTCTTTCGACAAAACCAAAAGAAGGTAGCCACATAAACATAATTCTACCTCTAACAATAAAAATAACAGGAAGCAACAATCACTTTTCTTTAACATTGTTATATTAATAACAATGGACTCAGTTCTCCCAAATTAAGAGACATAAACTTCAGACTCAAAACTTAAATAGAACCCTACATTTTGCTGCATGCAGGAAACCCACCTAAGTAGCAAAGACAGACACTACCTCAGAGTAAAAGACTGAAAAACATTTTTCCAAGCAAATGGTCCCAAGAAACAAGCTGGAGTAGCCATTCTAATATTGAATAAAATTGGCTTTCCAGGTAAAGTTATCAAAATAGATAAGGAAGGACACTTTATACACGAATGAAAATCTACCAAGATGAACTCTCAATTCTCACCATGTATGTTCATAATGAAAAGACAACCATAATCATAAAAGAAACTTTACTAAAGTTCAAAGCACACATTGCCCCTCACACAATAATAGTGGGGGCTTTCAATACCCCACTCTCATTAATAAACAGGTCATGGAAACAGAAACTAAACAGAGACACAGTAAAACTAACAGAAGTTATGAACCAAATATATTCAACAGGTACCTATAGAATATTTTATACTAAAGAAAAGACAATACTTTCTTGTCAGCAATGCACAGTACCTTCTCCAAGACTGACCATATAATCAGTCACAAAACAAGACTCAACAGATACAGGAAGACTGGAATAATTCCATGCATCTTAGTAGATCAGCACAGATTAAAGTGCAAATACACCCAAAAAAAGGAGCAGAAGGAAGGAAATAATCAAACTCAGGCCTGAAATCAACCAAGTAGAAAGGGAGATAAGTATACAAAGAATCAACCAAACAAGGAGCGGGTTCTTTGGGAAAATCAGCAAGAGAGCTAAACTTAGCCACACTAACCAGAAGGCACAGAGACAGTATCCAAATTAACAAAATCAGAAATGAAAAGGAGACATAACAACAGAACAAGTGGAAATTCAATAAATATGAAGATTCTACTATAATAGCCTATATTCAACAAAACTTGAAAATCTGAATGAAATGGACAATTTTCTAGATAGATACCAGGTACCAAAGTTAAATCAAGATGAGATAAATTATCTAAACAGTTCCATAATCCCTAAAATAATAGAAGCTGTAATTAATAGTGTCTTAAAGAAATAAATCCCTGGACCAGAGGGGTTTAGTGCAGAGTTATATCCAAACTTCAAAGAAGACCTACTACCAATATTCTTCAAACTATTCCACAAAATAGAAACAGAAGGAATACTACCTAATTCTTTGTTTGAAGACACTATTATTCTGATACCTAAATCACACAAAGACCCAACAAAGAAAGCAAACTTCAGTCCAATTTCTGTTATTTATATCAATGCAATATACTCAAAATTCTCACAAACCACCTGCAGGAACACATCAAAAGGATCATGCAACATGATCAAGTAGGCTTCATTCCAGGAATGCAGGGATAGTTCAATAGATGGGAATTAGTCAACATACTCGGCTATATAAACAAACTTAGAGGGGGAAAAACACATGATCATTTCATTAGATGGGAAGAAAGCATTCAAAAAATGCAAACCCATTCATGATATAAGTCTTGGAAAGATCAGGAATTCACAACCCATACCTAAACATAGTAAAAGCAATATACAGAATACCAGTAGCCAACAACAAACTAAATGGAGAGAAATTTGAAGCAATCCCACTAATATCAGGGACTAGACAAGGCTGCCGACTTTCTCCCTATCAGGTCAATATAGTACTCAAAGTCCTAGCCAGAGTAATTAGACTACAAAAGGAGTTCAACGTGATACAAAATGGAAAGGAAGAAGTCAAAATATTAGAGTATACTTAAGTGACCCAAATTCTACCAGAGAACTCCTTCTTTTTTTTTTTTTTTTTTTTTTTTTTGGTTTTTGGTTTTTCGAGGCAGGGTTTCTCTGTTTCCTTGGCTGTCCTGGAACTCACTCTGTAGATCAGGCTGGCCTCAAACTCAGAAATCCGCCTGCCTCTGCCTCTGCCTCCCGAGTGCTGGGATTAAAGGCGTGTGCCACCACGCCCGGCCAGAGAACTCCTAAACCTCATAAACATTTTCAACAAAGTGGCTGGATGAAAAATTAACTCGAAACAAATTAGTGACTTTCCTCTACTCAAAGGATAAAAAAGGCTGAGAAAGAAATTAGGGAAACAATACCCTTTACAATAGTCACAAATAATATAAAGTACGTTGGTGCAACTCTAACTAAGCAAATGAAAAGTTTGTATGACAAGAACTTCAAGCCTCTCAAGAAATAAATCAAAGAACTCCGAATATGCAAACATCTCCTATGCTCATGGATTATCAGGATTAATATAGTAAAATTGGCCAACTTGCCGAAAATAATCTACTGACTATGTGTAATCCCCATCAAAATTCCATCTCAATATTTCATAGAGTTAGAAATAGCAAAACAAAAAACCTAGGGTAGCGAAAATTATTCTCAGAAATAAAAGACCCTCTGTCAAAATCACCATCCATGACCTCAAGGTATACTACAGTGCAATTGTGATAAAAACTGCATGGTATTGGTACAGTGATAGGCAGGTAGATCAATGGAAAAGAATAGAAGATCCATAAATGAGCCTTTACACCTATGGTCAATTTGATCTTTGAAACAGTATCTAAAACCATCTAGTGGGAAAAAGATAGCATTTACAACAAATGGTGTTGGTTCAGCTGGAGGCTATCATTCAGAAGAATGCAAATCTATTCATATTTCCTTGTATAAAGCTCAAGTGCACATGGATCAAGGACCTCCACATAAAACTAAATACACTGAAAGTAATAGTAAAGTAAGTAGGGAAGATCCTGGAACAAATAAGTACAAGGGAAAATTTCTTGAACAGAACACTAATAGGCTATGCTATAAGATCAAGAATTGTGAAATGGGACCTCATAAAATTGCAAAGATTCTGCAAGGAAAAGGACACCGTTTATAGGACAAAATGGTAACCAACATATTGGGAAAAAGATCTTTATGAAACCTACATCATTTAGAGGGCTAATATCCAATATATACAAAGAACTCAAGAAGTTAGACTCCAGAGAACCAAATAATCCTATTAAAAAATGGGGGTACAGAGCTAAACAAAGAATTCTCAAGTGAAAATGCTGAATGGCTGAGAAAGAACTAAAGAAATGTTCAACATTCTTAGTCATCAGGGAAATGCAAATCAAACTAAACCTGAGAATCCATATCACATCATTCAAAATGGCTAAGGTGAGAAACTCTGGTGAAAGAAGATGCTGGTGAGAATGTGAAGAAAGAAACACTCCTTCATTGCTGGAAGGATTGCAAGCTGGTACAACCACTCTGGAAAGCAGTTTCATGATTACTCAGAAAACTGGACATAGAACTAACTGAGGACCCAGCTATACCAATCATGGCGATATACTCAGAAGATATGTCAAAGTGAAATAAGGACACGTGCTCCACTATGTTCATAGCAGCCTTATTTATAATAGCCAGAAGCTGGAAAGAACCCAGATGTCCCAAAACAGAAGAATGGATACAAAAAATGTGGTACATTTACATAGTAGATTACTAATAAGCTATTAAAAAACAGTGAACTCATGAAATTCTTAGACAAATGAACTGAACTAGAAAATATCATCCTGAGTGAGGTAACACAATCACAAAAGAACACACATGGTATGCAGTCACTAATGAGTGGATATTAGCCCAGAACCTTAGAATACCCAAGCTACAATTTACAAAACCCAGTGAAGCTGAAGAAGAAGGAAGACCAAAGTGTAGATACTTTAGTCCTTCTAAGAAGGGGGGAAAAACCCATGGGACGAGTTACAGAGATAAAGTGTGGAGCAGTAACTGAAGTAAAGGCCATCCATAGAATGCCCACCTGGGGATCTACCCCATATGCAGCCACCAAACCAAAGCACTATTTTGGATTCCTAGAAGTTCTGGCTGATAGCATCCTGATATAGCTGTCTCTTGTGACTTCTGCCAATGTCTGACAAATGCAGAGGTGGATGATTTAGCCAACCATTGGACTAAGCACAGGGTCCACAGTGGAGGAGCTGGAGAAAGAATCCAAGGAGCTGAAGGGGTTTTCAGGCCAATAGAAGGAACAAAAATATAAACCAAACAGTACCCCCAGAGTTTGCAGGGACTAAACCACCAACCAAAGAGGGAGTCATGTAGGTACCCATTGCTCCATCCACATATATAGTAGAGGATGGCCTTGAAGGTCATCAGTGGAAGGAGAGGTCCTTGGTCCTGTGATGGCTGGATACCCCAGTTTACAGAAAATGGAAGACAGGCAAGCAGAAATAGGTGGGTTGGTGAGCTTGGGGAGGCAGGAGGGGATAGGGGGTTTTTGGAGCAGAAACCAGGAGAAGGGATAACATTTGAAATGAAAGTAAAGAAAATATCTAATAAAAATAAAAATTGCAGTTCTATAGCAAGAAGTTTCTGTAAACTCATATTTGAGTTGTTACTACATTTACTTAATCACATTCATTTTTAAGAGAAGTAATACATAAGATTTATAAGAAGTAATACATAAATACATTTAATAGAAGTCTTTCTATGAAATACAGCAAAAATCAAAGCATGACTTAATATACAGACTCATTTTGTGTAGAATGAAAGTTCTCAAATATGCTGTCTATTATCAACTGTGCTCCATCATAACTGTGACTGAACCAAACAAAAGTATTTAGGTCCATTTCTTTCAGCTTTCTCAAGGGTTGTGATAAATTTTCCAGCCAGATGGACTGAGTTCTTCTTTTATACCACTGACCACAGTGGCCTGTCAGCTCCTCTATTCAACTATGTTGATAGCTTTAATTTGGCCATAATCAATAAGACAAATCAACAACCTAAAGATTGGGAAAAAATCTTCAATAATCCCACATTTGATAGAGGGCCAATATTCAAAATGAATGAATAACTCAAGAAGCTAATCACCAAAGAAAAACAAATGACACAATCAAAAAGTGGGTTATAGACCTAAACTGAGATTTCACAACTGAGGAATCTCTAATGGCTGAGAAGAAATTAAAGAAATGTTCAAAATCCTTAGTGATTAGAGAAATGCAAATTAAAATGACTCTGAGATTCTACCTTATACTAATCAGAATGGCTAAGATCAAAAATTCATGTGGTAACACATGTTGGAGGGAATGTGGAGAAAATGATTGCTCCTCCATTGCTGGTGGTACTGCAAACTTGTGCAATCTCTCTGGAAATCAATTTGGATGTTCCTAGAAATTTGGAAATAGAGCTATCTGAAGACCCAGATATACCAAAATTATATACCCTAAGTTATATACCAAAAAGATGCCCTACCATGCCACAGGGGCACGTGTACCACTATGTTCATAGCAGACATATTCGTGATAGCCAGAAGTTGGAAACAAACTACATGTCCTAAGACAGAAGAATGTATACAGAAAATGTGGTTCATTTACACAATGAAATACTACTCAGCTAGTTTCATTTTTTGAGACAGTTTTTTCTCTGCATAGCCCTGGTATCCTGGAACTCATTCTGTAGACCAGGCAGGCCTCGAACTCAGAAATCCACCTGCCTCTGCATTCCAAGTGCTGGGATTAAAGTTGTGCACTCCAGCATCCAGCCTACTCAGCTATTACGAATGAGGACATGCTCAGTTTTTCAGGAAAATGGATGGAACTAGGAAATATTTTGATTGAGGTTACTCAGATCCAAAAGGACATAGATGGCATGTACTCATTAGTGAGTATTAGACAGAACAAGTGCAGAATTCCCAAGATAAAATCCACTGAACTCAAAAAGGTCAGCAGGTTGAAGGGCCCAAGTGAGGACACCTCAGTCTCACTTAGGAGGGAGTACACAGCAATCACAAGTACAAAGAAAGGGAGGAACCTGGAAGGGAAAGTGGATGGCAGGGCGAGTCTGCGGGGAGAGAGAGTCACCTGATCGGGTATTCAATGATGGAAAAGGACTGAAGCCCTTAGGGCCAACAGACAGATGGAAACAGGAATCCTCAGGTAATAGGAGATTGAGGGTACCCTCTAGAATGCACCAGAGAAAAGGGAGGTAAGAGGATCTTGGGAATCAAAAAGGGACCTTAGCTGAAATGCCCAACAGTAAGGAGAGGGAACTTATACAGCCCACCTCTAAAACAAAACAAAACAAAACAAAACAAAACAAAACAAAACAAAACAGAACAGAACAGAACAGAACAGAACAGAACAGAACAGAACAGAACAGAACAGAACAGAACAGAACAAAACAAAACAAAAGAAAACAAAACAAAAGAAAACAAAACAAAACAAAACTCTCTCGAAAAACTGAATCAGCAATATTGTGTATTGTCAATACTTTTTTATATTTTCTAATATCTTACACTTCCTCTTCTATATGTAGAGTTTTTGTGATTATAGAAACAGAGCTTTATAGGTAAAAAAAATGTGAGCTGAACAATGCAAACCTTGAAGAATCTTAGGAACAGTTTCTCAGTATGTATTATGAGCTAGTGTCACACATTAGTTTTTTCCTGAGCTATATTTCATTTGAACCTTAAAAGCATGCACAATTAGTTGTAAATATACACTTTCGCATAAATCTCTTTCAGAATACATCTGAGAGCAGCCCATCATTAAGAATGTTAAAGAAATCTAAGGTAGAGGAAAGAGAAAAGGGAATTGCAGACTTTGGTGGATTCACTATCCTACATGGTCAACATGAATATTTTTTAATGTTTACATATATTTTAAAAATATCATAAATTATATGACAAGTAATTTACCCGAAAATCTTAAGCTTATGAATATAAACAAGCATACAGTTCATCTTTTAATTTGGTGTGTAAATCAAACAATTTCACTTCTCTCAATATCTCTCTTTTTCAGATTTCTGGATTTATCCTAAATTTTGTTTAAATTTATTTTTGAAAATTTCCTAGTCAGCATTAGAGCTATATATAGCACAACAATCCCTTTCCCTCTCCTTTCTAATGCCTGTTTACCTGCTTCTCCATTCATGATTTCTTCTGTTTATTACAGTTAAAAGTATGCATATGCGGTTATGAACATCCATTCATATATATGCATATATGGATAGATAGGTAGGTAGGTAGGTAGATAGATAGATAGATAGATAGATAGATAGATAGATAGGTAGATAGAGAAATATGTATAAGCACACACAGACATTAGGAACATGTAGGACATTATGGAGAGTCTTCAGGTCATGCAGAGGTTTAGAAGGAGGTTTACTGTAATGTATATACAGAATCCTATGAAATACATACAGAATACATTTATACAAAATGATCCACGGAAGAACTTGAACCAAATTTTATT
Source organism: Mus caroli (assembly GCF_978045245.1). Classification (NCBI taxonomy): domain Eukaryota; kingdom Metazoa; phylum Chordata; class Mammalia; order Rodentia; family Muridae; genus Mus; species Mus caroli. The sequence continues at coordinate 91,905,802 of NW_028227259.1, read as the reverse complement.
TAAGTAATTCTTGAAAATATTGCAATACATAAGGAAATCCTGTTTGCCATAGTCATAAAGAAAATCTATACCGACCTGCAAGAAGTTGCCATTTTCTCTCAATGTTTTTGAAAGCATATGTGTTTTTTAGACTATGATATTTTTGAAGGCAAGTGTCAATTTTTACTCTGTTATTAAGCTATTATTTTCATAATTTATATACAACCCCACCCTTCATATGTGCTGAGTCTCTTTTGATGGGTTCCAACTTCATCAGTTTAACACATATTCTGAAGATTTGAAGTATTTACACAAAGTCTTTCTTCCTGACAGTTTCATCTGAATAACAGCACAGCTGTTCTCACAGTACTTTTTCTGTGTTAGGTTTTGAAAATCATGTGACCCAAGAACTAACTTCCTGGGTGCTATCTGTCATAATTCCACTCTGTAGCTTGCAAGATTACAAGGGAGGAGAGCAACCAACATGCTTACCCATCTAGGATACCTACAAATCACATCAATGATTGCCATGCCATTGTAACTCTGTGGGTGCAATATTGCTACAGGTGCTTTGGTAACCAGAAGCTTTGATGGATTTGAGGCCCATTCAACAAAAGTACAATCATGCCTGGGACTGTATCTGTGTCAATAACCAAGGCTACAGAAGTCAGAATTTTGGAGGAGAAACTATAATCACCACTTTAGCAAGCCACAGTAATCCCCAACTCTATGCTTAATACTTTTTGTCTACTCACAGATCAGTGAGATTGTCACTCCTCATCAAAATAGTTCCTTTCAAAGTGATCAAAAACTTTAGCGAAAACTGAAATAGATCAGAGTGCAGGGAGCAAAAGCCTGTGGTCCCTAGCCCCATCTGAAACCTAAGCAGCATGGCTCCTATACTAAGACTCAGGGATCATTGTAGATGATGGAGATAAAAGAATGCATGTGCCAGAGGAAGAGTATTTTTCCTGTTGTATTGGCTTTCCTAGAAACATCAGAGAAGCTACAGTCATGAAGCCTCATCAACATGGCCATTTAATAAGGACCTGGGAAAGAATGAGATCACTATCCTCGGTAGCATGGAATGTGGAAAGCTCAGGAAGCCTCAATCCTAGACAAATAACTACAGACAACTATGGAGTGCTGAGAATGGGCAAATTGTTTTGTTCAGGGAAGAGCCTCCCATTTGGATAAGCAATCCAAAACAGTCATCCCTGAGTTCATGTATATAGACTGAGGAGGTTGTATTTATATTCATTGGAATATATGTTACCATAGCTTATCAGGAATGAGGCCATGAATTTTACAGAGACCACAGAAGGGGATTTGGGAAGCCCTGGGATGAGTTCATGGAAGTGTGAAAATGAGGTGAGTACAATTGCAAAAAATAAAATTTACCATTTAGTGTGGTCTACTAAGAATTTGAAATGTTTCTTAGAAAATATGGAAATCAGTTTGGTGGCTCCTCTGGAAATTGGACATAGTACTGCCTGAGGACCCAAGTATACCACTCCTGGGCCTATACCCAGAAGATGGTCCAACATGTAATAAGGACAGAAGCTCTACTATGTTCATAGCAGCCTCATTTATAATAGCTAGGAGCTGGAAATAACCCAGATGTCCCTCAACAGAAGAATGGATACAGAAAATGTCATACATTTACACAATGGAATACTACTCAGCCATTAAAAAATATGAATTCATGAAATTCTTAGGGAAATGGACAGAAGTAGAAAATATCATCCTGAGTGAGGTAATCCAATCGACAAAGAACACACATGATATGTACTCAATGGTAAGTGGATATTAGCCAAAAAGCATCAAATACCCAAGATACAATTCACAGACCACATGACAGAAAGAAGGAAGAACAAAGTGTGGGTGCTTTGGTTCTTAAAAAGGACACCAAAATACACATAGGAGAATATATGGCGATAAAGTATAGAGCAGAGGCTGAAGGAAAGGCTCTCCAGAGACTCTCACACCTGGGGCTTCATGCCATATACAGTTACTAAACCCTGACACTAATATGGATGCCAAGAAGGGCATATTGAAAGGATCCTGATATAGCTGTCTCCTGAGAGGCCTTGCCATAGCCTTAGAAATACAGGGATGGATGCTTGCAGCCAACCACTGGACTGAGTACAGGGTCCCCAATAGAGGAGTTAGAGAAAGGACCAAAGAAGTTGAAGGAGATTACAACCACACAGGAAAAAGTATATCAACCAACCAATTCCTCTAGAGCTCCCCGGGACTAAGCCATCTACAAAGGAGTACACATGGCTCCAGCTGCATAAGTAGCAGATAATGGCCTTTTCATGAGTTGGTGGGAGGAGAGGTCCTTGGTTGTATGAAGGCTGATTAGATGCCCCATGTAGGGAAATTGTGGGTGGGGAGGTGTGAGTGGGTGTGTTGGTAGGTGGAGGAACATCCTCATAGAAGCAGGAGGAGGGAAGATGCGATAGGGGGTCTCTAGTGGGGTTGTAAACTGCTAAAGGGGATAACATTTGAAATTTAAATAAAGGAAATATCAAAGAAAAAAATGAAAAAGAAGAAGATATGTATATGCTAAAATCACTTTGCATGGCACATTAAGGGATTTGAGTGTTTATTGCATTAAGTATTGTTGGCAGGTTTTGGGAAGACTATAGAACAGAAAGGACCATGTCAACTGGAGGCACATTATGTGCTCTTGTTCCTGTGCTGCTGATTGTAAATCAATCTGTTCTGGGCCAAATCATTGACTTATCTATTGTGTTCTTTTTATAATTTGTCATCTGACACATTGCCTTCATCAATGGAAAGTTTAAGATATACCTATAAAATTGTCCTATCAAGATCACTTTCATGAACAGTGGTAGAAAATGCCATGGGCGATTTATGGCCAGACTTGTTCTAAGTCACTGACTTGTAATCCTCTCAACTATCTTTAGTTAGCCCACTCTGGTTTGGGAGAGGTTTAAAATGTTCTGTGTTGATAAATAGTTCCTTTTTCTTGGTTTTCTACCTCATCCTGATCCCCCATATTTACCTGCAGTTGGCTCCTATCTTACTTTACCAAGAGGTCGCAGCAGGTAGGAATGAACTCTCCCATCCAGGCCATGCAACCTGAACAGTCACTGATGAGTTCAGAGAACTTCTCCACTGTTTCCTGAGGGACCTGACTTTTTTTGTTTTCTATTACTCTGTAACTTATGTAAATTCATATTCCTAGCACATTTCATTTAGAAAATGACCACACCTATGCCCAATCACCCAGCACTATCCTAGAGGTTTGCACATACTCCACAATTCTGTTTTGCATGCTCTCAGCATCTCTCATTTTTCCTGATTTCTATTTGAATCAATATATTGAGTTTTCAAAAAACCTTGAATCATATTCTACATTAATTTCTCTCACAGCAAAGATGCACAGAGATTAAAGACCTTCCTCAGAAGACGAAAATCAATTAACATCATTGCCCATCTTAAAGCTGCTGCTCCCCAGGATCTTCATACTGCCTGCTTTTACTTTGACCTTGTTCTCTGTTTGCAACTCTGTAGTAAAGATCAGGTACATATGCCTTGTTCACTACTCATGGCCTCTCACTGATCTTTTTTTAATTTTTAATATTTTTTATTACATATTTTCCTCAATTACATTTCCAATGCTATCACAAAAGTCCCCCGTACCCTCACCTCCCACTTCCCTACCCACCCATTCCCATTTTTTGGCCCTGGCATAATCCCTGTACTGGGGCATATAAAGTTTGTGTGTCCAATGGGCCTCTCTTTCCAGTGATGGCCAACTAGGCCATCTTTTGATACATATGCAGCTAGAGTCAAGAGCTCCGGGTACTGGTTAGTTTGTAATGTTGTTCCACCTATAGGGTTGCAGATCCCTTTAGCTCCTTGGGTACTTTTTCTAGCTCCTCCATTGGGAGCCCTGTGATCCATCCACTAGCTGACTGTGAGCATCCACTCCTGTGTTTGCTAGGCCCCGGCATAGTCTCACAAGAGACAGCTATATCTGGGTCCTTTCAGCAAAATCTGGCTAGTGTATGCATTGTTGTCAGAGATTGGAAGCTGATTATGGGTTGGATCCCTGGGTATGGCAGTCTCTGGATGGTCCATCCTTTCGTCACAGCTCCAATCTTTGTCTCAGTAACTCCTTCCATGGGTGTTTTGTTCCCAATTCTAAGAAGGGGCACAGTGTCCACACATTGGTCTTCATTCTTCTTGAGTTTCATGCGTTTAGCAAATTGTATCTTATATCTTGGGTATCCTACGTTGTGGGCAAATATCCACTTATCAGTGAATACATATTGTGTGAGTTCCTTTGTGATTGTGTTACCTCACTCAGGCTGATGCCCTCCAGGTCCATCCATTTGACTAGGAATTTCATAAATTCATTCTTTTTAATAGCTCCATTGTGTAAATGTACCACATTTTCTGTATCCATTCCTCTGTTGAGGGGCATCTGGGTTCTTTCTAGCTTCTGGCTATTATAAATAACGCTGCCATGAAAGTAGTGGAGCATGTGTCCTTCTTACTGGTTGGGACATCTTCTGGATATATGCCCAGGAGAGGTAGTGCTGGATCCTCCGGTAGTACTATGTCCAATTTTCTAAGGAACCGCCAGACTGATTTCCAGAGTGGTTGTACAAGCTTGCAATCCCACCAACAATGGAGGAATGTTTCTCTTTCACCACATACTCGCCAGCATCTGCTGTCACCTGAATTTTTGATCTTAGCCATTCTGACTGGTCTGAGGTGGAATCTCAGGGTTGTTTTGAGATTTGCATTTCCCTGATGATTAAGGATGTTGAACATTTGTCAGGTGCTTCTATGCCATACGGTATTCCTCAGGTAAGAATTCTTTGTTCAGTTCTGGGCCCCATTTTTTAATGAGGTTATTTGATTTTCAGGAGTCCACCTTCTTGAGTTCTTTATATATATTGGATATTAGTTCCCTATCTGATTTAGGATTGTTGCGGCCCGCCCGCGGTCCACAACACGAACGGTTCAACTGAGAATGGCAGTTCCCTGCAAAGAGAGGTAACTAGATAGGGCGGAAGAAACAATGGAGTCAAGACAACATTCGGATCAAGACTCAATTTAATATTTCCAGACACTCAGTTTATAAAGGAAGGGGGAGGGAACCCAATTTCCCGCCAAGTAACTCAGGGTCCAGTAGCAGGACGAACACGTGTGTGCCTTCAGGCAGCAAGGTCAGGTTCCAGCGGTGGGCGTGGCAGGACGAATGAGCCAGTAGCTCCACCCTAGAGCAGGCAGGTTCCAGGCTGGGGGGAAGGGAGACCACATTTCCCCCCATTAGATAACAAAACAAAAATAAAATAAAAAGGGGTGGCCTGTGGCAGAAAAATTATCTATGTTCAATAGTTCTGCCTGAGTTCCTAGGGCTAAAGAAAAAACCTATTTCCGTGGGATTCCCTAACTATTCTAATGGTAAACTGTATCTGGCTGAGACTGTCTTAAAAGCACTGACTGAATACCAGCACTGGGCTGTAGGCTCTGACTTTATAATGCTAATTAGTGCTGAATAGGTAGCTACCTGTTTGCCTTTTAAGTAGGGCGTTGGAACCCTGGCTGAGTTTAGCTAAACAATTTTAGAATAACACTGAACTGATAATTATCCACAATTTTGGGTGACAGGCAGGGGAAACAGTGAGAAGCGATTAAGACTGGCTGGCTCCTAGTACAAGGCCAATTGGCTTTTTTATTTTTTGGGTGGGAGGCAGTGAAGGGCCTGCTCTTACAACAGCAAGGTCTCCAATCTCTCTCCCCCCTATTAATTAAGTTTAAATAGGCAATGCTTAACAGAGGTGATCAAATGATTTTCTCATCCGTAGATGAGTGGGCCTTAACCTTGACTTGGGTGGACATTAACCTGATTCCTCCCGTGAGTATTGTAACAACTCACATCTGTGGCTCTTGGTATCTTTTGGGGAGGGGAGGCAGAGCCGTAAGTATTTTTAGTGTTTAGCTGGAGTCAGATACCAACCTCTTTCAAATCAGGTGTGTCGCACAGGGAACTCAGAAACGGTCAAACTGGACCTTCCCTCCGCAGTGATCTCCTGCGCCAAGCGGTACCCATACCGTATTCATATGATTATGAATCAGTATCGCAATTCTGAGTTATTGCGAGGCCTCTATGTGAGACTTGTCAACCTCAGATTTAGCAAGGCCTAGACAAGAATTATGTCAGTATTAACACCATTAATTTTGGTTAAACTAGGAGCTGAAAGTCTTTCCTCTTCATCCCTGTTATTCCCAGTAGCCTGAGGAACTAAGGACACCTTGCAGTAACAGCAAGGGTGAAAAGCCAGAGGCCAGTTAAGGGACTAAGCCTATATCTATCAAAATAAGAACTAATCTTTGTAAATATATATGAAATTTCTACTTCCCTAGCTCTCCTGGTAAATCTAAATCTTATCTTAGACTGAAAAGCCACATGCTGGGATGTCCCTGGAAGGGAGATTAGCAGAACCACCTGTTTGCTCTTAGGGGCAGGGCAGAGAACCGGAGAATGTAGATTGACCTGCTTGAGAGAAGGAAGAATACTAAACAATTAGAGTGTAGTAATGTAAATTTTCTGTTTGGAGAAGTCAAGGTACTTTATTTGGATGCAAATTGTAAAGCTAAAGTTTATCTCCGGCCTTTTGTAGGGGAATTGGCTCAGAGGAAACAGTGTTTTTTGAGAGCTTCCACTCCCAGCTCAAGAGGAATTTTAGTTTGTAGAATGATACTTACGAGGAGAGACAGAATCTGTGTTTACCTGACGAATTAATCTCTCTGGTAGCCACCGTGCTTCATCTTCATCTCGTGAAAAAACACAAACCGAGCCTCTTCCCCAAATTAGGACTGGATCTGGACCCTTCCATTTATTAGTCAGGGCGTCCTTCCATTTTACCAATGCATAAGAATTAGAAGTAACTGGGTGCCAGTGGCGTTCCGCTGCAGACTGACCTTTAATGTCAGTTTGCAAAAAGTTTAGGACAAATAAGGTAAAGGCAAGGTGAGCCTTTGGTGACCTTGGGGGATATGCTCTGAATTAACTTTGCTAGGTAATTTAGAATATAGGAATCTCTAATAATTGAACTGAATATTAGACCAGTTTAAGATTGAGTTAGAATGGCTGGTCACACTGAAGAAGAGTGAAAAATCATTAAGACTTTATTAAATGACTAATTTTACTAAGTCTGAATATACAGTCTCTGATGTACTATTGCCATAAAGTTAAAAGGCTAGAAGCTAGTCTAAACTGGAAAAATGACAAGCAAGGATGGATCTAAAACATGAATTTAATCTTTTAGTCCTTTTAATCAGGACACTGAGTTAACTTACCTGTCAGCTCAGCACACGAATTACCAATATGCTTCTGTAGAGTTCTGTGGAGAGAACCTGTTTTTCCCTTTTCTAATAAGGTAGCTGTTTTAGGATCAATTTATAAGCCAATAAGTAGATCCTTTTAAGATACTAAAAAGCATTTATTAAATTTGACATTTTAATCTCAAATTTTGAAAATAAAGGTATGTTTTAAATAGTGTGCATGGAAATGCACTAAATAGTATATATGGGGATACAATTTCTCTCTTTTGTCTTTTAAGAGGTTAAAGTTTAAAATTTTACAATATCTAACCTTTTGAATTAATAACTTTTTGGACAAAACATTTTAAATATTTGGCTGTAAAGGGGCAGTGACTGATTGCACTTTTAATTATTTTTCTTAAGGAACGGTTGTAACTAGAAGGCTAGAAAAGTTATTAAGAGTCACACGTGCATAATTTATTTATTTATTAACTAAAAGTATGTATAAGCAATTGTAAATTTGAGAATTAATAGTATCTGAGGGACGAACAATTTTAAGTAATTATGAGCTCAGAGATATAGCATTGACTATTAATATATAAATTAAGGTTTGATTGTTCAGCATTTTAAAACACCATCTACAGCACACAACCAGATTATTTGTGCTGGAATAGGGGCAACTGTGTGTCTTAAGACTCCGCCTCACAGCAGCTAGTTGGGCCCACGTGGCCAACGATTGGCTGGGAGGATGAGAAAAATGACTTTACAATAATGTTTTTTCTGGCCAAAGAATTGTCTTGGGCACAACTAATTTTTAATTACCAATTAACAACAATTATAAAAGCTTTCTTTATTTTTTGTAAAACCCCTTGCAGCAAACCAAAACACCAAATAACAAAAGGATACTGTCTCTGAATCTTTTGGGTGAGAGCAAGGATTTAAGGTAAACTTCCCTTGAGAAGCATTAGTTAATAAAATACTTTCCACTTAGGAAACAATATATACTGAAAGATTAAAACTTTTGGCTTCTTGTAAAGAAGCAGAAACAATAAACATTTTTCTTACATAATGTAAAGCTATATTAGCCATACATAGAGGCAAAATTTTCTAGTGATTACCAGTTTACTAGAAGCAAAAATCTTTGAATTTAAGCATTATTTTAAACATCTGAATAGATCTGTAACACTGTTAAAAAGAAATTTTCTTGAACACAGGGAAAAACTTTTTTAGGCATTGTTTGCAAAACAAAAGAAAAGGCCACAAGCCGCTCTGGGACTGCCCAGAGCCCTGTATTGACTCAAAGGTAAAATACTTTGTAATCTGAGCATCAATCTTAAATTTGCAATCAAACTGCAAGCTGCAGTCAATGGAACAATGGCAGTTTTAACCATAATTTTTAAGTTTTTTGTGCAAGGTTAGGATAATACCTATAACTTTGGGAAAGCAAAACCTACGTTTAAAACAATTTATCACTGTTAAAATCAATATTAGAAGCATTACTATCATATTACGAAGTTTGGATATCAATTAATACCTATGAATACCTATTAAAGCAAGCTTTAACGCTTTAATAAAGAGGCATTGCTTTATATCTTATCTTAAATTTTACTATTTAGGATAGGAACCACATTTATCAATTTTTGAGTTAAGAAGATCTTTTCCTGAGGAGGCCTTCTCTGATAGGCACTCCTCCTGAGATACCACAAGCTCCGCCTGAGGGCAATTTAGCCCTGGGGAAGTTGCATCTTTTATAGCATCATTTACAAGCGCCCAGAGACCTAGGGTAAAATTATCTGTCTGAGCGATATTCAGGGCCTCACCAACTTTTTCCCAGGTTCCACAATCTATCGTTTCTTCTTCTTTGAACCATGGACAACAGCTATCTATCTTATCTAAAAAATTTCTTACTAATTGTACTTCAAGCCTTACTCCTTTTTCCTTAAGCAACTCCTGAAAACTAAAAACAATTGCCTGATCCATGATTTTGAACCCTTCTTTCTTCCACCTAAGCAGTTTTCTAAAAAAAACTGCGGCACACCGCCTGTCTCCGTATCTAGTTCCGATTTACGAACTGCTGACCCCAAGCAGAACCAGTGTTGGGTCAGCACTGCTTCAAACTTGCTCGTATCCTACTGCATCCCCCGCAACATTTTACAAAACTGAAATTTTTTAGGCTAGCGCTAGCATGTGTACCTGTCCGTTGCTCCGATGCTCCTCCGATACGAAGATTCTTTCCTTTCTTGTGGAGCTCCACACAGCAATCGTTTCTCTTAGCATCTCTCTGCCATTCTTCAGGTCCCAGTTCTGGCGCCAACTGTTGCGGCCCGCCCGCGGTCCACAACACGAACGGTTCAACTGAGAATGGCAGTTCCCTGCAAAGAGAGGTAACTAGATAGGGCGGAAGAAACAATGGAGTCAAGACAACATTCGGATCAAGACTCAATTTAATATTTCCAGACACTCAGTTTATAAAGGAAGGGGGAGGGAACCCAATTTCCCGCCAAGTAACTCAGGGTCCAGTAGCAGGACGAACACGTGTGTGCCTTCAGGCAGCAAGGTCAGGTTCCAGCGGTGGGCGTGGCAGGACGAATGAGCCGGTAGCTCCACCCTAGAGCAGGCAGGTTCCAGGCTGGGGGGAAGGGAGACCACATAGGATAAGTAAAGATCCTTTACCAATCTGTTGGTGGTCTTTTCATCTTATTGACTGTGTCTTTTGCCTTGCAGAAGCTTTGCAGTTTCATGAGGTCCCATTTGTCAATTATTGATATTACAGTGCAAGCCATTGCTGTTCTATTCAGGAATTTTCCCCCTGTGCCCATATCTTCAAGGCTTTTCCTCACTTTATCCTCTATAAGTTTCAGTGTCTCTGGTTTTATGTGAAGTTCCTTGATTCACTTAGATTAGACCTTAGTACAAGGAGATAGGAATGGATCGATTCGCATTCTTCTACACGATAACAACCAGTTGTGCCGGCATCATTTGTTGAAAATGCTGTCTTTCTTCCACTGGATGTTTTTAGCTCCCTTGTCGAAGATCAAGTGACCATAGGTGTGTGGGTTCATTTCTGGGTCTTCAATTCTATTCCATTGGTCTAATTGTCTGTCACTATACCAGTACCATGCAGTTTTTATCACAATTGCTCTGTAGTAAAGCTTTAGGTCAGGCATGTTGACTCAACCAGAGGTTCTTTTATCCTTGAGAAGAGTTTTTGCTATCCTAGGTTTTTTGTTGTTCAAGATGAATTTGCAGATTGCTCTTTCTAATTTGTTGAAGAATTGAGTTGGAATTTTGATGGGGATTGCATTGAATCTGTAGATTGCTTTTGGCAAGATAGCCATTTTTACAATGTTGATCCTGCCAAACCATGAGCATGGGAGATCTTTCCATCATCTGAGATCTTTTATTTCTTTCTTCAGATACTTGAATTTTTTATCATACATATCTTTCACTTCCTTAGTTATCCCACCAAAGAACACCTAAACCTGATAAACAGCTTCAGTGATGTAGCTGGATATAAAATTAACTCAAACAAGTTAATGGCCTTTCTCTACACAAAGAATAAACAGGCTGAGAAAGAAATTATGGAAACAACACCCTTCTCAATAGTCAAAATTAATATAAAATATCTTGGCGTGACTCTTTGAGTTTGATTATATAATGGATTATGTTGATGGATTTCCATATATTAAACCATCCCTGCATCCCTGGAATAAAACCTACTTGGTCAGGATGGATGATTGCTTTAATGTGTTCTTGGATTCGGTTAGCGAGAATTTTATTGAGGATTTTTCCATCTATATTCATAAGGGAAATTGGTCTGAAGTTCTCTATCTTTGTTGGATCTTTCTGTGGTTTAGGTATCAGAGTAATTGTGACTTCATAGAATGAGTTGGGTAGAGTTCCTTCTACTTCTATTTTGTGGAATAGTTTGTGCAGAACTGGAATTAGATCTTTCTTGAAGGTCTGGTAGAACTCTGCACTAAACCCGTCTGGTCCTGGGCTTTTTTTGGCTGGGAGACTATTAATGACTGCTTCTATTTCTTTAGGGGATATGGGACTGTTTAGATCGTTAACTTGATCCTGATTTAACTTTGGTACCTGGTATCTGTCTAGAAAATGGTCCATTTCGTCCAGGTTTTCCAGTTTTGTTGACTATAGCCTTTTGTAAAAAGATCTGATGGTGTTTTGGATTTCTTCAGGATCTGTTGTTATGTCTCCCTTTTCATTTCTGATTTTGTTAATTAGGATGTTGTCCCTGTGCCCTCTAGTGAGTCTAGCTAAGGGTTTATACATCTTGTTGATTTTCTCAAAGAACCAACTCCTCGTTTGGTTTATTCTTTGAATAGTACTTCTTGTTTCCTCTTGGTTGGTTTCCCCCCTGAGTTTGATTATTTCCTGCCTTCTACTCCTATTGGGTGAATTTTCTTCCTTTTTTCTAGAGCTTTTAGATGTGTTGTTAAGCTGCTAGTGTGTGCTCTCTCCAGTTTCTTTTTGGAGGCACTCAGAGCTATGAGTTTCCCTCTTAGAAATGCTTTCATTGTGTCCCATAGGTTTGGGTATGTTGTGGCTTCATTTTCATTGAACTCTAAAAAGTCTTTAATTTCTTTCTTTATTCCTTCCTTGACAAAGGCATCATTGAGAAGAGTGTTGTTCAGTTTCCACTTGAATGTTGGCTTTCCATTATTTATGTTGTTATTGAAGATCAGCCTTAGTCCAATGTGGTCTGATAGGATGCATGGGGCAATTTCAATATTTTTGTATGTGTTGAGGACTGTTTTGTAATCAATTATATGGTCAATTTTGGAGACGGTCCCATGAGGTGCTGAGAAGAAGGTATATCATTTTGTTTTAGGATAAAATGTTCTGTAGATATCTGTTAAGTCCATTTGTTTCATAACTTCTGTTAGTTTCACTGTGTCCCTGTTTAGTTTCTGTTTCCACGATCTGTCCATTGATGAAAGTGGTGTGTTGAAGTCTCCCATTATTATTGTGTGAGGTGCAATGTGTGCTTTGAGCTTTTTCAAATTGTCTTTAATGAATGTGGCTGCCCTTGCATTTGCAGCATAGATATTCAGAACTGAGAGTTCCTCTTGGAGGATTTTACCTTTGATATGTATGAAGTGTCCCTCCTTGTCTTTTTTGATAACTTTGGGTTGGAAGTCGATTTTATTCGATATTAGAATGGCTACTCCAGCTTGTTTCTTCAGATCATTTGCTTGGCAAATTGTTTTCCAGCCTTTCACTCTGATGTAGTGTCTGTCTTTTTCCCTGAGATGGGTTTCCTGTAAGCAGCAGAATGTTGGGTCCTGTTTGTGTAGCCAGTCTGTTAATCTATGTCTTTTTATTGGGGGAATTGAGTCCATTGATATTAAGAAATATTAAGTAAAAGTAATTGTTGATTCCTTATATTTTTGTTGTTAGAGTGGGCATTCTTTTCTTGTGGATGTCTTCTTTTTGGTTTGTTGAGGGATTACTTTCTTGCTTTTTCTAGGGTGTGTTTTCCGTCCTTGTATTGGTTTTTTTCTGTTATTATCCTTTGAAGGGCTGGATTTGTGGAAAGATAATGTGTGAATTTGGTTTTGTAGTGGAATACTTTGGTTTCTCCATCTATGGTAATTGAGAGTTTGGCTGGTTATAGTAGCGTGGGCTGGCATTTATGTTCTCTTAGTGTCTGTATAACATCTGTCCAGGCTCTTCTGGCTTTCATAGTCTCTGGTGAAAAGTCTGGTGTAATTCTGATAGGCCTGCCTTTATATGTTACTTGACCTTTCTCCCTTACTGCTTTTAATATTCTATGTTTATTTAGTGTATTTGTTGTTCTGATTATTATGTGTCAGTAGGAATTTCTTTTCTGGTTCAGTCTATTTGGAGTTCTGTAGGCTTCTTGTATGTTCATGGGTATCTCTTTCTTTAAGTTTGGGAAGTTTTCTTCTATAATTTTGTTGTAGATATTTGCTGGCCCTTTAAGTTGAAAATCTTCATTCTCATCAACTCCTATTATCCATAGGTTTGGTCTTCTCATTGTTTCCTGTATTTCCTGGATGTTTTGAGTCAGGATCCTTTTGTGTTTTGAATTTTCTTTGATTGTTGTGCCGATGTTCTCTATGGAATCTTCTGCACCTGAGATTCTCTCTTCCATCTCTTGTATTCTGTTGCTGATGCTGGTATCTATGATTCCAGATTTCTTTCCTAGGGTTTCTATCTCCAGCGTTGCCTCACTTTGGGTTTTCTTTATTGTGTCTACTTCCCCTTTTAGGTCTAGTATGGTTTTGTTCATTTCCATCACCTGTTTGGATGTGTTTTCCTGTTTTTCTTTAAGTACTTCTACCTGTTTGGTTGTGTTTTCCTCTTTTTCTTTAAGGACTTGTAACTCTTTAGCAGTGTTCTCCTGTATTTCTTTAAGTGAATTATTAAAGTCCTTCTTGATGTCCTCTACCATCATCATGAGTTTATGCTTTTAAATCCGGGTCTAACTTTTCGGTTGTGTTGGGGTGCCCAGGACTAGGTGGGGTGGGAGTGTTGCTTTCTGATGATGGTGAGTGGTTTTGATTTCTGTTAGTAGTATTCTTACATTTGCCTTTCGCCATCTGGTAATCTCTGGAGCTATGCAGAATACACTCGGTGGGGTCCCGGAACCAAGATGTCCGCTGCCAATTCTCAGGCAAAGCACTCCTGCCAGGCGGACCCTTTCCTCTGGCCTGGAAAGTGGCTGGATGTCTGGGGCCCATGCAGAATACTCTCTGCTGGGTCCAGGAACCAAGATGTCCGCTGCTGATGCTCAGGCAATGCACTCCCAAACCCTTTCCTCTCACTGTTCTTTTTTTCTTTTTCCCAATATGCCATATTATTTTCATTCATATTACTTGTGAACTATTATTTCACAACACATCTATTCCTAATACTCTCTCTATCTTATTAGTGCTTTGACTCATGGCATACATGAGATACAAGGTGTTCCATTTTTAAATGTTGATCATTGCATGCAAGTTCATTCAGAATTTTATTGATACTTATTCTAGGAATAAAGTGTGGGAAAATAATTCACATTATTTTACTTTTGAAGAAACTTAATAACAAGATGTACATATCTATATTTCCCTTTGGACATCCTGATTTTGATCTGAACATTATTCAGCTGCCAACTTTCTTGGGCATATCTGTTATTATTATCATGCTTTATTACAATCTTTGTGATTATTAAATTAATATAATTTTTCACAGTGTGAATTAAAGCACTTGATTGACATTTCCTCAGTAATTTGAAGCTTGTATATATTAGGAAATGCAGAAAACTAAAGTTAAATCCTCTGATGTAACAGTTAATATGAGAAGATGAAGGTTTGGTTTAGGGACAATTGATGTTCACCAGGAAGGATTCTCTAAGAACACAGAGGTCAAATCCAAATAGAGTGACTCCACCTTAGGTAGCCTCTGATAGAGCACAGTTGCTGCTTAGCATTGTTTTTTTTTAATGTTATTATTTGTAACATGTTCTAACACCTGGTGTATATGTAGCACAGTGTGTCTTAAAATATTTTTCTGATTCATATCTTGGTGTCAGTATTAGTGGCATAATATTGTTCAGCTCATATCCTTTGAGTCTTAAATGTTAGGGCTATTTTACCTTTTTGAGGTTTGAACTGAGGAGGGAAAAATGCCATATATTTGTCCTTGATGAGTCTGAGCAACAGAAGACATTAAAGAAAGCTTTTGGCTTAACAGGTGTTATTGTGAAATTGACTATTTTCATTTGTGCTTTTCATTTTACTTTCTTTAGATACTTGGAGTTCAAGAAACAGAAATTGTCACTTGTTTGATTAGAATTACCCTAAGATAATTTATATTGGTTTTGACTGCTGTGAAGGGTATCATTTCCCTTATTTCTTTCTCAGCCTTTTATCCTTTGAGTAGAAGAAAGCTACTGATTTGTTTGATTTAGTTTTATATCCAGACACTTTACTGAGTTGTATATCAGTTTAGGAGTTTTCTGGTGGAATTCTTGGGGTCACTTAAGTATACTATCATATCATCTGCAAATATATTGATATTTTGACTTTCTCCAATTCAATTTATATCACTTTGGCCTGCTTTTGTTGTTTAACTGCTTAACTAGAACTTTGAATACTATATTTAAGAGATAGAGAGAGAGTTAGCAGACTTGTCTAGTCCCTGATTTAGTGTGATGTTGGCTACTGATTTGCTGTATATTCCTTTTACTGTTTTTTGGTATGGCCCTTGAATTCCTGATCTTTCCAAAAGTTTTACCATGCAGGGGGGTTAAATTTTAGAAAATGCTTTCTCAGCATCCAATTAGATGATCATGCCCCCCCCTTTTGAGTTTGTTTATATAGTGGAATGTGTTGATGGAGTTCCATATATTGAACCATCCTTGCATCCCTGGGATGAAACCTACTTGATCGGGGTGAATGATCATTTTGAGCTGGGTTCTGATGATGCCATGTATCCTTTGTTTCTGTTGCTTATATTGCTTATGTTCTTGTACTTGCCTCTTGCCATCAGTTTATCTGTAGTTTTAGCTAGTCTTGCCGTCTCTGATTGTGTCTTGTCCCTATTGTCAGTCCGTGTTTCAGCACTCCTAGAAGTCCAGCTATGTCCAGGCAGTATTTAGGTATGGAGAACTGTGACAGAGGATCAACTCTGTGTCACAGAAGGAAACCAGAGTATTCTGTCCCTGCCTCATTCTTGGTTCCTTTGTTCTGATGGTTCTGGTTGTGTCCCTCTTGGGTCAGGAATTTGATCAGCTATTGTGGTCTTACTTGTCCTCTCAGGTGTGTCAAAACTCTTCGGAGACCAGGTCATTCATGGCCTATTGAAGAAGGGGGCAATCACACCTGTGACTAGGACTTTGTATCTGCCCAAGCCTAGAGAAGTCAGGATATTTTTAGGAGAATATAACTGACACTTTAGTAAGCCATAGTAATCCCAAACTACCTACTTAATAGTTATCCATCTACACAAATTTCAGTGAAGTTCTCACTCCTCACAAAACATTTCTGTTTTTAAATGATGGAGAACATTACAGAAAACACATCTAGATTACAATGCAGAGAGCAAGGGCCTGTGTGTGACCCAGTCACATCTGAAACCTAAGCAGCACAGCTCTATACCTAAGACTCAGGGATCATTGCAGAAGAGGAAGATGAAAACATATAAGTACCAGAGTAATAGGATGCTTTGTGTGAGATTGAGTCTCTCTCTCTCTCTCTCTCTCTCTTTTTTTTTCATTGTCAACTTGCCTTTTTGGTTTAATTGCTGGGCACTACTATCTCTCACCTAGGAACCTTACCCTTATCATTACTCTTAGCTCTGTACCTCACATTTTCTGAGGTCTTTGGGATATTGCTACTTGTACCAGTTGGAGTACTGTCTATAGAAGTAGGAGAGGCATTATCTGAATCATTTGGGGTATTGCTTTCTGCCTCAGTTGGAGCAGTGTCATCTTTGGTAGTTGAGATAGTCTCAGCTGCCACAGCATTTGTGGAAGTATCAAGCTGGAGGGTGCTAGGAGGGAGGACAGATGACATTGACATCTATACATTTGCTGACAGAGGTATCAGAAGTGGCTGTGATGGCAACCATAGTTGAAGTAGCTGAAGTTGCTTCCACTTTGTCACACAGGGTGGTTTGCAATGCTGGTTCCTTGGATGATTAGGAGAAGAGGAGTCAGAAGAGAAATGGAGGGCTACAGGGTACAGCCTAAGACTGAATGACAAGGGTTCATGTTTCTAAGAGAACAGGAAGCAAGTAGTGGCTTAGGCCAATTAGAGTATTTTGAGTTCCCAGATACTTTGGGGTTTATTTGTTTTCCAATAGACACAGGTTTTTCATGCGGTTTGGATTTAGATAGGTTAATTTGTTCTTCAGAAACATGAGTAGTGTTCAGAGTGAGAATACAAACAGAAGAAAACAAAAGTCACTTATGTTACAAAAGTCATAATGGTTACAATCCATTATGTAACCCATCTCATTTTCATCTTCTTGGAATATGCATATTTTTTATAGTTGAAACTATTTGTGAAAGTTTGTAAAAAAGCAATATAGTCTCTTGGTATTTTTGGTGGCCCGTTTCTAGAGTTTCTGTGTGTGCTATGAATTGTACACATTTAAGTACTCCAGTTAAAATAATGTATAATTTTGTTTTAACTTCTATAAGTTTTTACACACATTGAACAAACTTTGATTTGGTGATAATTCACATGTTGACATGAATGCTGAAAAATACAGCTTCTAGGGATTGTTGAAGGATTTGTGGTAGAATAGACCATGTGTGCTCCATACACATATTTTGAACCTCTTGTGTGCATGGTTGTCTGAATCCATGGATGTGGAATCCACTTTGAGTTAAATATAATGATGACACGTTACCCAGTAATTGCCAGGAAATGTTGTGTGTATACATACCACCATGTTCTGTGATTAATATTTATTTGATGGGTGACATTCATAAGGGGATTTCTTATCATCTTTTCTGCTGATTTCTTGATTGTACATTATAGTTGTATTTCCCTAATAAGCAGTTTGTCTCCTGGAACAAGGTTGGATTTCTGGAAGGATTAATTATATGGCAATAACACAGTAGACGGTACAGTAGTCACAATGACTGTAAGTGCATGCTTTTTAGTGCTGCCTGCCTCTTCATTTTCATTTTGTGTAATGCTGTGTAAAGGTTGTTTAATTTAAAGATTATTTCTCCCAAAATTCCACAGTGATTGCTTTATTTTATTCTGACATCAAATTCATTTAGTGTTTTCCACCAGGTTCACAAATTAATGGGGAAATTTGATAGAGGAGGTTGATTTATTAAGGTATTGGCAGGTTGTATTGGTTTGCTTTACTATCAGATGAGGTAGAGGAGTAGGATTGTTTGGACGTCTAGGAAGTAGAGAAAGACTTATGTAAGGATAATGAAAATCAAAAAGAGGAAGAGGTGGTGCTTGATACAATCCTAGACCAAAGGGTGGAAGGGGTCATTGACCACAGAGAAGATAATGAAAACAAGGATGAGGAGAAGGAGGAGGAGGATTAGCAGGAGGAGAAGGAAGAGGAGGACGAGGAGGAGGAGCAGGAGGAGGAGGAGGAGGAGGAGAAGTACAAGGAGGAGGAGGAAGAGAATGGGAGCTAGTGTTTGAAGGAGCTAGCATTCCTTTAGGAATATGTTTTCCCCTAGGGCCTTTTTGACAGTCACCAGATTGTGGGAGAAAGACAATAAACAATTTTAATTTAGATATTTCACAGAAAATTATTAGCATATAAACTTTCTGAGCAAGTTGTAATATTAAATAGCTTCTAAAAGACCTATTCTCCCAAAACATTTGCTGAACTGAGTTTATCATCTATGTTCTTTAAAAAAATTCTGTAATACTGGAAGTAGAATAAGTTAGAGATTTCATGTTGAAGAAAATGTTCTTTTGACTTGTAATAAAGGCTCTTTGTACTAGAGAGAAGCATGTAACAATTAGGCTATATGGGATCAGAGTGGCCTCTTGATCATGACCTACAAAAATTAGGGATTTTTAAAAAATTTTATTTCTTTTAATTTCATTTGTAATTTACCTTTTACATTCCATATTCTATTCCCCAAGCCCATCCTCCCTCCGATTGCTTCACATCCCACATCTCCTCTCCAGCCCAACCCATCTCTGAGTGGATTTCCACAACCCCCACACCAGCTGACCTCTAAATACCCTGGGGCCTCCAGTCTCTTGAGGGTTATGTGCATGGGTTGTAGAGATGGCTCATCTGCTAAAGGTTAGCCTCACAATTAAAACTCAGTGAGTCTTTTACTTTCTACAATCTTGGTCTTTACCCATATTTACCCTGACCTTTATATACTAATTGACATTTCAGTCTAGGAAGTAAGAGAGAAAATATTGTATTAGTCTTCTGAGTATGGGTTACTGTGCTTA
This sequence comes from Mus caroli, assembly GCF_978045245.1. Taxonomy (NCBI): domain Eukaryota; kingdom Metazoa; phylum Chordata; class Mammalia; order Rodentia; family Muridae; genus Mus; species Mus caroli. The sequence continues at coordinate 91,886,582 of NW_028227259.1, read as the reverse complement.
CGATATTTTCTACTTCCACCTGTGTTTCTGAAATTTTCATATCATAATTCTTTAAAAAATAAAAAAAAACCAAAAAAACCCAACCAACCAACCAACCAAACAAAAAATACCAAAGTTCCAGAGAAACTGGTTGCGATATAATAGAAACAAAGGTGAATTACTCAGAGTACACATAGTCCAGTATAGGTGAGGGGATTATGGATCTCTCTTGGGGAAGACTAATGTGCAGTTAAGGAAAATCCAACCATTTTGAATATGAAAATCCCACAGAAAACTTGTTACTTCTTGTTAATTAAATATTAATAAACCAAATTGCAGCTTGTCAGCACCATGATGCACAATAACATTTTATGAAGTATGAAAGGATTGACTTGGGATGAGGATATAACTACTTTCCAAGTTCCTCTTCAGCCTCTTGAGTCACTTGAGAAAAGGAAATGTCTATGCCAAGTATAGACCAAGTATAGACTCACAGACTCCCTCATGTCCTACTTTGTGGTAATTTATTTTCCAGCAACAGAAACCTATTACATTTTTTTAAGTAAAAGTCCTCAAAGACACTCGGAGAAAACATTTCACCTTTTGTTCGGAGCATAGAAGTTCTCAGTGAAAGCTCAGATGACATTTAATGGAAAGTAAATATTATGAACTAACTCTTAAACTGGCTCTTTGTAGGTGTCCTCATTAAAACCAATCCCAAAAGGAAGTAGAGGCCATAAATACTGGGAAAGGTCTCTGTCACTTCAGAGTTTAGGAACAAAGAAGAATCCTACAAATTTCAAATAGACTGGACCAGAAAAGTAATTCTTACTGACACATAATAATCAGAACAACAAATGCACTAAATAAAGATAGAATATTAAAAGCAGTAATCGAAAAAAGTCAAGACATACAAAGGCAGACCTATTAGAATTACACTGACTTCTCACAAGAGACTATGAAAGCTGGAAGATCCCAGACAGAGGTGATACAGACCCTAGGATAACACAAATGCCAGCCTAGGCTACTCTATCCATAGGTGGAAAACCCAAAGTATTCCATGACAAAACTAAATTCACACAACATCTTTCCACAAATCCAGCCCTTCAAAGGATAATAAAGGGAAAACTCCATCACAAGGAGGGAAATTACATCCTAGAAAAGGCAAGAAAGTAATCCTTTAGCAAACCTAAAAGAAGATAGCCCCAAGAACAGATTCCCAACTCTATCAACAGAAATAACAGGAAACACCAACTACTTTTCCTTAATATCTCTTAATATCAATGAACTCAATTCCCTAATAAAAGACATAGACTCACAGACTTGCTACATAAACAGGACCCAACATTTCACTGATTTACAGGAAAAATATCTCAGGGAAAATGACAGATACTACCTCACGGTAAAAGGCTGGAAAACAATTTTCCAAGCCAATGGTCTGAAAAAACCAGCTGGAATATCCACTATAATATCGAATAAAATCAACTTCCAACCCACAATTATCAAGAAAGACAATCAGGGGCACTTCATACTCATCAAAGGTAAAATTTTCCAAGATGAACTCTCAATTCTGAATATCTATCCTCCAAATGCAAGGGCATCCACATTCATTAAAGAAACTATAGTAAGCACAAAGCACATATTGCACCTCACACAATAATAGTGGGAGACTTCAAGACACCACTCTCATCAATGGACAGATCTTGGAAACAGAAACTAAACAGAGACACATTGAAATTAAGAGAAGTTATGAAAGAAATGGATTTAACAGATATGTATAGAACATTTTATCCTAAAACAAAAGGATATACCATATTCTCAGTACCTCATGGTACCTTCTCCAAAATCGACCATATACTTGGTTACAAAACAGATACAAAATTATTGAAATTATCCCATGCATCCTATCAGATCACCACGGACTAAGGTTGGTCTTCAGTAACAACATAAATAATAGAAAGGAAATATTCACTTGGAAACTGAACAACACTCTACTCAATGAAATATTGGTCAAGGAAGAAATAAAGAAATTTAAGACTTTTTAGAGTTTAATAAAAATGAAGCTACAACATATCCAAACAGAATGAAATCATTTCTAAGTGGAAAATTCATAGCTCTGAGTGCCTCCAAAATGAAACTAGAGAGAGCATACACTAGCAGCTTGACATCTCTAGAACAAAAGGAAGCAAACTCACCCAGGAGGAGTAGAATGCAGGAAATAATCAAACTCAGAGCTGAAATCAGCCAAGTGAAAAGGACTATTCAAGGAATCAACCAAATCAAGAGCTGGTTCTATGAGAAAATCAACAAGATCAATAAACCCTTAGCCAGACTCACTAGAGGGCACAGGGACAGTATCTTAATTAACAAAATCAGAAATGAAAAAGCAGACATAACAACAGAACCCCAGGAAATCCAAAACACCATCAGATCCTACTACAAAAGGCTAAATTCAACAAAACTGGAAAACCAGGATTAAACTGACAAATTTCTTGACAGATACCTGGTAACAAAGTTAAATCTGGATAAGATTAATGACCTAAACAGTCCCATTTCCCCTAAAGAAATAGAAGAATTCATTAATAGTTTCCCAATCAAAAAAGCCCAGGACCAGATGGGTTTAGTGCAGAATTTTATCAGACCTTCAAAGAAGACCTAATTCCAATTCTCCTCAAACTATTCCATAAAATAGAAACAGAAGTTGCTCTACCCAATTCATTCTATGAAGCTACACTTACTCTGAACGCAAAACTACTATGCAAAAATACTCAATAAAATTCTCACAAACTTAATCCAAGAACACATCAAAATGATTATCCATCATGATCAAGTAGGCTTCATCAAAGGGATGCAGGGATGGTTTAATATACAGAAATCCATCAACATAATCCACTATATAAACAAACTCAAAGCAAAAAACACATGATCATCTCATTAGATGTTGAGAAAGCATTTGAAAAAAATCCAAAACTTGCTTATGATAAAATTTTTGGGAAGATCTGGAATTCAAGGCATGTATCTAAACATAATAAAGGAAATACACAGTAAACCAGTAACCAACATCACACTAAATGGTGAGAAATAATAGAAAAGATCTTGGTGTGACTCTAACTAAGGAAGTGAATGACCTGTATGATAAGACCTTCCAGTCTCTGAGGAAAAAAAAATCAAAGAAGGTCTCAGAAGTTGAAAATATCTCCCATGCCCATGGTTTGGTAGGATTAATATAGGTAAAATGGCTATCATGTCTAGGGAATCTACAGATTCAGTGCAATCCCCATCAAAATTCCATCTCAATTCTTCACCTAGTTAGAAAAGGCAATTTGCAAATTTATCTGGAATAACAAAATACCTAGCATAGCAAAAACTATTCTCAACAATAAAACAATCTCTGGTGGAATCACCATGCCTGACCTCAAGCTGTAATACAGAGCTATTGGGATAAAAACCGCATGGTACTAGTACATCGACAGACAGGTAGATCAATGGAATAGACCTGAAGACCCTGAAATGAACCCATACACCCATGGTTACTTGATCTTTGACAAGGGAGCTAAAACCATCCAGTCGAAAAAGACAGCATTTTCAACAAATGGTGCTGGGACAACTGGTGATTATCATGTAGAAGAATGCAAATTGATCCAAACGTATCTCCTTGTACAAAGCTCAAGTCTAAGTGGATCAAGAAATTGCACATAAATACAGAGACACTGAAATTTATAGAGAAGTAAGTAGGGAAAGCCTCAGAAGTATGGGCATAGGGGAAATATTCCTGAACAGAACAGCAATGGCTTGTGCTGTAAGGTCAAGAATCAACAACTGGGACCTCATAAAATTGCAAAGCTTCTGTAAGGCAAAAGACACTGTAAATGAGACAAAATGCCACCAATAGATTGGGAAGGGATCTTTACTAATCTTAAATCAGATAGGAGACTAATACCCAATATATACAAAAACTAAAGAAGGTGGACTTCAGAAAATCAAAGAATCCCATTAAAAAATGGGATACTGATATAAACATTCTCAATTTAGGAATACTGAATGGATGAAAAGCACCTGAAAAAATGCTAAACATCCTTAATCATCAGGGAAATGCAAATCAAAACAACCCTGAGATTCCACCTCACACCAGTCAGAATGGCTAAGATCAAAAATTCAGGTGACAGCAGATGCTGGCGAGGATGTGGATAATGAGGAACACTCCTCCATTCCTGGTGGGATTGCAAGCTTGTACAACCACTCTGAAAAATCAGTCTGGCAGTTCCTAGGAAAATTGGACATTGTACTAATGGAAGATCTGGCAATACCTCTCCTGGGCATATACCCAGAAGATGTTTCAACTTGTAATAAGGACATGCACTCCACTATGTTCATAACAGCCTTATTTATAATAGCCATAAGCTGGAAAGAATCCAGATGCCCCTCAACACAGGAATGGATACAGAAAATGTGGTACATTTACACAATGGAGTCCTACTCAGCTATTAAAGACAATGAATTTATGAAATTCTTATGCAAATGCTTAGATCTGGAGAATATCATCCTGAGAGAGGTAACCCAATCACAAAAGAACTCACATTCTTTGTACTCACTGATAAGTGGACATTAGCCCAGAATCTTAGAATATCCAAGATACCATTTGCAAAACACATGAAACTCAGGAAGAAGGAATACCAAAGTGTGGATTTTTTGTTCCTCCTTAGAATGGGGAACAAAATACCCATGGAAGGAATTACAGAGACAACGTTTGGAGCTGAGATGCAAGGAAGGACCAACCAGAGACAGCTCAACCTGAGGATCCACACCATAAACAACCACTAAATCCATACATTATTGCATATGCCTGGAAAATACAGAAGTGGATGCTCAGAGTCATCTATTAGATGGAAAACAGGGCCTGCAATGGAGGAGCTAGAGAAAGTACTCAAGGAGCTGAAGGGGTCTGCAGTCCTGTAGGATGAAGAACAATATGAACTAAACAATACACCCAGGGCTAGTGTCTCTACCTGCATATGTAGCAGAAGATGGCCTATTTGGCCATCACTGGGAGGAGAAACTCTTGGTCTTGCGAAGATTATATGCCCTAGTACAGGGGAATGCCAGGGCCAGGAGGCAGGAGTGTGTGGGTTGGAGAGCCCGGTGGGAGGAGCATATAGGGGACTTTCAGGATAGCATTTGAAATATAAATATAGTTAATATCTAACAAAAAAATTTAAAAATCAAAATATGATATGATTAATATGATTATTATTTATATAGTGCTAGCTATTAAACCTATGGACTTGTGCATGATGCATAAGTATTCTACCACTAAGCTCCAGCCTCAGTTACTTGGTTAAATTATGCTGTGTTTGTTTTAAAAAAAATTAGATCAATAAAGTTACCCGGGAAGCTGCTGGAGTATGGAAACACACAGGATTTATTTGTATAGTAAAATCTGCATTATATTATAGAGCTGAGATTTCAACATGGCAGTCATAATTCTTCTCTGACAATTAAATTGAACCAGAATTTCAACGTGGAAATGAAAATAGTAGAGTGTTGTTTTAGGGGGTAATTTGTAGCTTTTATATATTAGGGAGTGCAGCTAAGTGATGTTAAACATCTGACATTAAAGTTAATAAGAGAATATGAAGATATATGGTAAGGACAATTGATACCAGGAAGGATCCTTTAAGATCCCAAAGGCCCAAGACCAAATACAATGGTTTCATCTATAGGTATCCCATTAAAGAATGCACAGTGGATGTTTAGCATCATGATTTAAAAAAAGAAATGACATTATTTGGAACATGTCCTAACACATGGTGTGTACATAATATAGGATATCTTAAATTAATTCCTGAGCTTTACTTTGGATTTAGTGCTATAATATTTCAGCTCATAATATGTGACTGTAAAATGATGGGGCTTATTTTCACATTTTTATATTTTATATAACAATTATGAACAAGCAAAATGAATTATAAATATATACATTAAAATAAATTCTCTTTCAGAGTTCCTTTGATTAGCCCATCATTATGAACATTAGAGAACAATAAGGTACAGGTAAAAGAAAAAAATAAAAATGTGTCACCCTTTGCCCACTCAGTTCCTCAGAGTCTGAACTGCCAGTCTTTCCTTATTCATTGTGAGGAGATCTTGCTTTGTTTCCTTACTGTTGTTTTTCTATTCTTCTCTCATATATTATTACATCCCAACTGAAGTTTCTTTGTGCTCCCCATCCTCTAAGCTCTCTCCCCAAACTCCTCTCTCCCATAGAGCCAGCACAACCAGCTCTTGTATCACATCAGAATAAAACAGGCTTCCCAGGGACATCAACAAAATGAGGCAAAGTAAGCTACAATAAAGCACATACAATCACATGAAGGCTGGTCAAGGCAATTGAGTAGGAAGTCAAGGGTCTCACAAGTAGGCAAAAGAGTCAGAGGCACCTCAACCCTATCATTATGATTTTTATAAGAACTTCAAACTACTCATCCATAATATAAATGTAGAGGACCTAGGACGGATCACTACAGGCTGCAAGTTCCCATGATTTTTGGTCAGCTGACTCTGAGGCCAATATTTTGTGGGATGTCCCTGACCTCTCTGTTTCCTCTGTTTCTTCCTCTTCCTCCTCTGTATGAGTGCCAACATTATACCTAATGTTTGTCTGTGGAATTCTGCTTCAGCTCCCATCAGTTGCTAGATGAATTCTTTCCAGTTTCTTTGATGATGATTTTACTAGTCTCCAGACCCTTCACACTCTTCAAGCAGGACAAAATGTATGTTCAAGTTTTTGTGGGTGAATTGGTGTCCCAATGCCTCCAGCTAAGTCCTTGCCAAGTATATTAGTCAGGGTTCTCTAGAGTCACAGAACTTATGGGTAGTCTCTATATAGTAAAGGAATTTATTGATGACTTACAGTCTGTAGTTCAACTCCCCAAAATTGTCAGTAGCAGCTGTGATTGGAAGTCCAAGGATCTAGCAGTTGCTTAGTCCCACCTGGCTAGCAGGCAAGAGAGAGAGAGAGAGAGAGAGAGAGAGAGAGAGAGAGAGAGAGAGAGAGAGAGAGAGAGAGAGAGAGAGAGAGAGAGAGAGAGAGAGAGAGAGGGTTTGTGCCACCATACCTTTAATCCAAGATGACCTTGAAGTTGGATATCTCCCTGTCTTAATCTTCTGGATTCCATAGCCACTGTGCCTCAAGATCTCTAAACCAAGATCCAGGTCTGAAACTTCTATCTCCCAGCCCCCAGAATACTGGTGAACTTTCCAATTCTGGATTATAGTTCATTCCACATGTAGTCACGTTGACAACCATTAATAGCCACTGCCCTAGTTACTGAAGATGAATCTTTCAGGCTCCATGTGACTAGAATCTTTGCTAGGCTCACTCTCCATGGTGTAAGCATTCTATGGGGTTACCATTACACTAGCTTCCTACCTCAACCCCAAAATGCTCTTTCCCCTCAAGTCCAATCTATCTATTCTGAAGTCCAATCTTTTCTGTTGTTCCTTCCTAGGGTGATCCTTGCCTCCCCTCTTAAGCACTCATTGTTATTTAACCTATCTGTGTTTGTGCATTGTAGCATGATTGAATTTTACTTTTCAGGTAATGTCCACATATAAGGGAGCACTTACAAGTTTTGTGTTTCGGGTGTGGGTTACTTCACTTTGAATGATTTTTTTTCTAGTTCCATTCAATTACCTGCAGATTTCAAGATGTAATTTTTTTTAACTGCAAAGTGATAATCTTTTCTGTAAATGTACCACAATTTCTTTATTTATTGTTTGTTGTTTCTGCTGTCTGGTTAATGCAAATCAAGCTGTTATGAGCATAGGTGAGCAAGCGTCATTGTGGAAGGGTAGAATATCCTGGGTATATATGTCCAGGAATAGTATAGGTGAGTCTTGATTTAGTTTGTTTCCCAATTTTCTAGGCTACATGAACATTGATATCTAAAGTGTTTGTACACGTTTGCATTACCACCAACAATGGAGGAGTATTTCTTTTTCTCACCATGCTTTTTAGCTTGGGTTTTTGATCTTAGCCACTCAAACAGGTGAAGGATAGAATTTCAGATTTGCAATTTCATGATGGCTAATGAGATTGACCATTTCCCTAAGTATTTCTTGTCCGTTTAAAATTCCTCTATAGAGACCTTTCTGTTTAGAATTTTGTGGTTTGCTGATGACGAGTTTTTGAGTTCTTTATATAACTTGGAAATTAACTTTATGAAGGATGGCTGCCATTTTGCACTATTGATTGTGTCCTAAGCCTTGCAGAAGATTCTCAGTTTCATGAGGTCCCATTTATTAACTGTTGACATTATTGCCTGTGCTATTGGTGTTCTGTTTTGGAAGGTGTTTCCTATGCCAATGCATTCAATGCTATCTTTTATTTTCTTTTTTGATAAATTCAGTGAATTTTGTTTTATGTTGAGATCTTTGATCCAATTGCACTTGAGTTTTGTGCAAGTTGAAGATATATATCTATTTGCATTCTTCTCCATGCAGACATCTACTTATACCACTACCATTTATTGAAGATTTTTTTTCTCTTTTTGCATTGCACATATCTGGAATCTTTATAAAATTCAGATATCCTTAGGTTTATGAAATTATGTCTGCTAGTTCTACTCAATTTCATTGCTCTACCTGTCTGTTTTTAGGCTAACACCATACCTTTTTATTACCCGTGAAGCTTGAAATCTCCAGAAGTCCTTTTATTGTACAGGATTATTTTATATATCTTGGGTTTTAATTTTCCTTGTGATATTGAATATTGTTCTTAAATGGTCTGTAAAAAATGTGTGGGAAATTTGAAGCAGATTGTGTTGTATTTGTAGATTGCTCTTGGAAAAATGTCTACTTTTACTATATTAATTCAATGGATCTGATCCTTGAACATGGGAGATCTTTCCATTTCTGATATATTCATCTATTTCTTCCTTCACATCTATTTCATTTCTTGATATTCTGGTTGTATAGGTCTCTATTGTGTTAGGTATTTAAACAGTACATGAATTTGCATCTTTTGTCTATTTGCTTGGAAATGTGTTTTTACCCAACCCTAAAATCTGAGCTAATGACTGTCTTTAATGTTGAGGAGTATTTCATCCATGTAGCAGAAGTTTGGACCTTGTTTTCACATCCAGTCTGCTAGCTTTTGTCTTTTCATTGGGGAATTGATTCCATTGTTGTTGAGAGAATTTCAGGACTAATGATTGTTATTTTCTATGATTTTTTGATGGTTGTATGTGTGTGTGTGTGTGTATGTGTGTGTGTGTGTGTGTGTGTGTGTGTGTGTGTGTGTGTGTGTGAGAGAGAGAGAGAGAGAGAGAGAGAGAGAGAGAGAGAACTTATTTTTTCAAAACCTACTAATAAGGATTCCTAAATGTTCCTACCACACTTCTAGCCTACTATACAAAGGTAGACCAATTCTGCAGGTCTGCAGTGTGGAGTTTGGATTGTATGTAAAACTACCATGAAAGGGCTACAGTATGATTAACTTGCCTTGAACTGTCCATAGCACCCAAAGCAACAAATTTTATATATATATATATATATATATATATATTATATATATTATAATAGTTATAAATATAAATACGCCATGTGTTTATATAAACCTTCATTTTTTTTGTATATACAATTCTTTCTATAACAATTTAATAAAGTAAAAGTGCACATGAATTTTTACAGACTACAATTGGTCAATCAAAAAGGATAAGATGAGCTCTTCACTTAGATAACATGCCTAAGCACTGTCTCTTTTTCTTCTCATGGATAATGCCAAGGAATCTTTTGTCACACAGGCACACGTGCACACATATACCTCACACATATGGTGTGTATGCATGCACAAATCTAGTACGCAAAGTCATTGCATTTTCTTATCCTTTGGTTTGCCTTGTCTTCTTATACTTTGTTATACTGACCATCTTAGATTGTTGTGAATTCTGGCTTTCTTTAGTGCTGCCACCTATGGCAAGAGTAATGAAATCTCTCCCATTTCCATGGTGTTTCCCATAGCATTGTGGGAGGTAATTTGTGTAGCAGTTGAAGTATTGTCATTTTCGTAGTTAGAGTACTGTCTGTAGAATTTGGAGTGATGTTATATGAATCCCTCTGCCTTAGCTGAAACAGTGTCATTTTTGGCAGTTGAGATAATCTCAGCTGCCACACAATTTGTGGAAGTATCAGGGTTTTTGCTGCTAGGAATAATGATGGCATTGACATCTGTACATTTGCTGACAAAAGCAGCAGATGAGGTTTTGATTGCATTCATAGCTGAAGGAGCAAAAGTAGCTTCCATATTGTCAGATGATGGCTTGCAGTGCTGGTTACTTGGGTGGTTAGGAGAACAGGAGGCAGAAGAGAAAAGGAGCACTGCAGGGTATCTAAGATAAGAGCCTTAGAGTGAAGGACAATGGTTTGTGTTTTGAAGAGAATAGGGAGCAGGTAGTGACTTATGCCAAGTAGTCAGAAATGTTCAGAGTTACCGACCTTTTCAGGCTCATTTGCTTCCCCATAGCTTTTAGAGATTTATGAGTTGTGGATTAAGATAGTTTAATTATCTCTTAAGAAATGAGCATAGCTGGACAGTGGTGGCACAGGACTTTTTTTTTTTTTTCTTTTTTTTTTTTGGTTTTTCGAGACAGGGTTTCTCTGTGTAGTCCTGGCTGTCCTGGAACTCACTCTGTAGACCAGGCTGGCCTCGAACTCAGAAATCCGCCTGCCTCTGCCTCCCAAGTGCTGGGATTAAAGGCGTGCGCCACCACGCCCGGCCCGGCACAGGACTTTAATCCCAGCACTTGGGAGCTAGGGGCAAGTGGATATCTGAGTTCGAGACCAGACAGGTCTATAGAGTGAGTACCAGGACAGCCAGAGCTTCACAGACAAACCCTCTCTTAAAAAACAAAACAAAAGAAACAAAACAAAATTTAAAAAAGGAAAGAAAAAGGAAGAAAGAAAGAAAGAAAGAAAGGAAGGAAGGAAGGAAGGAAGGAAGGAAGGAAGGAAGGAAGGAAGAAATGACCAACGCCCTCAGAGCATTTGTACACGCTAAGAATTTTACATATTTAAGTGCTACATTTAAAATAATGTATATATTTTATTTTTATAGTTTCTTACACTAATTAAACAAAGTTTGAATTGGTGATAATTCCCATGATAATATGGATGCTGTGTAATGTAGCTGATATAGATTATTGAAGGTGTCGTGGTAGAATAGACTATGCTCTCTATACATGCAATATGTTTTTGAGTCTTTTTCATGCAGACTTATTTGAATCCATGTATGTAGAATACTTGTTGGGTCAAACAAAATGATGACATCCTACTCATTAATTTCCAGGAAATGTTGTGTGGATATAGATCAATGTGTTCTGTGAATACTAGTTATTGGATGGGTGCCAATCAAGGGGACATATTATTATCTTTCCATCTGTTTTCATGAGTATATATTACAGTGATCTATTTCAGTTTTCTCTAAAGTTTTTGATCACTTCAAAAGGAACTATTTTGATGAGGGGTGACAATCTCACTGATTTGTGCGTAGACAAAGAATTATTAAGCATAGAGTTGGGGATTACTGTGGCTTGCTAAAGTGGTGATTATAGTTTCTCCTCCAAAATTCTGACTTCTGTAGCCTTGGTTATTGACACAGATACAGTCCCAGGCATGATTGTACTTTTGTTGAATGGGCCTCAAATCCATCAAATATCTTGGTTACCAAAGCACCTGTAGCAATATTGCACCCACAGAGTTACAATGGCATGGTAGTCATTGATGTGATTTGTAGGTATCCTAGATGGGTAAGCATGTTGGTTGCTCTCCTCCCTTGTAATCTTGCAAGTTACAGAGTGGAATTATGACAGATAGCACCCAGGAAGTTAGTTCTTGGGTCACATGATTTTCAAAACCTAACACAGAAAAAGTACTGTGAGAACAGCTGTGCTGTTATTCAGATGAAACTGTCAGGAAGAAAGACTTTGTGTAAATACTTCAAATCTTCAGAATATGTGTTAACTTGACGAAGTTGGAACCCATCAAAAGAGACTCAGCACATATGGAGGGTGGGGTTGTATATAAATTATGAAAATAATAGCTTAATAACAGAGTAAAAATTGACACTTGCCTTCAAAAATATCATAGTCTAAAAAACACATATGCTTTCAAAATCATTGAGAGAAAATGGCAACTTCTTGCAGGTCGGTATAGATTTTCTTTATGACTATGGCAAACAGGATTTCCTTATGTATTGCAATATTTTCAAGAATTACTTAAATAAAATTTGGTACTAGTTCTTCCGTGGATCATTTTGTATAATGTATTCTGTATGCATTTCATAGGATTCTGTATATACATTACAGTAAACCTCCTTCTAAACCTGTGCATGACCTGAAGACTCTTCATAATGTCCTACACGTTCCTAATGACTGTGTGTGCTTATACATATTTCTTTATCTATCTATCTATCTATCTATCTATCTATCTATCTATCTATCTATCTATCTATCTATCTATCTATCTATCTACCTACCTACCTATATATCTATCAATCAATCTATCTATCTATCCATATATACATATATATGAATGTATGTTCATAAGAACATATGCATACTTTTAACTGTAATAAACAGAAGAAATCATGAATGGAGAAGCAGGTAAACAGGCATTAGAAACAAAGGGAGGCTTAGAAAGAGAAGGAAAGGGACTGTTGTGCTATATATAGCTCTAATGCTGACTAGGAAATTTTCAAAAATAAATTTAAACAAAATTTAGGATAAATCCAGAAATACTGAAAAAGAGAGACATTGAGAGAAGTGAAATTGTTTGATTTACACACCAGATTAAAAGATGAACTGTATGCTTGTTTATATTCATAAGCTTAAGATTTTCAGGTAATATTACATGTCCACTTTCCTGCTTAATTACTTCTAGCAGAAGTAGAAGTAATCTACTTCTGACCTGAACATTAGGGAGTTTTTTATATGACTTTTACTAGGAAAGAAAGCTGATACTCATAAATAATTACTATGATTTTACTTTGTTGATAATATGAATTTTTACCTAATTTCATTGTCCTGCTTGCTTTGGGTGCTGGGACATTGGAACATCATTTCAACTTTTCAGTGTGGAGATTTTTTACCAACTCTTAAGAAGACATCAAAGGTGTTGGTTTTCACTGATCTGCCAGCTCTACCCCTAAAGATATCTTACAAAGCCAGAATGTATAATCCAGGCAATGGGATCTTTCATTCTTCCACAGAATTATAAGCATCGTATTACTTGTAAAGCATGATAAATACTTAGGAAAGCATTAATCAAGAAAGTAATTAATGTGAATGAATACTGTAAAATAATAACATTTGTATGAATTTCCAAATGAAAATAACAGTTTTGTTTCTACATATCAACAGAAATAAATATCTGACCACAGGTTAAAAGTCATCAAATATCAAATGTCACTGCATTGTTGCTTCTAAGTGTGCTAATCTAACTAAATTAGGAAAATATTATCAACTAATACATGAGGTTCTATCAAAGCAATAGCATGACTCTACTGTTCTATGGCTTTCCTGTGATGAGAGCCATCAGCTCTATGAAAGTAATAATCTAAAGAATATTAGGTACAAGCTTTGAAAGCTATGAATTAGTCATCATTTCTCTCCTTCTCATCATGTATTTCTCTTTTTTTGCTTTGTTTTACAAGAAGAGAGATTTGTGTGCCAGAAATATTGGAGTCATTGTGGCATAAAATGTAGGGAGTAAAGAACTATTGTTTGATTGGATTTAAGGCCCACTCATTAGATAGAAGACATACCTGACACTGCTGAAGTAGTCTAATATCTGGAATTAGATGGGTCATGGCCCTATGAAAAAATTCAATACTAATATTCTCACAAAAGAACATTGCTATAAACATACTCATAAATCGACATACTGCTATACCAATAAGTAAGTATCTCACTCAGTCCTCATTTAAAAGGCTTCCTATTATTGTAGATTTGAACTAAAGCATAGACCTACAACAGGACAATGTCCAAAGAACTTTGGAGCACTCAGGCCTAAGTGGGGTGGCCTCATCAAGACCCTCCTATCACACCCATGCAGCAAGACTTTAAAATCCAGAGGAGATTGGTGATTCCAAGAAAACAGGGTCTTCTGTATTCATCAAGGCTGACACACATAAACTCAAGGCAACACATGAAAGGCCTACACAAGTGCAAGCCCAATGGACTACTTGCACTGAAATAGGGAGTGCACATGGGATTCCATCACTACCAGGAAGCTATTTGCAATTAATACATGATTGGTATTTTCTCTGAAAGTGTCTCACTGTGTATGAGCCATACTTCAGGACAGGCTCCATCCCCAGAAATAGCTTGACAAAACAAAACTGACCCAATGACATTTTGTAAGTTTTTGTCTCATTCAGTTTTGTTTGGGTTTGTTTGCTTGGATTTGGTCTGGTTTTGATTTTCTGTACCATACCTTCAGCCTGTTTAGATTCGCAGTGCTTTAGTGAAAATCTCAAACCAAACACCAAGTTGTCTGTGTATGCTTGAGTGTATGTGTGTTTGTGTGTATTTAGATTCTTTGGAGTCAATTAGCTGCAGTCATTACCACTTAGACGACATTGTTAGTTCCAAGACCACCTAGACCAGTGCTTGTCAACCTGTGCATTAGGATCAATTGGGGTCACATATCAGATATCCTGCATATTACATATTAACATTGTAATTTATAACTTTTATGATGTATGAAAAATAATTTATGTTTGCACGTCAACAAATCATAAGGATGTATAAGAAAGGGTCTTAGCACTAGGAAAATTGAGAACCACTATCCTAGACTATAAGGGTTCAGCCTGAGCAACAAATGACACACTGCTCCAAATTAAAACAGAAAAGGTGATCTCAAAAACATAAAAGCATTAGGTACACTGGAAGTACAATGCTCTGGGTTCAATCCCAGCACTAAACACAAAGGGCTATGCTACGCTAGTTTTGTGAAACAAAAAATAATGCATGAGACCAGATTTGTAGAAACCTGAAAGTTCAAACTTAAAGTACAGCTTTATTATTACAAGTTAAACCTTAAAACTGAAGCCCAGATAATCTAAGCAGATGAGGTATTTATTTTAGAAACTATGGATGAGAGTACCATGGAACCTTGAAAGAGGGAGACAGAAGGAGAGAGGCAGAGAGAGACATAGAAAAAAATGTCTGGGTGTTATTTAGCAATAAAGCAATGTGTACTCAATTGTGATTTTAATGTTCTTTCTGGTTTTTCTTACTAAATATTCTACTACAATCATAAGAAAATTCAACTTTGTAAATGTTTGTACTTCCCACATCGCATTTTTTATTGGATATTTTCTTTATTTACATTTGAAATGCTATCCCCTTTTCTAGTTTCCCTCCCTCATGGAAACACCCTATCACATCCTCCTACTCCCTGCCTCTATGAGGGTGTTCTTCCACTGACCCACCCACTCACACCTCCCCACCCTTGATTCCCCTATACTGGGGAATCTATCTAGCCTTCATAGGACCAAGGACCTCTACTTCTATTGATGCATGACAAGGCCATCCTTTGCTACATATCAAGCTGGAGACATGGGTACTCCTTTATTGATGGATTATTCCTTGAGAATTCTGGGGGATCTGGTTGGTTGATATTGTTCTTTCTGTGGGGTTGCAAATCCTTTCAACTCTGTCAATCCTTTTTCTAACTCCTCTATTGGGGACCCTATGCTCAATTCAATGGTAACATTTATTTTTAAAATTACATAGCAAATATGATGAGATTAACACAGAAGGAAAGATGTCACATAAATATTAAAAACAACTCAACACTTTCTTTCTTAAAATTAAAAAAGGGCACCTCAGTTCTCCCTGTATTTATCTGAAACAAAATTACTTTTTGACTCACTGTACAGTGTCCTAAGGCAGCCTCAACCCCTTAGTGACTGACTATATTCAGAAATGAAAAACATGCAGGGACACACTGCCAAATTGGCAAGGATGCTTCCTGTCTGTAAAACATCAGACAAAGTTGCTTTATCTTCAGGCTTCTGTTTCTTTATTGCCAACAAAATAATATAAACTATATAAGAGCTTAGAGTTCTGGTCCTCTGTATTCCACCACTCAAAAATAGTTGAGCAGACTGCTTCTGACCAGCACATTCACCAGCAAAGAAGCTTCTCCAAGGTAGGTACCTGGGAATATGAAGCCCTATACTTTTATATAAAATGTTGCCCAAATGTCAGTGGTAGAAGTTCAGTGAGCTGCTTTTAAGATATTTAAGTTTCATTTCTGTGAAAATAAGTAACTACACAAAACAGTGAGTCATAAAATGTATGATATTTTAAAAATATATGTAAACATTAAAAAATATTCATGTTGACCATGTAGGATAGTGAATCCACCAAAGTCTGCCATTCCCTTTTCTCCTTCCCCTACCTTAGATTTCTTTAACATTCTTAATTATGGGCTGCTCTCAGATGTATTCAGAAAGAGATTTATGTGAAAGTGTATATTTACAACTAATTTTGCATGCTTTTAAGGTTCAAATGAAATATAGCTCAGGAAAAAACTAATGTGTGACACTAGCTCATAATACATACTGAGAAACTGTTCCTAAGATTCTGCAAGGTTGGCATTGTTCAGCTCACATTTTTTTTTAACCTCTATAGCTCTGTTTCTATAATCACAAAAACTCTACTTATAGAAGAGGAAGTGTAAGATATTAGAAAATATAAAAAAGTATTGACTTGATACACAATACTCCTGATTCAGTTTTTCAAGAGAGTTTTGTTTTGTTTTGTTTTGTTTTCTATTCTTTTTTTTTTTTTTATAGAGGTGGGCTCTATAAGTTCCCTCTCCCTACTGTTGGGCATTTCAGCTAAGGTCCCTTTGTGATTCCCAAGATCCTTTTAACTCCCTTTTCTCTGGTGCATTCTAGAGGGTACCCTTAATCTCCTATTTCCTGAGGATTCCTGTTTCCATCTGTCTGTTGACCCTAAGGTCTTCAGTCTTTTTCCATCATCGAATACCCTATCAGGTGACTCTCAATCTTGGCAGACTCATCCTGCCATCCACTTTCCCACCCAGGTTCCCCCTTCCCTCCATACTTGTGATTGCTGTGTCCTCCCTCCTAAGTGAGATTGAGGTGTCCTCACTTGGGCCCTTCTGCCTGCTGACCTTTTTGAGTTCAGTGGATTGTATCTTGTGTATTCTGCACATGTTTTGTCTAATAATCACTAATAAGTACATGCCATCTATGTCCTTTTGGATCTGAGTAGCCTCAATCAGATATTTTCTATATTTTTAGAAATATATTTATTTCTAAATATTTATTAAAAATATTTCTAATATTTTCTAGTTTCATCCATTTTCCTGAAAAAACTGAGTATGTCCTCATTCTTAATAGCTGAGTAGGCTGGATGCTGGAGTGCACAACTTTAATCCCAGCACTTGGAATGCAGAGGCAGGTGGATTTCTGAGTTCGAGGCCAGCCTGGTCTACAGAATGAGTTCCAGGATACCAGGGCTATGCAGAGAAAAAACTGTCTCAAAAAATGAAACTAGCTGAGTAGTATTTCATTGTGTAAATGAACCACATTTTCTGTATACATTCTTCTGTCTTAGGACATGTAGTTTGTTTCCAACTTCTGGCTATCACGAATATGTCTGCTATGAACATAGTGGTACACGTGCCCCTGTGGCATGGTAGGGCATCTTTTTGGTATATAACTTAGGGTATATAATTTTGGTATATCTGGGTCTTCAGATAGCTCTATTTCCAAATTTCTAGGAACATCCAAATTGATTTCCAGAGAGATTGCACAAGTTTGCAGTACCACCAGCAATGGAGGAGCAATCATTTTCTCCACATTCCCTCCAACATGTGTTACCACATGAATTTTTGATCTTAGCCATTCTGATTAGTATAAGGTAGAATCTCAGAGTCATTTTAATTTGCATTTCTCTAATCACTAAGGATTTTGAACATTTCTTTAATTTCTTCTCAGCCATTAGAGATTCCTCAGTTGTGAAATCTCAGTTTAGGTCTATAACCCACTTTTTGATTGTGTCATTTGTTTTTCTTTGGTGATTAGCTTCTTGAGTTATTCATTCATTTTGAATATTGGCCCTCTATCAAATGTGGGATTATTGAAGATTTTTTCCCAATCTTTAGGTTGTTGATTTGTCTTATTGATTATGGCCACATTAAAGCTATCAACAGGGTTGAATAGAGGAGCTGACAGGCCACTGTGTTCACTGGTATAAAAAAGTCCATCTGGCTGGAGAAATTTATCACAACCCTTGAGAAAGCTGAAAGAAATGGACCCAAATACTTCTGTTTGGTTCAGTCATAGTTATGATGAAACACAGTTGATAATATACAGCATATTTGAGAACTTTCATTCTACACAAAATGAGTCACTGTTAACACTCGTCTTTACATTAAATCATGCTTTGATTTTTGCTGTATTTAATAGAAAGACTTCTTATGTATTACTTCTCTTAAAAATGAATGTGTTTAAGTAAATGTAGTAACAACTCAAATATGAGTTTACAGAAACTTGTTGCTATAGAACTGCAAATTTTATTTTTATTAGATATTTTCTTTACTTACATTTCAAATGTTATCCCTTCTCCTTGTTTCTGCTCCAAAAACCCCCTTTCCCCTCCTGCCTCCACAAGCTCACCAACCCACCCACTCCTGCTTGCCTGTCTTCCATTTTCTGTAAACTGGGGTATCCAGCCATCACAGGCCAAGGACCTCTCCTTCCACTGATGACCTCCAAGGCCATCCTCTACTATATATGTGGATGGAGCAATGGGTACCTCCATGGCTCCCTCTTTGGTTGGTGGTTTACTCCCTGCAAACTCTGGGGGTACTGTTTGGTTCATATTGTTGTTCCTTCTATTGTCCTGAAAACCCCTTCGGCTCCTTGGGTTCTTTCTCCAGCTCCTCCACTGTGGACCCTGTGCTTAATCCAATGGTTGGCTAAATAATCCACCTCTGTATTTGTCAGGCATTGGCAGAAGTCTCAAGAGACAGCTATATCAGGATGCTATCAGCAAGAACTTATTGGAATCCAAAATAGTGCCTAGGTTTGGTAGCTGCATATGGGGTAGATCTCCCGGTAGGCATTCTACGGATGGCCTTTACTTCACTTTCTGCTCCACACTTTATCTCTCTAACTCCTCCCATGGGTATTTTGCCCGTTCTTAGAAGGACTAAAGTATCTACACTTTGGTCTTCCTTCTTCTTCAGCTTCACTGGGGTCTGTGAATTGTATCTTGGGTATCCTGAGGTTCTGGGCTAATATCCACTCATCAGTGACTGCATACTATGTGTGTTCTTTTGTGATTGAGTTACCTCACTCAGTATGATATTTTCTAGTTCAGTCCATTTGTCTAAGAATTTCACGAATTCATTTTTTTAAAAGCTTATTAGTAATCTACTATGTAAATGTACCACATTTTTTTAATCCATTCTTCTGTTTTGGGGCTTCTGGGTTCTTTCCAGCTTCTGGCTATTATAAATAAGGCTGCTATGAACATAGTGGAGCACGTGTCCTTATTTCACTTTGACATATCTTCTGAGTATATCGCCATGATTGGTATAGCTGGGTCCTCAGTTAGTTCTATGTCCAGTTTTCTGAGTAATCATGAAACTGCTTTCCAGAGTGGTTGTACCAGCTTGCAATCCTTCCAGCAATGAAGGAGTGTTTCTTTCTTCACATTCTCACCAGCATCTTCTTTCACCAGAGTTTCTCACCTTAGCCATTTTGAATGATGTGAAATGGATTCTCAGGGCTAGTTTGATTTGCATTTCCCTGATGACTAAGGATGTTGAACATTTCTTTAGTTGTTTCTCAGCCATTCAGCATTTTCACTTAGAATTCTTTGTTTAACTCTGTACACACATTTTAATAGAATTATTTGGTTCTCTGGAGTCTAACTTCTTGAGTTCTTTGTATATATTGGATATTAGCCCTCTAAATGATGTAGGTTTCATAAAGATCTTTTTCCCAATATGTTGGTTGCCATTTTGTCCTATTAACGGTGTCCTTTTCCTTGCAGAAGCTTTGCAATTTTATGAGATCCCATTTCACAATTCTTGATCTTATAGCATAGCCTATTAGTGTTCTGTTCAAGAAATTCTTCCCTTTGTGCTCATGTGTTCCAGGATCTTCCTCACTTTCTTTACTATTACTTTCAGTGTATTTAGTTTTATGTGGAGGTCCTAGATCCATGTGCACTTGAGCTTTATACAAGGAGATATGAATAGATTTGCATTGTTCTGAATGATAGCCTCCAGCTGAACCAACACCATTTGTTGTAAATGCTGTCCTTTTCCCACTAGATGGTTTTAGATACTTTTTCAAAGATCAAATTGATCATAGGTATAGAGGCTCATTTCTGGATCTTCAATTCTTTTCCATTGATCTACCTTTCTATAACTGTACTAATACCATGCATTTTTTTATCACAATTGAACTGTAGTATACCTTGAGGTCAGGAATGGTGATTTTGACAGAGGATCTTTTATTTCTGAGATACTTTTCATGACCCTAGGTTTTTTTTTTTCTGTTTCTAACTCTATGAAAAATTGAGGTGGAATTTTGATGGGGATTACACTTAGTCTGTAGATTATTTTAGGCAAGATGGCCAATTTTACTATATTAATCCTGACAATCCATGAGAATAGGAGATGTTTCCATATTCTGAGTTCTTTGATTTCTTTCTTGAGAGGCTTGAAGTTCTTGTCATACAAACTTTTCATTTGCTTAGTTAGAGTTGCACCAACGTACTTTATATTATTTGTGACTATTGTAAAGGGTATTGTTTCCCTAATTTCTTTCTCAGCCTTTTTTATCCTTTGAGTAGAGGAAAGTCACTAATTTGTTTCGAGTTAATTTTTCATCCAGCCACTTTGTCGAAAATGTTTATGAGGTTTAGGAGTTCTTTGGCCGGGCGTGGTGGCACACGCCTTTAATCCCAGCACTCGGGAGGCAGAGGCAGAGGCAGGCGGATTTCTGAGTTTGAGGCCAGCCTGGTCTACAGAGTGAGTTCCAGGACTGCCAAGGAAACAGAGAAACCCTGCCTCGAAAAACCTAAAAAAAAAAAAAAAAAAAAAAAAGGAGTTCTCTGGTAGAATTTTTGGGTCACTTAAGTATACTCTAATATTTTGACTTCTTCTTTTCCATTTTGTATCACGTTGAACTCCTTTTGTAGTCTAATTACTCTGGCTAGGACTTTGAGTACTATATTGACCTGATAGGGAGAAAGTCGGCAGCCTTGTCTAGTCCCTGATATTAGTGGGATTGCTTCAAATTTCTCTCCATTTAGTTTGATGTTGGCTACTGGTATTCTGTATATTGCTTTTACTATGTTTAGGTATGGGTTGTGAATTCCTGATCTTTCCAAGACTTATATCATGAATGGGTTTGCATTTTTTGAATGCTTTCTTCCCATCTAATGAAATGATCATGTGTTTTTCCCCCTCTGAGTTTGTTTATATAGCGGAGTATGTTGATTAATTCCCATCTATTGAACATCTATTCCTGCATTCCTGGAATGAAGCCTACTTGATCATGTTGCATGATCCTTTTGATGTGTTCCTGGAGGTGGTTTGTGAGAATTTTGAGTATATTGCATTGATATAAATAAGAGTAATTGGACTGAAGTCCTCTTTCTCTATTGGGTCTTTGTGTGATTTAGGTATCAGAATAATAGTGTCTTCACACAATGAATTAGGTGGTATTCCTTCTGTTTCTATTTTTGTGGAATAGTTTGAAGAATATTGGTAGTAGGTCTTCTTTGAATTTCTGATAGAACTCTGCACTAAACCCCTCTGGTCTAGGGCTTTATTTCTTTAAGACACTATTAATTACAGCTTCTATTATTTTAGGGATTATGGAACTGTTTAGATAATTTATCTCATCTTGATTTAACTTTGGTACCTGGAATCTGTCTAGAAAATTGTCCATTTCATTCAGATTTTCAAGTTTTGTTGAATATAGTCTTTTGTAGTAGAATCTTCATATTTATTGAATTTCCACGTGTTCTGTTGTCATGTCTCCTTTTCATTTCTGATTTTGTTAATTTGGATACTGTCTCTGAGCCTTCTGGTTAGTGTGGCTAAGTATAGCTATCTTGCAGATTTTCCCAAAGAACCAGCTCCTTGTTTTGTTGATTGTTTGTATACTTATCTCCCTTTCTACTTGGTTGATTTCAGGCCTGAGTTTGATTATTTCCTTACTTCTGCTCCTTTTTTGGGGTGTATTTGCACCTTAATCTGTGTTGATCTACTAGGATGTATGCAATTATTCCAATCTTCCTGTATCTGTTGAGTCCTGTTTTGTGATTGGTTATATACTCAGTCTTGGAGAAGGTACTGTGCGTTGCTGACAAGAAAGTATAGTCTTTAGTATAAAATGTTCTATAGGTACCTGTTAAATCCATTTGGTTCATAACTTCTGTTAGTTTTACTGTGTCTCTGTTTAGTTTCTGTTTCCATGACCTGTTTATTAATGAGAGTGGGGTATTGAAAGCCCCCACTATTATTGTGTGAGGGGCAATGTGTGCTTTGAACTTTAGTAAAGTTTCTTTTATGATTGTGGTTGCCTTTGCATTATGAGCATACATGGTGAGAATTGAGAGTTCATCTTGGTAGATTTTCATTCGTGTATAAAGTGTCCTTCCTTATCTATTTTGATAACTTTAGCTGGAAAGCCAATTTTATTCAATATTAGAATAGCTACTCCAGCTTGTTTCTTGGGACCATTTGCTTGGAAAAATGTTTTCCAGTCTTTTACTCTGAGGTAGTGTCTGTCTTTGCTACTTAGGTGGGTTTCCTGCATGCAGCAAAATGTAGGGTTCTATTTAAGTTTTGAGTCTGAAGTTTATGTCTCTTAATTTGGGGGAACTGAGTCCATTGTTATTAATATAATAATGTTAAAGAATAGTGATTGTTGCTTCCTGTTATTTTTGTTGTTAGAGGTAGAATTATGTTTATGTGGCTACCTTCTTTGGTTTTGTTGAAAAAGTTATTTTCTTGCTTTTTCTATGGTATAGTTTTCTTTCTTGTGTAGGAGATGTACATTCATTATCCTTTGAAGAGCTGTATTTGTAGAAAGATCTTGTGTAAATTTGTTTTGTCATGGAACATCTTGGTTTTTTTCCATCTATGATAATGGAGAGTTTTGTTGGGCATAGTAACCTGGGCTGGCATTTTTGTTTTTAGTGTCTGTATGATGTCTGCCCAGGGTCTTCTGGCTTTCATAGTTTATCTTCAGAAGTCTGGTGTTATTCTTTGGGCTCTGCTTTTTTTTTTTTGGTAGACATATATTTTTTTAATTTTAAATATTTTTTATTACGTAATTTCCTCAATTACATTTCCAATGCTATCCCAAAAGTTCCCCATAACCCCCCCCCCCCCCAACTTCCCTACCTACCCATTCAAATTTTTTTGGCCCTGTCATTCCCCTGTACTGGGGCATATAACGTTTGCAAGTCCAACAGGCCTCTCTTTCCAGTGATGGCCGACTAGGCCTTCTTTTGATACATATGCAGCTAGAGACAAGAGCTCCGGGTTACTGGTTAGTTCATAATGTTGTTCCACCTATAGGGTTGCAGATCCCTTTAGCTCCTTGGGTACTTTTTCTTGCTCCTCCATTGGGAGCCCTGTGATTGATCCAATAGCTGACTGTGAGCATCCACTTCTGTATTTGTTAGGCCCCGGCATAGTTTCACAAGATACAGCTATATCTGGGTTCTTTCAACAAAATCTTGCTACTGTATGCAATGGTGTCAGCGTTTGGAAGCTGATTATGTGATGGATCCCTGGACATGGCAGTCTCTATATGGTCCATCCTTTCATCACAGCTTCAAACTTTGTCTCTGTAACTCCTTCCGTGGGTGTTTTGTTCCCAATTCTAAGAAGGGGCACAGTGTCCACACTTTGGTCTTCATTCTTCTTGAGTTTCATGCTTTTAACAAATTGTATCTTATATCTTGCGTATCCTAAGTTATGGGCTAATATCCACTTATCAGTGAATACATATTGTGTGAGTTCCTTTGTGATTGTGTTACCTCACTCAGGATGATGTCCTCCAGGTCCATCCATTTGCCTAGGAATTTCATAAATTCATTCTTTGTAATAGCTGAGTAGTACTCCATTGTGTAAATGTACCATAATTTCTGTATCCATTCCTCTGTTGAGGGGCATCTGGATTCTTTCCAGCTTCTGGCTATTATAAATAAGGCTGCTATGAACATAGTGGAGCATGTGTCCTTCTTACCAGTTGGGACATCTTCTGGATATATGCTCAGGAGAGGTTTTGCTGGATCCTCAGGTAGTACTATGTCCAATTTTCTAAGGAAATGCCAGACTGATTTCCAGAGTGGTTGTACAAGCTTGCAATCCCACCAACAATGGAGGAGTGTTCCTCTTTCTCCATATCCTTGCCAGCATCTGCTGTCACCTGAATTTCTCCATCTATGATAATGGAGAGTTTTGTTGGGCATAGTAACCTGGGCTGGCATTTTTGTTTTTAGTGTCTGTATGATGTCTGCCCAGGGTCTTCTGGCTTTCATAGTTTATCTTCAGAAGTCTGGTGTAATTCTTTGAGCTCTGCTTTTATATGTTTCCTGACCTTTTTTCCCTTACTGCTTTTAATATTCTTTGTTTGTTTTGTGCATTTGGTGATTTGATTATTATGTGACAGGGGAATTTCTATTCTAGTTCAATCAATTTGGAGCTTTGTATGCCTTATCAAACCTCAAAAATAAAAAGTAGCTCTATCATTTGAGAGTCAAATATTATGAGCTGAACAATGTTATGCCACTAGTAGTGAATCCAACATAAGAATCAGAAAATTATTTTAAGATACATTGTAAAATATACACACTGTGTGTTAGGACATTTTCCAAATAATGCTATTTCATTTAAAAAATAATGATAACAAGTCATTGTGCTAACTTTCAGACTCTAAAAAACGATGAAGCCACTGTATATGGTATTTGGCCTCTGGGTTCTTGTAGGATGCTTCCTGGTGAGTTCAATTTTTCTTTTTTCTACCACAAACCTTCAACTTCTCTTATTAACTATTATATAACATATTGTAACTTTATTTATCAGCTTTTCCTAATATATACAAGATGCAAACTACTGAAGAAATGCCAATCAAGTGCTATGACTCCCAATTTGAAAATATGTTTTTATTTGTCACAGAGATTGTAATAAATCATTAGGAAAATATCAGATAATATCAATATTAATATCAACATCAATATAGGGTTTCCAAAGGGAAACACAAAGATATTCAGCAAAGTCTTCAAGACAGCAAAAATAAAGATGGTGTAAAATATTTTCCTACAGTTTATGCATAGGTAGTTAAAAATAAAATTGTGAATAAACTTACATGCAATGACCAACATTTAAAATGGAATACTATGTATCTACTGTCTGTCATGAGTCAATGAACGAATGGGACATAGAGAGCACTAGTAACATAGTTGTGAAGTGACATCATATAGTCCATCAATATTATGATTAAAAGATATATGACATCAAGGAGGAAAGAGACAAACAGAACTGTGAGGAGTTATGAGGAGTGAATAGGGCATACATGCATGACCTTTACTACAGTGATGCAAAGAAAGGATGGGGTCAGAAGCACAGGAAGATCCTGGGCATCAAGATCTTTAAAGTGGGTATTATGTTAATTGATGTTCATTTTCTGAGGAATGTTTTTGTTCTATATGCATTATTGTTAAAACAATAATGTTTTTTTAAAATTTACTTACTTATCTTTTTACACTCCATATTTTATTCCCACCCCGGGCATCCTCCCACAATTCACATCCCATGCCTTTTCGCCAAGCCAAATGACCACTAAACCCCTGGGGCCTCCAGTCTCTTGAGGGTTAGGCCATTATCTCTGAATGAACACAGACCTGGCATTCCTCTATTGTATGTGTGTTACTTCAGCTGGTGTATGCTGCCTGGTTGGTGGTCCAGTGTTTGAGAGATCTTGGGGGTCCAGAATAATTGAGACTTCTGGTCCTCCTACAGGATTGCCCTTCTCTTCACCTTCCTTCAACATTCCCTGATTCTACAACAGGGGTGAGCAGCTTCTGTCCATTGGTTGGGTGTAAATATCTGCACCTGACTCTTTCAGCTGCTTCTTGGGTCTTCTGTAGTGCTAGTATTGTTCGGTGCCTTGTTGTGAGCACTCCATGGCCTCAGGAATAGTATCAGGCCCTGGGACCTCTCCTCAAGCTGGATCCCACTTTGTGCTTGTTTCTATTCCTGCTGTTCTTTTTTTCAAATTTTTATTAGATATATTCTTTTATTTATTTTATTAGATATATTCTTCATTTACATTTCAAATGCTATCCCCTTTCCTAATTTCCTCTCTGAAAGTCCCCTATACTCTCCCCCTGCACTGCTCTCCAACCCACCCACTCCTGCTTCCTGACCATGCCATTCCCCTGTAATAGGGCATATAATCTTCGCAAGACCAAGGGACTTTCCTCCCATTAATGGCTGACAAGGCCATCCTCTGCTACACATGAAACGAGAGCCACAAGCTCTGTGGGAGGTAGGGTAGTGGTTAGTTCATATTGTTGTTCCACCTATAGGGTTGCGGACCCCTTTAGCTCCTTGGGTATTTTGTCTAGCTCCTTCATTGGGAACACTGTGTTCCAGACAAAAACAATTATGAGTCAGAGTGGTGACTGTGGGATGGCCCTTCTCTCCCTCATTTGCTGCCCTGTCATCCTGCTGGAGGTGAGCTCTATAAGTTCCCTCTCCATACTGTCGGTCATTCATCTGTGGTACCTCCCTTTGAGTCCTGAGAGTCTCTCACCTCCCTTGTCTCTGGTACATTCTGGACGGTCCCTCCAACCTCATATCTCCTGAGGTTGCCTGTTCCCATTGTTTCTGATGGCCCTGAGGGCTTCAGTCTTCTCCCTCACCCAATACCAGATCATGGTCCCCTCTACCTTGCATAAAGCACAAGTCCAAGTGGATCAAGGACCTCAACATAAAACCAGATATAATGTACTGAATTTAACAGAACAGGAAGTGGTAAAGAGCCTGTAACTCATCAGCACAGGGGGAAATTTCCTAAACAAAACCTCCAGTGGCTCATGCTCTAAGATCAAGAATTGATAAATGGGACCTCATGAAACTAGAAAGTTTGTGTAAGGCAGAAGGCATTGTCAGTAAGACAAATCAGCAACCCACAGATAGGGAAAATATCTTACTAAATCCATGTTTGACAGAGGGCTAATATCCAAAATAAATAAAGAACTCAAGAAGCTAAGCACCAAAGAAAAACAAACAAACAGATCAAAACATAGGGTATAGACATTAACTGAGATTTCACAACTGAGGAATCTCTAATGACTGAGAAGCACATAAAGAAATATTCAAAATCCTTAGTTATTAGAGAAATGCAATTCAAAATGGCACTGAGATTCCACCTTACACCAATCAGTTCAGATTTTGTAAAAACTCATTTTAATGATACAAATAAAACACAGAAAAGATGAGGCATGGTGAGAGCAGGCCAAACAGAACAAAAGCAAACCTCTGGGATGGTGTTGGGTGATTGTACACAGGTTTGTCTATGTACTAAATGAAGTGTGCTACTTAAATGAAGTAACATAAAGTTACAGAGTTAAAACAAAAATAAAAAACAAAACAAAATAAAACAGAACAAAAAGCAGGCAAGTCTCCTAGTCAACATGTACAAGTCATTCTCTTACATTACACTCTGCATGGCATAGCCTCTTGGTGAACTAAAGGAGGATCTGCAAGTAAATATGATAGCTCAGACTGAGATAGAAAATTGAGAAAAATTAAGTTGGTGTCAACATGGAATGTTAAAAGCCTCTCCAAAACTGGAGAGGGCAGACCAAAGAAACTTGACAAGATTACAAGGCAGTGTCTTAGGATTCAAACGTCTGGCCATGAAAGGTCCATGACATCTTCTACCAAAGCTCAAAAAATTGACCATGAAAGGCCAAGTTTTAGGGTTAGACTGTATACTGAGGATGTTTTATTCTACCTTTATTCCTTCAATAATCCATAGCACCTATATTACATAGCATTCATATTACCATGGCAAAGATTGTTTAATGTATGTGTGGACCTACAGATGTTAAAATGAAATTGTACATCATCATAAAATGTGATAAAAAAGGGACATGTTTTAAGGGTTAACCTAAACTTTGAAATGGCTGAAGGCAATGAGTCTGATGACAAATTAGGGAAATAACTCAGCAAATAAGTGAATAAATAGATGAGTATATTCTCCAAAATATCAGCTCTAGACCAGCTTGACTTAGGATCAGCAACACAGGCACAAGAGCACATACTGTCCCTCTGGTTAACATGGCCCATTGTGTTCTATAGTCTCTGAAATCATTTCAGAGACTTCCCTACAAGTGATGCAATTCTACACCTTTCATCTATCCAAAGCACTCCAACTTTCTAAAACATTTTTTCCCTAAACACTTTTCAGCTGTGTTTATTTTTAATGCTGATCCAAAGGAAAAATGTGCTCTGAATAGGACTCAGGCATAGTTATCATTATTACAAACACAGTCTTATGACTCTAGGAGCTGGAAACATGTATGACTATCATTTTCCAAGGGGATAAAAAACAGAGATTTCTTTAATCATTCTGGTGGTACATAATACAACCACATCATTTTCAATACACAGACAACTATTCAGCATCTCTGGGGCCTATATTTGAAACACCTTGTATTGTAACTACTCAGTCGCTATAGTCACATGCAACACATCTGGGCCTCCCTGATGCTAGGCTAAACATTTCTTTCTTTATTCTTATTTGTTTATCTATCTATCTATCTATCTATCTATCTATCTATCTATCTATCTATCTATCTATCTATCTATCTATCTATGTATCTATCTATCTATCTATCTATCTATCTATCTATCTATCTATCTATCTATCTATCTATCTATCTATCTATGTATGTATCTATCTATCTATCTATCTATCTATCTATCTATCTATCTATCTATCTATCTATCTATCTATTTTATACTCTTATTTTATTCCCCATGACTTCCATCCAACAGTACCACATCCCATACCTGCTCTTTTTTTTATTAGATATTTTCTTCATTTACATTTGAAATGCTATCCAAAAAGTCCCCTATACACTCCTCTCACCCTGCTCCCCAACCCAGCCACTCCCAATTCCTGGACCTGGCATTCCCCTGTACTGGGGCATACAACCTTCAACAGACCAAGGACCTCTCATCCCAATGATGGCCAACTACGCCATCCTCTGCTACCTATTCAGCTAGACACATGAGCTCTGGGAGTACTAGTTAGTTCATATTCTTGTTCCTCCTATAGGGTTGCAGATTCCTTCAGCTCCTTGAGTACTTTCTCTAGCTTTTAAATTAGGGGCCCTGTGTTCCATCTAATAGATGACTGTGAGCATCCTCTTCTGTATTTTCCAAGCACTGGCATAGCCTCACAAAAGACAGCTATATCAGGGTCCTGTCAGCAAAAACTTGCTGGCATATGGAATAGTGTCTGGGTTGGTGGCTGTTTATGTGATGGATTCTCCAGGTGGGGCTGTCTCTGGATGGTCTTCCTTCCATCTCAGCTCCACATGTTGTCTCTATAACTCATACCATGGGTATTTTGTTCTGCATTCTAAGGAGGAACAAAGTATCCACACTTTGGTCTTCCATCTTCATGAGTTTCAAATGTTTTGCAAATACTATCTTGGATATTCAAGGTTTTTGGGCTAATATCCACTTATCAGTGAGTGCATATCATGTGTGTTCTTTGTGACTAAGTTATCTCACTCAGGATGATATCTTCCAAATCTATCCATTTGCCTAGGAATTTCATAAATTCAACGTTTTGAATTGCTGATTAGTACTCCATTGTGTAAATGTAAGACATTTTCTGCATCCATTCCTCTGTTGAGGGACATCTGGATTCTTTCTACCTCTGACTATTATAATTAAGGCTGCTATGAACATCGTGAAGCATGTGTCCTTATTACAAGTTGAAACATCTGGGTATATGCCCAGGAGTGGTATAGCTGGATCTTCTAGTAGTACTATGCCCAATATTCTGAGGAAACACAGACTGATTGTCAGAGTAGTCCAGCTTGCAATCCCACCAGCAATGGAGGAAAGTTCTTCTTTCTACACATCCTCACCAGCATCTGCTGTTACCTGAATTTTTCATCCTAGCCATTCTGACTTGTGTGAGGTTAAATCTCAAGGCTGTTTTGATTTGCATTTCCATGATGATTAAGGATGTTGAACATTTTTTCAGGTGCCTCTCAGCCATTCGGTATTTCTCAGTTGAGAATTCCTTGTTTAGCTCTGTACCCCATTTTCAATGGGGTTATTTGATTTTCTAGAGTCCAGCTTCTTGAGTTCTTTGTATATATTTGATATTAGTCCCCTATATGATTTAGGATTGGTAAAGATCCTTTCACAATCTGCTGGTGGCCATTTTGTCTTATTGACAGTGTCTTTTGCTTTACAGTAGTTTTGCAATTTTATGAGGTCCCATTTGTCATTCCCAATCGTACCAGACAAGCCATTGTTGTGCTGTTCAGGAATTTTCCCCCTGTTCCCATATCTTTGAGGCTTTCCCCCACTTTCTCCTCTATAAGTTTTAGTTTCTCTGGTTTTATGTGTAGTTCATTGATCCACTTATACTTGAACTTTCTACCAGGAGAAACAAATGTACCAACTCCCATTCTTCTACATGATAACTGCCAGGATAGGTCAGCAGTATTTGTTAAAATAGCTGTCTTTTTCCACTGGATGGTTTTAGTTTCTTTGTCAAAGATTAATGGACCCTAGTAGTGTGGGTTCATTTCTGGGTCTTCAATTCTAACCATTGATATATTTGTCTGTCCCTGTACTAGTATCATGCACTTTTTCTCATAGTTGCACTGTAGTACAGCCTAAGGTCAGGCATAGTGACTCCACCAGAGGTTTTTTTTTTTGGGGGGGGGGTTGTTGTTGCTTTTTGGGGTTTCTTTTTTTTTGTTTTTTTTTGTTTTATTTTATTGTTGAGAATAGTTTTTGTTATCCTAGATTTTTCGTTATTCCAGTTGAATTTGCAAATTTATCTTTCTAATTCATTGAAGAATTGAGTTGGGATTTCAATGGGGATTGCATTGATTCTGTAGATTGCTTTTGGCAGGATGGCCATTTTGACTATATTAATCCAGCCAATGCCTGAGCATGGAAGATCTTTCCATCTTCTTCACCTACTTCAATTTCTTTCTCCAGAGACTTGAAGTTTTTTCATACAGATCATTTGCTTCCTTAGTTAGAGTCACACCAAAGTATTTTATATTATTTGTGACTATTTTGAAGGGTATTGTTTCCATAATTTCTTTATAAGCCCATTTATCCTTTGTATAGAGAAAGGCCACTGATTTGTTTGAGTTAATATTATAGCCATCCACTGTACTGAAGCAGTTTATCAGGTTTAGGAGTTCTCCTGTGTAATTTTTAGGGTCACTTATATATACTATCATGTCATCTGCAAATAGTGACATTTTTACTTCTTCCTTTCCAAATTGTATCCCCTTGATCTCCTTTTGTTGTCGAATTGTTCTGGCTAGGACTTCAAGTACTATATTGAATAAGTAGGGCAGCCTTTTCTAGTCCCTGATTTTGGTGGGATTGCTGCCATCTTCTCTTCATTTAGTTTGATATTGGCTACTGGTTTGCTGTATATTGCTTATATTATGTTTAGGTATGGGCCTTGAATTCCTGATCCTTCCAAGACTTTTATCATGAAGAGGTGTTGAATTTTGTCAAATGTTTCTCAACATATCAGAAGATGGTCATGTGGTTTTTGTCTTTGCGTTTGTTTATAAACTCGATCAAATTGATGAATTTCCATATATTATACCATTCCTTCATCCCTAAGAAGAAGCCTACTTGGTCATTATGGATGTTCATTTTGATGTGTTCTTGGGTTCAGTTTACGAGGATTTTGTTGAGTATATTTGCATCGATACTCATAAGGGAAATTGGTCTGAAGTTCTCTTTCTTTGTTGGATCATTGTGTGGCTTAGGTATCAGAGTAATTGTGGCTTCCTAGAATGGATTGGGTAGAGTACCTTTTGTTTCTATTTTGTGGAATAGTTTGAAGAGAATTAGAATCAGGTCTTCTTTGAATGTATAATAGAACTCTACACTAAACCTATCTGGTCCTGGGCTTTATTTGTTTGGGAAACCATTAATGGCTGATTTTTTACTTTAGAGGAAATGGGACTGTCTAGATCGTTAATCTGATCCTTATTTAACTTTGATACCTGGTATCTGTCTAGGAAATTGTCCATTTCATTCAGGTTTTCCAGTTTTGTTGAGTATAGCCTTTTGTAGTAGGATCTGATGTTGTTTTGGATTTCTTCAGGTTCTCCTTTTGAATTTCTGATTTTGTTAATTAGGATACTGTCCCTGTGCCCTCTAGTTAGTATAGCTA
This sequence comes from Mus caroli, assembly GCF_978045245.1. Taxonomy (NCBI): domain Eukaryota; kingdom Metazoa; phylum Chordata; class Mammalia; order Rodentia; family Muridae; genus Mus; species Mus caroli. Next base: position 91,854,052 of record NW_028227259.1, on the reverse strand, counting down.
AGGGTTTATCTATCTTGTTGATTTTCTCAAAGAACCAGCTCCTAGTTTGGATGATTTTTTTTTTATATATATTTCTTTTTTTTTCTACTTAGTTGATTTCAGCCCTAAGTTTGATTGTTCTGTGCCATTTATACCTCTTGTGTGAATTTGCTTTCTTTTGTTCTAGAGCTTTTTAATGTGCTATTAAACTGCTAGTGTATGCTCTCTCTAGTGTCTTTTTGGCAGCATTCAGATCTATTAGTTTTCCTTTTAGGACTGCTTTCATTGTGTCCCTTAAGTTTGGCTATGTTGTGGCTTCATTTACATTAAACCCTAAAAGTCTTTAATCTCCTTCTTTATTTCTTCCCTGACAAAGCTATCATTGAGTAACGTGTTGTTCAAAGATAATGTTGGGTTTCTTTTATTTATGTTTTTATTAAAGATAAGATTTATTCCATGGTAATCTGATAGGATATATGGGATAATTTCAATATGTTTTTATCTGTTGAGGCCTGTTTTGTGGCCAATTATATGGTCATTTTTGGAGAAGATTCAAAGAGGTGGTGAGAAGAAGGTATATCCTTTTTTTTAGGATAAAATGTTCTGTAGATATCTGTTAAATCCATTTGTTTCATAACTTCTGTTAGTTTCAATGTTTCTCTGTTTGATGTCTGTTTCCAGGATATGTCCTTTGATGAGAGTGGGGTGTTGAAGTCTCCCACTATTATTGTGTGAGGTGCAATGTGTGCTTTGAACTTTACTAAAGTTTACTTAATGAATGTGGCTGTCCTTGTATTTGGAGCATAGATATTCAGAATTTATAGTTCATCTTGGAAGATTTTTCCCTTTGATGTGTATGAAGTACCCCTACTTGTCTTTTTTGTTAACTTTGGGTTAGAGGTTGATTTTATTCGATATTAGAATGGCTACTTCAGCTTCTTTCTTCAGAACATTTGCTTGGAAATTGTTTTCCAGCCTTTTACTCTGAGGTAGTGTCTGTTTTTGTCCCTGAGGTGGGTTTCATGTATTCTGTAAAATGTTGGTTCCTATTTATGTAGCCAATCTATTAGCCTATGACATTTTATTGGTGAATTGAGTCCATTGATATTAAGAGATATTAAGGAAAATAATTTCTACTTGCTGTTATTTTTGTTCTTAGAGTTGGGGTTCTGTTCTTGCAGCTATCTTCTTTTAGGTTTGTTGAAGAATTATTTTCTTGCTTTTCCTAGGGTGTCATTTCCCTCCTTGTGTTGGAGTTTTCCCTTTATTTTCCTTTTAAGGGCTGGATTCATGGAAAGATATTGTGTGAATTTGGTTTTCTCATGGAATTCTTTGGTTTCTCCAAGTATTGTAATTGACAATTTTGCTGGGTATAGTAGCCTCGGCTGGCATTTGTGTTCTTTTAGTGTCTGTATAGCATCTGTTCAGGATCATAGCCACCATCCAACAGTACCACATCCCATACATCCTCTTAACTCCCCTGTCTTGATGTGGATGTCCCCACATCTTACCCCTCCTGACTATAAATTCCCTGGGCCTCCAGTCTCTTGAGGGTTAGGTATATCACCCCTGAATGAATACACCTGTAATTGTTCTCTTATATGTGTGTTGGGGACCTCATAGAAGCTGGTTTTTGCTGCCTGTTTGGTGGTCCAGTTTTTCATAGATCTCAGGGGTCCAGATTAATAGTTAATCCTGGTCCTCCTACAGGACTTTTACTTCAAGGATTTTCAATAAATATATTTTGCTGGAAAATAAATTACCACAAAATAGGACTCTGTTGACCCTTGGTGTCAAAGCATAGTTTACACTTGCCATAAACAGGTCCTTTTCTCAAGTAACTCAAGAGGCAGAACAGGAACCTGAAAGGCAGCTCCATCCTCATCCCAAGGACATCCTTTTCACAATTCATAAAATTCCATCCTGTATCATAGTGATGAGTATCCCAAATTTGGTTTATTAATATTTAATGAACAAGAAGTAACAAGCTTCTGAGTGGGATTTCATATCCTAATTCAATGGATTTACCTTGACCTTACATTAATCTTCCTAAACCCTGACCCTCAGACATACTGGAATATGTGTACTCAGTACCATTTTTTTTTTTTAATTTCTATTGAATCTCCACTAGTTTACTGAAAGTTGATTTATTTTATTTAATTTTATTTTATTTTTAATTTTAAATATTTTTATTACATATTTTCCTCAATTACATTTCCAATGCTATCCCAAAAGTCCCCCATAGCGCCCCCCACTTCCCTACCCACTCATTCCCATTCTTTTGGCCCTGGCATTCCCCTATATTGGGGCATATAAAGTTTGCAAGTCCAATGGGCCTCTCTTTCCATTGATGGCCGACTAGGCCATCTTTCGATACATATGCAGCTAGAGACAAGAGCTCCGGGGTTCTGGCTAGTACATCATGTTGTTCCAACAATAGGGTTGCAGATCCCTTTAGCTCCTTGGGTACTTTCTCTAGCTTCTCCATTGGGAGCCCTGTGATACATCCAATAGCTGACTGTGAGCATCCACTCCTGTGTTTGCTAGGCCCCTGCATAGTCTCACAAGAGACAGCTATATATGGGTCCTTTCAGCAAAATCTTGCTAGTGTATGCAATGGTGTCAGCATTTAGAAGCTGATTATGGGATGGATCCCTGGATAAGGCAGTCTCTAGATGGTCCATCCTTTCATCACAGCTCTAAACTTTGTCTCTGTAACTCCTTCCATGGGTGTTTTGTTCCCAATTCTAAGAAGGGGCACAGTGTCCACATTTTGGTCTTCATTCTTCTTGGGTTTCATGCGTTTAGCAAATTGTATCTTATATCTTGGGTATCCTAAGTTTTGGGCTAATATCCACTTATCAGTGAATACATATTGTGTGAGTTCGTTTGTGATTGTGTTACGTCACTCAAGATGATGCCCTCCAGGTCCATCCATTTGGCTAGGAATTTCATAAATTCATTCTTTGTAATAGCTGAGTAGTACTCCATTGTGTAAATGTACCATAATTTCTGTATCCATTCCTCTGTTGAGGGACATCTGTGTTCTTTCCAGCTTCTGGCTATTATAAATAGGGCTGCTAAGAACATAGTGGAGCATGTGTCCTTCTTACCGGTCGGGACATCTTCTGGATATATGCCAGGAGAGGTATTGCTGGATCCTCCGGTAGTACTATGTCCAATTTTCTGAGGAACCACCAGACTGATTTCCAGAGTGGTTGTACAAGCTTGCAATCCCACCAACAATGGAGGAGTGTTCCTCTTTCTCCACATCCTCGCCAGCATCTGCTGTCACCTGAATTTTTGATCTTAGCCATTCTGACTGGTGTGAGGTGGAATCTCAGGGTTGTTTTGATTTGCATTTCCCTGATGATTAAGGATGTTGAACATTTTTTCAGGTGCTTCTCTGCCATTCGGTATTCTTCAGGTGAGAATTCTTTGTTCAATTCTGAGCCCCATTTTTTAATGGGGTTATTTGACTTTCTGGAGTCCACCTTCTTGAGTTCCTTATATATATTGGATATTAGACCCTTATCTGATTTAGGATAGGTAAAGATCCTTTCCCAATCTGTTGGTGTTTTTTTTTTTCTTATTGATGGTGTCTTTTGCCTTGCAGAAGCTTTGCATTTTCATGAGGTCCCACTTGTCAATTCTCGATCTTACAGCACAAGCCATTGCTGTTCTATTCAAGAATTTTTCCCCTGTGCCCATATCTTCAAGGCTTTTCCCCACTTTCTCCTCTATAAGTTTCAGTGTCTCTGGTTTTATGTGAAGTTCCTTGATCCACTTAGACTTGACCTTAGTACAAGGAGATAGGAATGGATCGATTCACATTCTTCTACATGATAACAACCAGTTGTGCCAGCACCAGTTGTTGAAAATGCTGTCTTTCTTCCACTGGATGGTTTTAGCTCCCTTGTCGAAGATCAAGTGACCATAGGTGTGTGGGTTCATTTCTGGGTCTTCAATTCTATTCCATTGGTCTATTTGTCTGTCACTATAGCAGTACCACGCAGTTTTTATCACAATTGCTCTGTAGGAAAGGTTTAGGTCTGGCATGGTGATTCCACCAGAGGTTCTTTTATCCTTGAAAAGAGTTTTTGCTATCCTAGGTTTTTTGTTATTCCAGATGAATTAGCAGATTGCACTTTCTAATTCGTTGTAGAATTGAGTTGGAATTTTGATGGGGATTGCATTGAATCTGTAGATTGCTTTTGGCAAGATAGCCATTTTTAAAATGTTGATCCTGCCAATCCATGAACATGGGAGATCTTTCCATCTTCTGAGATCTTCTAGAATTTCTTTCTTCAGAGACTTGAAGTTTTTATTATACAGAACTTTCACTTCCTTAGTTAGAGTCACGCCAAGATATTTTATATTATTTGTGACTATTGAGAAGGGTGTTGTTTCCCTAATTTCTTTCTCAGCCTGTTTATTCTTTGTGTAGAGAAAGGCCATTGATTTGTTTGAGTTAATTTTATATCCAGCTACTCCACCGAAGCTGTTTATCAGGTTTAGGAGTTCTCTGGTGGAATTTTTAGGGTCACTTATATATACTAACATATCATCTGCAAAAAGTGATATTTTGACTTCATCTTTTCCAATTTGTATCCCTTTGATCTCCTTTTGTTGTCGAATTGCTCTGGCTAGGACTTCAAGTACTATGTTGAACAGGTATGGAGAAAGTGGACAGCCTTGTCTAGTCCCTGATTTTAGAGGGATTGCTTCAAGCTTCTCACCATTTACTTTGATGTTGGCTACTGGTTTGCTGTAGATTGCTTTTATCATGTTTAGGTATGGGCCTTGAATTCCTGATCTTTCCAAGACTTTTATCATGGATGGGTGTTGGATCTTGTCAAATGCTTTTTCTGCATCTACCGAGATGACCATGTGGTTTTTGTCTTTGAGTTTGTTTATATACTGGATTACGTTGATGGATTTCCGTATATTGAACCATCCCTGCATCCCTGGGATGAAACCTACTTGGTCAGGATGGATGATTGTTTTGATGTGTTCTTGGATTCGGTTAGCAAGAACTTTATTGAGGATTTTTGCATCAATATTCATAAGGGATATTGGTCTGAAGTTTTCTATCTTTGTTGGGTCTTTTTGTGGTTTAGGTATCAGAGTAATTGTGGCTTCATAGAATGAGTTGGGTAGAGTACCTTCTGTTTCTATTTTGTGGAATAGTTTGTGAAGAACTGGGATTAGATCTTCTTTGAAGGTCTGATAGAACTCTGCACTAAACCCATCTGGTCCTGGGCTTTTTTTGGTTGGGAGACTATTAATGACTGCTTCTATTTCTTTGGGGGATATAGGGCTGTTTAGATCATTAACCGGATCTTGGTTCAACTTTGCTACCTGGTATCTGTCTAGGAACTTCTCCATTTAATTCAGGTTCTCCAGTTTTGTTGAGTATAGCCTTTGGTAGAAGGATCTGATGGTGTTTTGGATGTCTTCAGGATCTGTTGTTATGTCTCCTTTTTCATTTCTGATTTTGTTAATTAGAATGCTTTCCCTGTGCCCTCTAGTGAGTCTGGCTAAGGGTTTATCTATCTTGTTGATTTTTTCAAAGAACTAGCTCCTTGATTGGTTGATTCTTTGATTAGTTCTTCTTGTTTCCACTTGATTGATTTTGCCCCTGAGTTTGATTATTTCCTGCCGTCTACTCCTTTTGGGTGAATTTGCTTACTTTTGTTCTAGTGCTTTTAGGTGTGTTGTCAAGTTGCGAATGTGTGCTCTTCCTAGTTTCTTTTTGGAGGCACTCAGAGCTATGAGTTTTCCTTTTAGAAATGCTTTCATTGCGTCCCATAAGTTTGGGTATGTTGTGGCTTCATTTTCATTGAACTCTAAAAAGTCCTTAATTTCTTTCTTTATTCCTTCCTTGACCAAGGTATCATTGAGAAGAGTGTTGTTCAGTTTCCACGTGAAGGTTGACTTTCTATTATTTATTTTGTTATTGAAGATCAGCCTTAGTCCATGGTGATCTGATAGGATGCATGGGACAATTTCAATATTTTTGTATCTGTTGAGGCCTGTTTTGTGACCAATTATGTGGTCAATTTTGGAGAAGGTACCAAGAGGTGCGGAGAAGAAGGTATATCCTTTTGTTTTAGGGTAAAATGTTCTTAGATATCTGCCAGATCCATTTGATCCATAACTTCTGTTAGTTTCACTGTGTCCCTGTTTAGTTTCTGTTTCCATGATCTGTCCATTGGTGAAAGTGGTGTGTTGAAGTCTCCCACTATTATTGTATGAGGTGCAATGTGTGCTTTAAGATTTACTAAAGTTTCTTTAATGAATGAGGCTGCCTTTGTATTTGGAGCATAGATATTCAGGATTGATAGTTTTTCTTGGAGGATTTTACCTTTGATGAGTATGAAGTGCCTCTCCCTGTCTTTTTTGATGACTTTGGGTTGGAAGTTAATCTTATCAGATATTAGAATGGCTACTCCAGCTTGTTTCTTTATACCATTTGCTTGGAAAATTGTTTTCCAGCCTTTCACTCTGAGGTAGTGTCTATCTTTTTCTCTGAGATGAGTTTCCTGTAAGCAGCAAATGTTGGGTCTTGTTTGTGTAGCCAGTTTGTTAGTCTATGTCTTTATATCGGGGAGTTGAGTCCACTGATATTAAGAGATATTAAGGAAAAGTAATTGTTGTTTCCTGTTATTTTTGTTGTTAAAGTTGGCATTCCGTTCTTGTGGCTGTCTTCTTTTAGGTTTGTTGAGAGATTACCTTCTTGTTGTTTCTAGGGCGTGGTTCCCGTCCTTGTATTGCTTTTTTTCTGTTATTATCCTTTGAAGGGCTGGATTTGTGGAGAGATAATGTGTGAATTTGGTTTTGTCGTGGAATACTTTGGTTTCTCCATCTATGTTAATTGAGAGTTTGGCTGGGTATAGTAGCCTGGGCTGGAATTTGTGTTCTTTTAGTGTCTGTATAACATCTGTCCAGGATATTCTGGCTTTCATAGTCTCTGGTGAAAAATCTGATGTAATTCTGATAGGCTTGCCTCTATATGTTACTTGGCCTTTTTCTCTTACTGCTTTTAGTATTCTATCTTTATTTAGTGCATTTGTTGTTCTGATTATTATGTGTCGGGAGGTATTTCTTTTCTGGTCCAGCCTATTTGGAGTTCTGTAGGCTTCTTGTATGTTCATGGGCATCTCTTTCTTTAGATTTGGGAAGTTTTCCTCTATAATTTTGTTGAAGATGTTTGCTGGTCCTTTGAGTTGAAAATCTTCATTCTCATCCACTCCTATTATCCGTAGGTTTGGTCTTCTCATTGTGTCCTGTATTTCCTCGATGTTTTGAGTTAGGACCTTTTTGCATTTTCCATTTTCCTTGATTGTTGTGCCGATGTTCTCTATGGAATCTTCTGCACCTGAGATTCTCTCTTCCATCTCTTGTATTCTGTTGCTGATGCTCGCATCTATGGTTCCAGATTTCTTTCCTAGGGTTTCTATCTCCAGTGTTGCCTCATTTTGGGTTTTCTTTATTGTGTCTACTTTTCTTTTTAGGTCTAGTATGGTTTTGTTCATTTCCATCATCTGATTGGATGTGTTTTCCTGTTTTTCTTTAAGGACTTGTAACTCTTTAGCCATGTTCTCCTGTAGTTCTTTAAAGTTCTTCTTGATGTCCTCTACCATTATCATGAGATATGCTTTTAAATCCAGGTCTAGCTTTTCAGGTGTGTTGGGGTGCCCTGGACTGGGCGAAGTGGGAGTGCTGGGTCCTGATGATGGTGAGTGGTCTTGGTTTCTGTTAGTAAGATTCTTATGTTTACCTCTCGCCATCTGGTAATCTCTGGAGTTGTCATAGTTCTCTCTGTTCAGAGGTTGTTCTTCTGGTGATTCTGAGTATCGTCTTTCAGCAGACCTGGGAGCCAGGGTCTCCTCTCTGAGTTTCAGTGGTTAGAGCACTCCCTGCTGACAAGCTTTCCTCTTAAAGGGAAGGTGTACAGATATCTGGCGTTTGGACCTCCTCCTGGCCTAAGAAGAAGGCCGAAAACAGGACCTTTCCCAGATGCTGTGTTGCTTTGGCAGGTCACAGAAGCTGTCAGCTTCTGTGGTGCACACTCTCAGCTGTGCAGACTAAGTTCCTAAGTTCGGTGGAGTCCTGGATACAAGATGTGCTCCCTGCTCCTGAGGCAGAGGGCTCCTGTGCAGGGCAGACCACTGTCTTCCAGCTGGGAGGGTGCCGGATGTCTGTGGCCCCAAAAGGGTGCTGCCTCAGCGGCTCTGTGGCTCCCGCCTGTCCCAGAAGCTGTCTGCCTCTGTGGTCCTCACTCTCACCTGTGCAGACTAAGTTCGGTGGAGTCCTGGAGCCAAGATGGCGCTCCCTGCAGGGTGGATCACTGTCCTCCGGCTGGGAGGGTGCCGGATGTCTGCGGCCCCAAAAGCGTGCTGCCTCAGTGGCTCTGTGGCTCCCGCCTGTCCCAGAAGCTGTCTGCCTCTGTGGTCCTCACTCTCACCTATGCAGACTAAGTTCGTTGGAGTCCTGGAGCCAAGATGGGGCTCCTTGCAGGGTGGACCTCTGTCCTCCAGCTGGGAGGGTGCCGAATGTCTGCGGCCCAAAAAGGGTGCTGCCTCAGCAGCTCTGTGGCTCCCGCCTGTCCCAGAAGCTGTCTGCCTCTGTGGTCCTCACTCTCACCTGTGCAGGTTAAGTTCGGCGGAGTCCTGGAGCCAAGATGGCGCTCCCTGCAGGGCGGACTACTGTCCTCCGACTGGGAGGGTGCCGGATGTCTGCGGCCCCAAAAGGGTGCTTCCTCAGTGGCTCTGTGGCTCCCGCCTGTCCCAGAAGCTGTCTGCCTCTGTGGTCCTCACTCTCACCTGTGCAGGTTAAGTTCGGTGGAGTCCTGGAGCCAAGATGGCGCTCCCTGCAGGGCGGATCACTGTCCTCCAGCTGGGAGGGTGCCGGATGTCTGCGGCCCCAAAAGGGTGCTGCCTCAGCGGCTCTGTGGCTCCCGCCTGTCCCAGAAGCTGTCTGCCTCTGTGGTCCTCACTCTCACCTGTGCAGACTAAGTTCGGCTGAGTCCCGGAGCCAAGATGGCGCTCCCTGCAGGGTGGACCTCTGTCCTCCGGCTGGGCGATTTTTTTTTTTTAATTTTAAAATAAATATAATAAGAAATTTTCAGAATCACAAGTAGAACTGGAAAATGTAGCAAGCACAGTAACCTATGCTCAAAGGCAAATACCATGTATTCTCTCTCACTCACTGGACTGTAATGTCAATGATTATATCAAATTCAGAATAATTATGTGCAAAGGCCAAGACAGCAGATAGAGGCATTGAGAAGCAAACCTGGTCTTTGAAGATCATAAGCCACAGGCCACTCTGATCTTATGTGTCCTAACTTCCATATGCTTCTCTCCAGTACAAGAACCTTTATTATATGTCAAAATACTTTTGTCTGCAACATTAAATCTCTAACTTTGTCTACTTCTAGTGTTAGAGAATCTTTTAAAAGCCCATGGCTGATAACCCCAGGCCAGCCCATGTCTTAGAAGAGCAGATCTCTTTAAGCCGTCTACAATTACACCTTGCTCAGAAAGCGAATATGCTAATAATTCTCTCTGAAATATCTAATTTAAAATTGTTTATGTCCTTCCATCCACAGTCTGGTGAGTGTCACAGAGCACCCAGAAGACACCCTGATCGTAGAAGAACACAAGCTTCTTCAACTCACCAGCCCAACTCCTACTCACCAGCTTCAACTCCTCAGCCCAATCCCAATCATGTACAATCTGGTGTACCACCCTGTTTAGCCACTAGTTCAGGAACTCTGGAGCCAAGTTCTTATACCCTTGATATTCCTGGCATTCAAATAATATTACAACCTCCACCTATTTTTATTGAAATTCCTGGTTCTATTTCAAACGTAGTTTCAGATCCTAGCCCTCAAAGAAATCCTCCCAACCAAACTCCTCCCACAGTAAAAGCAAATACAAACGAGGACCAATAACTGTATAACTACTGCTAAAGCTCCAAATTCCACTGATACTTTTTGATGATACTGGAAAATAATGAATTCCTTTTTTCAGTCAAGACAGCATAAACCAAAGCACTGTGGAATTTTGGGTGATATGCCTCAAAGGTTTAAGAAACACCCTTTACCAAGCATTATACAAAATGAAAATAAAAAGATGAGTAGCATTATAAAGCATCTACTGTTTTCCTCATTGTGACTATCTTATTTATTAATGTGCTATTTGCATAAATTTAAACTTTCCAGAAACCTAACCTTATTCCAGAAGGCATAGTGTTCTTTAGCGGAAATATGACTGCAACTTACAATCATGAAAACAGATGAAAAACAATAATAGTACAACCACCAAGTTCTATAATTAAAATGTCCCCTTCAGTGTCATCCATCTAATAATTATTAATTACAAAACATGGTGGTATATATTAAAAGTATGCCTCCACACAGCATGTTCCTAAAATTATTGAGTAGGAGTCATCATTATATTTAACACAACAAGTATTCTACATACATGGATTCGACAAAATTTGCTGAAAAAGACTTAAAAATATGTTGCATGTGTACAGGGCATATTCTATTTTACCATAATACCTTCAATAATCCACAGCAGCTATATTACACAGCATTAAAATTAGTGTGAGAATTATTCACAAGCCAAAGACTATTTAATGTTTTGAAGAATCTATAAAAGGTAAAAGAAAATTATACATCATTTTGGATAGAACACTTGAATACAGACATTTCTTGGCATGCGGCTCTGTTCTAGTAACACACCTTCCCAGTTACCAAGGCATTCTAGTGCTTATACCCAAACTTCGATATGAACCTTCAATTATATGAAAAAGTATATTCCAAGAAAATCAAAATGAGATGGGGCACATATTGCAATAAAATTGACTTTTGTTTTGTTCTGTTTCTATTCTCTCTCTAAAGATTATTCTCACTTCTTAAGAGAACATTAAACTATCTAAATCAGCACCTCATTTAGATCTAGAAGCTATGGGGAAGCAAGTGACATGAAAGGGTCTGGGAACTCAGAACACTAACTACTACCTGCTTCCTGTTCTCTTGGAAACACAAAACATTGTCCTATACTTTGAGGCTCATTTCGTAGAAACCCTACAGTTCTCCTTTTCTCTTTTGAATCCTCTTCTCCTAAGCACCCAAGGAACCAGCATTGCAAGCCACCTGCTCCCAATGTTGAATCTACTTCAGCTACAACAACTATGTTTGCCATCACAACTGCTTCTGCTGTTTCTGTTAGCAAACGTAGAGATACAAATGCCATCACTCCTCCTAGCAGCATCCAGCCTGATACTTCCACAAATGGATTGGTCAGATCAGACTATCTCAACTACCAAAGATGACACTGCTCCAACTGAGGCAGAAGGCAATACCGAATATGCTTCAGATAACATCACTCCAACTTCTACAGACAATACTCCAAATGGTAGAAGTAACATTACTCCAACTGCTAAACAAATTACCTTCCACAATGCAACTGGGAGAGATTTCATCACACTTTCTGTGGGTGGCAACACTATAGGGTAGGTTTCTTTACAATCTAAGATGGTCAGTATGTCAATGTTCAAGAAGACAGAGCAAATTTTAGTTTCAAAAAACTTACACATCTATATTTGTCAGGATTTGGCAGAGCCTCTCCAGACACAGTTGTATTAGGCTCTTGTCAGCAAGCACATCTTGGTTACAAATATATTGTCTGGCATTATGTCTGTACATGGGATGGATACCCAGGTGGGGCAACCTCTGAATGGCCTGTCCTTCAGTCTCTGCTCCACCCTTTGTTCATTTATTTCCTTTACACAGGAGCAATATTTTGTTAAAAATTTGGAGATGAGTGGGTGACATCTTCTCTCAAACAGGCATGTTGCATAACTTCTCAATATGGTTTCTACAGGTTCTCCCTGCCCTTTGTTGGGCATTTCAGTTAATTTCATCCTTTTTGAGTCCTAAGAGCCACTTTCTTTCTTGGTATTGGAGACTATCTTATTGCTAACTCCAATTCCCATTCCCCATTGCTACACAACTCTGCTCAAATTCCTGGCTTTATGTTCATCTCCCCCATCTCTTCCCAAACCAGATTTTTTCCCTTTTTCCCCCACTCTCTCTCCTTTCTTCCTCCCAAGTCACTCCTACATTCTACCTCCTATCAGTATTTTGCTCCACTTGTCTAAGAATGACCGCAGCATCCACTCTTTGGTCTTCCTTTTTCTTGAGCATCATATGTTTTGTGATTAATTTCATGGGTATTATAAGCATTTTGCCTAATATCCACTTATTGGTGAATACATACCAAATACACATGTGGATGCTTGTAGACAACCATTGGACTGAGCACAGGGACCCCCCAATGAAGGAGTTAGGGAAAGGACTGAAGGACCTGAAGGTCTTTCCACCCCATAAGAAGAAATACAATATCAACCAACCAGACCCCTCAGAGTTCCCAGGAACTAAACCACAAACTAAGAGTACCCATAGAGAGACCCATGACTACAGCTGCATATGTAGAAGAGGATGTTCTTATCTGGCATCAATGGGAGGAGAGGCTTTTTTTCTGTGAAGGCTGCATTCCCCAGTGTAGGTGAATACTAGGTGGTAATGTGGGAAAGGGTGGGTGGATGGTAGAGCACCCTCATAGAAGCAGAGAGAGGGGATGGAATAGGGGCTTTTAGAGGGGAAACCAGGACAGGGGATAATATTTGAAATATATTTAAAATACCGAATAAAAAGTTCCAACATATTTTCTAACTAGATTTGTGCATCCATATACAGGGTATGATTGAGTTATATGCGTTCATATGTGCTTTTGTGACAACAGATGCCTTGGCAATATTAATGAGAAGAAAATGACAGTTTTTGGCACATTACCTAAGTGAGGCGCACTTCTTAGCTTTTCTATTTGAAAATTTCTAGACTTTAAAATTCATAGCCACAATTTTATTAACATTTTGTGTAAAGAATTGTATCTGCACACAAAATTAAGGCTTATATTAACATATAAAGAATTCCTATTTATTTTTATATTTATAACATTTACAATATATATGATATATTATATAATATATAATACATCATAATCATGTATAATATATCAGAAAATATAATATATTATATGATATATGATATATGGTTTATGATTTGTGATTTATGATTTATGATTGGTATATTACATATGATATTACATATAATATATTATGTATTTTATATTATATATTAAACATTATATAATATATAATATATTATATATAATATATCATGAACATGTATCATATATTATATGTTGTATTATAATATATTATACATTATTATATTTATATTATATTTATAGAAGTCTATGTCTAATATATTATATATAATATATATTATGTAAAACATATATATATATATATACATATATACACATAATACAGCTATATAAGATACCTACAGATTTCACACTAACACAAAAGAATATACATTTTTTGCAGTACCTCAGAGAATATTCTCAAAATTTAACAATATACTCAGTCACAAAGCAAGTCTCAACATATACAAAAATGTTGTCATATTCTAAACTCACAGAAAATGAAAAATTCTCTATTGAAAGACTACTTGGTCAAGGAATAAATAAGAAAGAAGATAAGGTTTCCTAAAATACAATGAAAATTAATATTAAGTATACCCAAAATATTGGAAGACAAAGAAAGCAGTGCTAAGAAATTTTATCCAATTCATTTCATAAGGTCACAATCATCACAATACCCAAACTACACAAAGACTCATCAACAAAAAATGGAAGAAAATTACAAACCCATTTCCCTTGTGAGCATTGATACAAAAATCCCCACCGACTGAATATTTTATTTTGGCATAAAAACACAAGAAAAATCATCCATCATCATAAGTAGGATGTATTCATACATGCAGGGATGCTTCAACCTATGAAAGTTTGTCAATGTAATGTAAAGAAACTTAAGAGAGAAAAACCACATGATTATCTCATTAGAGGCTGATAAAGCCTTTGACAAAATCCAACACCCCAGAGAAAAGTCTTGGAAATATTGGAGATACAAGAAATATAAGAAAATATAAGGAAGGCAATTTACAGAAATCAAATGGCAAATTTCAAATTAAATGTGGACAAATTTTAAGCTAATCCACTAAAATCCAGAAAAACACTAGGCTGTCTATTCTTTCCATATCTATTTAATATCATACTTGAAATTTTGGCTACAGTAGTAACAAGGCTAAAGAAGATCAAGTAGATAAAAACTATTAAGAAAGAAATCAAAGTGCTATCTGCAGCTGATATAATAACATACATGAGTGACCCAAAAATTCTACCACAGAACACCTACAGCTGAAAAACACCTTCAGCAAAGTTACTGGATACAAGTTAACTAAAAAATAAAATCAATTGCCCTCCTAAATACAAATGAAATTTGGGTTAAGACAGAAATCAGAAAACAAAACCTTTCACAATAGATACAAACAAAATACAACATCTTGGAGTGAAACACCCATGTAAGCAGAATTTCAAGTCTTTTAAGAAAGAAATAAAAGACTATAGCAGAAACGGAAAGATCCCCTATGTTCATAGATCAGATCTGAAGAATTAATATACTAAAATTAGCCATTCCTCCAAAAGCAATGTAGAGATTCAACACAATCCCCATGTAAATCCATACAATTCTTACAGACCTTGAAAGAGCAATATTTCATTTCATATGGCGAAACAAAATTCCAGGATATGTAAAAAATTCTGTACAATAAAAGAAGTTTTGGAGATTTCAAGCTGTAGTTAATAAAAATGCATGACATTAGCATTAAAACAGAGAGGTAGATCAGTGGAATAGAGGAGAAGACCCAAACATAATTCCATAGACCTAAGCATACGTAAGAATAGAATTTGATAAAGGTGACAGATTTTTGCAATGAAAATAAGGATAACATTTTCAATAAACGGTGTTGCTCTAAGTAGATGTCTGCCTGAAGAAGAATGCAAATAGGTCTATATCTATCACCTTGCACAAAACTCAACTGCAAATGGATCAAAGACCTTAACATAAAACAAGATGCACTGAATCTAACAGAAGAGAAAGTAGTAAATAGCATTGAACACGTTGGCATAGGAGACACCCTGCAAAACAGAATACCAATAGAGCATGCAGTAAGATCAACAGTTTATAAATGGGACCACATGAAACTGAAAGATTCTGTAAGGCTAAAGACACCACCAATGGGACAGAATGGCAGCCATCCTACAGAAATCTAATTTCAAAATTATATAAAGAACTCAAGAAACTAGCCATCAACAAAGCACAAAATGCTTAACAGAGTTCTCAACAGAAGAATTTCAAATAGACATGAACATTTCAGGAAATGCTTATCACTATTAGCTATCATAGATTGCAATTCAAAACTACTCTGACATTCTATCAATCACCTGCCAGAATAGCAAAACAAAAAACAAAAAAACAAAAAACAATAAAACAAAACCAAACAAAACCAAACAAAACAAAAAAACACTCAAATGTCAGCTCATGCTGGCCAACATGTAGAGCAAGGGGAATACTCTTCCAATGCTAATGGCAGTGCAAGCTTGTGCAACCAGTTTACTTACCAATATGCTGATATCTCAGAAAATAGAGAAACATCTAACTCAAGACTCAGCTATAGTATTCCTGGGCATATATGCCAAGGATAGTCTGTCCTGATACAAGGACACTTGCACAGCTAAGGTCATAAAAGCTTAATATGTAATAGCCAGAAAGTTGAACCAAAATTGTTGTCCTTCTAATGAAGAATGATGAATGAATAAAGAAATGAAGTATATTTACACAAGGGAATATTACTCGGGTTTTAATTACATCATAAAGTTTGCAGGTAAATGGGTGGAACTAGAAAAAAGTCATCCAGAGAAAGGTAACTCACACCTGGAAACAAACATGGTATGTAATCACTTATGAGTAGACATTAACGTTAACGTAAAAGACAATTATGCTACAGTTCAGAAACACAAAGATTGGAATGTGCAGGAGGCCTCAAGAGGGGATCAATATTCAGAGTTAGGTGTAGAGGGAAGGAGATGCCATAAGAGGAGTAGGGAACAAATGCCATAATGAATGAAAGTCTGAAGATGGGGAGATAGAGAGGATCTCAAGGAAGACAGAGACATGGAATAGAGGAGGTGACCAAGAATCTATGGGCTTGTCCTTAGCTCTGACTCATTGCATTGGAGAAATGCAGCATAGGGAGTTTGCCTCCAGTATCTAGAAAGAAACCCTGGTGGATCAAAAAATGAACAAACCCACCCACAAAATTCTGACCCAAAACTTATCATGTCTACAAGATTTTCAGATATTGGGAATAGATCATAGACTTGGGAAATGGCAAACTAATAAATGGCCCAACTTGAGATCCATCCCATGGGCAAACACCAATCCATGACACTATTAGTGATACTCTGTTATGTTTGCAGACAGAAGTGTAGCATGGCTGACCTCTAAGACGCTCTACACACAAAACTGACTCTACTGGATGCAGACACCCACAGCCAAACAGTGCATGGAGCTTGGAGACTCTTATGGAAGAATGGGAGGAAGGGTTGCAACCCCTAAGGGGATAGTGCCTCCACAGGAAGTCCAATAGAATTATCTATCCTTGATTCTTGGGGAATCTCAGAGATGGAAGCACCACCAATGAAAACTGGCTGGACCTAGCCCTCCTGCACATATATACCAGATGTGCAACTTGGTTTTAATGTGGGTTCTGAACAACAGAAGTGTACAAAGCTGTTGATTCTCCATTGGTTATGCTTTTCTAGCTGGGCTGCCAGTCTCACCTAAGTGACAGTGGAAGTGTCTAGTCTCACAGAGGCTGGAAAGGCCAGGGCTGGGGAATAGGCAGGGTGAACTTATGCACTCCTAGAAGAATTGAAGGAGGGATGAGTGAAGTACTGGTGGCGTGGGTGACTGGTAGAGGGGCAGTGAGAAGGATGTAAAGTGATAAGAAAAATTAATTAATTAAGAAAATTAATAAATACTGTCTTCAAATTGGAAAAGCTATTCTTTGCATATAAGCAGAGAAATGGTCAATCACCTCAGCAGTGCTGACCTCACCTCACATTTGTGGCTTAAGGTAATGGTTTACGTATGATGAAAGATTGCTATTGGAAAAAAATAACATTCTATTACATATACTGTTATTGAAGTTAATACTTTTAATTCATATTGAAGAACAATATATTTAATACATAGACTCATTAGATATACATTTCTATCTTATGCTCAAACAATCGCCATTTTGTCATCTTACCATTCAGAGTTAAATGAGATCACACACAATCACCTGAAAATTGCACAAGAGATAGAAGAGAGAATCTCAGTTGCAGAAGACACCATAGAAAATATTAACACAACAATCAAAAAGTGCAAAAAAGCAAAAAGCTCCTAGCCCAAAACATCCAGGAAATCGAGGATACAATGAGAAGATGAAAGTGAATAATAATAGGTATCAAACAGGTTCAAGATTCTCAACAACAAAAGTGCCAGCAAATATCTTCAACAAAAATATACAAGAAAACTTCTCTAACCTAAATAAAGAGATGTCCATGAACATATAAGAAGCCTACATAACGCCAAATAGGTTGGACCACAAAAGACCTTCCATCCATCATATCATAGTCAAATCACCAAGTACACACAGACACACACACACACACACACACACACACACACACACACACACACACACAAGAATATTAAAAGCATTAATGGGAAAAGGTCAAGAAACTTATAAAGGCAGACCTATCAGAATTACACTAGACTTTTCAACAGAGTCTATGAAAGCTAAAAGATCCTGGGTAGATGTCATAAAGAACATAAGAGAACACAAAAGCTAGCCCAGGCTACTATACTCTCAATTACAATAGATAAACCCAGAGATTCTATGACAAAAAGAAATTTACATAATATCTCTCCACAAATTCCGACCTACAAAGGATAATAGACAGAAAACTCCAACACAGGAAGGGAAACTATAACCTAGAAAGAGCAAGAAAGTAATCTTCTTTCAACAAACCCCAAAGAAGATAGCCATACAAACATAATTACACCTCTCACAACAAAAATAACAGGAAGGAAAAATCACTATTCCTTAACATCTCATAACATTAATGGTCTCAATTTCCCTAATAAAAACACATAGACTACCAGACTGAATATATAAATCAGTCTGGCAGTCAGAAATTTGGACATAATATTACCTGCGGGCCCACTATGCCACTCCTAGGCATATACCCAAAAGATGCTCTAACATAAAATTAGAACACATGCTTCACTATGTTCACAGCAGTCAAATTTATAACAGCTTGAAGCTGGAAGGAACCCATATGTCCCTCAGCAGATGAATGGATACAGAAATTGTGGTTCATTTACACAATAGAGTCCTAATCAGCTATTAAAAACAATGACTTCACAAAATTCGCAGTCTAATGGATGGATCTAGAAAAGTCAACCTGATTGAGGTAATTCAGTCAAAAAGAACTCACATGGTATGTGCTCACTTCTAAGTAGATATTAGGCAGAAAGTATGGTATGCCAACGATACAACTAAAGGACCATATGAAGTTCAAGAGGAATGAAAACCAGTGAGTGGATGCTTCAGTCATACTTAGAAGGGGAAAAACTTAATAAAAGGAAGAAGAGGGTTGGATTGACTATTAAGGAACAGAGGAAATGGAGGACAAAACAGCAGTAGAATTGGGTATAAGAAGAAATAGAGGAGATGTACAGGGTGTTGGAAAATTGAATAGAGGTCTGTAGCAATGGGGATGGGACCTGGTGATACCAACAACAAAGTCCTAGATACCAGGAAAGCAAGAGCCTCTCAGGATCCCATAAGGATGACATTAGCTGAAATACCCTACAAAGGGGAGGGAGAACCTATCAAAACCATATCCAGAGGTTAGGTACCCTCCAGTCCCATTTGAGAGATGTGGCCGCACACCAATTTCCAAAATTTAAACCCAGAATGCTCCTGTCTAAAGGAAATACATGGACAAAGAGTGGAACAGAGACTGAAGGATATGACATCCAGAGACTGCCCCATATGGGGATCCATTCCACATGCAGACACCTAAGCCAGTTACTATTGCTGATGCCAAGAATTGCTTGCTAACAGGTGGAGCTTGATAGAGTTGTCTCCTGAGTAGCTCTGCCAGATCCTGACCAATACAGATGCAGATGCTCCTATCTAAACATGGGACTTAGCACAGGGACCCCAATGGAAAAGTTGTGGAAGCACTGAAGGAGTTGAAGGGACCCTGTCTGGATCAGTGGGAGGGGAGGCCTTTGGTCCTATGAAGGCTTAATGCCCAGTGTAGAGGAATGCTAGGGCAGTGAGGCAGGAGTGGGTGGGTAGGGGGAACACCTATGAAAAAGAAGGGTAAGAGGATATGGGATAGGAAGTTTCCAGAGGAGGGACTGTAAAAGGGGATAATATTTGCATTGTAAAATAATAAAATATCCAATTAAAAACTTGGATATAAAATAATAGTGACTAGTGGGTTCATGATAAATCTCAAGTTCAAATATAGGTCTTGGATTATTCTAAGTAGAGACACTGCGTTTTAGTTACTAAGAAAACTACAATCTCAAGTTTTACTATGAGTAAATAAAAGTGTTCAAACAATAAACATGTATCCAAAAAGATTATCAATACATATGATTCAGATTAATATCAGGATCTCCTTTAGGAAATGGGAATTTTCAGCTAATCCCTTAGTTGCAGCAACAATAAAAATAATGTCAAAAATCTTCTCCACACTGAGAATTTATTCCATGGCAACTAAAATTGGAATCCTGAAGGTGCACCCTGGGTGATCAGCCTCTGAAATGGAAATCCTCTTAGGAAATGTCTGCCATGATTCAATGAAGTACTAAGAATGAAGAGACAACTAGTCCCATAGATGTGTCTAGAAATATTATATTTCACTAACATGTTAATAAAAGAGGAATGCTGTGAGGTGGGGCAAGAGTCAAACAGAATTGTGAGGGGACATGTGGGGTGAATTTAGCAAATATGACTAATGTTTCCTATGGAGTTGCAAGGAAAGAAAGAATTAAGACTGAAAGCCAGCAGTGTAAATATCCTGGAGGGGAAGATTTTTAGTGTAAGTGTCTTAATTAGGGTTTTATTGCTGTGAACATACACCATGATCAAGGCAAATATTATAAGGGGTAACATTTAATTGGGGCAGGGTTCCAGATTCAGTGATTCAGTCCACTATCATCATGACAAGAAGCATGGAAGTGTACAGGAACACATGATCCAGAAGGAAATGAGAGTCCTACATGTTGATCCAAAGACAAACTGGAGAGACTGTTTCTTCCCCACTAGGCAAAACTGCTAAAAGCAATGTGGCAGATGACAAATTAGGGAAATGACTCAACAGATGAGTGGATGAATGGGTATTATCTCAAAAACATCAGCTCCAGACCAATTTGACTTAGGATCAGCAGCACAGGAACAAGAGCACACACTGTCCCTCTACTTGACATGGTCCTTTGTGATCCATAGACTTCCTCCCTCATTTCAAAGACTTCCCTGCAACTGAAGCAATTTTTCACCTTTCATATATCCAAAGCACTCCAACTTCTGAATGTATGGGTTTCCGTCAACACTTTTCAGCTGAGTTTATTTTTAATGTTGAACCTTAGGGATAAAAATCACTAAAGTGGGGGTTAGCCTAGCAAGTGAGACTCTGAGTGCTCACCAAGTGCTACATCAATGCAAGCACTTTCTAGACATGTAGACAATATTAAATAACTCACAGGAGAAGAACTTTTGAAAAGCAATCAGGTATGTGTCTGTGCCACAGACCCTCTGGGTCCCTTGTCTGCATGGAACAGGTCTCTGGGTGCAGATGGACAAGGAGTTGGCGGGAATGACAGACAGACTAACAGGCGAGATTGTGTAGAATCTGAATGTATTTTGTCAGGTCGAGCATCAAACTTTTTATACAGCAGAATAGCAAGAAACCAGATGAGATATAATCCACCAAGTTACAGTGATGCAATACAAAAGGATGTATACATCAAAAGAAGGCAGGGATCAGGCTGCTGCCACTAAGAAGGGAGCCAGGTGTAAAGCTAGTCTATTGTTAAGCCCTTCACTAGGGGTTCTACTTTAGCCGACCTTCTCAAGAATACTGCAATACCACAACCCTCCTATTTCCTGGGCCCTGATAATTTCTAGAAACATTTAAGTATCTGTGGAGAATCTCCATTTGTCAGAAGAATACACGAACTTGCTTCTAATATGCAATGTAGCCTGTACTGAAGATTTCTATCTCAGTGGTTTTCCCTGGCTCTTTCATGGTAAACACTCTGCAGACTAGCCTTGACCTGCTTTGGCTCCATCTTTTGTAAAGCTTAATTAGTTACTGAATAGGTAACTTCCTGTCTGCATTCCTATTGGATTCCAAGCTCCTTGGCCCTGAAACTTTGGAACACTGGTGGACACTTATATATGTCAGAATTCAATCTTAAAAGACACTTATAATAAGATAATACTAAAAGAGAGCACGTGGATCCATACACCAGACTAAAGTGGGGATAGGGTATGAGTATACGGGTTAATGAGAACTCCAACACTCCAGGAGGTGAGTTTCCATGAAACTCTTTGCCTCATGAGTGCTCCCAGGCCTCTTGGCAGGCCAAGCCAACTTCACTGGAGTGTGCATAGCATGTCTGGATATCTCACAACTAATTTTATGATTCCAGGGTGTAGAAACTTGTACTACTGTGATTTTCCTAAGGGCAAAAATATAAAACCAGATTTTTCTTTAGTAACGCAGGTGGTACATGATACAACAGCATTTAAACAACAGACACAACAATTCTGCCTCTCTTTGGCCTATATTGAAACATCTTGTAGTGTAACTACTCAGTCTTTTTAGGAACACGAAATGCATCTGGACCTCCCAGATACCAGGCTAAACATAGTTCTTAGTACATACTCTGGACAGTACCCTGAAACTTATTGGAATTTAAAAATAGAGCAATCCTATGCTCTTGAGTAACACAGATATTTTCCAGTATATATGGCAATCAATTATCTGTGATGGATTTTAGTGAGCACACCTACTAAGTGGCAGCCT
The DNA here is from genome assembly GCF_978045245.1 of Mus caroli. NCBI lineage: Eukaryota > Metazoa > Chordata > Mammalia > Rodentia > Muridae > Mus > Mus caroli. The sequence continues at coordinate 91,831,928 of NW_028227259.1, read as the reverse complement.
AATAGTTTGTTCATAACATTTTCTTTCCATTCAATGCCATCTAAGCTTTCTCTGAGAAAAAATATTTTATCAGAATGTCTTTGATGTCATTTACTTAAAAACATGTAACAGGTTTCTGATACTGCAAAATAAATGACCACAAAATAGGATTGTAGGGAATTGTTTGTCATAAGATAGTCTACTGTTGTGCTCACCTTGTCCAGCAAGAAAAAACGCAACACGGTGGGATTCTTCTCAACAGCCTTTCTTTATTTCAGGAACACCTCCATGCTATGGGGGAACTCTGGAAACCCCAGGCGGACTGCCTATATCTACCCCAGCACTGGGGAGAGCTACGTGTCCTCCTGGACACGTAAGTCTGTTGGCACTTTGATATGTAACACCCGCTCAGGAGGGGCTGGTGCTAGATTCGGGCTGACACCTGCGCAATGGCGTTGTTTAAGGCTCCAGTGTACTGGAGGTCGGCGCCATCTTTTAGGCGTTTGGCTGCCTACATCTCCCCCTTTTTTGTTTAATAATATGATGCTGGACTAGGTCTGGGCAAGTCTGTCCATCGGCTACAGCTCCTGTCTTAGGTCGATCCTTTCATGTCACAGCCTTACCCGTTCTAGGGTTACCCTATTGCCACTTGGTCCCGTGTCTTAGGTTGGTCTGTGCATAAGGAAAGTTGCCTGTATCTGAATACTGCAGTGTTGTGTGACAGTAACTGCTAAATGACCTAGGGCAAACTCTACAAAAGAGGAACTAAACTTCAGGGGAGACACCCTCTTTAATTGCCATCAATGCTTGGTACACCACTGCCTTATATTGAGCGTGCTCTCGTTTGAATCGACACAACAGCCAGACACAAAAGACACAACCCAGGAGGACCACTGCTCCCCAGGCCAATATTCCCGCCCACTCCTTAAAATATGAGAAGGCATTGGTTTTCATGAGGTGAAGTCCCCCCAAGGTGATGGGGTCTAGTCGAGTGCTGTTGAGTTTGGCAATCTGGAGGAGCAGTTTTCTGGACAACTGCTCCGCTCTAGCCGACCAAATTTCTACTCAGATAAGAGGTGAATCTGTTTAAGAGACTGAGAGAAATTAGTTTATACAACTTTATACAAGGGGCATCTAATGGGCATAGGTGACAAACATTTCAAAATCTACTATAGGCACAAAGGTGAGAAATTTCACAACCACAGCAGTATACCCTGCCAACATTCTGCTAAAAAACATGTCCTTCTGTAACTATTACAATCTATATCTTTTTTGGGGGGAGCAATTTTTGCGTCAACCTCTCTGGTACCCAAATCGGGTGTTCTTGACTTTGTAGAAAAACACAAACAGCTCCCCTGGATCTTGAAATAACGGGATCTGTGCCATACCATTTTCCAGTTAGGACATCTTTCCATTTGACATCCTGTTTAAGGATAGGCGAGGTCATGGCATGCCTATCTGCAGCCGAATGACCATGTTCGTCCAGAATTAAAAAATTTAAAGTAAAGAAGGCTAAAGATAATTGTTCTTTGGGTGGCTGGCCATCGGCGATTCCCCCTTTTTGTTTTTGTAAGAGTTCTTTTAAGGTTCGGTGTGCTCTTTCTACAATGTCTTGGCCCTGTGGATTGTAGGGAACGCCAGTAGAGTGACTAACCTGCATTATTTTGTAAAAGGTTTGGAATGATTTTGATGTATATGTGGGGCCATTATCAGTTTTTAAACTATCTGGCCTTCTCCAAGCTGCCCAGGCTTTTAGGCAGTGGCCAACCACATTGGGGATTTCTCACCGGACATGGGGGAGGCAAAAATGACACCTAAACAGGTGTCAATTGAAACATGAACATATTTTAATCTTTTAAATGCTGAGACATGAGTAACATCCATTTGCCACAGTTTTAGAGGAAGCAATCCGCGAGGGTTAATACCAACATGAGGAGGGCGGTGAAATTGTACACACTGTGGGCATTGTAACACCACATCTCGTGCTGAGGCTCGAGAGATATCAAATTTTTGTTGAAGTGTAGTAGCAGGAACATGATACAATCGATGAAAATCTTTTGTAAGCTCCAGTGGGGTGGCATGAAAAATAAATTCCATGCGAGTGATAGCGTCCACTAAGGCATTTCTTTTTGCCATAGGGCCTGGTAAGATAGAGTGAGCTCGTATATGTTGAATAAAGAATTTATGTGTTTTTTTCAAATCAATTTTTGTAACTCTAATAAGATGGTGAACACAGGGCTGGTAGGTCTAATGGGTCCTGTAATTTTTAATGCATGTACTGCATTTACTACATAAGCCGAATCAGAGACTAGATTTAAAGATTCCTTAAAAGCTTTGAATACTACTAACACAATTTTACATTCAGTAAGTTGTGGGGTGCCAGGATTGTATTGAAAAAGAACAGGCTTTTGAGAATTAACTATATAGGCACCAACACCTGTTTTAGAACTATGTGTATAAATATCCAATGCACCTGATATGGGTTTAGATGCTGTGACTTTGGGGAAAATCACTGGATGTTCACTAAAAAATTGTAGCAAAGGATCTTTTGGATAATGATTACCTAATTCCTCATCAAAACTACAGTGCAATAGAGCCCAATCATCTATGAAAAAACTTAGAATCTGTATTTGATTAGCATTATAAGGTGTAATGATTTTTTGAGGGGGTGCTCCAAAATGTTGAATACACGATTTAATGCCCAAAATCGCTAATTGAGCTACAGCAATGGGATAATATTTAAGGGTTTTATTGGGAGATACATGAGGATAAATCCACAATAGAGGACCTGACTGTCACAACCCTCCTGTTGGTTGACGGAATGTCTTTAAAATGCATAAGAGGATGTCCTCTCCCTCTTTCCATCTATACAGTTTGGCCGTTTCTAAACACCTTTCTACCTTTTCTAATGCTACTCGGGCCTTAGGGGTGAGAGCACGAGGTGACAAAAGCTGTGGATCACCCTTCAATATATCAAAAAGAGGGATTAATTCAAAATTTGATAGCCTCATATATGGACGAATTCATTTTTTATCACCTAGCAATTTTTGGAAATCATTTCATGTTTTTAAATGATCTTTACGTAATTCTATCTTTTGAGGTGTAATAAAATGTGGAGTAATTTGAGCACCCAAGAACTCTCCTAAATTTCCCATTTGAACTTTAGCAGGAGCTATAAATATTTGTTTTATTTTTAATTCGTTTACTAGCTTAATATAGGCTTTATCTAAACTTTTTTTATTTTTTTGAGGCAAGAAGGACATCATCTACATAATGTACTATCCTTAACTTTGAGAATGTATCACGGACAGGTTGTAGGGCTTCTCCTACAAAAAGTTGACACATAGTAGGACTGTTTGTCATCCCTTGAGGTAAAATTATCCATTGATACCATTTATCAGGCTCTTCATTATTTACAGAAGGAAGAGTAAAGGCAAAGCGCTCACTATCACACAATGCAAGGGGAATAGAGAAAAAACAATCTTTAATATCAATGATTATAATAGGCCACTCTTTGGGCAAATTAGAAAGTAGGGGCAGACCCCTCTGTATGGGGCCCATAATCTGTATTTGATTATTAATGGCTCGAAGATCATGCAGGAGCCTCCATTTGCCTGATTTTTTCTTAATCACGAATATGGGTGTATTCCAAGGTGACTGGGAAGGTTGAATATGTCCTAATTTTAATTGTTTTTCTATTACTTCTTTGGCAGCTACTAATTTTTCAGAGGAAAGAGGCCATTGAGGAACCCATACAGGCTCCTCTGTTTTCCAAGTAATGGGTATACCACCCTCAACGGCCCCTAGGAAAAACCCAATCCCTTTTTATCTTGTTTAAACTTTGTAGGTACTGGCCTAGTCATGTCTTGTAATGACTTTCTTAATTCTTTTCTTGGGGTGTAGCCCATATTAGACATAATTTCTCGGGCCTGTGGGGAATACTCATTAGTTAGTATAAGATCCATTTGGGTTAAGACATCCCTATCCCATAGGGTTACAGGAATATTCACAATATAAGGAAAAATTTTTCCTGACTTACCTTCCTCATGGTTTTAAGTCAATTCCTTAGCACTTATAAGGGGAGCAGTCTTATAACCTAGACCGCGGAGGCTTTGAGATGATGTTTGCGAAGGCCATTTTGGCGGCCAATCATGAGCGGAGATAATACTGCGATCTGCACCTGTGTCTAGCAACCCCAGAAAGGATCATCCTTTAACTTCTAAAGTTAACATGGGGCCATCTCCTAATTCCATTGATAAGAAAGTGAACCGAGAACCTGTAGAACCTAGTCTACTCTCTCCTCTTATTTTATTATTTGTTGGAAAATGTTTATGCAAACTTGGCAATAGTAATAATTGAGCAATTCTATCTCCTGGTGAGATAGCTGAAATACCACTGGGGGAGGCCACTAAGATTTTTACAACCCCCGTATAATCTGGATCAATCACTCCAGGGGTAATTTGTAATCCTTTTAAAGCAGAAGATGAAAGGCCAAGCAATAGTCCTACAGTATCTTTGGGAAGGGGGCCTTTAAAATCTGTATCTATGGGCTGTACCCCCATCTGTGGGGTTAATACGAGTCTGGTGGTGGAGTGGAGGTCCAATTCTGTGGAGCCAGTAGTGGCTCTCCGTGGTCTCTCAGATGATGGAGAGAAGGCCAAGGTCTCGTCTGGTCTTTCTGAAGAGCCCCATATATTTGAGGGCCCTGGGAACGTGGGCCCCGCGGTCCGTTTTTTGGCCTAGTGCCATTATATCCTGTTTGTAATGGTCTGCCTTCTATGTCCTTTGTTGATCTGCACTCATTAGCCCAATGTTTTCCTTTTCTACATTTATGGCATATTTCTGGCTTCTAGGTTTATCTAATGGAGTCCTTTTCTCATTTTTGGGGCATTGTCTTTTAAAATGTCCTCTCTGGCCACATTTATAACAAGTATCATTATTAGATCTACCCAATTGTACTACAGCTGCCACCAGGCCTGTATTGGTTAACGGGCCCCCTAGTTCTCTGCAAAACTTTATTCAAACTTGTAAACCTTTATGTTTATAGGGTGTAATAGCTGCTCTACACTCCTTATTGCATTGCTCATACACTAGCTGTTTTACCAAAGGCATAGCTATATCAGGGTCTCCAAAAATTTTAGCGCCTGCTTCAATGAGGCATGCTGCAAAGTCTGAAAATGATTCTGTGAGACCCTGCAAGATTTTCGTAAGATTGCCTGAGACTGGGCCTTTGTTCAGCAATGCCTTCCACGCTTTGGTAGATACCTCATTTATTTGGGCATGGACTGCTTCAGGATAATTTGTTTGATCTAAAGTAAAACGTCCTAAACCTAGAAGCATGTCTGCATCCCAATGTCTCTGAGGATCTTGTCCTGTGGCTAAATTTGCTGCTGTCTGACTGTTTGTATATTTATAGGACAAGGACTTCTAATCTAAACACTGTCCAGATGACAAACAAGCCCGAGCAATATTATTCTAGTCCCCCGGGGTGAGGCAATATCTAGCAAGCGCCTCGACCTGTGTAACTACAAAAGCTGCACTCACCCCATAGGTACGGACTGACTCAGCCAGTTGCTTAATAGTTTTAAAATCTATTGGCTCATGATACCGTCATCCCTGGCCATCTAAGAATACAGGGAAAGTCAGTTTAGTTTCTTTCCAAACCTCTGGGCACAATGAGGTACCTTGTTTACCAGCTTTTGTCGATTCCTTTTTTCCTATATACTCAGGGTTAAGAGGTGGAGCGGTCAGCACTTTAGTTCTTTGTCACCCGACCCCCCTTTTTTCGTACCTATCCCTCTCATACCGAGCTGCCTCTTCTTTTAGGTCAGCTTCCTCATCTTTATCAAGCTCTGAGTCACTGGAGTCAGAACTTGCTGAACTTATTGTTAAGTCTTTTAATGAGGGATATCCTTTTGCTATTTCCTTTCCTTTTTCATTATTTCCTTTTCCTTTTGAATTTTCCTTTCCTCCCTTTTCCTTTTCTCTCTTTTTTGCCCCTTTTCTTTCTTTTATTTATATGTTTCCTATCTTCCTCTGACATACTTTCTTGTTCCATAAAAATTTTTTGACCTGCCTTAACTGCTCCTATCACCCAAAAGCAGAGGCCAGAAATTACAAAAAACAAAACAAAAACACTAAGAGCTACCCACACTGGGTCTATGGGCAAGAGCAACATATCCCTCCTTTTAACCAGGGATCAATTTTGGGAGACTGACTGGTACCACAGTTCCTCAGCTGAAGAGTTCTGAATCCATGAAATCCTCCATTCCCCGTATGGGCCACCACTTTGTTGTGCTCACCTTGTCCAGCAAGAAAAAAACGCATCATGGTGGGATTCTTCTCAACAGCCTTTCTTTATTTCAGGAACACCTCCATGCTACGGGGGAACTCCGGAAACCCCAGGCGGACTGCCTATATCTACCCCAGCACTGGGGAGAGCTACCTGTCCTCCTGGGATTCCTCAGTCTGTTGGCACTTTGATATGTAACACCCGCTCGGGAGGGGCTGGCACCAGATTAGGGCTGGCACCTGCACAATGGCGTTGTTTACAACGCTGGTGTACCAGAGGTTGGTGTCATCTTTTAGGCGTGCGGCTGCCTACAGTCTACAGTTGGCATAGACATGTTCTTTTCTCAAGTAACTCAAAAGGTACAAGAGAAAACTATAAGGCAGTTCCATCCTCATCAAAAGTCCATAGTTTCACACTTCATAAAATTATATCCTGTCTCATAGCACTGAGGCACCCCAATTTGGTTTATTAATATTTAATGAACATGAGGTAACAAGCTTCTGTGTAGGATTTTCATATTCCAGTTGGGTGGATTTTCCTTGACCCCACCATAGTCTCCCACAAACAAGATCCATGATGCCATTGCCTATACTGGTCTATGTTTACTCAGCATCATTCCTTTTTCTTTCTATTGAATCCCCACCAGTTTCCTTTAAAGTTTACTTTAAATTTTAAAAGAAATAAAATATTTTAATTTCTGAAACACAGATGGAGCTAGAAAATGCAATAAGCATAGTAACCCATGCTCAGAAGACAAATAAAATGTAATTCTTCTCATTTTCTATACTGTAATAAAAATCAGTGTATTAAGGTCAGTGCAAATATGGGTAAAGACAAAGACAGTAGAAAGAGGCCATGTGAATCATACCATCTTTTTTCAGGTCATGAGCCAGAGGACACTCTGATATCATAGAGCCTAATTGTTACATGCTTCTCTCCAGTACAAAGAACCCTTACTATAAGTCAAAAGATTTTTTTCTCCAACATGAAATCTCTAAATTCTTCTCCTTCCATTGTTATAGAATAAAACTTAACTGAAAAAACTCAGGCCAACACAAGTATTGAAAGAGTAGAAATTTAAGAAGCCATCTAAAATAATGCCTTGCTAAGAAAGTGTACATGCTAACAATTCTCTGAGAAAAAAATATCTTATTTAACGTTGTTTATTTTCTTTCTCCCACTGTCTGGTGATTGTCACAGAGGCCCCAGAGAACAACATGATCCTCAATGACCACTAGTTGCTTCAACTCTTCCTCTTCTTCTTGCTCTTCCTCCTCTTATTTGTCTTCCTCCCTGTGTTCTAGAATTTGTTCAACTACCCAATCCACCCTTTGGTGCATGATTACATCAACCACCTCCTATTTCTCCCTTTGATTTTCTTTACCTTTATATAACAGTTCCTCTATGCCCTGGACCCCCAAACAATTCTCCTTACTTGGTGACAGAGACCCAGTCCCAGGAACGATTGCTCTCTTGTTGAGTGGGCCTTAAATCCAACTAAGCCCTCGGTTACCAAGGTACATGTAGCATTATTGCACCCATAGAGTTACAATGCCATGGTAATCACTATTGTGGTTCATAGACATCATAGCTGGGTAAGCATGTTGGTTGCTCTCCTCCCTTGGAAACTTGCATGCTACTGTGAAATTATGAAAGCTTGTCACAAAGGAGGAAGCTCCTGGGTCACATCATTTTAAAAACCTAACACAGAATAAGTACTGTGAGAATAGCTATGCTGTTATGCAGAGGACACTGACAAGGAGAAAGTCTTTGTGTAAATCCTTAATATACCCAGAATATTATAATACTGACAACCTTAGAACCCATGAAAACAGACTCTGCACATGCAGAAGGTGAGATTGTATAAAAAATTATAAAGATAATGGTTACAATGCAGAAATAAAAAAATTTATACTTGACCAAAGATATCATAATGTAAAAAAGGTATATGTTCTTATAATAATGAAAAGAAAATGGGAACTTCACACAGATCTACATAAATTCTTATGACTGTTACAAATACAATTTCTTCATCTAATTTAATATTTTCATGCATTACTTAAGTAAAATTTTGTACTCTTTTTTTCTGCAGATCATTTTACTTCAAAATATTCTAGAAATCAATGTGTATTTGATAGGATTGTATATATTAACAATGATAAACTACCTCTTAAACCTATGCGTGACCGTAAGTATTTTCATAATATACAACATATCCTGTATGTTCCGTGTGTGTGTGTGTGTATTAATATTTTTTATATTGTATATTTGGACGAGTTCATCTGTTCTATCTTTGCCTTCTGATAGTGTTTTCCTTCTCTTTGACACATTCTATTTGTAAGGCTGTCCTTTGAATTCTTCCATTAGATTATTGGGATTTTCAGCTTCATGTTCATTTTAGTTTGAGTCCCCCTCAATGTTTCTATCTCTTTATTGAATTCTGCTTGCAAGTACTGCCTTTTCCTTCTCATCTCCACCAGCCTTATCTTTTTTTTAAATTAGGTTTTTCTTCATTTACATTTCAAAAGCTATCCTGAAAGTGCCCCATACACTCCCCCTCCACTCCCCTACTGTCCACTCCCACTTCTTGGCCCTGGTGTTCCCCTGTACTGAAGCATATACACTTTGCAAGACCAAGGAGCCTCTCTTACCAGTTATGGCCGACTAGGTCATCTTCTGCTACATATGCAGCTAGAGACACCAGCTCTGGGTGTACTGGTTAGTTCATGTTGTTGTTCCACCTAGAGGGTTGTAGACCCCTTTAGCTCCTTGGGTACTTTCTCTAGCTCCACATTTGGGGGCCCTATGTTCCATCAATAGCTGACTGTGAGCATCCACTTCTGTGTTTGCCAGGCACCAGCATAGCCTCACAAGAGACAACTATATCAGGGTCCTTTCAGCATTAAGAATTTTAAAGAACCATAAGTTACAGGTGGGAGAATAGGGAATGGCTTACTTTGTTGGAATCATTTACTATTCTAGGTGATCATCATGAATACTTTTCTGGTGTTTACATAAGTTTTCAAAATATAATTCAGTTTATGAGTCATTGTTTTTGTGTCAGTACTTATTCTCACAGTAATGAAACAAGAATATCTTCTAGACTGCCCATTAAAATAGTACATCTGAGGGATGGGCAACATTTAACATGAAATTAAAGGGCTTCCTATTCCCAGGTACCTAGCTTGCAGAAACTTCTTAGCCTGTGAATGTGTTGGTCAGAAACACTCTGGTGAGTTAATTTTGAGCGGTGGAGTATGGAGGACCAGAACTCTCAGCACTTACATTTTTTGTAATATAATTTTATTGGCAATAAAGAAACAAAAGTCAGGAGATAAAGCAACTTCAGCTGATGATTTACAGACAGGAAGAACCCTTGCCAACATCACAGTCTGTTTATGCTTTGTTTTCATTTCCAAATATACTCTGTCACTAAGGTGTTGGCCTTCTTTAGGAAGCTGTATATTGAATCAAAATGTGATTTTTGTTTCAGATAAATACATGGGGACCTGTGGTGCATACCCTGGTAAACAAACTGGAGAGATCTTACATTATCAACTTAGCAGCACACCTGAAAGCTCTAGAACAAAAAGAAGCAAACTCACCTAAAAGGAGTAGATCTCAGAAAAGAGTCAAACTCAGAGCTGAAATCAACTTAATAGAAACAAAGAGAACAATATAAAGAATCAAAAAAATCCAAAAGCTGGTTCTTTGAAAGAATCAAGAAGATACATATTCCCCTAGTGAAAATAACTAACGGGCCCAAGTACATTATATGAATTAACAAAATCAGAAATGAAAAGTGAGACATAATAACAGAAATGAGGAAATTAAAAAAAATCCTCAGCTCCTACTACAAAAGCCTTTACACAAAAAAAAAAAAAACTGGAAAAATCTAGATGAAATGGATGTTTTTCTAGTCAGATAACACATACCAAAGTTACATTCAGAGCAGGGAAACTATCGAAATATACCCATATCCTTTAAGGAAATACAAGCAGTTATTAAAAATCTTCCAACCAATAAAAACCAAAGCCTGAGAGATTTGGTGCATAATTTTATAAGACAGTAATAATTCAATGAAGACCTGATAACCATATTTCTCAAACTATTCCATAAAATAGAAACAGAAGGAAATAGAAGCTGATAAAAAATTCAGCAAAGTTTCCAGATACAAAATTAACTCTACTTCATTCTATGTAGCTACAATCACTCTGATATGTAACGACACAAGGAGTCACCCCACCCCACCAAAAAAAGAACTTCAGACCAATCTCCCTGAAAAACACTCAATAAAGTTATTGCCATATCCATGCAAAAATACTCAATAAAATTCTTGCAAACTAAATCCAAGTACACATCAAAACCATCATTCACCACAATCAAGTCGGCTCCAGCCCAGGGATGCAAGGTTGGTTCAATATAAGAAAATCCAACAATGTAATCTACTATATAAACAAACTCAAAGAAAAAGAATCTCAAGGTCAACTCCTTAGATGCAGAAAAAACTTTGATAAAACACCGTACTTCTTCATATTAATAATATTGGAGAGATCAGGAATTCAAGGCCCATACATAAAATAATAAAAGCAATTGGCTGCAAATCAATAGCCAATATAAAATTAAATGGAGAGATACTTGAAGCAATCTCAGTAAAAACTAGTGTGGAAATCACTCTGGAGCTTCTTCAGAAAAGTAGAAATAGATCTACCTTAGGACACAGCTATAACACTGTTAGGTAGATACCCAAATATGCCCCATAATACCACAGGGGCACATAATCCTCTATGTTTATAGAAGCCTTGTTTGTGATAGACAGAAGTTGGAAATAACCAGTTGTCCAGAACAGAAGAATGGGTACATTAAATGTGATTCATTTACGTAGTGGAATTCTACTCAGCCATTAAGATGGAGGAAAACCTGAATTTTCTAGGCAAATGGACAGAAAAAGAAAATATCATCCTGAGTGCAGTAACTCAGACCCAAAACACATGTATGGTATATAATCAGTAGTACGTGGATATTAGCAAAAAAAAAAAAAAATAGAACAACAACAACAAAAACAAATACAGAATACGAGATAGAGCCCACAGAACTGAAAAAGATAAACAAGATGAAGGACACATGTGAGGATGCTTCAGTTCCACTTGTGAGAGAGTAGAAAGCAATCACAAGGTGGGAGGGAGGGAGGGATCTGTGAGGGAAAGTGGACAGGGTGTGGGGAAAGAGGACAATATAATCTTGTATGGGGGTGGGGGAGAACTAAAGCTCTGAGGGTTATCAGAAAGAATGAAAACAGGCAACCTTAGGAGTTATGAGATTGGGGGGACGCTCCAGAGCATACCAGAGACTTGGGGGTTGAGAGACTCTCATGACTCAAAGGGAGGGATCTTAGATGAAATGCTTTACAGTTCAGAGAGCGAACTTGTAGAGCCCACTTCCAGCAGATATACAGGAATTCAAGTGAGTTGCCATCCCACAGTCAAAACTCTGCCCCATCATTGTTCCTGTCTGAAAAAAAAACTGCAGGAATGGAAATGGAGAGGAGCCTGAGGAAAAGTAGTTTCAGGGACAAGCCCAATATGGGATTCATTTTGAGTGGAGGCCCCAAGGCCTGACAATGTTACTCAGGCTAAGGAGTGCTCAGGAAAAGGACCTATCATGACTGCCCTCTAAAAGCCCCAACAAGCAGCTGAAAGAGTCAGATGCAGATATTTGCACCCAACCAATGGATAGAAGCTGGTGACCTCTATAGTTGAATTAGGGAAAAACTGGAAGAAGCTGAGGAGGAGGGCGACCCTATAGGAGTATCAGCAGTCTCAATTAACCTAGACACCCGAGATCTCTCAAACAATGGACCACCATCCATGCAGCATACACCAGCTGATATGAGGCCCCTAACACATATACAGCAGAGGACTGCCTAGTCTGTGTTCATTCAGAGATGATGCACCTAATCTTATGAGACTAGAGGCCCCAGGGAGTTTAGTGGTCTGGTGGGGTGGGTTGTAGTGACATCCTTCTGGAGAGACGGTTGGGTGGAGTGTGTATGGGATGTGGAACAGTCAGAGGGTGTCCTAGGAGTAGAATAAAATCTAGAGTATTGTGGGAAGCCATTCTGGACTCCCTGGCCAGCCCGACAGAAATCTATGCTAGGCAGTAAACAAGCCCATATTTGGTGGATGGCTCACCCTTAATCCCTGATTGGCTGAGCAAGCCTGCCTGGTGAGGTGATGTGACCTGTGGTGATTGATTGAGGCGTGGTTGTATCTTGAGGGGATACGCTTGTACCCTGAGGCGCGGGGAATTTGAAGAGAGAAGCTGCCTGAGTAAACTGCTTTAAGAAGAACTGGAGGTTGTGTTTTCCTTGCTGGTTGAGTTGGACACAACAAGTGGTGCCGAAGAAACCCGGGAACCGACTCCCCCACCGAAGAGGTTCAGAACTTTCTGCAGGATGAGTACGTTAAGTAACTCACCATCCCGGGGTTGGGATTAGGCTCTCGGTAAAGAGCCAATAAGGCTCTCCGGCTCTGGAGACAAGAAAGTAAAAGTAAGAGGGTAGTGAAAGTAAGAGGGTAATAGGGACAGTCTATGGATTACTTTCTTTTTCTAGCCATTTGGGTAATTTTTCTTACTGCCTTTTGGTTAAAGGACTGGCCAAAAGGATGGCCGATTCAGGAGTCAGAACAAGTATTACAAGGCCTGGGCTATGCAAAGAGCCCAGACATAAGTGCCAGGATGCTCCCTTGGAAAGATAAGGAAGGGCATGATGGCATGTTTCAACCATATGTGCTTGAGCTGCTCATTACCTTATGGGGTAGGGATTTATTGAAGAATCTACAATTAAGACTTACTAATGAGTATTCTGATGCCTCCCAGAAGATGATGAAAGACATGGGATGGCACCCATCCTTCGGGTTGGGAAAGGGTTGCAAGGAAGGAAGTCCCCGATTCTCTCAATTAAAAGAAAGCCTCGGGAAGGAATGGGTTTTTCCTAGGGGCTGCTGGGGGATGCATTCCCATAACTTGGAAAACTGAGGGGTCGGTGTGGGTGACTCAGTGGCCATTATCCTCAGAAAAATTACAAGCTGCTAAGGAATTAGTTGAAGAACAATATCTTTTGGGTCATATTCAACCTTCTGTATCTCCATGGAATAACCCAATTTTTGTTATCAGAAAGAAATCTGGCAAATGGAGGTTATTACATGATCTGCGAGCTATTAATGCACAGATGCAGGTGATGGGCTCCATTCAGAGGGGTCTGCCTCTCTTATCTGCCCTGCCAGAAAAGTGGCCTCTAATAGTAATTGATATTAAAGATTGTTTCTTTTCCATTCCCTTGGATTTGAAAGATAGTGTTAGATTTGCTTTTACTTTGCCCTCCTGTAATCATGAAGAGCCTAATCAAAGATTTGAGTGGGTGGTGCTGCCTCAAAGAATGGCTAATAGTCCTACCATGTGCCAGCTTTATGTAGGAAAAGCATTGGAACCAATTAGGAAAGAATATCCCAAACTTCGCTGTGTTCATTACATGGATGACATCCTGCTTGCAGCAAAGGATGAAAAGTATTTGCAGGAAGCCTATGGAAAGATGGTGTAGAGTTTGAGGCAATGGGGTTTGCATATTGCCCCAGAGAAAGTGCAACAAGATAAAATAGTGTCCTATTTAGGAGCAAGGATCGCCCCTACGGCCGTTTGGCCTCAAAAGATACAGTTGTGGGTTGATTTCTTTCATATTTTAAATGATTTTCAGAAATTGTTAGGCACTATCAATTAGATTCGGCCCTATTTGAAGATCCCAAATGTTAAACTAAAACCTCTGTTTCACATTTTAGAAGGAGACTCAGAGTTAATTTCCAAAAGGGAATTAACACCTGACGCAAGAAAGGCCCTTACCCTAGTGGAAGAAGAATTGATTAAAGTCCAGCTTCAGCGTTGTAGAGAACGGTTACCTGTCATTTTGATAATATTACCTACTGAGATGCAACCCACAGGGTTATTGTGGCAAGAAGGCCCATTGTTATGGATCCATTCCAAAATATCTGCTGGGAGGACATTAGACCATTACCCTACAACAGTGGCTTCTTTAGCCTTGTTGGGAATTCAGCATTGTTTACAATTTTTTGGTATAAAACCCAGCTCTATTGTAATCCCTTATGATGGGTATCAGCAAAAGGTCCTAACAGTAAATATTGATGAGTGGGCTATTTTAGCCTGTATTAATGAGGGCCCATTTCATAATCATTATCCCAAACATCCGTTAATGACCTTTTTTAAGGAATATCCAGTCATTTTCCCTCAAGTGGTGAGAAAAACACCCATTAAGGATGCAGTTAAGGTGTTTACTGATGTGTCAAAAACCGGATGTGGAATATATATGGTAGAGGGGAAAGATCCTGTGGTCAGGCAGTATTATCCCTGTACTCCGCAGATGGTGGAATTACAAATAGTTATTGAGGTCATTAAGGATTGTGATTTTCCTTTTAATCTAATTTCAGATTCACAATATGTAGTTAATTTAGTTTTATCCCTAGAAGTGGCTGGTCAAATAAAAGCTCGTAGTACCATCCAAGCCTTTGCCTTACAATTACAGAAGTTGCTGTGGGAAAGACACCAACCATTATATATTGGACATGTCCGTGCCTATAGTGGGCTTCTAGGACCCTTAAGTAGGGGAAATGATATTGTGGATAATTGTACTCGTATGGAGTTCATATTTTTAGCATCCCCTATGGAGTTAGCCTCACAATTTCATTCTAAATTTCATGTTAATGCTAAAACTCTGCAGAGAAAATTTGGAATTTCTAGAGCACAAGCTCAGGATATAGTCACTACCTGTGGACGTTGCCTTGAGTTTCAACACCCACCTTCTTATGGAGTGAATCCTAGAGGATTGCTCCCTCTACAGGTGTTGCAGATGGATGTGACACATTTTTCAGAATTTGGCAAATTGAAATACATTCATTTATCCATTGACACATGTTCAGGAATAGTTTATGCATCTCCCATGGCAGGGGAAAAGGCCTCCCATGTTATACAGAATTGTTTGGAGGCCTGGGCAGCTTGGGGTAAACCCCAACAACTTAAAACAGATAATGGCCCTGCATATACTGCCAAAACCCTGGTGTCTTTTTGTCAACAGATGGAAGTACAAGTTAAACACGGCCTGCCATATAATCCTCAAGGCCAAGGAATCATTGAACGAGCACATAGAACCTTAAAAGAATTATTAATAAAACAAAAAGGGGGAATAGGCTATGGCCATACCCCAAAGATAAGACTCTCCTTAGCTCTTTTTACCTTAAATTTTTTACAATTGGTTAAGGAAGGTAGTTCTGCTGCTGAACGACATGCTAATACCAGCCCCAGTAGACTGGGGTATGCTAAATGGAAGGATGTGCTTACAGGATCATGGAATGGTCCGGATCCCATGTTGGCCTGGGCAAGAGGGTCTGTTTTCATGTTTCCACAGAATTGCGCAGAGCCAGTGTGGGTTCCGGACCAGCTAGTGCGATGCTGTCAAAATGAAGAAGCTGATCATGCTGGTGATGAGCATGGGTCTGCCCCTGATGGGTGCAGAACCCAGATGGGGGATACTGTCGGTGTTTAAATTGGACTGCAAATTTGGAAGTCAAGATGAATGAGTTTCGCTTGGCGATTGTCACTGTGAATTCTACCCGAGTGGATCCTGGATTGGCATTGGGAAAGAATGGACTGGGATAGGTGCCCTCGCTGTGGCCCTTGTTTTTGGCATGCATGCTGTGTGTATGGTGTATGTGTCGGTTGCGGAATGCCCAGGTCTGCACTGCCGCCATGGTGGTGCAAGCTTTTGCCACAGTGGAAGCAGGGCAGTCACCTCAGATTTGGCTTGCTGCCATGAAGAATGAACAATGAAGCCATCACTCCGTCGGGTTGTAAGGCTAAGCACTGCACAGAGGTTAGTCTGGAAGCTGTTTGACAATCTCTGGAAGGTATGTCTGATTGCATGAGGGTTGAGTGTCCTAGTGTCCTTCCCCCAGGAAAAACTGCACGGGAGCAGGTCAGGGTTGCTCTGGGTAAAAACCTGTGAGCCTAAGAGTCAATCCTGTACATGGCCTCTATTTCTGCACACTGGGGATCAGACCGCTATCTTCACCCACGGAGCTTGCTTCAAAGAATATAAAAGGGGGAATTGTGGGAAGCCATTCCAAACTTCCTGGCCAGCCAGACAGAAATCTATGCCAGGCAGTAAACAAGCCCATATTTGGTGGATGCCTTGCCCTTAATCCCTGATTGGCTGAGCAAGCCTGCCTGGTGAGGTGATGTGACCTGTGGTGATTGTTTGAGGCGTGGTTGTATCTTGAGGGGATACGCTTGTACCCCGAGGCATGGGGAATTTGAAGAGAGAAGCTGCCTGAGTAAACTGCTTTAAGAAGAACCGGTGGTTATGTTTTCCTTGCTGGTCAATCTGGAAGCAACAAAGTATTAAATAAATAAATAAATAAATAAATAAATAAATAAATAAATAAATAAAAAAGAAAAAGGAGATGAGTTGTTTATTCTGATTGTTCTTATAGGACAATTTATGTGTTAATCTCATGTTATTTGACATATTATCTTAAAATGAAGTGGTATGTGGGAAGTACCAACATTTAAAAAGCTGAATTTTCTTGTGATTATAACAGAGTACTTAGTAAGAATAATGAGAAAGAGCATTAAGCTCACTACTGAGTACTTGTTTCTCTATTGCTAGTCACATAATATCTGTCACTCTGTCTCAGTCTCTGTCTCTCTTTCTCTCCCATTCTCTTTCTCTCTTTTTATCTCTTTCTCTCTCTGTGTCCTTGTCTTTCTCTTTTGCTCTATATTTCTGTCTCTGTCTCTCTCTGCCTCTGTCTCTGTCTCTCTCTGTCTCTCTCTCTCTGTCTCTCTCTCTTTCTTTGTCTCACAGGGTACTAAGCTAATAACATTTCTAATTTCTGAAATAAATGACTCTACTGCTTATATTATCTTGGTTTCATTTTTAAGTGTTAAACTGTAATAATGAAACTGTCTTTTAAGTTTGAACTTATAAGTTTCTACACATCTGGTCTCATGCATTATTCTCACATATAACAAAGTTGACTAAGCAAAGTCATTTGTGTTAGTTCTGAGAGTAAACCCAGAGCATTGCATTTACAGTGGACTTAATGTTTGCGATTATTAGTGATCCCCTTTTCTTTTTGAAATTTGGGGCACTGTGTTTTTAATTGTGCAGGGTGAGCTTCTATAATCTGTGTCAGTGATACTCAATTTTCCTAATGCTGTGATCATTTCTTATACTTCCTCATGTTTTGGTGACCCCAAAACACAAGTTTATTTTCTTTTAATACTTCATAGGTGTTTGAAATCATAATGTAAGTATCTAATATGTGGGATATCTGATACATGACCCCAGGGATCATTACCTACAGGTTGACAATCACTGGTCTAGATGGTCTTGGAATTAACAATGTCTTCTGAGTGGACATGACTGTAGCTTTGTGCCATTGAACCATGCCTTGCTAATTATTTTAAAGAATCCAAACACACACAAACATACACATACACAAACATACACCTACAAAAAATACACACACACACACACACACACACACACACACACACACAAACAAACAACCAGGTGTCTGTTTTATTATTTTTACTTAAATACTGGGAGAATCAACATGCAAAAACATTGCCGACAAAACCAAAACCTAAGCAAAGGATACCAAACCAAACCAAACAAAACAAAACTGAACCAAAAACTTTACAAAATGCCATTGAGCTAGTTTTGTGTTGTCAAACTACTTCTGGGGATGGAGCCTCCACTGAAGTGTGGCTAAAACACACAGTGAGACTTTTTTGGAGAGAATACCAATCATGTATTAATTGAAATACCTTCCTAGTAGTTATGGAAACCCATGCACACTGCCTGTCTCCCAGTAGGAGCCAACTGGACTTGAACCTGTGTAGACACTGCAGGTGTTGTCTTGAGTTCATGTGTGTGTCAGCCTTGATGCATACAGAGACCCTGTTTCTTGGAATAATCAATCTCTTCTGGATTTTTCAATCTTTCTGCATGGGTATAATGGGGGGTTGGGGGGGCTTCGATGAAGATATGCCACTTAGGACTAAGTGCTCCAAAGTCTTTCATTATTTTTACATTTTCCTGTTGTAGGTCTATATTTTAGTTCAAATCTACTGTAAGAGGAAGTCATTTTAATGAGGACTGAGTGAGGTACTTATATATTGGTATAGCAGTATGTCATTTTATGATTTTTTTCTAGCTATAAACACACACACACACACACAACTCCTACTCATTGATTTCTTTGTGATAATTTAAATAGTTTTACTATATATTCCCTATTACAACTGTCATGTAACATTACCCTATGGAATAATGTTGAACCCTAGTATTTGGATTGACTTAATCCACTTCTTCAATGGTTGGGCCTTATGAAGCACAACCAGATAGAGGAATGCCTTCACCTGAGAAGCCACCAGGTATTCCCCCAAGCATACCATGAGCACTCTGGTACAGCTTGATAATGATAAGATTGTAGGCTTTCTCCAGTTCTTTCTGCTGATGCTCAAATTCTTCCTTTTCTGCAGTCTGGTTCTTATCTAGCCAGCTGATGATTTCATTACACTTGCCAAGAATCTTCTGTGTGTCCTCATCATTGACCTTTCCTTGAAGTTTCTCATCTTCAACAGTTGAAGGCATAAGACTCTAGTGAATTCTTGGAGGAAACCTCATCTCTCTGCTTCTCATCCTCAGATTTGTACTTCTCAGCTTCTTGGTCTATGCACTCAATATCCTCCTTGCTCAAGAGGCTCTTGTCTTTAGTGATTGTGATCTTGATCTCCTTCCCTGTGCTTTTATTTCCAACACAAACATTGAGGATGCCATTAACATTGATGTCAAAAGTAACTTCAAACTGAGGAACCCCTCAGGGTGCTGAAGGTATGTCTGTGTGCCTCAACTTTCCAAGTAGGTTGTTGTCCTTGTTCATGAAGTCCTGTCCTTTCAACATTTCACCAGCAAAACACAACCAGACAACCGGATCCTCCTCACATCTCCCCCTTTTCTATTATTTAAGAGCAATAGGCCACCCATATAATGAGAGTGGAGATAGGGGTCAAATTCCCAGTGTGCAAAAATAGGGGCTTTACACAAAACCTCCTCCCAGGCTCATCACCAGGAGGGGTCTTGGTCCGCTCCCATGTCGTTTTTTCCTGGGGGAAGGACACTTGGACACTCAACCTTCATATGAGATGACATGACTCCCTAGATTAGGCTCATTTTATGCCACAGAGCCTTTCTACTGCAGTGCTTAGCCGTGCAACTCTCCTGGGCTTCTGAAGCACACTCACTCTATCCCATGCAATGAGACTAGCCTCGTGAGGTGCAAGAGCTGAGCGGCCAGTGACCTACTGCTTAAGCATAGATAACCATATACCAGGGGAGGCACCGTGTTCTAGTGCTGCAAGTGCTTGGGTTATTGCCATCTTGTCCCTTTTTGTTTGGACTTTAAGTTTACAGACCATCCAGAGCAAAAGCAACGCTCTACCGCATAGGATCATGACAAACAAGCCTACCCCCACCCACTCCTTAAAGTAGGAAAATGCAGAGGAAATCCAGGTGGAGAAACCCTTTGTCAGTGAAAGGTCAAGACGCGTAGAATTCACTTGTAGAATAGCAAATCTCAATTCTCGAAGCGTTTGTTCAAATTCCATGGTCCAATTCTGTAACATATAGCGAGACAAAGTTTTTGATAAATTTGCTGCTCTTGTAAGATTTTCAAACTGAACAGAAGTAACACAAAGACCAGGCATCTTGTATTCACAACCCAATTGAGCCAACTGCCAAAGAATATCTACCTGCTCTTGGACTAAGTCGATGCACTGATTTATCAGTATCAACCCTCCTTGTATTTGTGAGTTGGGTGTGGCTTGCTTATCTAAAGCCATTGTGACCGTCATAGAAAGCTCATTAATAGTTTGTGTTATTTGAATACTAGTAGATAGAGTGAGTGCCGAGGCCGTGACAGAGGCTGCAACCGCCACTGTGGCCACCAATCCAACTATAATAGCAGAAATACCAAAATCTCTTTTCTCTCGAAACAAACTCAACTATTAGGGGCATCTACAGGAACAGGGACAAATCTAGGCATGCGGGTAACCAAAGCAAAAGGATATTTATTGGCATCCCAGCATAGGGCATAAAAACATTTTTCTTGTGAGCAATCTATCTCTACCTGATTCTGATTCAAGCTTGTTTTACTTACCACCCATAAAAACGGGGGCCATACACATACCGGGGTGGCAGTAAAATTTACCTCATTTTGTTTTTTATATTTAACATTGGATGTAGTCCATTTAAAATTTGAACCATGTTTTTCATTCTGGCACGGGGTACTTCTCTAATCAAAGGTCATTTCTCCTTTTTCACTAGAACCTCCTCCAATCATTGCCATGGGGGCGAGATCAGTACAGCTTCCATTAACCCCACAAAGCAACCACTGATCAAAAGGATTAGTATTAGTTCGGAGCGGTCCATATTACTAAAATCATATCCAGCAAAAGTATCATTATACTCTCTACTAATATATTGGGAAAAGGAAAAATATTTCTCTACTGCCCAAGTATATTTTTTAGCTTGGCAGCCTGTCCAAGGTAGCGTTACATCTTCCATGGACCCTTCCTTGCAAAAGGGTGCCATTCTAGGTTGTGAAGGCGGCTTATTTCCAGAACTTCCACCTTTTCGCCTGGGCCACCATCCTCTTATAACTATGGCATCAGCCTTCATGTCAAAAGCTGCTCCGCCAAAAGAGGCTCTTTTTAACCAGGCTGCTGATTGACTATACAAGGATATGCATTGACTCTTATCTTGCAAGAAGAAATTAGTACAAAGTACAGGCTTCCCTGTATGAAGAAAGTTCTATTTTCTTGCAAGGCCTGAATCTGTTCATCTAAAGGCAAATAGGCAAGTCCTAGTTCTTGATCTGTAGTAAAAAAGCATGGTAATATTTGTGCATTATGCATTACTGGCATAGGAAGAGGGAAAGTTGACATAATTCCCCCTCTAAACTCACCATATATACAAGGAACCAGAATCTCCAGCATGAGGAGTATGATCCATCGATGTCTTGAGATCTTGTTCTTGTGACTCATGGTCCGAGAGCTGGATTCTTCGAGTGAGGTGCTCCGGAATCCAAAAGGAATTATCTTCCTCCTTGGAAAAACACATATAGCTCACCTGGATCTTATTAGAATAGGATCCGGGCCTCTCTATTTTCCTGTCAAGACATCTTTCCACTTTACAATTTCCTTGGGCCTATCAGGTTCTGAACAGTGACGTTCAGCAGCAGTATGGCCTTGAGCATCAAGATTTAAAAAATTAAGAGTGAAGAGTGCCATAGAAACAGCTACTCTTGGTACTGAGGGTAGAGCCTCCTCGACTCCCCCCTTTTGTTTGATTAAATAGGACTTGAGAGTGCGATGGGCACGTTCTACAATGCCTTGTCCTTGAGGATTATATGGAAGACCAGTCATATGAGTCACATTCATCTGATGACAGAACTGTTGAAATTTTTGAGAAGTATAGGCTGGTCCATTGTCTGTCTTAAGAAGTTTAGGTTGTCCCCAAGCACTCCATGCCTCGAGGCAATGTTGAATTACATGTGAGGTCTTTTCTCCTGTTAGAGGTGTAGCAAATATGATACCAGAGCAGGTATCAATAGAAACATGTAAATACTGAAGTCTTACAAAGGATGAGATATGAGTAACATCCATTTTCCAGACCTGCAAAGGCCTTATGCCACGTGGGTTTATTCCGACATGAGGAACAGGCAAAAATTCACAGCAATTATGACATTGAGTAACAATTTCTCTAGCATCTTTTCTAGTTAATGAGAAGCGGTGATGTAAAGTCTCAGCTGTCACATGAAAGCGTTTATGAAATTCTTTTGCAGCTTCTGTCTGGGAAGACAGAGCAACAGCCACGATTCTAGTGGCTTTGTCTGCTAAGTTATTTCCATGAGACATAGGGCCAGGAAGGCCAGAATGAGCTGTGACATGAGTAATATAGACACGATGTCTTCTGTGTAACAAGGCTGACTGAATTTGTTGGAAAATGTGAGCAAGCTTACTAGATGGTTTAATTAAGCCTGCAGCTTCAAGTGTATTGACTGCATTAACTACATATAAGGAATCAGATATAATATTGAGTGGTCCTGGGAAAGTGTTAAGGACTTCTAGTACCACCAAACACTCTACAACCTGGGGTGATGTCTCATTATATTGTTTGGATGTTACTTGGTCATTTATTACATATGCACCTATGCCAGATTTGGATCCATCTGTATATACTACCACCCCATCTGCAAGTGTGTGTTTAGCTGTAATTACTGGAAACACTATGGCTTGAGTTAAGGCAAACTGCAAAATTGGATGTTTAGGAAAATGATTATCAATTCTTCCTGAATAGGAGGCAACCAAGACTGCCCAATCGTCATTCGTTGCTGCCAAGGTTTGAACTTGAGCAGAGATATAAGGCACAATTAGTATATGAGGTTCCTCTCCAAAGTGCGTAATGGCAGCTTTTATTCCCCTAACTGCAAGTTGAGCGACTACATTAGGATACCATTCAATAATTTTTGCTGGGGAAGCACTAGGGTGGACCCACAATAAGGGTCCATTTTGCCACAAGACTGCTGTTGGCAACTGTGCAGTTTTTAATAAGCACAACTCAAATGACTTTGATTTATCAATACGTAGTAATTGGGCATCTTGTAAGGCTTTTTCTATAGTTTGTAAAGCTTGACATGCAGCTGGGGTAAGTGCTCTTTGGGAGGAGATGTGAGTATCTCCTTCTAAAATATCAAATAAAGGCTTTAACTCTGCTGATGGAATTTTCAAAAATGGTCTCAGCCAATTAATATATCCCAGTAAATTTTGAAAATCATTTAAGGTATGTAATTGATCTTTGCGAATCTCTAATTTTTGAGGAACAATTTTATCAGGATAAATACGTGACCCTGGGAAGGTTCCCATTTGAGCAACTTGCACCTTCTCAGTGGCTACTTGCAATCCCCATTGACCTAATGTCTGTATTAATATAGGGTATGCATCTTGCAATAATTGTGAATTTTCATGACAAAGGAGTATATCATCCATATAAATTTCTACGAGCAGAGATAAAAAGTGATTTCTAACTGATTTAAGTGCCATTTGCACGTACAGTTGACACATGGTAGCACTATTTGCCATCCCCTGAGGTAGGACCTTCCATTGGTACCGTTGATCAGGTTCCAAATGGTTAATGGCTGAGATGGTAAATGCAAATCTTTGTCTATCTTGAGGACACAGAGGTATAGAGAAAAAACAGTCTTTAATATCTATAATTATAATCTCCCAATTTTTTGGTAAGGCATAAAGCAATGGTAGTCCTCGCTGAACTGGCCCAAACAGGCGCATTTGTGCATTAATTGCTCTGAGATCATGTAATAAGCGCCATTTGCCTGATTTTTTCTTAATGGCAAAAATTGGAGTATTCCAGGGTGAGGTAGAGGGCTCTAAATGTCCCAAATGTACCTGTTCTTTGACTATTCTGGTTACAGCTTCTAATTTTTCAGAGGATAGAGGCCATTGAGGAACCCATCCAACTTCCTCCATAAGCCATGGTATGGGCATAGAGCCCCCAACGGCCCCTAGAAAACACCCAGACCTTGTCTTCCCTTATTGCCTTCTTGAGAGATAGGTTCAAGTCCACCCTGCTCTCCTTTCCCTAATCCTTTTCCTTCTGTATAGCCCATTTTTCTCATCATTTGAACAGCTTGTGGTGAGTATTCATTAGTCAAGGTCATTCCCATTGCCTGTAAAATATCTCTCCCCCAGGGATTAACTGGGAGTGGTAAGACATAAGGAGTGAATTGTCCCGCTTGACCTTCAGGCGCTTGCCAGCTCAAAGAACCGGAGCTAATAGTGGGACAGGACTGATACCCTAAGCCTTGTAAAGAGTGTGATGACTGAGTTACGGGTCAGGCTTTTGGCCACCAGTGAGAAGAAATAATACTTTTGTCTGCTCCTGTATCTAAAATCCCCTTAAATTGTTTCCCTTCTATAACTAACTCTAAGGATGGCCTGGAACCTAAAGACATTATTAAGTAAGCAGAATCATTTCCAGTAGAACCAATTCCTCTGGCAGCTCGAGGGAC
The DNA here is from genome assembly GCF_978045245.1 of Mus caroli. NCBI lineage: Eukaryota > Metazoa > Chordata > Mammalia > Rodentia > Muridae > Mus > Mus caroli. The sequence continues at coordinate 91,807,436 of NW_028227259.1, read as the reverse complement.
ACCAGAGGAGGGAAAACAGCCATATAGGCTTGGCAGAATTATTAGTTATGCTATTCTATCCCCTTATGATATAGAAAAGACACCTTGTGGACAAGAACAGAGAACCTGGAGTTCCCCTTTATAATCCTGATCTACAACTCCAGGGTGAACAATGAGACCTTGTAATGTGAGAGAAGCCCAGCCCAAAATTAGACCGACACTTTCAGATGGCAAAGGTCCCTTGTAATCAGTAGGAATTGGCTGCACTCCCAGCTGAGGCATCAGCATGAATTGGGTGGAGGCATGGAAGTCCAATCCAGCCGAGCCTTCTGTTGCCCTGCGGACCTTGGTGTCCACCTGTTGCTCACCTGAGTCCCATATGTTTTGGGGCCCTGGGACTTGAGGGTCTGAAACTCGTTTTTTGAAATGCTTTCATTCTTATTTTCTACCACTTGAGGGGGTCCTGGCTACAAGAACCTGCCTTGTACATCTCTAATTGTACGACAGTCCTTAGCCCAATGATATCTTTTACCACATTTCGTACACAATCCTGGTGCTGACCTTTTTATAGGGACTCTGCAGTCCTTTTTAAAATGTCCTGGTTTGCCACAATTAAAGCAAAGTTTGAGCTCAGCTGAATCCGAGTGCTTCCTCCCCTGCAGAATGGCTGCTGCCAATCCAGCATTAGTAAGTGGCCCTCCAAGCTCACGGCAAACCTTTAACCAGTCCTGTAACCCTTTATTCTTCCTAGGTGTGATTGCTGATCTGCATTCCTGTGTTGCTTGTTCACAAACCAATTGTTCAATTAAAGGCATAGCTGCTTCTGGGTCTCCAAATATTCTCCCTGCTGCCTCTGTCATTCTGGCTACAAAATCTGAGAATGACTCCTGTGCACCTTGGATAATCTTTGTCAAATGTCCACTCGCCTCCCCCTTCCTAGGTAGTGCTTTCCACGCCTTAACAGTGGCAGCTGAGATCTGAGCATATGCTCCCCAATGATAATTTGTCTGGTTAGCAGCGTGTGGTCCCTGACCTGTAAGTAATTCAAAAGTCCACGTTCTTTGATCCCCTTCCATGATAGCATTAGCCCTTGCCTGTGTCTGGCAGAAATCTTGCCACAATGCTTTCCATTCAAGATACATTCCCATATTTGGAGCCACAGCTTTTATCACCGTTGTCCAGTCCCCGGGAGTCACTGCCAAGGCTGCAAGCCTTTTGACTTGTGCTATAGTGAAATTGGCACTGACTCCATAGTTACGGACAGACTCTCGGCAAGCTCCTTAATCTGTGTATACTATACCTGAGCGTGAACATGCCCACCCTCCGCTCCTTCAAAGACTGGAAATGCGTGTTGCATCTTCCTTTGTTTCTCTCTTGGAATGAATGTGTCTGCATACTGCCTCTCTGGGCAGGGCTGATGCACTACGCAGGGCTGATGCACTACGCAGGGCAGATGCACTACGCAGGGCGGGGGCTCTGCATAGGACAGAGGTGCACTATGATCTTGAAGCCGAGAGCCCGGAGGCCGAGCAGCAAGCTGGCCTTCACCAGCCTCTTTTGTTTTTTTTTTTCTTGACTGATTAGCTTGCATTTTATCTGGCTGGTACTTTTCTCTCTCATAACAAGCTTTTTCCTCCTCCAAGTCTGTTTCCTCAGAGGGGCTAAGTTCTTCATCTGATTCTGAGCTGCTAAGAGCTAGCTCCTTAAACTCATCTAGTGGCAGGTATAGGCTCCCTCTTCTAGGGACCTCTGCTGATTGAGCTTTTTTCTTTTGTTTTTTCTCCTCCTTTCTTCTTATCTCTCCCCGGGTATTCTTCCCCAACATAATCTTTTCCTCGGGTTCGAGACCTGTGGAAAGGCCTGTATGCTTATTTGATGCACCATGTTTCCTCTTTGCTCCTACTCTCTCTACCCGCTCTGCCTCTGATAGCCTTTCTTGAACTTCGTCCAGAATTTTCTGCCCTGCCTTAACTACTTGTTGACATTCCTCATGCTTTAAGCACGATCTAATGAGCTTCCACAATGGCATGGTTCCTGCTTTAAGTTTGCCGTTCTCCTGCTCCCTAACTAAATCTCCCCTGAGTTTCTCCCAAGAGGGGATAGTTAAGGACCCTGAGCACGCAAACCATGGTGCTATGCGATCTATCTCTTTTACAAAGCCTTCTAGTGTCTTGGTGGAGATTTTCAAGCCACGCTGCCTCAGGACCGACTGTAAGGCTGTCACCACAGAGTGTGAGGCTCCCATGCTATCTTCTTGCCTTTTTTCTAACCTTGCCTGACCTCGTCTGAACACTAGTTAGCAATTCTTCCTGTGGAAACTGTACGCAACCTAAAGAAAAGAACAAGCCCTGTGAAAAGGAACAGAAAGGCTTCTAACGCTGAAGAAAGTTCAAGGCCATACCTTGCAGAGCTGTATTGTCCTGTAGTTCTGAATCTGCCCCGTGTGAAACGGGGGTCTCCTTTAGGTGCCTGGTGATGATATAGTCCCGGCTATCTGCGCCACTATGTCCTTGTAACGTTTTGCCAGCAAAACACACTCGGACAACCGGATCCTTCTATGGCAAAGCTTTATTGCTTACTTATCAGGAAGACCCCGAATACAGGAAACTCAGTCATTTTATAACCCACAAAGAGTGGTTGGAGACGTGTACCTCCCTGATTGGCTGCTCACCATTAGCCCAGATGATGCCACAGGACAGGCAGGGCACAAGGCGTGGAAAAATACCCCAGCACATGCGCAGACTACTTGTTTACCAGTTAGAACACCGGATATCAGCGCCATTGCAAGGGCGGCTCCTTACAAAGTCCCTTTCACCTTCATACATCTGAATGACTACACCTGGCTGGTTGTCAGAGTAGGTGGTAAAGTCTGTCTGCTTGGTGTGGATTATGATATTGTGCTTGATTGTGACAGTCTTGACTCCACTAGCAGTTTCAATACCCTGGGAAAGAGGAGTGACAGCTAAAAGCAGCAAATCCTGAACATTCTCAGACTTGTCTCCACTTAGAATGGCTTCCTGGACAGCTGCACCATAAGCAACAGCTGCATTGGGGTTAATGCTCATGTTCAGTTAGCTTTCATTGAGGAAGTATTACAGAAGTTTCTGAATGTTGGGGATTCTGGTAAAAAAAAGACTCCCCAGGTCAATATCATGGATATGTGAATTGTCTAAATGGCATTTTGAAGACCTGTTTCTACAGGGTCCAGCTCACCACAGATCAGTTCAACATTTAATCCCTCCAATTGAGCCTGGGTAATGGAGCTATAGAAGTCAATTCATTCATAGAGATAATAAATCTCAATACTCGCTTGGGTACTGAAGGAGAGGATACCCTTGGCCTGATCACAGGCAGTGCAGAGGAGCTCGACAGCTCTGCTGTTCTCACTGATATCTTCTTGTGCTTTCACTTAAACTTAACAATGGGATGTTTGACTATTCAGTTGTCAAAGTCTTTTCCACACAAGTAGGTTTCTCCAGATGTTGATTTGACTTTAAAAGTTCTATGCTCAATAGTGATAATTTGCACAACAAAAGTGGCACCTCCAAAGTAAAAAATCAAAACTTTCTTTACAGGTGTGACCTTCTTATCCAAACCATAAGCAATAGCATCAGCAGTTGGTTCATTGAAAATTCAAAGTCTGTTGAGGCCAGCAGTAGTTCCAGCACCTTTTGTTGCCATCCTCTGAGAGTCCTTGAAGTAATCTGCCTCAGTGACCATAGCATTGATAACCACCTTTCCAAGGTAAGCTTCTGTAATTTCCTTCATCTTTTTCATAACCATTGAGTACACTTCTGCTGGGGAGAATTTGTCTCTCTTTTGTATTTGAATTAGATCTTGGACCTGCCTGCATCACTTACCATATGAGGGCCAGTGCTTCATATTATACAGAACAATAGTATCATCAAACCTATATCCAATCAGACATTTGGGATCAAAACTGTGTTGGTGGAGTTCATTTAAACCAGATTTTTAGCAGCATTCCCAGTTAATTCTGTGTCAGTGAAAGCTACACAGACAAGTGTGGTGTGTTTACTATTGTCAATGGTAATTATTTACACATTTTTATGCTGGAAGACAGCCACACAGGAGTAGATGGTGCCAACATCAGTGTCAACACCTCCATTGGATATGGTTGCTTGTATATAGGCCTGGCTATGCTGTCTATAGGACCACACAAATCACCTAATGCTGCCTCTGTGTTCAATGAGCACACCTACTGAGCTTATTTACCTTTTTTAAATATATATTTCTGTCCAGGGCTGAAAAATTAGGATTACATTCCATATGTGAGTGTTTCTCTGAACTAGAGTATTTCTCGCCTTCTCAACAGTCATCAATCACCTGTAGCTCCTCATCTGCTGATGGAATTCTTTAGTAATTCTTTTGACCCCATGCATATCTAATATGCCACTGTCATTATACTGGCCACATCTACATCTTTGTATGTAAATATAGCTCTCCATTATAAAAACAAATGATTTCTCTTTCCCTTGAAACCAATGTGGACTATTACAGATATATAGCTGGTGAAAATATGGTGAATTAGTTCATAGATTGCCCAACATGAACAGATGCAATTGTCAGGGAAACCTAACTTACCTAAATATCCTCTCTTCTACTGCAAACTGCTCTGTCCATATCAGGCTTAGGACTATTCAAAGTATTCAACATGCTTAGATCTCATTGAAGAAGTACAAAGTATTTGAAAGGTCAAGCCAACATCTTTCTAAAACCTACCAGTCTTGTAGAAATTCTTGCCAGTGGTAATGAAATAGATGCTCTCCAGAGCACAGACTTTAAATGAATACTCATCAGCATCATCAAATACTCAGAGTATTAAATGACACAAAGCATCAGCTTAGTGAAATTAAGGAGAAAGAGCTTAAGAGGAAGGAAACCACGGTGATGCCCAGGAAAACAGAAAGATAAGGCTTGTGGACAGGGAACTCCTAAACCTGATAAACAGCTTCAGTGAAGTAGCTGGATATAAAATTAACTCAAACAAGTCAATGGCCTTTCTCTACCCAAAGAATAAACAGGCTGAGAAAGAAATCAGGGAAACAACACCCTTCACAATAGTCACAAATAATATGAAATACCTGGGCATGATTCTAACTAAGGAAGTAAAAGATCTGTAAGATAGGAACTTCAAGTCTCTGAAGAAAGAAATCACAGAAGATCTCAGAAGATGGAAAGATCTCCCATGCTCATGGATTGGCAGGATCAATATAGTAAAAATGGCTATCTTGACAAAAGCAAACTACAGATTCAATGCAATCCCCATCGAAATTCCAACTCAATACTTCAATGAATTAGAAAGGGAAATTTGCAAATTCATCTGGAATAACAAAAAACGTAGGAGAGCAAAACCTCTTCTCAATGATAAAAGAACCTATGGTGGAATCACCATGCCTGACATTAAGCTGTACTACAGAGCATTTGTGATAAAAAAAAAAAAACAAAAAACAAACAAAAAAAACAAAAAACAAACAAACAAGCAAACAAAAAACTGCACGGTACTGGTATAGCAACAGACAAGTAGACCAATGGAATAGAATTGAAGACCCAGAAATGAACCCACACACCTATGGTCACTTGATCTTTGACAAGGGAACTAAAACCATCCAGTGGAAATAACACAACATTTTCAACAAATGATGCTGGCACAACTGGCGGTTATCATGTAGAAGAATGCGAATTGATCCGTTCCTATCTCCTTGTACCAAGGTCAAATCTAAGTGGATCAAGGAACTCCACATAAAACAAGAGACAGTGAAACTTATAGAGGAGAACGTGGGCAAAACCCTCCAAGATATAGGAACAGGGGAAAAATTCCTGAATAGAACAGCATTGGCTTGTGTTGTAAGATCAAGAATTGACAAATGTGACCTCATAAAATTGCAAAGCTTCTGTAAGGCAAAAGACACTGTCAATAAGACAAAGAGGCCACCAACAGATTGGGAAAGGATCTTTACCTATCCTAAATCAGATAAGGGACTAATATCCAATATATATATAAATAACTCAAGAAGGTGGACTCCAGAAAATCAAATAACCCATTAAAAAATGGGGCTCAGAGATAAACAAAGAATTCTCACCTGAGGAATATCGAATGGCTGAGAAGCACCTGAAAAAATGTTCAGCATCCTTAATCATCAGAGAAATGCAAATCAAAACAACCCTGAGATTCCACCTCACACCAGTCAGAATGGCTAGGATCAAAAACTCAGGTGACAGCAGATGCTGGCGAGGATGTGGAGAAAGAGGAACACTCCTCCATTGTTGGTGGGATTGCAACCTTTTACAACCACTGTGGAAAACAGTCTGGCGGTTCCTTAGAAAATTGGACATAGTACTACCGGAGGATCCAGCAATACCTCTCCTGGGCATATATCCAGAAGATGTCCCAACCGGTAAGAAGGACACATGCTCCACTATGTTCATATCAGCCATATTTATAATACCCAGAAGCTGAAAAAACCCAGATGCCCCTCAACAGAGGAGTGGATACAGAAAATGTGGTACATTTACACAATGGAGTACTACACAGCTATTAAAAAGAATAATTTAATGAAATTCCTAGGCAAATGGATGGACCTGAAGGGTATCAACAAGAGTGAGGTAACCCAATCACAAAAGAACTCACATGATATGTACTCACTAATAAGTGGATATTAGACCTGGAACTTAGAATATCTAACATACAAGTTGCAAAACACAAGAAACTCAAGAAGAAAGAAGAGCAAAGTGTAGACACTTTGCCCCTTTTTAGAATTGGGAAACAAAACACCCATGGAAGTTGTTACAGAGACAAAATTTGGAGCTGAGGTGAAAGGATGGACTATCTAGATACTGCCATACCCGGGGATCCATCTCATAATCAGCCTCCAAATGCTGACACCATTGCTTACACCAGCACAATTTTGCTGAAAGGACCCTGATATAGTTGTCTCTTGTGAGGCTATGCTGGTGCCTGGCAAACACAAAAGTGGATGCTCACAGTCAGCTATTGGATGGAACACAGGGCCCCCAAAGGAGGAGCTAGAGAAAGTACCCAAGGAGCTAAAGGGGTCTGCAACCCTCTAGGTGGAACAACAATATGAACTAACCAGTACCCCCAAAGCTGGTGTCTCTAGCTGCATATGTAGCAGAAGATGGCCTAGTCGGTCATCACTGGTAAGAGAGGCCCCTTGGTCTTGCAAAATTTATATGCCTCAGTACAGGGGAACACCAGGGCCAAGAAGTGGGAGTGGGCGGTAGGGGAGTGGAGGGAGAGGGTATGGGGGACTTTCGGGATAGCATTTGAAATGTAAATGAAGAAAATCCTAATTAAAAAAAGGATAAGGCTGGTGGAGATGAGAAGGAAAATGCAGTACTTGCAAGCAGAATCCAATAAAGAGATAGAAACAATGAGGGGGACTCAAACTAAAATGAACATGAAGCTGAAAATCCCAATAATCTAATGGAAGAATTCAAAGGACAGCCTTACAAATAGAATGTGTCAAAGAGAAGGAAAACACTATCAGAAGGCAAAGATAAACCGATGAACTCGTCCAAATATACAATATAAAAATATTAATACACTACACACACACACACACACACACACACATAAACACGGAACAAAGAAGATATGTTGTATATTATGAAAATACTTAAGGTCATGCATAGCATTAAGAGGTAGTTTATCATTGTTTATATATACAAACCTATCAAACACACATTGATTTCTAGAATACTTTGAAATAAAATGATCTGCAGAAAAAAGAGTACAAAATTTTACTTAAGTAATGCATGCAAATATCAAATTAGATGAAGAAATTGTATTTGTAACAGTCATAAGAATTTATGTAGATCTGTATGAAGTTCCCATTTTTTTCATTATTATAAGAACATATACCTTTTTTATATTATGATATCTTTGGTCAAATATAAATTTTTTTATTTCTGCATTGTAACCATTATATTTATACAATATTACAATATTCTGGGTATTTTAAAGATTTACACAAAGACTTTCTCCTTGTCATTGTCCTCTGCATAACAGCATAGCTATTCTCACAGTACTTATTCTGGGTTAGGTTTTTAAAATGATGTGACCCAGCACCTTCCTCTCCTGTGACGAGCTTTCATAATTTCACAGTAGCATGCAAGTTTCCAAGGGAGGAGAGCAACCAACATGCTTACCCAGCTATGATGCCTATGAACCACAATAGTGATTACCATGGCATTGTAACTCTATGGGTGCAATAATGCTACATGTACCTTGGTAACCGAAGGCTTAGTTGGATTTAAGGCCCACTCAACAAGAGAGCAATTGTTCCTGGGACTACGTCTCTGTCACCAAGCAAGGAGAATTGTTTGGGGGTCCAGGGCATAGAGGAACTGTTATATAAAGGTAAAGAAAATCAAAGGGAGAAATAGGAGGTGGTTGATGTAATCATGCACCAAAGGGTGGAGTGGGTAGTTGAACAAATTCTAGAACACAGGGAGGAAGACAAATAGGAGGAGGAAGAGCAAGAATAAGAGGAAGAGTTGAAGCAACTAGTGGTCATTGAGGATCATGTTGTCCTCTGGGGCCTCTGTGACAATCACCAGACAGTGGGAGAAAGAAAATAAACAACGTTAAATAAGATATTTTTCACAGAGAATTGTTAGCATGTACACTTTCTTAGCAAGGCATTATTTTAGATGGCTTCTTAAAGTTCTACTCACTCAATACTTGTGTTGGCCTGAGTTTTTCAGTTAAGTTTTTTTTTTAAAATATTCTATAACAATGGAAGGAGAAGAATTAAGAGATTTCATGTTGGAGAAAAAGGCTTTTGTATAGTAAGGGTTCTTTGTACTGGAGAGAAGCATGTAACAATTAGGCTCTATGATATCAGAGTGTCCTCTGGCTCATGACCTGAAAAAAGATAGTATGATTCACATGGCCTCTTTCTACTGTCTTTATCTTTACCCATATTTGCACTGACCTTAATACACTGATTTTTATTACATTCTAGGAAGGAAATGAGAACGAATACATGGTATTTGTCTTCTGAGCATGGGTTACTGTGCTTATAGCATTTTCTAGCTCCACCTGTGTTTCAGAAATTATAATATTTTATTTCTTTTAAAATTTAAAGTAAACTTTAAAGGAAACTGGTGGGGATTCAATAGAAATAAAAAGGAATGATGCTGAGTAAACATAGTCCAGTATAGGCAGTGGCATCATGGATCTTGTTTGTGGGAGACTATGGTGGGGTCAAGGAAAATCAACCCAACTGGAATATGAAAATCCTACACAGAAGCTTGTTATCTCATGTTCATTAAATATTAATAAATCAAATTAGCGTGCCTTAGCGCTATGAAACAGGATATAATTTTATGAAGTGTGAAACTATGGCCTTTTCATGAGGATGGAACTGCCTTCTAGTATTCTCTTGTGCCTTTTGAGTTACTTGAGAAAAGAATATGTTTATGCCAACTCTAGACTATCTTATGACAAACAAACTCCCTACAATCCTATTTTGTGGTAATTTATTTTGCAGTATCAGAAACCTGTTACATGTTTTTAAGTAAAAGACATCAAAGACATTCTGATAAAATATTTCCCCTTTTGTTCTGAGAATACATGTTTTCAGAGAAAGCTTAGATGGCATTGAATGGAAAGAAAATGTTATAAACAAACTATTAGGCTGCCTCTTAGTAGGAGTGCTCAATATAATCCATCACAGATAATTGTTTGCCATACATACTGGAAAATATCTGTGTTACTCAAGAGCATAGGATTGCTCTATTTTTAAATTTCAATAATTTCCAGAGTATTTTCCAGAGTATGTACTAAGAACTATTTTAGCCTGGTATCTGGGAGGTTCAGATGCATTTCGTGTTCCTATAAAGATTGAGTAGTTACACTACAAGATGTTTCAATATAGGCCAAAGAGAGGCAGAATTGGTGTGTCTGTTGTTTAAATGCTGTTGTATCATGTACCACCTGTATTACTAAAGAAAAATCTGGTTTTATTTTTTTGTCCTTAGGAAAATCACAGTAGTGAAATTTGATTGGCCTGCCAAGAGGCCTGGGAGCACTCATGAGGCAAAGAGTTTCCCATATACTCATACCCTATCCCCACTTTAGTCTGGTGTATGGATCCACGTGCTCTCTTTTAGTATTATCTTATTATAAGTGTCTTTTAAGATTGAATTCTGACATATGTAAGTGTCCACCTGTGTTCCAAAGTTTCAGGGCCAAGGAGCTTGGACTCTGATAGGAATGCAGACAGGAAGTAGAAATATAAATCTTCAGTACAGGCTACATTGCATATTAGAAGCAAGTTCATGTATTCTTCTGACAAATGGAGATTCTCCACAGATATATATATATATATATATATTTGTATTTATATACAACCCCACCCTCCATATGTGCTTGAGTCTCTTTTGATGGGTTCCAACTTCGTCAGTTTAACACATATTCTGAAGATTTGAATTATTTACACAAAGTCTTTCTTCTTGACAGTTTCATCTGAATAACAGTACAGCTGTTCTCACAGTACTTTTTCTATGTTAGGTTTTGAAAATTATGTGGCCTAAGAACTAACTTCCTGGGTGCTATCTGTCATAATTCCACTCTGTAGCTTGCATGATTCCAAAGGAGGAGAGCAACCAACATGCTTACCCATCTAGGATACCTAAAAATTACATCAATGATTACCATGCCATTGTAACTCTGTGGGTGCAATATTGCTACAGGTGCTTTGGTAACCAAGATATTTGATATATTTGAGGCCCATTCAACAAAACTACAATCATGCCTGGGACTGTATCTGTGTCAATAACCAAGGCTACAAAAGTCAGAATTTTGGAGGAGGAACTATAAACACCACTTTAGCAAGCCACAGTAATCCCCAACTCTATGCTTAATATTTCTTTGTCTACTCACAGATCAGTGAAGTTGTCACCCCCTCATCAAAATAATTCCTTTTGAAGTGATCAAAAACTTTAGAGAAAACTGAAATAGATCACAGTGCAGGGAGCAAAAGCCTGTGGTCCCCAGTCTCATCTGAAACCTAAGCAGCATGGCTCCTATACTAAGACTCAGGGATCATTGCAGAAGATGGAGATATAAGAATGCATGTGCCAGAGGAAGAGTCTTTTTCCTGTTGTATTGGCTTTCCTAGAAACATCAGAGAAGCTACAGTCATGAATCCTCAATCCTAGACAAAGAACTACAGACAACTAATGAGTGCTGAGAATGGGCAAATTGTTTTGTTCAGGGAAGAGCCTCTCATTTGGATAAGCAATCAAAAACAGTCATCCCTGAGTTCATGTTTATAGACTGAGGAGGTTGTATTTATATACATTGGAATATATGTTATCATAGATAATCAGAAATGAGGCCAATTTTACAGAGATCAAAGAAGGGAATTTGGGAAGCCCTGGGAAGAGTTCATGAAATTGTGAAAATGAGGTGATTATAATTGTAAAAAATAAAATTTACCATTTAGTGTGGTCTACTAAGAATTTGAAATGTTTCTTAGAAGATATGGAAATCATTTTGGTGGCTCCTTAGGAAATTGGACATAGTACTGCCTGAGGACCCAGGTATACCACTCCTGGGCCTATACCCAGAAGATGCTCCAACATGTAATAAGGACAGAAGCTCTACTATGTTCATAGCAGCCTCATTTAAAATAGCCAGGAGCTGGAAATAACCCAGATGTCCCTTGACAGAAGAATGGATACAAAAAATGTCATACATTTACACAATGGAGTACTACTCACCTATTAAAAGAATATGAATTCATGAAATGGACAGAAGTAGAAAATATCATCCTGAGTGAGGTAACCCAATCGACAAAGAACACACATGATATGTACTCAATGGTAAGTGGATATTAGCCAAAAAGCATCAAATACCCAAGATACAATTCACAGACCACCCAACAGAAAGAAGGAAGAACAAAGTGTGGGTGCTTTGGTTCTTCTTAAAAAGGACACCAAAATACACGTAGGAGTATATATGGAGATAAAGTATAGAGCAGAGACCGAAGGAAAGGCTCTCCAGAGACTCTCACACCTGGGGCTTCATTCCCTATAGAGTTTCTAAACCCAGACAGAAATGTGGATGCCAAGATGGGCATATTGAAATGATCCTGATATAGCTGTCTCCTGAGAGGCCTTGCCATAGCCTTAGAAATACAGAGATGGATGCTTGCAGCCAACCACTGGACTGAGTACAGGGTGCCCAATAGAGGAGTTAGAGAAAGGACCAAAGGAGTTGAAGGAGATTACAACCACACAGGAAAAAGTATATCAACAATCCAATTCCTCTAGAGCTCCCCGGGACTAAGCCATCTACAAAGGAGTACACATGGCTCCAGCTGTGTAAATAGCAGATAATGGCCTTTTCATGAGTTGGTGGGAGGAGAGGTCCTTGGTTGTATGAAGGCTGGTTAGATGCTCCAGGTAGGGAAATAGTGGGTGGGGAGGTGGGAGTGGTTGAGTTGGTAGGTGGAGGAAACCCTCATAGAAGCAGGAGGAGGAAAGATGTGATATGGGGTCTCCAATGGGGGTGTAAAACTGCTAAAGGGGATAACATTTGAAATTTAAATGAAGAAAATATCAAAGAAAAAATGAAAAAGAAGAAGATCTGTATATGCTATAATCACTTTGCATGGCACTTTAAGGGATTTGAGTGTTTATTGCATTAAGTTTTGTTGGCAATTTTGGGAAGACTATAGAACAGAAAGGACCATGTCAACTGGAGGAAGATTATGTACTCTTGTTCCTGTGCTGCTGATTGTAAATCAAACTGTTCTGGGCCAAATCATTGACTTATCTATTGTGTTCTTTTTCTAGTTTGTCATCTGACACATTGCCTTCAGCAATCAAAAGTTTAAGATGTACCTATAAAATTGTCCTATCAAGATCAATTTCATGAACAGTGGTAGAAAATGCCATAGGCAATTTATGGCCAGACTTGTTCTAAGTCACTGACTTGTAATCCTCTCAACTATCTTTAGTTAGCTTACTCTGGTTTGGGAGAGGTTTAAAATGTTCTATGTTGATATATAGTTCTTTTATCTTGGTTTTTAACCTCATCCTGATCCCCCATATTTACCTGCAGTTAGCTCCTATCTTACTTTACCAAGAGGTCTCAGCAGGTAGGAATGAACTCTCCCATGTAGGCCATGCAGCCTGAACAGTCACTGATGTGTTCAGAGAACTTCTCCACTGTTTCCTGAGGGACCTGACTTTTTTTTTTTTGTTTTCTATTACTCTGTAACATATGTAAATTCATTTTCCTAGCACATTTCATTTAGAAAATGACCACACCTATGCCCAATCACCCAACATGCCATATTATTTTCATTCTTATTACTTGTGAACTATTATTTCACAACACATCTGTTCCTAATACTCTCTCTATCTTATTAGTTCTTTGATCCATGGCATACATGAGATACAAGGTGTTCCATTTTAAATGTGGACTGTTGCATGCAAGTTCATTCAGAATTTTATTGATACTTATTCTAGGAATAAAGTGTGGGAAAATAATTCACATTATTTTACTTTTGAAGAGACTTAATTACAAGCTGTACATATACATATCTATATTTCCCTTTGGACATCCTGATTTTGATCTGAACATTATTCAGTTGCCAACTTTCTTGGGCATATCTGTTATTATTATCATGCTTTATTACTATCTTTGTGAATATTAAGTTAATATAATTTTTCAAAGTGTGAATTAAAGCACTTGATTGACATTTCCTCAGTGATTTGAAGCTTGTATATATTAGGAAATGCAGAAAAATAAGTTAAATCCTCTGATATAACAGTTAATATGAGAAGATGTAGGTTTGGTTTTGGGACAATTGATATTCACCAGGAAGGATTCTATAAGAACACAGAGGACCAGTCCAAATACAGTGACTCCAACTTAGGTAGCCTCTGATAGAGCACAGTTGCTGCTTAGCATTGGGTTTTTTTTTTTTAATGTTATTATTTGCAACATGTCCTAACACCTGGTGTATATGTAGTACAGTGTGTCTTAAAATATTTTTCTGATTCATATCTTGGTGTCAGTATTAGTGGCATAATATTGTTCAGCTCATATCCTTTGAGTCTTAAATGTTAGGGCTATTTTACCTTTTTGAGGTTTGAACTGAGGATGGAAAAATGCCATATATTTGTCCTTGATGAGATTGAGCAACAGAAGACATTAAAGAAAGCTTTTGGCTTAACAGGTGTTATTGTGAAATTGACTATTTTCATTTGTGCTTTTCATTTTACTTTCTTTAGATACTTGGAGTTCAAGTAACAGAAATTGTCACTTGTTTGGTTAGAGTTACCCTAAGATAATTTATATTGGTTTTGACTGCTGTGAAGGGTATCATTTCCCTTATTTCTTTCTCAGCCTTTTATCCTTTGAGTAGAAGAAAGCTACTGATTTGTTTGATTTAGTTTTATATCCAGACACTTTACTGAGTTGTATATCAGTTTAGGAGTTTTCTGGTGGAATTCTTGGGGTCACTTAAGTATACTATCATATCATCTGCAAATATATTGATATTTTGACTTTCTCCTATTCAATTTATACCACTTTGGCCTGCTTTTGTTGTTTAACTGCTTAACTAGAACTTTGAATACTATATTTAAGAGATAGAGAGAGAGAGTTAGCAGACTTGTCTATTCCTGATATCGTGTGATGCTGGCTACTGACTTGCTGTATATTCCTTTTACTGTTTTTTGGTATGGCTCTTGAATTCCTGATCTTTCCAAAAGTTTTATCATGAAGGGGGGTTAAATTTTAGAAAATGCTTTCTCAGCATCCAAATAGCTGATCATGCCCCTCCTTTTTGAGTTTGTTTATATAGTGGAATGTGTTGATGGAGTTCCATATATTGAACCATCCTTGCATCCCTGGGATGAAACCAAATTGATCAGGGTGTCTTAGTCAGGGTTTCTATTCCTGCACAAACATAATGACCAAGAAGCAAGTTGGGGAGGAAAGGGTTTATTCGGCTTACACTTCCATGCTGTGGTTCATCACCAAAGGAAGTCAGGACTGGAACTCAAGCAGGTCAGGAAGCAGGAGCTAAGCAGAGGACACAGAGGGATGTTCTTTACTGGCTTGCTTCTCCTGGCTTGCTCAGCCTGCTCTCTTATAGAACCTAAGACTACCAGCCCAGAGATGGTCCCACCCACAAGGGGCCTTTCCCCCTTGATCACTAATTGAGAAAATGTCTTACA
The DNA here is from genome assembly GCF_978045245.1 of Mus caroli. Classification (NCBI taxonomy): domain Eukaryota; kingdom Metazoa; phylum Chordata; class Mammalia; order Rodentia; family Muridae; genus Mus; species Mus caroli. The sequence continues at coordinate 91,792,211 of NW_028227259.1, read as the reverse complement.
GTTGGATTTCATGGAGGCATTTCCTCAATTGAAGGACCTTTCTCTTTGATAACTCCAGCTGTGTCAAGTTGACACAAAACTAACCAGTACACAGGGTGAATGATCATTTTGAGCTGGGTTCTGATGATGCCATGTATCCTTTGTTTCTGTTGCTTATATTTTTTATGTTCTTGTACTTGCCTCTTGCCATCAGTTTATCTGTAGTTTTAGCTTGTCTTGCTGTCTCTGATTGTGTCTTGTCCCTATTGTCAGTCTGTGTTTCAGCACTCTTAGAAGTCCAGCTATCTCCAGGCAGTATTTCGGTATGGAGAACTGTAGCACAGAATCAACTCTGTGTCACAGAAGGAAACCAGAAGTATCCGATCCCTGCCTGTTTCTTGGTTCCTTTGTCCTGATGGTTCTGGTTGTGTCCCTCTTGGGTCAGGAATTTGATTAGCTATTGTGGTCTTACTTGTGCTCTCAGGTGTGTCAAAACTCTTGGGAGACCAGCTCCTTCATGGCCCATTCAACAAGGGGGCAATCATACCTGTGACTAGGACTTTGTATCTGCCCAAGCCTAGAGAAGTCAGGATATTTTTAGGAGAATATAACCCACACTTTTGTAAGCCATAGTAATCCCAAACTACATGCTTAATAGTTATTCATCTACACAAATGTCAGTGAAGTTCTCACTGAGATAGTCTTGGCTGCCACAGCATTTGTGGAAGTATCAAGCTGGAGGGTGCTAGGAGGTAGGACAGATGACATTGACATCTATACATTTGCTGACAGAGGTATCAGAAGTGGCTGTAATGGCAACCATAGTTGAAGTAGCTGAAGTTGCTTCCACTTTGTCACAAGGTGGTTTGCAATGCTGGTTCCTTGGATAATTAGGAGAAGAGGAGTCAGAAGAGAAATGGAGGGCTACAGGGTACAGTCTAAGACTGAATGATAAGGATTCATGTTTCTAAGAGAACAGGAAGCAAGTCGTGGCTTAGGCCAATTAGAGTATTTTGAGTTCCCAGATACTTTTGGGTTTATTTGTTTTCAAATAGATATAGGTTTTTCATGCGGTTTGGATTTAGATAGGTTAATTTTCTCTTCAGAAACATGAGTAGCCTTCAGAGTGAGAATACAAACAGAAGAAAACAAAAGCCACTTACATTCCAGTATATAACCCATCTCATTTTGATCTTCTTGGAATATGCACCTTTTTATAGTTGAAACTATTTGTGAAAGTTTGTTAAAAGCAATAGAATCTTTTGGTATTTTTGGTGGCCTGTTTCTAGAGTTTTTGTGTGTGGTATGAATTGTACACATTTAAGTACTCCAGTTAAAATAATGTATAATTTTCTTTTAACTTCTATCAGTTTTTACACACATTGAACAAACTTTTGATTGGTGATAATTCACATGTTGACATGAATGCTGTAAAATACAGCTTCTAGGGATTGTTGAAGGATTCGTGGTGGAATAAACCATGTGTGCTCCGTACACATATTTTGAATCTTTTGTGTGCATGGTTGTCTGAATCCATGGATGTGGAATCCACTTTGAGTTAAATATAATGATGACACGTTACCCACTAATTGTCAGGAAATCTTGTGTATATACATATCACCATGTTCTGTGATTTATATTTATTTGATGTGTGACACTCATAAGGGGATATCTTATCATCTTTTCATCTGCTTTCATGATTGTACATTACAGTTGTATTTCCCTAATAACCAGTTTGTCTCCTGGAACAAAGTTGGATTTCTGGAAGGATTAATTATATGGCAATAACACAGTAGACTGTAGAGTAGTCATAATGACTATAAGTGCATGCTTTATAGTGCTGCCTGGCTCTTCATTTTCATTTTGTGTAATGCTTGCATAAAGGTTGTTTAATTTAAAGATTATTTCTCCCAAAATTCCACAGTGCTTTGCTTTATTTTATTCTGACATCAAATTCATTTAGTGTTTTCCACTAGGTCCAAAAATTAATGGGGAAATTTGATAGAGGAGGTTGATTTATTAAGGTATTGGCAGGTTGTATTGGTTTGCTTTACTATCAGACGAGGTAGAGGAGTAGGATTGTTTGGACGTCTAGGAAGTAGAGAAAGACTTATCTAAGGATAATGAAAATCAAAAAGAGGAAGAGGTGGTACTTGATATAATCCTAGACCAAAGGGTGAAAGGGGTCATTGACCACAGAGAAGACGATGAAGAGGAGGAGGAGGAGCAGGAGGAGGAGGAGGAAGAGGAAGAGGGGGAGGAGAATGAGGGGGAGTACAAGGAGGAGGAGGAAGAGAATGGGAGCTAGTGTTTGAAGGAACTAGTATTCCTTTAGGATCATGTTTTCCCCTGGGTCCTTTTTGAAAGTCACCAGATTGTGGGAGAAAGACAATAAACAATTTTAATTTAGATATTTCACAGAAAATTATTAGCATCTAAACTTTCTGAGCTAGTTGTAATATTAGATGGCTTCTAAAAGACCTACTCTCCCAAAACATTTGTTGACCTGAGTTTATCATCTATGTTCTTTTAAAAAATTCTGTAATACTGGAAGCAGAATAAGTTAGAGATTTCATGTTGAAGAAATGTTCTTTTGACTTGTAGTAAACGATCTTTGTACTAGAGAGAAGCATATAACAATTAGGCTATATGGGATCAGAATGGCCTCTTGATCAAGACCTACAAAAATTAGGGATTTTTTAAAATTTTATTTCTTTTAATTTCATTTGTAATTTATCTTTTACACTCCATATTCTATTCCCCAAGCCCATCCTCCCTCCGATTGCTTCACATCCCATATCTCCTCTCCAGCCCAACCCATCTCTGAGTGGATTTCCACAACCCCCACAGCAGCTGACCTCTAAAGACCCTGGGTCCTCCAGTCTCTTGAGGGTTATGTGCATGGGCTGTAGAGATGGCTCATCTGCTAAAGTCTAGCCTCACAATTAAAACTCAGGGAGTCTTTTTTGGACACTTTCTACAATCTTGGTCTTTACCCATATTTACCCTGACCTTTATAGACTAATTGATATTTCAGTCTAGGAAGTAAGAGAGAAAATATTGTATTAGTCTTCTGAGTATGGGTTACTGTGCTTAGGATGTTTTCTACTTCCACCTGTATTTCTGAAATTTTCATACTATAATTCTTTTAAAAAAATAAAAAAAAAACAAAGTTCCAGAGTAACTGGTTTCTATTTAATAGAAACAAAGCTGAATTACTCAGAGTACACATAGTCCAGTATAGGTGAGGGGATTATGGATCTCTGTTGGGGAAGACTAATGTGCAGTCAAGGAAGATCCAACCATTTTGAATATGAAAATCCAACAGAAAGCTTGTTACTTATTGTTAATTAAATATTAATAAACCAAATTGCAGTTTGTCAGCACCATGATGCAAAATAACATTTTATGAAGTATGAAAGGATTGCCTTGGGATGAGGATATAACTACCTTCCAAGTTCCTCTTCAGCCTCTTGAGTCACTTGAGAAAAGGAAATATCTATGCCAAGTATAGACCAAGTATAAACTAACAGACTCCCTAAAGTCCTACTTTGTGCTAATTTATTTTCCATAACAGAAACCTATTATATTTTTTTAAGTAAAAGTTCTCAAAGACATTCAGAGAAAATAGTTCACCTTTTGTTCTGAGCATAAAAGTTCTCAGTGAAAGCTCAGATGACATTTAATGGAAAGTAAATATTATGAATGAACTCTTAAACTGGCTCTTTGTAGATGTCTTCATTAAAATCAATCCCAAGAGGAAGTAGAGGCCATAAATACGGGGAAAGGTCTCTGTCACTTTAGAGTTTAGGAACAAAAAGAAGCCTACAAAATTCCAAATAGACTGGACCAGAAAAGAAATTCTTCCTGACACATAATAATCAGAACAACAAATGCACTAAATAAAGATAGAATATTAAAAGCAGTAAGCGAAAAAGTGAAGACATATAAAGGCAGACCTATTAGAATTACACCGACTTCTCACAAGAGACTATGAAAGTGGGAAGATCCTAGACAGAGGTGATACAGACCCTAGGATAACACAAATATCAGCCTAGGCTACTATACCCATAGGTGGAAAAACCAAAGTATTCCATGACAAAACCAAATTCACACAACATGTTTCCACAAATCCAGCCCTTCAAAGGATAATAACGGGAAAACTCCATCACAAGGAGGGAAATTACACCCTAGAAAAGGCAAGAAAGTAATCCTTTAGCAAACCTCTCTTTACCTATCCAAATAAGATAGTGGACTAATATCCAATATATATAAAGAACTCAAGAAGGTAGACTCCATAAAATCAAATAACCCCTTTAAAAAATGGGGCTCAGAACTGAACAAAGAATTCTCACCTGAGGAATACCGAATGGTAGAGAAGCACTTGAAAAAATGTTCAACATCCTTAATCATCAGAGAAATGCAAATCAAAACAACCCTGAGATTCCACCTCACCACAGTCAGAATGGCTAAGATCAAAAATTCAGGTGACTGCAGTAGCTGGCGAGGATGTGGAGAAATAGGAACACTCCTCCATTGTTGGTGGAATTGCAAGCTTGTACAACCACTCTGGAAATCACTCTGTTGGTTCCTCAGAAAATTGGACATAGTACTACCGGATTATCCAGCAACACCTCTCCTGGGCATATGTCCAGAAGATGTCCCAACCCGTAAGAAGGACATATGCTCCACTATGTTCATAGCAGCCTTATTTATAATAGCCAGAAGCTGGAAAAAACCCAGATGCCCCTCAACAGAGGAATGGATACAGAAAATGTGGTACATGTATACAATTGAGTACTACTCAGCTATTAAAAAGAATGAATTTATGAAATTCCTAGGCAAATGGATGGACCTGGAGGGCATCATCCTGAGTGAGGTAACACAATCACAAAGGAACTCACACAATATATACTCACTGATAAGTGGATATTAGCCCAGAAACTTAGGATATGCAGGATATAAGATACAATTTGCTAAATGCATGAAACTCAAGGAGAACGAAAACCGAAGTGTGGACCCTTTGCCCCTTCTTAGAATTGGGAACAGAACACCCATGGAAGAAGTTACAGAGACAAAATTTGAAGCTGTGACAAAAGGATGAACCATCTATATCCATAAGGGAAATTGGTCTGAAGTACTTTATCATTGTTGGGCATTCTGTGGTTTAGGTATCAGAGTAATTGTGTATTCATATCATGAATTGGGTAGAGTACCTTCTGTTTCTATTTTGTGGAATAGTTTGAAAAGAATTAGAATTAGATCTTCTTTGAAGGTCTGATAGAACTCTGCACTAAACCCATCTGGTTCTTGACTTTTCGGTTTTGTTTTTGTTTTTGTTTTTTTTGGTTGGGAGTATATTAAGAGACTATTAATGACTGCTTCTATTTCTTTAGGTTATATGGGACTGTTTAGGTCTTAATCTGATCCTAATTTAACTTTGGTTCCTGGTCTCTGTCTCAAATTTATCCATTTCATCCAGGTTTTCTGGTTTTGTTGCATATAGCCTTTTGTAGAAGGATCTGATGATGTTTGGATTTCTTCAGGATCTGTTGTTATGTCTCCCTTTTCATTACTGATTTTGTTAATTAGGATGCTTTCCCTGTGCCCTCTAGTGGGTCTGGCTAAGGGTTTATCTATCTTGTTGATTTTCTCAAAGAACCAGCTCCTCCTTTGGTTGATTCTTTGAACAGTTCTTGTTTCCACTTGGTTGATTCGACCCTGAGTTTGATTATTTCCTGCTGTTTAGTCCTCTTGGGTGTATTTGCTTCCTTTTCTTTTAGAGTTTTTAAGGGAGTTGTCAAGCAGCTAGTGTGTGCTGTCTCCATTTTCTTTTTGGAGGCACTCAGAGCTATGAGTTTTCCTCTTAGGAATACTTTCATTGTGTAATATAATTTTGGGTATGCTGTGGGTTCATTTTCATTAAACTCTAAAAAGTCTTTAATTTCTTTCTTTATTCCTTCCTTGCCCAAGTTATCATTGGGGAGAGTGTTATTCAGTTTCCACATGAATATTGGCTTTCTACTATTTATGTTTTTATTGAAGATCAGCCTTAGTCCATGGTGATCTGATAAGATGCATGGGACAATTTCAATATTTTTATATCTGTTGAGACTTGTTTTGTGAGCAACTATATGGTCAATTTTGGAGAAGGGACCATGAGGTACTGAGAAGAAGGTATATACTTTTGTTTTAGGATAAAATGTTCTATAGATATCTGTTAAATCATTTTGTTTCATAACTTCTGTTAGTTTCACTTTGTCCCTGTTTAGTTTCTATTTCCATTTTTTCTTTCCATTGAAGAAAGTGGGGTGTTGAAGTCTTCCACTATCATTGTGTGACATACAATGTGTTCTGTGAGCTTTACTAAACTTTCTTTAATGAATGTGCGTACCCTTGCATTTGTAGCATAGATATTCAGAATTGAGAGTTCCTCTTGGAAAGTGTTACCTTTGATGAGTATGAAGTGTCCCTCCTTGTCTTTTTTGATAACTTTGGGTTGGAAGTCCATTGCATTCGATATTAGAACAGCTACTCCTGCTTTTTCTTCAGACAGTTTGCTTAGAAAATTGTTTTCCAGCCTTTCACTCTGAGGTAGTGTCTGTCTTTTCCCCTGAGATGGATTTCTTATAAGCAGCAAAATGTTGGGTCCTGTTTGTGCAGCCAATATGTTAATGTATGTGTTTTTATTTGGGGAATTGAGTCCATTGATATTAAGAGACATTAAGAAAAAGTAATTGTTGCTTCCTATAATTTTTGTTGTTAGAGCTGGCATTCTGTTCTTGTGGCTGTTTTTCTTTAGGTTTGTTGATGGATTACTTTCTTGGTTTTTCTAGGGTGTATTTTCCATCCTTGTATAGTTTTGTTTTGTATTGTTTGTTTGTTTTTTGTTTTTGTTTTGTTTTGTTTTGTTTTTTTCTCCTTTGATCCTTTGAAAGGCTGGATTCCTGGAAAGATATTGTGTGAATTTGGTTTTGCAATGGAATACTTTGGTTTCTCCATCTATGGTAATTGAGAGTTTGACTGGGTATAGTAGCCTGGGCTAGCATTTTTATTCTTTTGGTGTCTGTATAACATCACTCCAGGATCTTCTGGTTTTCATAGTCTCTGGTGAGAAGTCTTCGGTAATTCTAATAGGACTGCCTTTATATGTTACTTGACCTTTTTCCCTTGCTGGTTTTAATATTTTGTCTTTATTTAGTGCATATGTTGTTCTGATTATGATGTTTCAGGAGGAGTATCTGTCTATTTGGAGTTCTGTAGGCTTCTTGTATGCTCATGGGCATCTCTACCTTTAGGCTTGGAAAGTTTCTTTTATAATTTTGTTGAAGATATTTGCTGGCCCTTTAAATTGAAAATCTTCATTCTCATCTACTCCTATTATCTGTAGGTTTGGTCTTCTCATTGTGTCCTGGATTTCCTGGATGTTTTGAATTAGGATCTTTTTGCGTTTTGCATTTTCTTTTATTGTTGTGTCCATGTTCCCTATGGAATCTTCTGCCTCTGAGATTCTCTCTTCCATCTCTTGTATTCTGTTGCTGATGCTCATATTATGGTTCCTGATTTCTTTCCTAGTGTTTCTATCTCCAGAGTTCTCTTCCATTGTGTTTTCTTTATTGTTTATTTCTATTTCCGTTTTTAGATCCTGCTTTGTTTTGTTCAATGCCATCTACTGTTTGGTATTATTTTCCTGTAACTCTCTAAGGCATTTTGGTGTTTCCTCTTTAAAGGCTTCTAGCTGTTTACCTGTGTTTTCTTGTATTTCCTCCTCAAGGTCCTCCATCATCATCATAAGAAGTAACTTTAGATCCATGTCTTGCTTTTCTGGTGTGATGGTGTGTCCAGGAATTTTTATGGTGGGAGAGTTTGTTTCTGATGATGCCAAGTAACCTTGTTTTCTGTTGCTTCCGTTCTTATGCTTGCCTCCTGACTTCTGATTATCTCAAGTATTTGCTGTCCTCAATATATGTGATTAGAACCTGTCCTTCCTATAATCCCTGTTGAGTCAGGTCTCCTCAGAGTCTAGCTTTCTATGTGATCCTTATCTTGTGGGCTCCTGTGAATCTGACATTATGGGTGTGTCAGAGTTTTTGGTAGTCAAGTTCCTCTGAGACACTGAAATACTGGTATGACCAAGCTTTTATCCTGGGATCCTGTTGTCAAAGATCCTGGACATGTTACAGTACCTGGAAGTGGTGTCTCCTTTGAGGAGCATGGAGCTGTCTGGTCAGTAGTCCTAAGATCTCATGGAGAGTCCTCTAGGGACCATAGGGGTGTCTGCCAACATAGTGCACGAGGTGGCCAGGTACTGGTGCCAACCAGAAGGGACTTGTGACCCTGGTCAGGCTGGTTTTCTGCTTCCCTAATGCTGTCTCAGGTCCCATGCTATTGGTTTGTAATAGAAGTTGTGTTCTACTCAACAGAGGTCCTAAGATAGTGTGGAGAGTCTTCTAGGGAACTTGGGAGTGTCTACAGACTCCGCACCCAAGGTCACCCGGTGCTGGTTCCTAACTGGAAGGGATTTGTGACCCTGTTCTGGCTTGGTTTTCTGCTTCCTGATCAGTTTTTAATTTTTACATTCTATAATGCTCTGGTAAAGGTTGTTTCTTAAGCCTGTAAAGATTATTTCTCTCAAAATTGTACAGAGGTTTGGTTTATATTAATCTGACTGCCAAGAGGAAATTTATATTTACCAGCACTTAAAAAAGGTATCAGTAGAATTTGGTGCAATAGGAAGTGTTATAGATTTATTCACAGGTGACATTTCATTTGCTTTTTTTCTGGGAACAAGGAGAATAAGATTACTTGGAGATCAAGGATGTTAAAGAACTGGTATATAAGGATAATCCAATATAAGAGTAGGAGGTAGTTTTTCAAAATCTTTTCCAGGGTAAAAAGAAGGAGGAACAGGAAGAGTAACAGAATGCAGTTGTTCAGACAGTAAAATGGGGATAATGCCTGGTTGAGCAATCTGTACATGACTGGGGTCAGGCTGAATATAAAGATGAGAAAGAGGAGTTGAAATAGTTTGTGGTCTTGTAGGATCATGTTGTCCATACGGCCTCTTTGGCCCTCACCAGACTGTGTGAGAAAGAAAATAAACAGCTTTAAATTGAATATTTCTTAGATAATTATTAGCATATGCACTTTCTGTACAAGGGGTAATTTTAGATGGCTTCTAAAAGTTCTACTTTCCCAAGTATATGCTGGCTTGAGTTTATCAGCTATGTTCTTGTTCTTTTATAAAATTCTATAAAACTCGAAGCATATGAAGTTAGAGATTTTATGTTACAGAAAAGAATTCTTTTCATTTGTAATAAAGTGTCATGTTGTGGAGACAAGCATGTGCCATTTCAGTATATGAGATCAGAGTGGCCACTGGTCCATGATACACAAAAATCAGGAATGATTCTCATGTCCCCCTTTGCTCCATATTTATACGTGGTAATTTTTACACATATTTACTCATATTTGTTCTGTACTCATATTGGTTTTGGCCATTACCCATATTGATCCTGACCTTTATATACTCATTTTCATAAGAATCTAGAAAGTAAGAGAGAATACATGGTATTTGTCTTCTGTGCCTGGGTTACTGTGCTAACTACATTTTCTAGTTTCATCCGTTTGTCTAAAATTTCCACATTATTTCAAAAAAAAATCTGAAGGGAAACTGAGGGAATTCAGTAGACATAAAAAGGAATAACATTGAACAAAATTTGTACAGTGTGGGTAAAGTGATCACAGACCTGGGTTGGGGGAGACTAGTGTGAGTTTATAAAACATCTCTCAAGTAGCATATGAAAACCCCACACAGAAGCTTGTTACTTCATGTTCATTAAATATTAATAAACAAAATTTGGGTCATGTAGCACTATGATAAAGGATGGAATTTATGAAGTGGGAAAGGATGACCTTGGGATGAGAATGGAACTGCCTTCCAGGATCCTCTTCTGCTTCTTGAGTCACTTGAGAAAAGGACATGCCTATGCCAAGTGTAGATTATGCTCTGACAAACAGGCTCCCTACAGTCCTATTTTGTGGTAATTTATTTTGTATCTACAGAAACCTGTTACATGTTTTTAAGTAAAAATCCTCCAAACACTCAGAGAAAAAGGTTTCCCCTACATTTTGAGCATACAGATTCTCAGTGAAAGCTTAGATTGCATTGAATGTAAAGAAAATATTATGAAGAAACTCTTAAGCTGCAGATTTGTAAACCTGGTCACTGAAATGAATCACAAATGGAAGTAGTTGCCATAAATATTGGGAAAAGTCTCTGTTACTGGAGATCTTTAAATTGTCCTGGGTTTTAATTAAATAAGTATCAAAATATGTTCCAGAGTTTGTACTTGAAGGAATAAGTTTAGCCTATCATCAGGGAGGTCTAGATGAGTTTCAGGTTCCTATATAGACTGAGTATTTATAATGCCCTATGTTTCTAATATAGGCCAAAGTAGGCAGATTAGTAGTCTCTGTTTTGTAAATGCTGTGCTGGTATCCTGTACCACCTGCATGGCTAAACAAATTCTGGGTTTTTTGGTCCTTTGAATGAAGACAGTCATACATATTTCCACATCCTGGAGTCATAAGGTTTGTTGTTTGACACTTATATATTCATGCCTGAGCCCTTTTCCTAAGCTCATTCATTGTGAGTTATTAAATATTGTCTAGATATCTAGGTAGTGCTTGCCTTAGTACAGCACTTGGTGAGCCATTAGTGACTCACTTGCTGGGCTAACCCTCTGTTTAGTGATTTTTTTTTCCCTAAGCTTCAACATTAACAATAAACACATCTGAAAAGTGTTGAGGAAAACCAATGCATGAGGAAGTTGGTGTGCTTTGGATAGATGAAAGGTGAAAAATTGCTTCAGATGCAGGGAATTCTTTGAAATTTGGTAGGAAAACTATAGAACACAAAGGGCCCTGTCAACCAGAGGGACAGTATGTGATCTTGTTCCTTTGCTTCTGATCAAAAGTCAAGCTGGTCTGGTGCTGATATTTTGGAATTAAACCCTATTCATTCACTCATTTTTAAAAATTCTTTCCGTAATTTGCCATCTGACACATTGCCTTCAGTAATTGCAAACTTTTGAGTAACCCTAAATTAGACTTATTCCTTCATGGTCAATTTTGTGAGCAGTGGTAGAAGTTTTCAGGAGCAGTTTATGGCCAGACTTTTATGTCCTTAAGTGCTCACTTATAATACATTCAAGTTTCTTTGAACTGCCCTCTCTAGATTAGTGGATGTTTATAATGATCCAAGTTGACACTCTCTTTCTTTCTCCTAGTTTTGTACCTTATGTTAAATCCCCATATTTATCTTCAGATGGCTCCCTTCTTTTTTTTTCACAAGTAGGTTGCAGTAGGTAGGAATTATCTCCCCTGTCCTAGACTTTGTAGCATGTAAAGTAACTTATGAGTCAAGAGAATGTCTTTTTTCTTGTTTCCTTGTTTCTTGACTTGTTTTTTTTTACTTTGTAATTGTGTGTCACTATATGTACCTAGCACACTTCATTTAGAAATCAATCATACCAATGTCCAACCACCCAACACAAACAAGATCTTTGCACCTGCTCTTCTATTCTGTTTGACTGCTCTTAACATCTCTCATCTTTTCTGATTTTTATTTGTATCGCTATAATGACATTTTATAAAGTCTGAACTGAGCCTTCTATTTTTCTTGTCCTCTTAACTACAGTGCATATAGATTGAAGATATTCTTATTAAAATGAATATCATGTTACATCACACCTATTTTAAACATCTTGCACACCAGCATTTTCATACTGCCTCCTTTTTTTGTGACCTGGTTCTATATTTGCATCTCTGTAATAAAGGTCAGGCGTGTATGCCCTGCTCACTCCTCATAGCTCCTCAGAGTTCTGTTTCTCTATTTCTTCCTACATGTCATATAACTTTTAATCATATTATTGACGAACTATATTATTTCAAGACACGTCTATGTTACTAGTGCCCTCTCTATCTTAGTTCAATGGCTCATGACCAACATTAGATACAAGATGTTCCATTTTAAATGTTGATCTACAAGCAATTTTCTTGTTTTTCTTGTTAATTATGTAAAGAATAATGTAGTAAAATATAGTTCACATTCCTTTTGTTTTTGATGCAACAAAGAATTCGCTAACTATTTTGTGTTTCCTTTCGGATATCCTGATATCGAATTGGATATCAGGAAGTAGTAAACTTCCTTGGGTATATCTATTAATTTCCTTGTGATTTTTTTATTATCTTTGTGACTATTTAGTAAAAACAGATTTTCAATTAGGAAATTATAGCACTTGGTGGACATTTCATCTGTAATTTGCAACTTGTATATATTAGGAAATGCAGATATATAAAGTTAAAATGTCTGACATAAAAATTAGTAAGAGAACATGAAAGTTTTTGTTATGTAAATTGATACTCACCAGGAAGCATAGTATAAGAACACAGAGGTCAAGGACCAAACACAGTGACTTCAACTTTTGTAGCTCCTGAAAGTTAGCACAATAGCTGGTTAGCATTATTTTAAAAAATGAAATGTCATTATTTGGAACATGTCCCAAGACATGGAATATATGTTGTTTCATGTATCTTAAAATAACGTTCTAATTTTTTATCGTGGACTCAGCATTAGTAACATAATATTGTTAGCTCATAACTTTTGATTCTCAAGCAATGGGGCTAATTTTTCATTTTTGAGTGCTTAGCAGATTGAGGAAAAGTGCTGCATATTCGTCCTTCCAGAGTCTGAACAACCAAGAATTTAAAAGAGAAAGCTTTGGCTTAAGTGTAATTGTTTTGTAGTGGACATTTTCATTTGTTCATTTGGTTTTATTTTACAGTTGCAGTTCTATGGCATCAAGATTCTGTAAACTCATATTTGAGATGATATCACTTTAACTTGATCACATTTATTTCTCTTGACAAAGAATAGATAAGGGAGAAGTCTTCCTATTAAATAGAAGAATAGATGAAAGCATAACTTCATACATAGTCTAGCTTTAACATTGTACTGAGTCATTGTGTATACAGTGAGTGTGCTAAAATCTACTTTTTGTTTTGCAACTGAGTTCCATTGTATCTAGGACATGAACAGTGTTATTTAGATCTGTTTTCTTCTAAGGTGTCTCAAGGTTTGTGATAAATTTTTGGAGTCAGATGGCCTGAATTCTTCTTTTATACCACTTCACACAATGGCCTGTAAGCTCCTCTAGTCAACCCTGTTGATAGCTTCAATGTGGGAGGTGAACACTGTAAACCTTGAAATAATCATAGCAAAAGTTTTTCACTAGTTTTCTTGAACAAATGTCACATGTTGTTTTTATTATACTATATTTCATATGAAGCTTAAAATCAAGCAAAATTAGTTTTAAATATATACTTTAGAACAATTCTCTTTCAGAATACATCTGACAGTAGTCCATCATTCAGAATTTTAAAGGACCGTAAGTTACAGGTGGGAGAATAGGGAATGGCTTACTTTGTTGGAATCACTTACTCTTCTAGGTGATCAACATGAATACTTTCCTTTGCTTGAATAAGTTTTCAAAATGTAATACAGTTTATGACTCACTGTTATTTTTTTAGGTACTTATTCTCACAGTAATAAAAAGAATATCTTATTTTTTTTTTACTCTCACCATAGATTTATTCACAAAAGACCACACTGGAAATAATCCAAGTGCCCGTTAATGGTCACACTCATGGTGTAATTCTATAGAGCATTGAAGTAGTTCACTGAAAACGAACACAGGAACATATGAATAATTCTTACAAACTTCACATCAAGATAAGGAAGGCCTATAGAAAAGAGCCAACCCAGAAAGGCATCCTGAATATTTGTATAGAATTCACACCAAGAGAGACATGTTAGAAGAGACATATTGGGAATGGTGTGAATTGAGAGATGTGCCCGGAAGCAGACAGAAGATAGGGGTATATGAGAGTCTAGCAATGTTCTCTCTCTCTCTCTCTCTCTCTCTCTCTCTCTCTCTCTCTCTCTCTCTCTCTCTGTCTCTCTCTCTTTCTCTCTCCATCCCTCCTCTCCTCTCCTCCTCCTCCTTCTTTTTTTTCTTTTTTTTTAATTAGGTAATTTCCTCAATTACATTTCCAATGCTATCCAAAAAGTCCCCAGTACACTACCCCCCCCAGTCCCCCACCCAGCCACCCCCACCCCTTGGCCCTGACATTCCCCTGTACTGGGGCATATAAAGTTGGCAAGTCCAATGGGCCTCTCTTTCCAGTGATGGCCTACTAGGCCATAAAAGAAAATCTTATAAGCAGCCCTTAAAAATGATATTTCTGATGGATGGTTAACATTTAACATGAAGTTAAAGGGCTTCATATTCCCAGGTACTTACCTTGGAGAAAATTCTTAGCCAGTTAATATGTTGTTCAGAAACACTTTGGTCAGTTAAGTTTGAGTCGTAGAGTATAGAGGACCAGAATTATCAGTACAAATTTATATATATATTGAGATTTTATTGTCTGCTTTATTCTTTTTTTCTTCTTCTTCTTTTTTAACTTTTTATCTTTTAATTGGGTATTTATTTCATTTACATTTCCAATGCTATCCCAAAAGTCCCCCCCCACTCCCCCACCCACTTCCCTACCCACCCACTCCCACTTCTTGGCCCTGGCATTCCACTGTACTGAGGCATATAAAGTTTGCACGACAAATGGGCCTCTCTTTCCACTGATGGCCGACTAGGTCATTTTCTGATTCATATGCAGCGAGAGACAAGAGCTTCGGGGGATAGTGGTTAATTCAGACTGATTTCCAGATTGGTTGTACAAGCTTGCAATCCCACCAACAATGGAGGAGTGTTCCTCTTTCTCCACATCCTTGCCAGCATCTGCTGTCACCTGAATTTTTTAGCCATTCTGACTGGTGTGAGGTGGAATCTCAGGGTTGTTTTGATTTGCATTTCCCTGATGATTAAGGATGTTGAACATTTTTTCAGGTGCTTCTCTGCCATTCGGTATTCCTCAGGTGAGAACTGGCGGTTCCTCAGAAAATTGGACATAGTACTACTGGGAGATGTAGCAATACCTCTCCTGGGCATAAACCCAGAAGATGTTTCAACTTGTAATAAGGACATATGCTCCACTATGTTCATAGCAGCCTTATTTATAATAGACAGAAGCTGGAAAGAACCCAGATGCCCCTCAACAGAGGAGTGGATACAGAAAATGTGGTACATTTACACAATAGAGTACTACTCAGCTATTAAAAAGAATGAATTTATGAAATTCCTAGGCAAATGGATGGACCTGGAGGGCATCATCCTGAGTGAGGTAACCCAATCACAAAGGAACTCACAAAAAAAGTACTCACTGTTAAGTGGATATTAGCCCAGAAACTTAGAATACCCAAGATATAAGATAAAATTTGCTAAAAACATGAAACTCAAGAAGAACGAAGACCAAAGTGTGGACACTTTGCCCCTTTTAGAATTGGGAACAAAACACCCATGGGATGAGTTACAGAGACACAGTTTGGAGCTGAGACAAAAGGATGCACCATCTAGAGACTGCCATATCTGGGTATCCATCCCATAATCAGCCTCCAAACGCTTACACCATTGCACACACCAGCAAGATTTTGCTGAAAGGACCCAGATATAGCTGTCTCTTGTGAGACTATGCAGGGGCCTAGCAAACACAGAAGTGGATGCTCACAGTCAGCTATTGAATGGATCACAGGGCCCCCAATGGAGGTGCTAGAGAAAGTAACCAAGGAGCTAAAGGGGTCTGCAACCCTATATGTGGAACATCAATATGAACTACCCAGTACCCCCCAGAGCTTGTGTGTCTAGCTGCATATGTATCAGAAGATGGTCTAGTCAGCTATCAGTGGAAAGAGAGGCCCATTGGTCATGCAAACTTTATCTGCCTCAGTACAGGGGAACGCGAAGTCCAAGAAGTGGGAGTGGGTGGCTGGGGGAGTTGGTGGGGGAGCAGGTGAGGGACTTTTGGAATAGCATTGGAAATGTAAATGAAACAAATACCTAATTACAAAAAGTTTTAAAAAAAGAATATAGAGATATAGAATCTAAAAAAGAAAAAAAAAAAAGAAAAGAAAGAAAGACCATTAACCTCACAATTGAAAACTTGTTGCTGTTGCTAGTCACATATTCTCTATCTTTGTCTCTAAGTATCTCTGTCTGCCTGTCTTTCTCTGTCTCTCTCTGTGTATCTGTCTCTCTCTCTGTGTCTCTGTCTCTGTCTCTCTCTCAGGGTACCATGGTAATAAAATTTATAGTTTCTGAAATAATGACTCTTACTCTTAGATTATGTTGGTTTCAGCTTTAAGTTTTGAAGTGTAACAATGAGGCAGTACTTTAAGTTTGAACTTAAAAGTTTTTACACATCTGATCTCATGCATTCTTTTCACATATCACAAAGTTGACTTAGCAAATTCATTTTTGTTTAATTCTGAGAGTAAACACAGAGCACTGTATTTCCAGTTGACTGAATGTTTTAGTTTGGTAGTGATCCATTTTTGTTTTTTAATTTGGAAGAGTTTGCCTTTAATTATGCAGGGTCAAACTCAATAATCTAGGTCAGTGATTCTCAGTTTTCCTAATGCTGTTAGCCTTTCCTATTCTTCCTCATGTTTTGATGACCCCAAACACAAGGTTTTGTGTTTTTGTTTTGTTTTTGTTTCTGTTTTGTTTTGTTTTTGTATTTTTGTTTTTATTACTTCCAAACTGTTTGAACTCATAATGTAATTATCTAATATATGGGATATCTGATATGTCACCCCAAGTGATCATGACCCACAGGTTGACAACCACTACTCTAGGTGGTCTTGAAATTAACAATGTCTTCTGAGTGGCCATTACTTCAGCTTTGAGTTACCAAACCAATACTCACATATTATTTTAAAGAATCCAAAGACACAGAAATACACATACACAAAAATACACATACAAACACACAGAAACACACAAACAAACAACCACGTGTTTGGTTTGAGATATTCCCTTAAATGTTGCAAAAATGAACATGCAAAGAAATCACCTACAAAATCACAACCAAAACTAAACAACCCAAACCAAATCAAACAAAACTGAGCCAAAAAACTTAAAAAATGCCATTGAGTTAGATTTATGTTGTCAAGCTCCTGAAGATGGAGCCTACCCTGAAGTGTGGCTCATACACATAGTGAGACTCTTTTGGAGAAAATACCAATCACGTATTAATTGCAAATAGCTTCCTTGTAGTAATGGAAGCCCATGTGCTCTCCCTATCTCAGTGCAAGGAGTCCACTGGGCTTGACCCTTTGTAGGCATTGCACTTGTTGCCTTGAGTTCATGTGTGTCAGTCTTGATGTATACAGAAGATGCTGTTTTCTTGGAATCACCAATATCCTCTGTTTTTTCTATCTTTTTTCATGTGTATGATGGGAATGCTTTGATGAAGATATCCCTCTTAGGAGTAAGTGCTCCAAAGTCTTTCATTCTTTTTACATTTTCCTGTTGTAGGTCTACGTTTGAGTTCAAATCTCTGGTAAGAGGAATGTTGCCCACCGCTTTTGTTCCCCCTGGTAAGAACACACTCAGGGCAACCGGAATCTTCTGCGGCACAAGCTTTATTGCTTACCCCATCAGGAGCCAGTGGAGAAGAGAGCCAGAGAGAGAGAGAGATGGCGGAGCCCCCTCCCTTTTATGGAGGACTGTCCTCCGCCTCGGACGTGTCACTCCCTGATTGGCTGCAGCCCATCAGCCAGAGTTGTCGTCACGGGAAAGGCAGAGCACATGGGGTGGGAAACTACCCCAGCGCATGTGCAGATGGTTTGTTTGTTACTTAGAACACAGGTGTCAGTGCCATCTTATAATGGCGAATGTGAGGACGGCTCCTTACATCTCCCCCTTTTCTTTTATTTAAGAGCAATAGGCCACCCATAATAATGAGAGTGGAGATAGAGGTCAAATCCACAGTGTGCAAAATAGGGGCTTTACACAAAACCTCCTCCCAGGCTCATCACCCGAAGGGGTCTTGGTCCGCTCCCGTGTCGTTTTTCCTGGGGGAAGGACACTTGGACACTCAACCTTCTTGAAAGATGACATGTCTCCCTAGAATAGGCTCATAAATGCCACAGAGCCCTTCTACTGCAATGCTTAGCCGTGCAACTCTCTCGGGCTGCTGAAGCACACTCACTCTATCCCGTGCAATGAGACTAGCCTCGTGGGGTGCAAGAGCTGAGTGGCCAGCGACCTATTGCTTAAGCATAGATAACCATATATCAGGGGAAGCACCATGTTCTAGTGCTGCAAGCGCCTGGGAAATAACCATGTCTCTCCTAGTTTGGGCCTTAAGCTTACAGACCAATCAGAGAAGCAACACTAATCCACAGCAAAGAACAGCTCCAAATAATTCTACCCCCACCCATTCTTTAAAGAAGGAAAATGTTGAAAAGATAGTCCTTAGGTCAGGGACAGGTCCAAGTGCGTGGGGCAAGTCTCAATTTTCAAAGGGTCTGTTCAAATTTAGCCGTCCATTTCTGTATCTCCCAACACTGCTCTCCCTTTGTTGTTATCGCACTGGACATCACCAAGACGAGGGACATCAGTATTCCCTTGGTCAGTCTGGATTTTTCGGGTGAGTCTTTCTGGTATCCAAAATGGGTTGTCTTCATTCTGTGGAAAAACACAAACAGCTCCCCTGGATCCTATCAAAATAGGATCCGGTCCTTTCCATTTGTTACCTAAAACATCTTTCCATTTAACCATCTCTTTGGGCCTATCTGGCTCTGAACAATGATGTTCAGCCGCTGTATCTTTGTTAATTGTCCAGTGGCTTCACCTGTTCGGGAGAGCGCCTTCCAGGCCTTAATAGCCGTGGAGGAAATTTGGGCATAAGCTCCCCAGTGATAATTTGTTTGATCAGTGGTATAAGCTCCCTGACCCGTTAACAGGTCAAAGGTCCAATCTCTCTGCTCTGGAGTCAAAGCGGCAGCATTTGCTCGGGCCTGCGTTTGTGCAGCCTCTTGCCATAGTGCTCTCCATTCCATATATTTGCCCGCACTGGGGAGAGCGGCTTTTGCAATCATTTGCCAGATGGCAGGAGTTAATGCCTCGCCAGCAAGCCTGCCTAACTGCACCAAGGTGAAATTAGCATTGGCTCCATATTTACGAACGGATTCGGCAAGCTCTTTAATCTGTGTATAATCTACCGGAGCGTGAACACACCCACCCTCAGCTCCTTCAAAGACCAGAAATGCCTGTTGTATCTTCCTTTGTGCCTCTCTTGAAATGAACGAGTCCACGCACTGCCTCTCTGCACAGGGCTGACGCACTACACAGGGAGGGGGCTCGCATAGGGCGGAGGTGCACTATGACCTTGAGGCCAAGCAGCAAGCTGGCCTTTGCCAGCTGCTTTTGGCTTTTTTCTTGACCTATAAGCTCGCATTTCTCTCTTATAACGAGCTGCTCCCTCCTCTAAGTCTGTTTTCTCAGAAGAGCTAATTTCTTTATCTGATTCACAGCTACTAAGAACTGGCTCTTTAAACTCATCTCTTTTCTCCTCTTTCCTTCTAATCTCTCCCCAGGTATTTTTCCCTGACATTAACTTTTCCTTGGGTTCAAGACCCGTGGAAAGGCCTGTATACTTATTTGGCGCGCCATGTTTCCTCTTTGCTCCTGCTCTCTCTCCCCGCTTTACTTCTGATAGACTGTCTTGAATTTTGTCCAGAATTCTCCACCCTGCCTTAACCACTTGTTGACATGTGAAAAGAAATAAAAGGGCTTTTAACACTAGAGAAAGTTCAAGACCAGACATACCTTGTAAAGCTGTAACGAACTCGCATCCGTTCCCCAGCTGAAGAGTTCTGAACCCACGCCGAATCCTTCTCAACAGTCTGTTTTGTGGGAACACTTCATTACCACAGTTCCCCAGCTGAAGAGTTCTGAATCCATACCGGATCCTTCTCAACAGTCTGTTTTCCGGGAACACTTCATTAACCGCTCCTTTCCCGTGATGTAGTAGCTCGCGGGTTTCGGCACCATTTGTTGCCCGCCGGTTTTGTTCCCCCTGGTAAGAACACACTCAGGGCAACCGGAATCTTCTGCGGCACAAGCTTTATTGCTTACCCCATCAGGAGCCAGTGGAGAAGAGAGCCAGAGAGAGAGAGAGATGGCGGAGCCCCCTCCCTTTTATGGAGGACTGTCCTCCGCCTCGGACGTGTCACTCCCTGATTGGCTGCAGCCCATCAGCCAGAGTTGTCGTCACGGGAAAGGCAGAGCACATGGGGTGGGAAACTACCCCAGCGCATGTGCAGATGGTTTGTTTATTACTTAGAACACAGGTGTCAGTGCCATCTTATAATGGCGAATGTGAGGACGGCTCCTTACAGAGGAAGCCTTCTTAATGAGGACTGAGTGAGGTACTTGTATATTGGTATAGCAGTATGTCATTTTATGAGATTTTTTTATAGCTATACAAACACAGTACTCCTACTTAGTTATATTTTTCTGCAAGCTATCTTTAACTTTAACTAGTTTTATTATACATTCCTTATTAAAACCACCATGTTATGTTATCTAAGTAATAATGCTACACTCTGTATTTGGTTGACTTAAAACACTTCTTCATTGGTGGGGCACTTATGGGGCACAAGATGAAGTGCTCCTTCTACAGAGAAGCCACCAGGCATCCCTCCGGGTACACCTCCAGCAATGTGGCAAAACTTGGTAATGATAGGATTGTAAACTTTCCCTAGTTTTCTGCTGATGCTCAAATTCTTCCTTCTCTGCAGTCTGGTTCTTACCCAGTCACCTGATGATTTCATTATACTTGCCAAGAATCTTTTGTGTGTCCTCATCATTCACATTTTTTTGAAGTATCTCATCCTCAGCAGTTGTTTTCAAGTTGAAGGCATAAGACTCTAGTGATTTCTTGGAGGAAACCTCATCTCTCTGCTTCTTATCCTCAGCTATGTATTTCTCAGCTTCTTGGGCCATGCACTCAATATTCTTGCTCAGGAGGCTCTTGTCATTGGTTATTGAGAGCTTGTTCTCCTTTCTTTTGCTTTTATTTACAACAGAAACATTGAGGATGCCATTAGCATCAATGTCAAAAGAAACTTCAAACTGAGGAACCCCTCAGAGTGCTGGAGGTATGCTTGTATACTCTACCTATCCAAGCAGGTTGTTGTCCTTGGTAATGAAGGTCCTTTCATCTTCATACACCTGAATGAGTACATCTGGCTGGTTGTCAGAGTAGGTGGCCAAGTCTGTGTCTGCTTGGTTCAAATGGTGATATTGTGCTTGATTATTACAGTCATGACTCCACTTGAAGTTTCAATATCTTGGGAAAGACTTGTGACATCTAAGAGCAGTAAATCCTTAACATTCTCATACTTGTCTCGAGATAGAATTGCTGCCTGGACTGCTGCACCAAAATCAACAGCTTCATTGGTGTGAATGCTCTTGTTAATTTTTTTCCATTGAGGAAGTCTTGCAGAAGTTTCTGAATCTTGAGAATTCTTGTAGAACCACTCACCATGCCAATATCATGGATATGTGCTTCTCAGTTTGACATCTCAAAGAGCCTTTTCTACAGGGTAGTGTTCACCACAGATCAGGACACCATTCAATTGCCCAGTTCGAGCCTGGGTAATGGAGGTATAGAAGTCAATTCTTCATAGAGAGAATCAATCTTAATACTGGCCTGGTGCTAGAAGAAAGGGTGCACTTGGCTTGCTCACAGCCAGTGCAGTGTAGCCAGACAGCTCACTTGCTCTCACTTATGTCCATCTTTTTCTTTTACTTAAACTTAGCAAGGAATGGTTGGCTCTTAGGTGGTCAAAGTCTTTTCCACACAGTGGGTGGCTCTAGCTGTGGATTTGACTTCAAAATTCTATCCTCAATTGTGATAATTGACAGGTCATAAGGGGTACCTCCCAAGTCACAAATCAGCAAACTCCTATGAGGTCTGACCTTTTTATCCAAACCATAAGCAATAGCAGCAGAAGTTGGTTCATTGATAATTCAAAGTCTGTTGAGGCCAGCAGTAGTTCCATCATCTTTTGTTGCCTTCCTTTGAGAGTCACTCAAGTAAGCTGGCAGTGGGACCATAGAATTGATAAAAGTTTTTCAAAGGTAAGCATCTGTAATTTACTTCATATTTTTCAGAACCATTGAGTCTAATTCTGTGGGTAGAATCTTTTTCTTCCCTTTGCATTTGAATTCGATCTTGGACCTGCCTGTATCATTGATCACCATTAACTTCATGGCCAGTGCTTCATATCAGACAGAACAATTGCATCATCAAACCTAAGTCTGATCAGACATTTGACTTCAAAAATTGTGTCGGTGGAGTTCATTGCCACATGATTCTTAGCAGCATCCCCAGTTGATTCTGTGACATCTAAAGCAACATAGCTGAGTGGGTGTGTTTACCTTTGTCATTGGCAAATATTTATTCATTTTCATACTGTAAAAGACAGGAGTAGGTGGTGCCAAGATCAGTGCCAACAGGTCACTTGGACATGGTTGCTTTTATATAGGCCCAGTTCTGCTGACAACAAGACCACACAAATCCCCCAATTCTGTCTCTGTGTTCAATGAACACACCTACTGAGTTTATTTAGCTTTTTTCATATATAGTTCTGTCCAGATCTGAACACATGGGATTAGATAGCCTGTGTGAGAGCTTGTCCCTGAACTAGAATGTTTCTCCTTCTCTCAGCAGTCATTAATCACATGTAGCTCCTCATCTGGTGGAAGTATGAAGTAGTTCTTCGGACCCCATGGGTTGTAACCTGCAGCTGTCACTATACTGGCCAGCTCTACATCTTTTTATGTTAATGTAGCTCTCTATTATAAGATAAAAAGATTTCCCTTTCCTTTAAAACCAATGTGGTCTATTATAGATACACAACTGTCCAAAATATGGGGAATAAGTACATGGAGTGTCCAACATGAACCGATGCAATTGTCATGGAAAGGCTCATGGAGATGAGAAAGAAAATGCAGTACTTGAGAGCAGAATTCAATAAAGGGATAGAGACATTGAACATGAAGCTGAAAAATCACAATAATCCGATGGAAGAACTCAAAGGACAGCCTTACAAATAGAATTTGAGAAGCAGAATAAAAACTCTATCAGGAAGCAAATATAGAATAGATGAAATCCTCCAAATTAAAAATATTTACACAAACACACACATACACACACACGGAACATAGAGGATATGTTGTATATCATGAAAATACACAAGGCTATGCACAGGCTTAGGAGGTAGTTTTCCATTGCTTATATACACCATCCTATGAAATGCACATCGATTATTATAATACCTTTAAATATAATGATCCGCAGAACAAAGAGTACAATGTTTTACTTAAGTGAATTGTGAAAATATGAAATTAGATGAAGAAATACTGTTTGAAATAGTCATAAGTATTTATGTATTTCTGTAAGAAGTTATCATTTTTTTCTATGATTTTAAGAACATATATCTTTTTACATTATGATATCTTTGAGGGCAAATAAAACTTTTTACTTCTTCATTGTAGCAATTAACATCATATTTTTATACACAACTCACCCACTGCATGTGAAGAGTCTGCTTTCATGAGTTCTTAGGTGGTCAGTATTACAAGTATTCTGGGTATGTTAAGGATTTACATGTAGACTTTCTTCTTGTCATTGTCAACTGCATAACATCACAGCTATTCTCATAGTACTTATTTTGTTTTAGGTTTTTAAAATGATGTGACCCAAGAGCTTCCTCCCTGGTGACTAGCTGACATAATTCCACAGAGTAGCATGCAAGATACCAAGGGAGGAGGGCATCCAACATGCTTACCCAGCTATGATGCCTATGAACCACAACAGTGATTAATTACCATGACATTGTAACTCTATAGGTGCAATAGTGCTACATGTACCTTGGTATCCAAGAGCTTAATTGGATTTCATTCCCACTCAACAAGAGAGCAATCATGTCTGGGACTGAATCTGTAACCAAGAGCTTAATTGGGTTTTATTCCCACTCAACAAGAGAGCAATCATGTCTGGGACTGGATCTGTGTCAAGAATCGAGGAGGTATATTTGGAGGTCTACGACATAGAAGAACTATTATATAAAGATAATGAAAATCAAAGAGAGAAAGAGGAGGTTGTTGATGTAATCCTGGACCAAAGTGTGGAGATGGTAGTTGAAACAAATACTAGACCAGAGGGAGGAAGACAAAGAGGAGGAGGAGGAACATGAAGAAGAGGAAGTTTTGAAGGAACTAGTGTTCATCTAGGATCATGTTGTCCGATTGGACCACTTTGACACTCACCAGATAGTGGGAGAAAGAAAATAAACAATTCTAAATTAGATATTTTCACAGAAAATTGTTAGCATATACACTCAGCAAGGTATAATTTTAGATGTCTTCTTAAAGATCTACTGTCCCAAGACTTGTGTTGGCCTGAGTTTTTCTCCTTATTTTTTTTTTCAATATTCTGTCACACTGGAAGCAGAAGAATTTAGAAATTTCATGTTGCAGAAAAAGTCTTTTGATTTATACTAAAGGTTGTTTTTACTGTAGAGAAGCATGTAACAATTAGGCTCAATGAGATCAGATTGACCTCTTGCTTATTAGCTGCAAGGACCTGGGTTGATTCCCCTGGCCTCCTTCTAATGTCTTGGTCTTTACCCATATTTACCCTGACTTTAATACACTCATTGCTATTACAGTGTCGGAAGTGAGGGGAAATACATAGTATTTGTCTTCTGATATGGGTTACAGTGCTTACTACATTTTCTAGTTCCACCTGTGTTTCTGAAATTATCATATTGTTTTTCTTTTAAAATTAAAGTAAACTTGAAGGGAAAGTGGTGCAGATTCCCTAGAAATAAAAAAGAAAGATGCTGAATAAACAGAGTCCAGTGTGGGTAATGCGATCAGAGATCTGGGCTAGTGGTGACTTGTGTTAGGTCAAGGAAATCCATCCATTTGGAATATGAAAATCCCACATAGAAGCTTGTTACTTCATATTCATTACACATTTATAAACAAAATTGAGGCCACTCAGCATTTTAAAACAGGATGGAATGTTATGAAGTGTGAAAGGTTGGCCTTGGGATGAAGATGGAACTGCCTTCCAGGTTCCTTTTCTGCCTTTTGAGTCACTTGAGAAATGGACATGTCTATGCCAAGTATAGACTATGCTCTGAAAAACAGGCTCCATAGATTCCTATTTTGTGTTTATTTATTTTGGAGCCTCAGTAACCTGTTATATGTTTTTAAGCAAAAGTCCTCAAATACACTCAGAGAAAAAAATTTCCCCTTTTGCTCTGAGCATATAGGTTCCCATTGAAAGCCTAGATGACATTAAATGGAAAGGAAGTATTATGAACAAGTTCTTAAGCCGGCTCTTAGTATACGTGCTCACTAAAATGCATTCCAGATCATTCATGCCATATATACTGGGGAATATCTTTGTCACTCAAGTCCATAAAATTGTGGTCATTTTTTTTTTTTTTTTTTTTTTTAATATTTTTATTACATAATTTCCTCAATTACATTTCCAATACTATCCCAAAAGTCCCCCATAGCGCCCCCCACTTCCCTACCCACCCATTCCCATTCTTTTGGCCCTGGCATTCCCCTATATTGGGGCATATAAAGTTTGCAAGTCCAATGGGCCTCTCTTTCCATTGATGGCCGACTAGGCCATCTTTCGATACATATGCAGCTAGAGACAAGAGCTCCAGGGTTCCGGTTAGTACATCATGTTGTTCCAACAATAGGGTTGCAGATCCCTTTAGCTCCTTGGGTACTTTCTCTAGCTTCTCCATTGGGAGCCCTGTGATACATCCAATAGCTGACTGTGAACATCCACTCCTGTGTTTGCTAGGCCCCGGCATCGTCTCACAAGAGACAGCTATATTTGGGTCCTTTCAGCAAGATCTTGCTAGTGTATGCAATGGTGTCAGCGTTTAGAAGCTGATTATGGGACGGATCCCTGGATACAGCAGTCTCTAAATGGTCCATCCTTTCATCACAGCTACGAACTTTGTCTCTGTAGCTCCTTCCCTGGGTGTTTTGTTCCCAATTCTAAGAAGGTGCACAGTGTCCACACTTTGGTCTTCATTCTTCTTGAGTTTCATGCGTTTAGCAAATTGTATCTTATATCTTGGGTATCCTAAGTTTTGGGCTAATATCCACTTATCAATGAATACATATTGTGTGAGTTCTTTTGTGATTGTGTTACTTCACTCAAGATGATGCCCTCCAGGTCCATCCATTTGGCTAGGAATTTCATAAATTCATTCTTTTTAATAGCTGAGTAGTACTCCATTGTGTAAATGTACCATAATTTCTGTATCCATTCCTCTGTTGAGGGACATCTGGGTTCTTTCCAGCTTCTGGCTATTATAAATAGGGCTGCTATGAACATAGTGGAGCATGTGTCCTTTTTACCGGTTGGGACATCTTCTGGATATATGCCCAGGAGAGGTATTGCTGGATCCTCCGGTAGTACTATGTCCAATTTTCTGAGGAACCGCCAGACTGATTTCCAGAGTGGTTGTACAAGCTTGCAATCCCACCAACAATGGAGGAGTGTTCCTCTTTCTCCACATCCTCGCCAGCATCTGCTGTCACCTGAATTTTTGATCTTAGCCATTCTGACTGGTGTGAGGTGGAATCTCAGGGTTGTTTTGATTTGCATTTCCCTGATGATTAAGGATGTTGAACATTTTTTCAGGTGCTTCTCTGCCATTCGGTATTCCTCAGGTGAGAATTCTTTGTTCAGTTCTGAGCCCCATTTTTTAATGGGGTTATTTGACTTTCTGGAGTCCACCTTCTTGAGTTCTTTATATATATTGGATATTAGTCCCTTATCTGATTTAGGATAGGTGAAGATCCTTTCCCAATCTGTTGGTGGTTTTTTTGTCTTATTGATGGTGTCTTTAGCCTTGCAGAAGCTTTGTAGTTTCATGAGGTCCCACTTGTCAATTCTCGATCTTACAGCACAAGCCATTACTGTTCTATTCAGGAATTTTTCCCCTGTGCCCATATCTTCAAGGCTTTTCCCCACTTTCTCCTCTATAAGTTTCAGTGTCTCTGGTTTTATGTGAAGTTCCTTGATCCACTTAGACTTGACCTTAGTACAAGGAGATAGGAATGGATCGATTCGCATTCTTCTACATGTTAACAACCAGTTGTGCCAGCACCATTTGTTGAAAATGCTGTCTTTCTTCCACTGGATGTTTTTAGCTCCCTTGTCGAAGATCAAGTGACCATAGGTGTGTGGGTTCATTTCTGGGTCTTCAATTCTATTCCATTGGTCTATTTGTCTGTCACTATACCAGTACCATGCAGTTTTTATCACAATTGCTCTGTAGTAGAGCTTTAGGTCCGGCATGGTGATTCCACCAGAGGTTCTTTTATCCTTGAGAAGAGTTTTTGCTATCCTAGGTTTTTTGTTATTCCAGATGAATTTGCAGATTGCACTTTCTAATTCGTTGAAGAATTGATTTGGAATTTTGATGGGGATTGCATTGAATCTGTAGATTGCTTTTGGCAAGATAGCCATTTTTACAATGTTGATCCTGCCAATCCATGAGCATGGGAGATCTTTCCATCTTCTGAGATCTTCTATAATTTCTTTCTTCAGAGACTTGAAGTTTTTATTATACAGATCTTTCACTTCCTTAGTTAGAGTCACGCCAAGATATTTTATATTATTTGTGACTATTGAGAAGGGTGTTGTTTCCCTAATTTCTTTCTCAGCCTGTTTATTCTTTGTGTAGAGAAAGGCCATTGATTTGTTTGAGTTAATTTTATATCCAGCTACTTCACCGAAGCTGTTTATCAGGCTTAGGAGTTCTCTGGTGGAATTTTTAGGGTCACTTATATATACTATCATATCATCTGCAAAAAGTGATATTTTGACTTCCTCTTTTCCAATTTGTATCCCTTTGATCTCCTTTTGTTGTCGAATTGCTCTGGCTAGGACTTCAAGTACAATGTTGAATAGGTATGGAGAAAGTGGACAGCCTTGTCTAGTCCCTGATTTTAGAGGGATTGCTTCAAGCTTCTCACCATTTACTTTGATGTTGGCTACTGGTTTGCTGTAGATTGCTTTTATCATGTTTAGGTATGGGCCTTGAATTCCTGATCTTTCCAAGACTTTTATCATGAATGGGTGTTGGATCTTGTCAAATGCTTTTTCCGCATCTAAGGAGATGACCATGTGGTTTTTATCTTTGAGTTTGTTTATATACTGGATTACGTTGATGGATTTCCGTATATTGAACCATCCCTGCATCCCTGGGATGAAACCTACTTGGTCAGGATGGATGATTGTTTTGATGTGTTCTTGGATTCGGTTAGCAAGAACTTTATTGAGGATTTTTGCATCAATATTCATAAGGGATATTGGTCTGAAGTTTTCTATCTTTGTTGGGTCTTTTTGTGGTTTAGGTATCAGAGTAATTGTGGCTTCATAGAATGAGTTGGGTAGAGTACCTTCTGTTTCTATTTTGTGGAATAGTTTGTGAAGAACTGGGATTAGATCTTCTTTGAAGGTCTGATAGAACTCTGCACTAAACCCATCTGGTCCTGGGCTTTTTTTAGTTGGGAGACTATTAATGACTGCTTCTATTTCTTTGGGGGATATAGGGCTGTTTAGATCATTAACCTGATCTTGATTCAACTTTGGTACCTGGTATCTGTCTAGGAACTTCTCCATTTCATCCAGGTTCTCCAGTTTTGTTGAGTATAGCCTTTGGTAGAAGGATCTGATGGTGTTTTGGATGTCTTCAGGATCTGTTGTTATGTCTCCTTTTTCATTTCTGATTTTATTAATTAGGATGCTTTCCCTGTGCCCTCTAGTGAGTCTGGCTAAGGGTTTATCTATCTTGTTGATTTTCTCAAAGAACCAGCTCCTTGATTGGTTGATTCTTTGAATAGTTTTTCTTGTTTCCACTTGGTTGATTTCACCCCTGAGTTTGATTATTTCCTGCCGTCTACTCCTCTTGGGTGAATTTGCTTCCTTTTGTTCTAGTGCTTTTAGGTGTGTTGTCAAGCTGCTAATGTGTGCTCTCTCTAGTTTCCTTTTGGAGGCACTCAGAGCTATGAGTTTTCCTCTTAAAAATGCTTTCATTGCGTCCCATAAGTTTGGGTATGTTGTGGCTTCATTTTCATTGAACTCTAAAAAGTCCTTAATTTCTTTCTTTATTCCTTCCTTGACCAAGGTATCATTGAGAAGAGTGTTGTTCAGTTTCCACGTGAAGGTGGGCTTTCTATTATTTATTTTGTTATTGAAGATCAGCCTTAGTCCATGGTGATCTGATAGGATGCATGGGACAATTTCAATATTTTTATATCTGTTGAGGCCTGTTTTGTGACCAATTATGTGGTCAATTTTGGAGAAGGTACCATGAGGTGCTGAGAAGAAGGTATATCCTTTTGTTTTAGGATAGAATGTTCTGTAGATATCTGCCAGATCCATTTGATTCATACTTTCTCTTAGTTTCACTGTGTCCCTGTTTAGTTTCTGTTTCCATGATCTGTCCATTGGTGAAAGTGGTGTGTTGAAGTCTCCCACTATTATTGTATGAGGTGCAATGTGTGCTTTGAGATTTACTAAAGTTTCTTTAATGAATGTGGCTGCCTTTGTATTTGGAGCATAGATATTCAGGATTGATAGTTCCTCTTGGAGGATTTTACCTTTGATGAGTATGAAGTGTCCCTCCCTGTCTTTTTTAATGACTTTGGGTTGGAAGTCAATCTTATCAGATATTAGAATGGCTACTCCAGCTTGTTTCTTCATGCCATTTGCTTGGAGAATTGTTTTCCAGCCTTTCATTCTGAGGTAGTGTCTATCCTTTTCTCTGAGATGAGTTTCCTGTAAGCAGCAAAATGTTGGGTCTTGTTTGTGTAGCCAGTTTGTTAGTCTATGTCTTTTTATCGGGGAGTTGAGTCCATTGATATTAAGAGATATTAAGGAAAAGAAATTGGTGTTTCCTGTTATTTTTGATGTTAAAGTTGGCATTTTGTTCTTGTGGCTGTCTTCTTTTAGGTTTGTTGAGGGATTACCTTCTTGTTGTTTCTAGGGCGTGGTTCCTGTCCTTGTATTGGTTTTTTTCTGTTATTATCCTTTGAAGGGCTGGATTCGTGGAGAGATAATGTGTGAATTTGGTTTTGTCGTGGAATACTTTGGTTTCTCCATCTATGTTAATTGAGAGTTTGGCTGGGTATAGTAGCCTGGGCTGGAATTTGTGTTCTTTTAGTGTCTGTATAACATCTGTCCAGGATCTTCTGGCTTTCATAGTCTCTGGTGAAAAATCTGGTGTAATTCTGATAGGCTTGCCTTTATATGTTACTTGGCCTTTTTCTCTTACTGCTTTTAGTATTCTATCTTTATTTAGAGCATTTGTTGCTCTGATTATTATGTGTCGGGAGGTATTTCTTTTCTGATCCAGTCTATTTGGAGTTCTGTAGGCTTCTTGTATGTTCATGGGCATCTCTTTCTTTAGATTTGGGAAGTTTTCTTCTATAATTTTGTTGAAGATGTTTGCTGGTCCTTTGAGTTGAAAATCTTCATTCTCATCCACTCCTATTATCCGTAGGTTTGGTCTTCTCATTATGTCCTGTATTTCTTGGATGTTTTGAGTTAGGATCTTTTTGCATTTTCCATTTTCCTTGATTGTTGTGCCGATGTTCTCTATGGAATCTTCTGCACCTGAGATTCTCTCTTCCATCTCTTGTATTCTGTTGCTGATGCTTACATCTATGGTTCCAGATTTCTTTCCTAGGGTTTCTATCTCCAGTGTTGCCTCATTTTGGGTTTTCTTTATTGTGTCTACTTCCCTTTTTAGGTCTAGTATGGTTTTGTTCATTTCCATCATCTGTTTGGATGTGTTTTCCTGTTTTTCTGTAAGGACTTCTACCTGTTTGATTATGTTATCATGTTTTTCTTTAAGGATTTGTAACTCTTTAGCAGTGTTCTCCTGCAATTCTTTAAGGGATTTTTGTGCTTCCTCTTTATTGTCTTCTTCCTTTTTAGCAGTGTTCTCCTGCATTTCTTTAAGTGTGTTATTAACGTCCTTCTTGAAGTCCTCTATCATCATCAGGAGATATGCTTTTAAGTCCGTGTCTAGCTTTTCCGGTGTGTTGGGGTGCCCTGGACTGGGTGAAGTGGGGGTGCTGGGTTCTGATGATGGTGAGTGGTCTTGGTTTCTGTTAGTAAGATTATTACGTTTACCTTTCGCCATCTGGTAATCTCTGGGGTTAGTTGTTATAGTTGTCACTATTTAAAGATTGGAGCAGAAGCTGTGTTCCACTCACCAGCAGTCCCAAAATCCTGCGGCGGGGGTCGTGGGTAGCTGGCGGGTGTCAGGCAACCCTGCGCTCCCGCTACCCTGGCGCTGATCCGGCCGGGTGAGGCCTGTGGCCCTACTCAGGCTGGTTTCTGCTTCCCTAACTAATGCAGTCTCAGGTCCCGCGCAATTGGATTGGAGCAGAAGCTGTGCTCCCCTCACCAGAAGTCTTAAGATCCTGTGGCGGGTGTTGTGGGCAGTTGGCGAGTGTCAGCAGACCCTGCGCCCCAGCTGCTCAGGTGCTTTTCTGACCGGAAGAGGCTTGTGGCCCTGTGTGGGCCGGATTTCTCTCTCCCCAACCAGAGCAGTCTCAGGTCCCGCGTGATTGGACTGGAGCAGAAGCTGTGTTCCACTCACCAGCAGTCCCAAAATCCTGCGGCGGGGGTCGTGGGTAGCTGGCGGGTGTCAGGCAACCCTGCGCTCCCGCTACCCTGGCGCTGATCCGGCCGGGTGAGGCCTGTGGCCCTACTCAGGCCGGTTTCTGCTTCCCTAACTAATGCAGTCTCAGGTCCCGCGCAATTGGATTGGAGCAGAAGCTGTGTTCCACTCACCAGCAGTCCCAAAATCCTGCGGCGGGGGTCGTGGGTAGCTGGCGGGTGTCAGGCAACCCTGCGCTCCCGCTACCCCGGCGCTGATCCAGCCGGATGAGCAAAATTGTGGTCATTTTTAATGCCAATAAGTTTCAGAATATTGTCCAGAGTCTGTACTTTAAAAAATAAGTTTAGCCTCGCATCAGGGAGGCCAGATTTGTTTTATGTTCCTATATAGACTGAGTAGTTTACACTATAAGATCTTTCAATATAGACCAAAGAGAGGCAGAATGGTTGTCCCTGTGTGTAAATGCTGTGGTGGTATCATGTAAAACCTGCAAGACTAAAGAAAACTCTGGTTTTATTTTTTGTCCTTAGGGAAATAACAGTGGTACAGGTTTCTACTTCCTGGAATCATAAGATTAGTTGTGAGATATTCAGACTCACACCTGATTCCTTCTTATAAACTCAATTCCTGTGAGTTATTTAATATTGTGTAGATTTCTAGACAGTGCTTGTGTAGGTACAGCACTTGGTGAGTGCTCAGTGCCTCACTTGCCAAGCTATCCCCCAATTAAACGTTTTTCCTAAGGTTCAATGATAAAAAAATACACAGCAGAAAAGTATTGAGCAATGCACTCAGAAGTTGGAGTGCTTTGGTTAGATTAAAGGTGAAGAAGTTCTTTAGTTGCAGGGAAGTCTTTGAAATGAAGTGTAAAACTATAGAACACAAAAGGCCATGTCAACCAGAGGCACAGTGTGTGCTCTTGTTCCTGTGCTGCTGATCCTAAGTCAAGTTGGTCTGGAGCTGATGTTTTTGAGACAATACCCATTCATCCACTCATCTGTTGAGTCATTTTCCTAATTTGTCATCTGCCACATTGCCTTTAGCAGTTCTGGCTAGTGGGGAAGATACCATCTCTCTAGTCTGTCTTTGGATCAACAGGTAGGACTCTCAGTTCCTTCTCTTGCAGGTTGTGTTACTGGATGCTGCCATGTTTCCTGTTTTGAAGATAATGGACTGAAGCTCTGAAACTGAAAATCTGCCCCAATTAAATGTTACTCCTTATAAGATTTGCCTTGATCATGGTGTCTGTTAACAGCAATAAACCCTAATTAAGATATATATCTTAAAAATCTTGCCCTCAATGATCATTACACTGCTGGCTTTTAGTCTCACTTCTGTCTTTCCTTGCAACTCCATAGGAAATGACAGTCCTATTTGACAAATTCTCTCCTCTCCTCCCCTCACAGTTCTGTTTTTCTCTTGCCCCACCTCACAGCATACCTCTTTTATTGATGTGTTAATGAAATATAATATTTCTAGACACATCTATGGGACTAGTTTTCTCTTCTCTCTTATAACTTCATTGAATCATTTCAGGCAGTAGCTAACAGGAGTTCCATTTTAGAGGCTGATGACCCTGGGTCCATATTCAGGATTTCAATTTTAGTTGCCATAGAATAAATTCTCAGTGTGGGGAAGGTTCTTCACATTTTTTTTAATTGTTGCTGCAACTAAGGGTTAAAATGAACATTCCCATTTCCTAAGGAGATTCTGATATTAATCTTAATCATATCTATTGATAATCTTTTTTGATATATGTATCATTTTCCTGTTTAGTGTTTGAATACATTTATTTCCTCATAGTAAAACTTGAGATTGTAGTTTCTTTAGTAATTCAAAAGCACTCTCTAATTTGAAAATCCACAACTAATATTCTTTTTTTTCCAATTTTTTAAAGATATTTTCTTCTTTTACATTTCAAATACTATCCTGAAAGTCCCCTATACCCTTCCCTCACCCTGCTCCCCTACCCACCCAGTCAGCTCTTTGCCCTATCATTACCCTGTACTGGAGCTTATAATTTTTGCAAGAACAAGGGCCTCTCTTCCCAATGATGGCCGACCATGCCATCTTCTGGTACATATGCAGCTAGAGACACAAGCTCTGGGGGTACTGTTAGTTCATATTGCTATTCCTCTTAGAGGGCTACACACCCCTTCAAATCCATGGGTACTTTTTCTAGCTCCTTCATTGGGGACCTTGTATTCCATCTAAAAGATGGCTCTGAGCATCCACTTCTGTATTTGCCAGGTTCTGGCATAGCCTCACCAGAGACAGCTATATCAGGGTCCTTTCAGCAAAATCTTGCTTGCATATGCAATAGTGTCTGCGTTTGGTGGCTGATTATGGGATGGATCCCCAAGTGGGGCAGTCTCTGGATGGTCCTTCCTTCCATCTCAGATCCAAATGTTTTCTCTGTAACTCATTCCATGGATATTTTGTTCCCTATTCTAAGGATGAATGAAGTATCCAAACTTTGGTCTTCCTTCTTGATTTTCTTGTGTTTTGTAAATTGTATCCTGGATATTCTAAGTTTCTGAGCTAATATCCACTTATCAGTGAGGGCATATCAATTGAGTTCTTTTGTGATTGGGTTACTCACTCAGGATGATATCCTCCAGATGCATCCATTTTTCGAAGAATTTCATGAATTCATTGTTTTTAATAGCTGAGTAGTACTTCACTGTGTAAATGTACTACATTTTCTGTATTCATTCCTCTGTTGAGGGACATCTGGGTTCTTTCCAGCTTCTGGCTATCATAAATAACGTTTCTATGAACACAGTGGAACATGTGTCCTTATTACATGGTGGAGCATCTTCTGGGTCTATACCCAGAGGTGGTATTGCTAGATCATTCAGTAGAACTATGTCCAATTTTTGAGGAAATATCAAACTGATTTTCATAGTGGTTGTACTAGCTTGCAGTCTCACCAACAATGCAGGAGTATTCCTCTTTCTCCACATCCTCACCAGCACCTGCTCTTACCTGAGGTTTTGATCTTGGCCATTCTGACTTGTGTGAGGTACAATCTTAGGGTTGTTTTGATTTGCAGTTCCCTGATGATTAAGGATGTTGAACATTTTTTTAGGTGCTTCTCAGCCATTCCTTATTTCTCAGTTGATAATTCTTTGTTTAGCTCTGTGCCCCATTTTTTTTTTTTTAGTAGGGTTATATACTTTTCTGGAATCCAACTTCTTGAATTTTTTATATATATTGGATATTAGCCCCCTATTTGATTTGGGATTGGTAAAGATTTTTCGCAATATGTTGGTTGCTGTTTTGTTTTATTGACTGTGTTCTTTGAGTTACAGAATGTTTGAAATTTTATGAGGTCCCATTAGTTGATTCCTGATCTCACAGCATAAGCCTTAATGTCCTGTTCAGGAATCTTTCTCCTGTTCCCATATCTTCGAGGCTCTTCCCCACTTCCTCCTCTATAAATTTCAGTGTATCTGGTTTTATGTGGAATTCTTTGTTCTACTTAGATTTGAGCTTTGTACAAGGAGATAAGAATGGATCAATTCACACCCTTCTACATGATAACTGTCAGTTCAGCCAGCACAGTTTGTTGAAGATGCTGTCTTCTTTCCACTGGATAGTTTTAGCTCCTTTCTCAAATATATAGTGATGATAGGTGTGTGGGTTCATTTCTGGGTCTTCAGTTCTGTTTCATTGATCTACCTGTCTGTCCCTGTACCAGTACCACGCTGTTTTTAATCACAATTGCTCTGGAGTACAGCTTGAGGTCAGGCTTGATGATTCCAGGAGAGGTTCTTTTCTTGTTGAGAAGAGTTTTTATTATCCTAGGTTTTTTGTTATTCCATATGAATTTGCCAATTCCTCTTTCCAACTCAGTGAATAATTGAATAATTGAGTTGCTTGCTGCCCTCGATATATCTGATTGAAGCCTCTCCTTCCTGTAATCTTGGTTGTTTCAGTACTCCTCATAGTCTAGCTTTCTCTGTGATCTTGTGATTCTGGGATCCAGTGAACCTGAGATTCTGGGTGTGGCAGTGTTCTTGGCAGTCAAACTTCCTTTGAGACCCTAAGATCCTACTTTGACCAAGCTCCTGTTATCCTGGGATCCTGGAATCCTAAGATCCTGTTTGAGTTAGAGCACCTGGAAGTGGTGTCTATTCTGGGGAGCATGGGGCTGTCTGCTGTGTTCAAACAAAGGTATAGCAGCACTAAACAGAAGGAACCTGAGGTGCTGGTCAGACAGGGCTTCTGTGTCCTTGCTCCTGCTGTCACAAGACCCTCATGGTCGTTTTTGAACAGATGCTGCATTCCACTCACCAATGATCCTAAGATGCTTATCATGCTAGGGCGCCTGTGGCATGGAGAGTCCTTTGGGGACTGTGGGAACATCTGCTGAGTTCTTGCTCAAGGTGGCCCATAACTGAAGATTTTAAGCATTTACACAACGTTTTTCTTCTTGACAGTTTCAAATGAATAACAACACAGCTATTCTCACAGTACTTTTTCTGTGTTAGGTTTTAAAAATTATGTGACCCAAGAGCTAGCTCCCTGGGGACTATCTTTCCTAATTCCATTACGTAGCATGCAAGTTCCAAGGGAGGAAAACAACCAACACACTTACCCGTCTAGGATGTCTATGAATTACATCAATGATTACCACAGCATTGTAACTCTTCTGGTTTAATAGTGCTATACAGGCCTTGGTAACCAACAGCTTTGATAGATTTGAGGCCCATTCAACAACAGAGTAATCATACCTGGGATTGTATCTGTGTCACTAACTAAGGCTACAGAAGTCAGAATTTTTGAGGAGAACATATAACCATCACTTTAGCAAGCCAAATCCCCAATTCTTTTCCTAATATTTCTTTGTCAGTGAAGTGGTTACCCCTCATCAAAATATTTCCTTTTGAACTAATGAAGAACATTAGCGAAAACTGAAGTAGATCACAGTGCAGAGAATAAGAGCCTGTGTTTTGCCCAATCACATATGGAACATAAGCAGCATAGCCCCTATACTAAGACTCAAGGATGATTGCAGATGATGGAGATGAAAGAATGTAAGTGCCTGAGGAAGAGGATGATTTCTGTGGGAATGCGTTTCTTCTTCTTTTTTTCATTGTCATCTTTTGTTTTTGGTTTAATAGCTGGGCATTGCAATCTGTTACCTGGGAAGCTTGCCCTTATCATTACTCTTAGCTCTCTACCTCACATTTTGCTTGATCTTTGGGATATTGTTACTTGTACCAGTTGGAGTACTGTCTATAGAAGTTGGAGTGATGTTTTCTGAAGCATATGAGGTATTACCTCTTGCCTCAGTTGGAATAGTATCATCTTTGGTAGTTGAGATAGTATCAGCTGCCACACCATTTCCCTAAGTATCAGGCTGGAGGATGGAAGGAGGTCAGATGGCGTTGACATCTATACATTTGCTGAAAAAGCATCAGAATTAGTGGTGATGGCAACCATAGTTGAAGGAGAAGAAGTGGCTTCCACATTTAAAGAGGGTGGCTTGCAATACTGTTTCCTGGGTGGTTAGAGAAGTCAGAGGAGAAATGGAGGGCAGAAGGGTATCTAAGACAGGAGCCTAAGACTGAAAGACAGGGAGAGAACAGGAAGCAGGTAGTGGATTAGGACAATACTTAGGCCAAGTACTTGTTTAGAGTGCCCCGATACTTTAGCCTTTACTTGCTTTCCCATACATGTAGGTTTTTCATGAGGTTTGTATTTAGGTAAGTTAACTTACTCTTCAGAAATGTAGTCTTTAGAGTTAGAATACAAACAGAAGAAAACAAAAGACAATTACATTCCAATATATGTCCAATCTCACTTTGATTTTTCTTGGAATGTACTTGTTCTTTATAGTTGAAACTTGTTATGAATATTTGTTAGAAGCAATATAGCCTCTTGTTATTTTTGGGAGCCTGTTCCTAGAGTGTCTGTGTGTGCTATGAATTGTACATATTCAAGTACTTCAGTTAATATGATGTATGATTTTCTTTTATCATTATAGGTTTTTACACACATTGAACAAACTTTGAATTGGTGATAATTCACATGTTCATATGAATGTTGTATATTATAACTTCTATGGATTATGAAAGGATTCATGGTAGAATAGAAGAATTGTGCTCAGTACACATGCAATATATATTTTGAAACTTTTGTGTGCATGGTTGGTTGAATCAACGGATGTAGAATCCTCTTTGGTTCAAATATAAGGATGCACCTTTCCCTTTAATTTTCAGGAAATGCTGTGTGTATATATATCACCATGTTCTGTGATTTGTAATTATTTGATGAGTGACATTCAGAGGACATCTTATCATCTTTTCATCTGCTTTCATGATTGTACATTACAGTCGTATTTCCCTAATAACCAGTTTGTGTCCAAGAACAAGTTTAAATTTCTGGAAGGTTTAATTGTATGCAAATTACACAGTAGAGGGTACAGTAGTCATAATGACTGCAAGTGCATGCTTTATAGTGCTGCCTGGCTCTTTATTTTCATTTTGGGTAATGTTTGCATAAAGGTGGTTTCATTAAAAGATTATTTCTCCCAAAATTCCACAGTTCTTTTGTTCATTTTATTCTGATTTCAAATTCATTTACTGTTTTCTACCAGATCCAAAAAATAATGGGGATATTTGGGAGAGGAGGTTAATTTATTAAGGTATTGGCAGGTGGCATTGGTTTGCTTCACTTTCAGAGGAGGCAGAGGAGTAGATATGCTTGGAGATCTAGGATGTGAATGAAGTGTTATCTAAGGATAATGATACTCAAAGGGAGGAAAAGGTGGTGCTTGATACAATCCTGAACCAAAGTGTGGAGGGGATCATTGACCCTAGTGAAGAAGATGAAGACAAGGAGGCAGAGGAGCAAGAGTAGGGGGAGGATGACAAAAAGGAGGCAGAGAATGAGAGCTAATGTTTGAAGGAGCTAGTATTCCTTTAGGATCCTGTTTTCCTCTGGGAACTCTTTGACACCAGATTGTGGGAGAAAGACAATAAACAATTTTAATTTAGATATTTTACGGAAAATATTAGCATATACACTTTCTGAGGAAGTAGTAATTTTAAATGGCTTCTAAAAGACCCATTCCAAACATTTGGTGGCCTGAGTTTATCAGCTGTGTTCTTTTAAAAATTCCATAATACAGGAAGCAGAAAAAGTTAGAGGTTTCATGTTGAAGAAAATGTTCTTTTGACTTATAGTAAAGGTCCTTTGTACTAGAAAGAAGCATGTAACCATTAGGCTATATGGGATCAGTGTGGCATCTCGATTATGACCTACAAAACAAGGAGTCTTTTTTTTTTAATTTTTAATTTAGTTTTTAAATTTATTTTTAATTTAGATTTTACACTCAATATTCCATTCCCTGTCCACCATCTACCCTCCAACTTCTCCGTACCCCATACCTCTTCTCTACCCCACCCTGTCTTTAAGTTGATGCCAATAGCCCCATCCCACCTAACCTCTCAACTCCCTGGGACCTCCAGTCTCTTGAGGGTTAGGTTTGTGGACTGTAGAGATGGCTCAGCTGCTAAAGGCTAGGCTCAGGAAAGTTTAGGAAAGTCTTTTATTGACATTTTGTACAATCTTGGTCTTTACCCATATTTACCCTGACCTTTATATACTAATTGACATTTCAGTCTAGGAAGTAAGAGAGAATATGTTGTATTAGTCTTCGGAGCATGGGTTACTGTGCTTACTACATTTTCTAATTCCACATGTAATTCTGAAATTTTCATATTATATTTCTTTAAAAAAATAAAAAAGTACAGTTGCAGGGAAATTAAAGACTTTTTGGAGTTTAATGAAAATGAAGCCACAACATACCCAAACTTATGGGACACAATGAAAGCATTTCTTTTCTTTTTTTTTAATTTTTAATATTTTTATTACATATTTTCCTCAATTACATTTCCAATGCTATCCCAAAAGTCCCCCATAGTGCCCCCCACTTCCCTACCCACCCATTCCCATTCTTTTGGCCCTGGCATTCCCCTATATTGGGGCATATAAAGTTTGCAAGTCCAATGGGCCTCTCTTTCCATTGATGGCCGACTAGGCCATCTTTCGATACATATGCAGCTAGAGACAAGAGCTCCGGGGTTCTGGTTAGTACATCATGTTGTTCCAACAATAGGGTTGCAGATCCCTTTAGCTCCTTGGGTACTTTCTCTAGCTTCTCCATTGGGAGCCCTGTGATACATCCAATAGCTGACTGTGAACATCCACTCCTGTGTTTGCTAGGCCCCGGCATCGTCTCACAAGAGACAGCTAAATTTGGGTCCTTTCAGCAAAATCTTGCTAGTGTATGCAATGGTGGCAGCGTTTAGAAGCTGATTATGGGATGGATCCCTGGATACGGCACTCTCTAAATGGTCCATCCTTTCATCACAGCTACGAACTTTGTCTCTGTAATTACTTCCCTGGGTGTTTTGTTCCCAATTCTAAGAAGGGGCACAGTGTCCACACTTTGGTCTTCATTCTTCATGAGTTTCATGCGTTTAGCAAATTGTATCTTATATCTTCGGTATCCTAAGTTTTGGGCTAATATCCACTTATCAGTGAATACATATTGTGTGAGTTCTTTTGTGATTGTGTTACTTCACTCAAGATGATGCCCTCCAGGTCCATCCATTTGCCTAGGAATTTCATAAATTCATTCTTTTTAATAGCTGAGTAGTACTCCATTGTGTAAATGTACCATAATTTCTGTATCCATTCCTCTGTTGAGGGACATCTGGGTTCTTTCCAGCTTCTGCCTATTATAAATAGGGCTGCTATGAACATAGTGGAGCATGTGTCCTTTTTACCGGTTGGGACATCTTCTGGATATATGCCCAGGAGAGGTATTGCTGGATCCTCCGGTAGTACTATGTCCAATTTTCTGAGGAACCACCAGACTGATTTCCAGAGTGGTTGTACAAGCTTGCAATCCCACCAACAATGGAGGAGTGTTCCTCTATCTCCACATCCTCGCCAGCATCTGCTGTCACCTGAATTTTTGATCTTAGCCATTCTGACTGGTGTGAGGTGGAATCTCAGGGTTGTTTTGATTTGCATTTCCCTGATGATTAAGGATGTTGAACATTTTTTCAGGTGCTTCTCTGCCATTCGGTATTCCTCAGGTGAGAATTCTTTGTTCAGTTCTGAGCCCCATTTTTTAATGGGGTTATTTGACTTTCTGGAGTCCACCTTCTTGAGTTCTTTATATATATTGGATATTAGTCCCTTATCTGATTTAGGATAGGTGAAGATCCTTTCCCAATCTGTTGGTGTTTTTTTTGTCTTATTGATGGTGTCTTTAGCCTTGCAGAAGCTTTGCAGTTTCATGAGGTCCCACTTGTCAATTCTCGATCTTACAGCACAAGCCATTACTGTTCTATTCAGGAATTTTTCCCCTGTGCCCATATCTTCAAGGCTTTTCCCCACTTTCTCCTCTATAAGTTTCAGTGTCTCTGGTTTTATGTGAAGTTCCTTGATCCACTTAGACTTGACCTTAGTACAAGGAGATAGGAATGGGTCGATTCGCATTCTTCTACATGTTAACAACCAGTTGTGCCAGCACCATTTGTTGAAAATGCTGTCTTTCTTCAACTGGATGTTTTTAGCTCCCTTGTGTGTGGAAGATCAAGTGACCGTAGGTGTGTGGGTTCATTTCTGGGTCTTCAATTCTATTCCATTGGTCTATTTGTCTGTCACTATACCAGTACCATGCAGTTTTTATCACAATTGCTCTGTAGTAGAGCTTTAGGTCCGGCATGGTGATTCCACCAGAGGTTCTTTTATCCTTGAGAAGAGTTTTTGCTATCCTAGGTTTTTTGTTATTCCAGATGAATTTGCAGATTTCACTTTCTAATTAGTTGAAGAATTGATTTGGAATTGTGATGGGGATTGCATTGAATCTGGAGATTGCTTTTGGCAAGATAGCCGTTTTTACAATGTTGATCCTGCCAATCCATGAGCATGGGAGATCTTTCCATCTTTTGAGATCTTCTATAATTTCTGTCTTCAGAGACTTGAAGTTTTTATTATACAGATTTTTCACTTCCTTAGTTAGAGTCACGACAAGATATTTTATATTATTTGTGACTATTGAGAAGGTTGTTGTTTCCCTAATTTCTTTCTCAGCCTGTTTATTCTTTGTGTAGAGAAAGGCCATTGATTTGTTTGAGTTAATTTTATATCCAGCTACTTCACCGAAGCTGTTTATCAGGCTTAGGAGTTCTCTGGTGGAATTTTTAGGGTCACTTATATATACTATCATATCATCTGCAAAAAGTGATATTTTGACTTCATCTTTTCCAATTTGTATCCCTTTGATCTCCTTTTGTTGTCGAATTGCTCTGGCTAGGACTTCAAGTACAATGTTGAATAGGTATGGAGAAAGTGGACAGCCTTGTCTAGTCCCTGATTTTAGAGGGATTGCTTCAAGCTTCTTACCAGTTACTTTGATGTTGGCTACTGGTTTGCTGTAGATTGCTTTTATCATGTTTAGGTATGGGCCTTGAATTCCTGATCTTTTCAAGACTTTTATCATGAATGGGTGTTGGATCTTGTCAAATGCTTTTTCCGCATCTAACGAGATGACCATGTGGTTTTTGTCTTTGAGTTTGTTTATATACTGGATTACGTTGATGGATTTCTGTATATTGAACCATCCCTGCATCCCTGGGATGGAACCTACTTGGTCAGGATGGATGATTGTTTTGATGTGTTCTTGGATTCGGTTAGGAAGAACTTTATTGAGGATTTTTGCATCAATATTCATAAGGGATATTGGTCTGAAGTTTTCTATCTTTGTTGGGTCTTTTTGTGGTTTAGGTATCAGAGTAATTGTGGCTTCATAGAATGAGTTGGGTAGAGTACCTTCTGTTTCTATTTTGTGGAATAGTTTGTGAAGAACTGGGATTAGATCTTCTTTGAAGGTCTGATAGAACTCTGCACTAAACCCATCTGGTCCTGGGCTTTTTTTAGTTGGGAGACTATTAATGACTGCTTCTATTTCTTTGGGGGATATAGGGCTGTTTAGATCATTAACCTGATCTTGATTCAACTTTGGTACCTGGTATCTGTCTAGGAACTTCTCCATTTCATCCAGGTTCTCCAGTTTTGTTGAGTATAGCCTTTGGAAGAAGGATCTGATGGTGTTTGGATGTCTTCAGGATCTGTTGTTATGTCTCCTTTTTCATTTCTGATTTTGTTAATTAGGATGCTTTCCCTGTGCCCTCTAGTGAGTCTGGCTAAGGGTTTATCTATCTTGTTGATTTTCTCAAAGAACCAGCTCCTTGATTGGTTTATTCTTTGAACAGTTCTTCTTGTTTCCACTTGGTTGATTTCGCCCTTGAGTTTGATTATTTCCTGCTGTCTACTTCTCTTGGGTGAATTTGCTTCCTTTTGTTCTAGTGCTTTTAGGTGTGTTGTCAAGCTGCTAATGTGTGCTCTCTCTAGTTTCCTTTTGGAGGCACTCAGAGCTATGAGTTTTCCTCTTAGAAATGCTTTCATTGAGTCCCATAAGTTTGGGTATGTTGTGGCTTCATTTTCATTGAATTCTAAAAGGTCCTTAATTTCTTTCTTTATTCCTTCCTTGACCAAGGTATCATGGAGAAGAGTGTTGTTCAGTTTCCACGTGAATGTTGGCTTTCTATTATTTATTTTGTTATTGAAGATCAGCCTTAGTCCATGGTGATCTGCTAGGATGCATGGGTCAATTTCAATATTTTTGTATCTGTTGAGGCCTGTTTTGTGACCAATTATGTGGTCAATTTTGGAGAAGGTACCATGAGGTGCTGAGAAGAAGGTATATCCTTTTGTTTTAGGATAGAATGTTCTGTAGATATCTGCCAGATCCATTTGATTCATAATTTCTCTTAGTTTCTCTGTGTCCCTGTTTAGTTTCTGTTTCCATGATCTGTCAATTGGTGAAAGTGGTGTGTTGAAGTCTCCCACTATTATTGTATGAGGTGCAATGTGTGCTTTGAGGTTTACTAAAGTTTCTTTAATGAATGTGGCTGCCTTTGTATTTGGAGCATAGATATTCAGGATTGATAGTTCCTCTTGGAGGATTTTACCTTTGATGAGTATGAAGTGTCCCTCCCTGTCTTTTTTAATGACTTTGGGTTGGAAGTCAATCTTATCAGATATTAGAATGGCTACTCCAGCTTGTTTCTTCATACCATTTGCTTGGAAAATTGTTTTCCAGCCTTTCATTCTGAGGTAGTGTCTATCTTTTTCTCTGAGATGAGTTTCCTGTAAGCAGCAAAATGTTGGGTCTTGTTTGTGTAGCCAGTTTGTTAGTCTATGTCTTTTTATCGGGGAGTTGAGTCCATTGATATTAAGAGATATTAAGGAAAAGTAATTGTTGTTTCCTGTTATTTTTGTTGTTAAAGTTGGCATTCTGTTCTTGTGGCTGTCTTCTTTTAGGTTTGTTGAGGGATTACCTTCTTGTTGTTTCTAGGGCGTGATTCCTGTCCTTGTATTGGTTTTTTTCTGTTATTATCCTTTGAAGGGCTGGATTCGTGGAGAGATAATGTGTGAATTTG
Source organism: Mus caroli (assembly GCF_978045245.1). Lineage (NCBI taxonomy): Eukaryota > Metazoa > Chordata > Mammalia > Rodentia > Muridae > Mus > Mus caroli. The sequence continues at coordinate 91,747,979 of NW_028227259.1, read as the reverse complement.
GTTTTGTCGTGGAATACTTTGGTTTCTCCATCTATGTTAATTGAGAGTTTGGTTGGGTATAGTAGCCTGGGCTGGAATTTGTGTTCTTTTAGTGTCTGTATAACATCCGTCCAGGATCTTCTGGCTTTCATAGTCTCTGGTGAAAAATCTGGTGTAATTCTGATAGGCTTGCCTTTATATGTTACTTGGCCTTTTTCTCTTACTGCTTTTAGTATTCTACCTTTATTTAGAGCATTTGTTGTTCTGATTATTATGTGTCGGGAGGTATTTCTTTTCTGGTCCAGTCTATTTGGAGTTCTGTAGGCTTCTTGTATGTTCATGGGCATCTCTTTCTTTAGATTTGGGAAGTTTTCTTCTATAATTTTGTTGAAGATGTTTGCTGGTCCTTTGAGTTGAAAATCTTCATTCTCATCCACTCCTATTATCCGTAGGTTTGGTCTTCTCATTGTGTCCTGTATTTCCTCGATGTTTTGAGTTAGGACCTTTTTGCATTTTCCATTTTCCTTGATTGTTGTGCTGATGTTCTCTATGGAATCTTCTGCACCTGAGATTCTCTCTTCCATCTCTTGTATTCTGTTGCTGATGCTTGTATCTATGGTTCCAGATTTCTTTCCAAGGGTTTCTATCTCTAGTGTTGCCTCATTTTGGGTTTTCTTTATTGTGTCTACTTCCCTTTTTAGGTCTAGTATGGTTTTGTTCATTTCCATCATCTGTTTGGATGTGTTTTCCTGTTTTTCATTAAGGACTTCTACCTTTTTCATTATGTTATCCTGTTTTTCTTTAAGGATTTGTAACTCTTTAGCAGTGTTCTCCTGCAATTCTTTAAGGGATTTTTGTGCTTCCTCTTTACTGTCTTCTACCTGTTTACCAGTGTTCCTTTGTATTTCTTTAAGTGTGTTATTAAAGACCTTCTTGAAGTCCTCTACCATCATCAGGAGATATGCTTTTAGATCCGTGTCTAGCTTTTCCAGTGTGTTGGGGTGCCCTGCACTGGGTGAAGTGGGAGTGCTGGGTTCTGATGATGGTGAGTGGACTTGGTTTCTGTTAGTAAGATTATTACGTTTACCTTTCGCCATCTGGTAATCTTTGGGGTTAGTTGTTGTCGATGTCACTGTTTAAAGATTGGAGCAGAAGCTGTGTTCCACTCACCAGCAGTCTCAAAATCCTGTGGCGAGGGTCATGGGTAGCTGGCGGTAAGCTGGAAGAGGCCTGTGGTCCTACTCAGGCCGGTTTTCTGCTTCCCTAACTAATGCAGTCTCAGTTCCCGCGCACAATTGGATTGGAGCAGAAGCTGTGTTCCACTCACCAGAAGTCTTAAGATCCTGTGGCTGGTGATGTGGGTAGCTGGCAAGTGTCAGCCGACCCTGCGCTCTAGCTACCCCTGTGCTGGTCCAGCCGGATGAGGCCTGTGGCCCTACTCAGGCCGGTTTCTGCTTCCCTAACTAATGCAGTCTCAGGTCCCGCGCGCAATTGGATTGGAGCAGAAGCTGTGTTCCACTCACCAGAAGTCTTAAGATCCTGTGGCGGGTGTTGTGGGTAGCTGGCGAGTGTCAGCCGACCCTGCGCCCTAGGTACCCCGGTGCTTTTCTGACCGGAAGACGCTTGTGGCTCTACGTAAGCCGGATTTCTGCCTCCCCAACCAAAGCAGTCTCAGGTCCTGCGTGATTGGACTGGAGCAGAAGCTGTGTTCCACTCACCAGCAGTCTCAAAATCCTGTGGCGGGAGTCGTGGGTAGCTGGCGGGTGTCAGCCGACCCTGTGCTCTAGCTATGCCGGTGCTGGTCCGGCAGGATCAATGAAAGCATTTCTAAGAGGGAAACTCATAGCTCTGAGTGCCTCCAAAGAGAAATTAGAGAGAGCACACACTAGCAGCTTGACAATACACCTAAAAGCTTTAGAACAAAGGGAAGCAAATTCACTCAAGAGGAGTAGACAGCAGGAAATAATCAAACTCAGGGGTGAAATCAACCAAGTGGAAACAAGAATTATTCAAAGAATCAACCAAAGAGGAGCTGGTTCTTTGAGAAAATCAACAATTCTTTAGCCAGACCCACGAGAAGACACAGGGACAGCATCCTAATTAACAAAATCAGAAATGAAAAGGGAGACATAACAACAGATCCTGAAGAAATCCAAAACACTATCAGATCCTTCTACAAAAGGCCCTACTCAACACAACTGGAAAACCTGGACAAAATGTACAAATTTCTAGACAGATACCATGTACCAAAGTTAAATCAGGATCAAGTTAACCATCTAAACAGTCCCATATACCCTAAAGAAATAATAGCAGTCATTAATAGTCATTAACAGTCTCCCAACCAAAAAAACCCCAGGACCAGATGGGTTTAGTGCAGTGTTCTATCAGACTTTCAAAGAAGATCTAATTCCAGTTCTTCACAAACTATTCCACAAAATAGAAGTAGAAGGTACTCTACCCAACTCATTCTATGAAACCACAATTACTCTGATACCTAAACTACAAAAAGACCCAACAAAGATTGAGGATTTCAGACCAATTTCCCTTATGAATATTGATGCAAAAATATTCAAAAAATTTCTTGCTAACCGAATCCAAGAACACATTAAAACAATTATCCTTCCTGACCAAGTAGGTTTTATTCCAGGGATGCATGGATGGTTTAATATATGGAAATCATTAACATAATCCAGTATATAAACAAAATAAAAGACAAAAAACACATGATCATCTCCTTAGATGCGGAGAAAGCATTTGACAAAATCCAACACCCCTTTATCATAAAAGACTTTGAAAGATCAGGAATTCAAGACCCATAACTAAATATGATATAAGCAATCTACAGCAAACCAGTAGCCAACATCAAAGTAAATGGTAAGAAGCTGGAAGCAATCCCACTAAAATCAGGGCCTAGCAAAGGCTGTCCACTTTCTCCCTACCTAATCAACATTGTACTTGAAGTCCTAGGCAGAGCAATTCAACAACAAAAGGAGATCAAGTGATACAAATTTAAATGGAAGAAGTGAAAATATCACTTTTTGCAGATGATATATATATATATATATATATATATATATATATATATATATATGACCCTAAAAATTCCACCAGAGAACTCTTAAACCTGATAAACAGTTTTGGTGAAGTAGCTGGATACAAAATTTACTCAAACAAGTCAATGGCCTTTCTCTACACAAAGAATAAACAGGCTGAGAAAGAAATTAGGGAAACAACATGCTTTTCAATAGTTACAAATAATATAAAATACCTTGACTTAACTCTAACTAAGGAAGTGAAAGATCTGTATGATAAGAATTTCAAGTTTCTGAAGAAAGAAAGATCTCACAAGTTGGAAAGATCACCCATGCTCATGGATTGGCAGGATCAATATAATAAAAATGGCTATCTTGCCAAAAGCAATCTACAGATTCAATGCAATCCCCATCAAAATTCCAACTCAATTCTTCAATGAATTAGAAAGAGCAATCTGCAAATTCATCTGGAATAACAAGAAACCTAGGAGAGCAAAAACTCTTCGTAAGGATAAAAGAACCTCTGGTGGAATCACCATGCCTGACCTCAAGCTGTACTACAGAGCAATTGTGATAAAAACTGCATGGTTCTGGTATAGCAACAGACAAATAAACCAATGGAATAGAATTGAAGACCCAGAAATGAACCCACACACCTACGGTCACTTGATCTTTAACAAGGTAGCTAAAACCATCCAGTGGAAAAAAGACATTGTTTTCTACAAATGGTGCTGACACAACTGGTGGTTATCATGTAGAAAAATGCGAATTGATACATTCCTATCTCCTTGTACTGAGGCCAAATCTAAGTAGATCAAGGAACTCCACATAAAACCAGAGACACTAAAACTTATCGAGGAGAAAGTGGGGGAAATTCTCGAAGACCTGGGCACAGGGGAAAAATTCCTGAATAGAATAGCAATGGCTTGTGCTGTAAGATCGAGAATCCACAAATGGGACCTCATAAAATTGCATACCTTCGGCAAGGCAAAAGACACCCTCAATAAGACAAAAAAGGCCACCAACAGATTGGGAAAGGATGTTTACCTATTCTAAATCAGATAGGGGACTAATATTCAATATATGTAAGAACTCAAGAAGGTGGACTCCAGAAAATCAAATAACCCCATTAAAAAATGGGGCTCAGAGCTAAACAAAGAATTCTCACCTGAGGAATACCAAATGGCTGAGAAGCACCTGAAAAAATGTTAAGCATCCTTAATCATCAGGGAAATGCAAATCAAAACAACCCTGAGATTCTACCTCATACCAGTCAGAATGGCTAAGTTCAAAAATTCTGGTGACAGCAGATGCTGGCGAGGATTTGGAAAAAGAGGAACACTCCTTTGTTGGTGGGATTGCAAGCTTGTACAACCACTCTGGAAATCAGTCTGGTGGTTCCTCAGAAAATTGGATATAGTACTACTGGAGGATCCCACAATACCTCTCCTGGGCATATATGAAGAAATGTTCCAACTGGAAAGAAAGACACAAATGTAATTGAAAGAAATGTAATTGAGGAAAATATGAAATAAAAAAAAGGACACATGTTCCAATATGTTCATAGCAGCCTTATTTATAATAGCCAGAAGCTGGAAAGAACCTAGATGCCGCTCAACAGAGGAATGGATACAGAAAATGTGGTACATTTACACAATGGAGTACTACTCAGCTATTAAAAAGAATGAATTTATGAAATTCATAGGCAAATGAATGGACCTCGAGAGCATCATCCTGAGTGAGGTAACCCAATCACAAAAGAACACGCACAATATGTACTCACTGGTAAGTGGATATTAGCCCAGAAACTTAGGATACCCAAGATATAAGATATAATTTGTAAAACACATGAAACTGAAGAATGAAGACCAAAGTGTGGACATGTTTTCCCTTCTTAGAATTGGGAACAAAACACCCATGGAAGGAGTTACAAAGACAAAGTTTGGATCTGAAACAAAAGGAGGGACAATCTAGAGACTGCCATATCCGGTGATCCATCCAATAATCAGCCTCCAAACACTGACACCATTGCATATAATAGCAAGCATTTGCTGAAAGGACCCTGATATAGCTGTCTCTTGTGAGACTAGGCCAGGGCCTAGCAAACACAGAAGTGGATGCTCACAGTCAGCTATTGGATGGATCACAGGGCACCCAATGGAGGAGCTAGAGAAAGTACACAATGAGCTAAAGGGAACTGCAACCCTATAGGTGAAACAACAATATGAACTAACTTGTACCCTGGAGCTCTTCTCTCTAGCTGCATATGTATCAAAAGATGGCCTAGTCGGCCATCACTGGAAAGAGAGGTCCATTCATCATGCAAACTTTATATGCCGCAGTACAGGGGAACGCAAGGGCCAAAAAGTGGGAATGGGTGGGTAGGGGAGTGAGGGGGTGGGTTGGGGGACTTTTGCGATAGCATTGGAAATGTAAATGAAGAAAATACCTTATAAAAATATTAAAAAACAAAAGAACAAGGACATCCTGAGTTTTGCATGCAAATGGATGGAACTAGAAAATATAATCCTGAGTGAGTTAACTCAACCCCAAAATGATGTACACGGTATATATTCATCAATAAGTGTATATTAGCCCCCCCCCCCAAAGTGCAGACTACATAAGATACAATCCACAGTACTTAAGGTCAACAAGCTGAAAGGCCCAAGTGAGGACATCTCAGTCCTACTTGTGAGAGAGAAGAAAGCAATCATAAATGGGGATGGAGGGAGGAAACTAAGAGGGAAAGTGGACATCAGGGTGAGTGGGAGAGAGAGGGAAACCTGATTTGGTATTGGGTGAGGGAAAAGGACTGAAGCCCTGAGGGACAACAGAAAGAATAGAAACAGGCAATCTCAGGAAATAGAAGGTTGAGGTGACCCTCCAGAATCCACCAGAGACCAGGGAGGTAAGGGAATCTCAGGAATTAAATGGAAGGACCTTAGATGAAATGCCCAACAGTAGGGAGAGGGAACCTATAGAGCCCACCTCTAGCAGGAAGACACAGCATAACAAAAGTGATGGGGTTGCCATCCCCAGTCACATCTCTGACCCATAATTTTTCCTATCTGAAAGAATTCCAGAGATGGAAATGGAGAGGAGGCTAAGAAAAAGAAGGTCCACTGACAGGCCCAAAGTGGGATCCAGGTCAAGGTGAGGTAAATGGGACTTATTATGACTACCTTCAGAAAGACCAAACAAATAGCTGAAAGAGTCAGATGCAGATATTTGTACCGTACCAATTTACAGAAGCACTGACACTTGTTGGTAAATTCGGTAAGGCTAAAAGAAGCTGAGGAGGATGGCAACCCTTTAGAACGTCCAGCAGTCTCAATTATTCTTGATCACTTAGATTTCTGAAACACTGGATCACTAAACTTCTGGGCCTGTGTTCATTCAGAGATGATGCATCTAACCCTTAAGAGACTGGAGGCCCCAAGTAGTGTAGAGACCAGGTGGGGTAGGGGTAGGGGGCATCCACATGCAGACAGGGGGTGCTAGGGAAGAGATGTGGGATATGGAGCAGTCAGAGTTGGATGGGGGGAGTAAGGAATGGAATATGGAGTGTAAAAAAATGAACTAAATTATAAGAAAAGGTATAATAGTGAGTTCTCATGATAATTAAAAAACTGAATATGTAATTAGCACTACTGTGTATCAAGTAAACACATCTTTATATATGTTTGTTGTTGTTGTTCTTCTTCTCCTTCTTTTCCCTCTGCTCTTTCTCCTCCTTCTCTTCCTTCTCCTTTTCTCGTTCTCCTTCTCCTCATTCTTCTTCTTCTTCTTCTTCTTCTTCTTCTTCTTCTTCTTCTTCTTCTTCTTCTTCTTCTTCTTCTTCTTCTTCTTCTTCTTCTTCAGAAACTGTCTTCAGAAACTCAGAAATCTGTCTGCCTCTGCCTCCCAAATGCTGGAATTAAAGGCACATGCCACCACTCCCTGGATGCTTTATACTTTCTCTTCTATATGTAGATTCATTGTGATTACATAAAAAAGGCTTTAGATGTAAAAAAAAAATGTGGTAGCTGAAAAATGCAAACCCTGAAAGAATCTTAAGAACAGTTTCTTCCTCTGTATTATTAGCAAATGTCACATATCATTTTTTTCGTGAGTTATATTTCATATGAAGCTTAAACACAAGCAAAATTAGTTGTAAATATACACTTTAGAATAAAACTGAGAGAAGCCCATAATTAAGAATGTTAGAGAACTCTAAGGTAGAGGAAGGAGAAAAGGGAATTGCAGACTTTGGTGAATTCACTCTCCTACATGACCAACATAATTACTTTTTTGTTGCTTACATAAGTTCTCAAAACGTTATAGTTTTTATGACTCACTGTTTGTGCAGTTACTCATTTTCACAGAAATGAAACTACAATATCATGTAAGTAGGCCATTGAAATGCTACTGCTGAAATTTGGGTAACCTTTTATATAAAAGTATAGGGCTTCATATTTCCAGGTACCTTCATTGTAGAGGCCCCTTTGCTGGTGAATATGTTGGTTTGAAGCAGTCTTGTCAGTTACTTTGGAGTTGGGGAATACAGAGGACCAAAACTCTCAGGTCTTATATATGTTATATTATTTTATTGACAATAAAGAAACAGAATTCTGAAGATAAAGCAACTTTGTCTGATGTTTTACAGACAGGAAGCATTCTTGCCAGTTTGGCAGTGTGTTCCTGCATTTTTTTCATTTCTGAATATGCTCAGTCACTAAGGGGTTGAGGCTTCCTTAGAAAGTTGTACAGTGAATCAAATGTGATTTTGTTTCAGATAAATACAGGGGAACCTGAGGTGCACTTTTTGTATTTTAAGAAAGAAAGAGATGAATTATTAGTTTATTACTTTATGTGACATCTTTCTTTTTGTGTTAATCTCATAGTAATTTCCTATGTAATTTTATAAACAAATGTTACCATTGAACTAAGCATAGGGTCCTCAATAGAGGAGGTAGAAAAAGGACTGAATGAGTTGAAGGGTTTTGCAACCCCATAGGAAGAACCAACAAGACACCCCCCCCCCCCCCCGAACTCCAGGGGACTAAGCCATCAACAAAGGATCACACATGGCTCCAGCTACATATGTAGCAGAGGATGGCCTTTTCAGGCATCAATGGAAAGAGAGGTCCTTAGTCCTATGAAGGCTCCATAGATGCCCATATATAGGGGAATCGAGGGTGGTGAGGTGGGGTTGGGTCTGTTGGTGGAGGAACACCCTCATAGAATCAGGGAGAGGGAGAATGTGATAGGGTGTTTCTAGGAGGGAGGGAAGCCAGGAAAGGTGATAACATTTGAAATGTAAATAATGAAAATATCCAATTAAAAAAGAAAAAAGAAGAACTGCTATGTGGGAAGTACACACATTTACAAAGTTGGATTTTCTTATGATTGTAGAAGAGTATTTAGTAAGAAAAATGAGAAAGATCATTAAAATCACAATGGAATACATGCTGCTCTATTATTAAATAACACCCAGACAGTTTTTCTCTGCTTCTCTCCTTCTCTCTCCCTCTTTCAGGGTTCCATACTACTAACATCCATAGTTTCTAAAATAAATGCCTCATCTGCTTAGATTATCTGGGTTTCAGTTTTAAGGTTTAACCTGTAATAATGAAGCTGTACTTTAAGTTTGAGTTTGCAGGTTTCTACACATCTGGTCTCATGCATTATTCTCACATTTCAGAAAGCTGACTTTGCATAGCCATTTGTGTTTAGTGATGGGCATGAACCCAGAGCATTGTACTTTCAGTGGACCTAATGTTTTTGTGTTTTGAGATCACTTTTACTGTTTTAAATTAGGAGCTGTATGTTATTATGTTGCTCAGGCTGATCCTCTCAAGTCTAGGATTGTGGTTCTCAATTTTCTTAGTGCTGAGACCCTTTTACATACATCCTTATGATGATATACCAGCATAAGTTATTTTTTCATACTTCATAAAAGTTGTAAATCATAATGTAAATATGTAATATGCAGGATATCTGATATGTGACCCCAAGTGATCCTAACCCACAGCTTGACAACCATTGTTCTAGGTGGTCTTGGAACTAACAATATCTTCTGAGTGGCCATGACTCAAAGCATGACTCAGAGCAGACAAAACCAAAACCAGACATAATCCTAGCAAACAAACCCAATCAAAACTGAATGAGACAAAACATTTATAAAATGCCATTGAGTTAGTTTTGTATTGTCAAAATAATTCTGGGTATGGAGTCTGACCTGATGTGTGGCTCATACACACAGTGAGACTTTTGTAGAAAATACCAACCATGTATTAATTGCAAATATTTTCCTAGTAGAGTTGGAAGCCCATGCACCCTTCCTGTCTCAGTGCAAGTATTCCATTGGGCTTGAACCTGTGTAGGCATTGGACATGTTGCCTTGAGTTCATGTATGTTAGCCTTGATGTATACAGAAGACCCTATTTTCTTGGAGTCAATAATCTCTTCTGGATTTTTCAGTCTTTCTCCATGGGTGTGATGGGGGTGATTTGACAAAGATATTACACTTAGGACTGAGTGCTCCAAAATTCTTTGTACTTTGTCCTGTTGTAGGTCTGTCTTTTAGTTCAAATGTACATTAAGAGGACTTTTTTAATGATGTCTGAATAAGGTACTTTTATATTGGTATATCGGAATGTTGTTTTATGAGTTTGTTTGTAGCAATGCTCTTATGTGAGAATATTACTATTGAATTTTTTCATAGGTCTTTGATGACCCATCTAGATACTCGACTACGTCAGCAGTGTCAGATATGGGTTCAATCTAATAAGATATGGACCTTAAATCTAGTCAAACTGTGAATCCTTACTCTCTAAGTTTTGTGGCACAATGACTCCAATATTTATTGCACACATTTCTCTCTTATTTATCAACAAACCATGACAACAAACATGACGACAAAGAGAGAAATGATCACTAATTCATGGCTTTCAAAGCTTGGACCTAATATTCTGTAGACTAATACTTTTATAGAGTTGATGTCTCTCATCAGAGGAAATCCATTAAACAGTAGAATCATGCAATTGCTTTGATAGAAACTCATGTAGTAGGTGATAATATTATTTAGTTTGATTAGCACACTTAGAAACAACATTGCAGTGACATTTAATATAGGATGAATTTTGCCCTGTGGTCAGCTATTTATTTCTGTTGATATGTTGAAACAAAACTGTTATTTTCATTTGGAGACTCATACAAATGTTATTATTTTGCATTATTCCTGTATATTAATAAGTTTCTTTGTTAATGCTTTTATAAATATTCATCATGCTTTACAAGAAATAGAATGTTTCCAATTCTATCGAAGAATAGAAGATCCCATCACCTGGATTATACATTCTGGCCTTGTAAGATGTGGTTAGGGGTAGAGTTGGCAGATCAATGACAACCTAAAACTCTGATGTCTTCTCCAGAGTTGGTGCAAAATCCCCACACTGAAAAGTTCAAATGACGTTGCAATGTCCCAGCACCCAAAGCTATCAGGACAATGAAATCAGGTAAAAATTCCTATAATCAACAAAGTACCATCATAATAATTATTTATGAGTACCATTTTTCCTTACTCTTAAAAGTTATGAGGAAAATTCCCCTTAATGTTCAGACCAGAAGTATATTACTTTATATCAAGAGGAAAGTGGATATGTAGTATTACCTGAATAACTTATGCTTATAAATATAAACAAACATACAGTTTCTCTTTTAACCTGCTATATAAATCAAAGTATTTTACTTCTCTCAATGTCTCTTTTTTCTAGTATTTCTGGATTTATCCTAAATTTAGTTTAAATTTTTTTTTGAAAATTTCATAATTAGCATTAGACTTATAGCACAAAAACACTTTCCCTCTCTGCTTCTTCTTCTTCTTCTTCTTCTTCTTCTTCTTCTTCTTCTTCTTCTTCTTCTTCTTCTTCTTCTTCTTCTTCTTCTTCTTCTTCTTCTTCTTCTTCTTCTTCTTTCTCGTTCTCCTCGTTCTCCTCCTTTTCCTACTTCCTCTTCCTCCTCTTCCTCCTCCTCCTCTTCCTCCTCCTCCTCCTTATCCTCCTCATCCTCCTCTTCCTCCTCCTCCTCCTCCTCCTCCTCCTCTTCTTCTTCTTCTTCTTCTTCTTCTTCTTCTTCTTCTTCTTCTTCTTCTTCTTCTACTTTCTTATTCTCCTCCTTCTCCTACTTCCTCTTCCTCCTCTTCCTCCTCTTCCTCCTCCTTCTCCTCCTCCTCCTCCTCCTCTCCTTCTTCTTCTTCTTCTTCTTCTTCTTCTTCTTCTTCTTCTTCTTCTTCTTCTTCTTCTTCTTCTTCTTCTTCTTCTTCTTCTTCTTCTTAGGTATTTTCTTCATTTACATTTCCAGTGCTATCCCAAAAGTCCCCCATGCCCTCACCCCCACTCCCCTGTTTCTTACTAATATGTGCAATAAATATGTATTAAGAATTAAAAATAAAATTTGTAATTTTGCGTATGGAGAAAAATAAATAAAGAGGGAAACCTATCCCCAGTCACATGAAGTTTCTTGATGTTGTCAGCACAGCCTTTTAGCAGCAATTCCCCATATTCACAGGCTGTAGTTAACTCCTGAAAATCTTGGAGAACTGGTTTGCCCTCAAGGCAGGTGGCAGGCAGTGCCACATCAAAGGAAACTAGTAGAGTGGAGAAGCAGCACAGCAGGTGGCACTGCCTCAGTGGGGAAAGATCTGAACCAGACTGCCTAGGCTGAAGGAGGTTTTATATATATATATGCATGCAAACATACACGTAAACAATAGGATTTGTGGAAAACTATGAAAAGTCTTAAGTTCATGAACAGGCTTAGAAGGTAGGTTACTGTTTTATATATATATATATATATATATATACATATATATATATATATACACAATCCTATGAAATACACATTGACTGCTAGAATAACTTTAAATAAAATTATCAACAGAACAAATAGTACCAAATTTTCCTTAAGTAATTCTTGAAAATATTGCAATAGATAAAGAAATCATGTTTGCCATAATCATAAATAAAATTTATACAGACCTGTAAGAAGTTATGATTTTCTTTCCATGATTTTAAAAAACATATGCCATTTTTAGACTAAGATAGCTTTGAAGACAAGTGTAAATTTTAATTTTGTCGTAGCTCTTATCATCATAATTTTAGATACAACCTCACCCTTTACATGTGCAGAGTCTGTTTTCATGTGTTCTAAGGTTGATTATATTACAAGTATTCTGAAGGTTTTAAGTATTTACACAAAGTCTTTCTTCCATTTTCATCTGGATAACAACACAGCTATTTTCACAGTGCTTTCTCTGTGTTAGGTTTGAAAATGATGTGACTTAAGAGCTAACTTCCTGGGGATTATCTTTCATAATTCCACTGAGATTCCAAGGGAGGAGAGCAACCCATCTAGGATGTCTATGAATCACAACAACCTTTACCATGGCATTGTAACTCTGTGGGTACAACAGTGCTACAAGTGCCTTGGTAAACAAGAACTTTGATGGATTTGAGGCCCATTCAACAACAATGCAATCATGCCTGGGACTGTAACTGTGGACTAACCAAGGCTACAGAATTAAGAATTTTGGAGCAGAACCTATAACCATCATTTTAGCAAGCCATAGTAATTCCCAACACTATGCTTAATATATTTTTGTCTACTCACAGGTCAGTGATATTGTCACTCCTCATCAAAATAGTTCCTTTTGAAATGATGAAGAACATTACAGAAAACTGAAATAGATCCCAGTGCAGAGAACAAGAGCCTGTGTGTTGCCCATTCACATCTGAAACCTAAGTAGCACAGCTCAGTAAGACTCAGGAATCATTGCAGAAGATGGAGATGAAAGAATGTAAGTGTCAGAGGAACAGGATGCTTTCTGTGAGATTGGGTTTGTTAGAAACATCAGAGAAGCTACAATCATGAGGCCTCTTCAACATGGCGATGTAATCAGGATCTTGGAAAGAATGATGTAATGAGCCATGTTAACATGAAAGGTGGAAAGCTCATGAAGCCTCAACCCTTCACAAAGAACTACAGACAACTAAGGAGTGCTGAGAATGGGCAAATTGTTTTGTTAAATCAAGAGCCTCCCGATTGGATAAGTAATCCAAAACAGTCATCCCTGAGTTCATGTATATAGAAGTTATATTACACAGACTGAGGAGGTTGTATTTATATACATTGGAATACATGTTACAACAGCAAATAAGAAATGAGGCCATGAATTTTACAGAGACCAAAGAAGGGAATTTGGGAAGCTCTGGCAAGAGTTAAGAGATGTGTGAAAATGAGGTGATTATAATTGTGAAAAATCAAACTTAACACTTTGTGTGGTCTACTAAGAATTTGAAATGTTTCTTAGAAGATATGGAAATCAGGTTGGTTGGTCCTCATAAAATTGGACATAGTACTACCTGAGGACCAAGGTATACCAGTAGTGGGCCAATACCCAGAAAGTGCTCAGCATATAATATGGAGAGAACCTCCACTATGTTCATAGCAGCCATATTAAAAGATGTCTTTCAGCAGAGATATGGATATAGAAAATTTGGCACAATGATACAATGGAGTACTACTCAGCTCTTAAAAATAATGAGTTCATGAAATTTTTAGGCCAATAGACAGAAGTAGAAAATATCATCCTGAGTGAGGTAACCCAATCAGTAGAGAACACACATGGTATGCACTCACTGGTAAGTGGATATTAGCCCAAAAGCTCCAAATACCCAAGATACAATTTACAGACCACATGACTCTCAAGAAGAAGGAAGACCAAAGTGTGGGTGCTTCGGTTCTTCTTAGAAGGACAACAAAATACAGGAGTAAATATGGAGATAAAATATAGATCAGAGATTGAAGGAAAGGCCATCTACAGAATGCCTCATCTGGGGATCCATCCCATATAAGGTCACCAAACCCAGACACTAGTGTGGATGCCAAGATGTGCATGGTGAAAGGAGCCTGATATAGCTGTCTCATGAGAGGCTATGCCAGAGCCTTACAAAAACAGACATGGATGCTTGCAGCCAACCATTAGAATGAGCACTGTGTCCCCGATAGAGAAGTTAGAGAAAGGACTGAAGGAGTTGAAGGGGATTACAACACCACAGGAAAAACAAATCAACCAACCAGTCTCTCTAGAGCTCCCAGGGACTAAGTAAATTACAAAGAGTACACATGGCTCCATCTGTATATGCAGCAGATGATAGCTTTTACATACATCAGCAGGAGGAGAGGTCCTTGGTCCTATGAAAGGCTCATTAGATGTCCCACTGTAGGGAAATTGAGGGTGGGGAGGTGGGAGTATATGGGTGGATAGGAGGAGGAACACCCTCATAGATACAGGAGAAGGGAAGATGGGATAGGGGTTCTCCATTGGGGGTATAAACCTAGAAAGAGGTAACATTTGAAATGTAAATTAAGATATCAAAGAAAAAAGAAATAAAAAAAGATATGTATATGCTACATTCACTTTGCAAGGCAATTTAAGGGATTTGAGTATTTATTGCATTAGGTATTGTTGGCAGGTTCTGTGAAGACTATAGAACAGAAAGGACCATGTCAACATGTGCTTTTTTTCCTGTGCTACTGATTGTAAGTCAAAATAGTCTGTGCCAAATCATTAACTTATCTGTTGTATTCTTTTTTTTTCTTTTTAAAAATTTTAAATATATTTTTATTACGTATTTTCCTCAATTACATTTCCAATACTATCCCAAAAGTCCCCCATACCCTCCCCCCAACTCCCCTATCCACCCATTCCCATTTTTTTTTTTTTGGCCCTGGCATTCCCCTGTACTGGGGCATGCATGTCCAATGGGACTCTCTTTCCAGTGATGGCCGACTAGGCCATATTTTGATACATATGCAGCTAGAGTAAAGAGCTCAGGGGTATTGGTTAGTTCATAATGTTGTTCCACCTATAGGGTTGCCGATCCCTTTAGCTCCTTGGGTACTTTCTCTAGCTCCTCCACTGGGAGCCCTGTGATCCATCCAATAGCTGACTGTGAGCATCCACTTCTGTGTTTGCTGGGCCCTGACATAGTCTCACAAGAGACATCTATATCTGGGTCCTTTCAGCAAAATCTTCCTAGTGTATGCAATGGTGTTAGCGTTTGGAAGCTGATTATGGGATAGATCCCTGAATATGGCAGTCTCTAGATGGTCCATCCTTTCATCACAGCTCCAAACTTTGTCTCTGTAACTCCTTCCATGGGTGTTTTGTTCCCAATCTGGGCACCTTCCCTGCAAGAGGAGAGCTTGTGTTCTTTTCTAATTTGTCATCTGAAACATTGCTTTCAGCAATTTGAAAGTTTAACATAATCCTAAAAACTTGTCCTATCAAGGTCAACTTCATGAACAGTGGTAGAAGATGCCTTGTGTAATTTATGGCCAGACTTGTTCTAAGCCACTTGTCATCCTGTCACGTGTCTTTAGTCACCTCTCTCTGGTTTGGGAGAGATTTATAATGTTCTATGTTGATATACAGCTTCTTTCTCTCCATTTTCTACCTCATCCTGATCCCCCACATTTACCAGCAGTTGGCTCCTGTCTTACTTTACCAAGTGGTCAAAGCAGGTATGAATGAACTCTCTGTCTAACCCATGTAGCCTGTACTGTCATTGATGAGTTCTGAGAACATCTCGTTTGCTCATGGACCTGACAGATATACCCAAGAAATATTGCAGCTGCATTATATGCAGATCAATATCAGGATGTCCAAGGGGAAAAACAAAAATGTCCAGCTTATTATTAAGTTTCATCCAAAATAAAATAATGTGAATTATTTTCCACACATTATTCCTAGATAATTAATAAAATTCTGAATGAACTTGAATGCAGTGATCAACACTTAAAATGGAACACCTGTCAACCCAGTTACAAAATTGCTTGGGTCTATCTGTTATTATCATGCTTTATTGCAATATTTATAACTACTAAATTAAAATAGGTTTTCAAAAAGGAATTAAAGCACGTGATTGGCTCAGTAATTTGCAGCTTTTTTATATTAAGGAATTCAGAAAAATAAATTTATATACTCTGAAGTAACATTTAATAAGAGATGATGAATGTTTCTTGTAGGGACAACTGATAATCACCAGGAAGCATCCTATAAAAACCCAGAGGCCAGATCCAAATAAAGTGGCTTCATATTAAGTAGCGCCTGATAGTGTACAATGGCTGATTAGGATTATAATTATTTTTTTAAATGGTATTATTGTAATTACTTTAATATGCTCTTACACCTGGTGTATATGTAGTAAAGCGTGTCTTAAAATAATTTTGTGATTCATATCTTGGAGTCAGTATTAGTGGCATAATACTGTTTAGCTCATAATCTTTGACTCTTAAATGTGAGGCCTATTTTACCTTTTTGATGTTTTAACTGATGAGGGGAAAATGCCATATATTTGTCCTTGATGAGTCTGAGCAACAGAAGACTTTAAAGATAACATTTGGCTTATCAGGAGTTATTTTGAAATGGACTCTTTTCATTTGTGCATTTCATTTTCCTTTCTTTAGAGATTTGAAGTTCATGTCACAGAACTTGTCATTTTTTTTGTTAGAGTCACACTAAGATATTTTATATTGTTTGTGACTGCTGTGAAGGGTGCCATTTCCCTAATTTCTTTCTCAGGCATTTTATCTTTTGAGTTGATGAAGGCTACTGATTTGTTTGAGTTAATTTTATATCCAGCCACTTTAATGGAGGTAGCCACCAGAAAGTCCCCAATACCAAGAAAGAAAGAAGCTCCTAGGACCCAAAAAGTATGAAATTATATGTAATGCCCAACAAAGGGCAGGGAGAAATTATCTGAAAGGCAGGGAGACCCTGTAGAAACCATATCAGGAAGTTATGCATTGTCCTTGTTTTAGGGAAGATATCACCCACTCATCTCCGAATTTTTAATTCAATATTGCTCCTGTGTAAAGGAATTACAGGAACAAAGGGTCGAGCAGAGTCTGAAGGACAGGCCATCCAGAGGTAGCTTCACCTGGGGATACATCCCATGTACAGACAGTAATGCCAGACACTATATTTGAAACCAAGATGTACTTGCTGACAAGATCCGAATACAACTATGTCTGGAAAGGCTCTGCCAGAACCTGACAAATATAGATATGGAAGTTTTTTTAAACCAAAATTTTTCCTGTCAGCTTGGATATTGATATTCTGACCATCTTAGCTTGTAGAGAAACCTACCCTGTAGTGTTGCCACCCACAGAAAGTGTGATAAAATCTCTCCCTGTTGCATTGTGGAAGGAAACTTGTTTAGCAGTTGCAATAATATTACTTCTACCAGTTGGAGTTCTGTATGTATAAGTTGGTGTGATGTTATCTGAAGCATACTTGGTATTGCCTTCTGCCTCAGTTGGAGCATTGTCATCTTTGGTAGTTGAATAGTCTCATCTTCCACAGCATTTGTGAAATTATCTGGCTGGATTCTGCTAGGAGGAGTGATGGCATTGGCATCTCTACATTTGCTGACAGAAGCAGGAGAAGTGGTTTTGATGGAAAACATAGTTGTTTTAGCAGAAGTGGCTTCAATATTGTGAGCAGGTGACTTGCAATGCTGGCTCCTTGTGTGGTTAGGAGAAGAGGAGGCAAAAGAGAAAAGGAGAACTCTAGGGTATCTTCAAAATGAGCCTAAAAATGAAGGACAAGGTTTTGGGTTTCTAAGAGAACATGAAGCCTGTTATAGTTAGTGTTCTGAGTTCCCAGACCCTTTCATGGCACTTTCTTCCCCATAGCTTTTAGATTTTCATGAGGTATGGATTTAGATAGTTTAATTTTCTCTTCAGAAATGAGAATAATCTTTAGGGAGAGAATAGAAACAAAACAAACCAAAAGTCAATTCTATTGCAATATGTACCCCATCTCATTTTGATTTTCTTGGAATATGCTTCTTCTTATAATGAAGGTTCATATGGAAGTTTGGTTATAAGCACTATAGTGCCTTGGTAACTGTGAAGGTGTGTTACTAGAACAGAGGTGCATGCCAAGAATTGTCCATATTCAAGTGCTACCTCCAAAATGATGTGTAATTTTTTTTTAACTTTTATAGATTGTTCAACACATTAAACAAATTTTGACTTGTGGATAATTCTCATGCTAATTTGAATGCTGTGTAATATAGCTGGTGTGGATTATTGAAGGTATTATGGTAAAATAGAATATGCTCTGTACACATGCAACATATTTTTGAGTCTTTTACATGCAAATTTGGTCGAAACCATGTATGTAGAATACTTCTTGTGTTAAATATAATGATGACATCCTACTCAATAATTTTAGGAACATGCTGTGTGGAGGCATACTTTTAATATATACCCCCATGTTCTGTGATTAATAGTTATTTGATGGCTGATACTCAAGAAGACATTTTAATTATAGATCTTGGAGGTTGTACTATTACTGTGATTTTATCTGTTTTCATGATTGTATATTGCAGTTATATGTCCCCTAAAGAATACTATGACTTCTGGAATAAGGTAAGCTTTCTGGAAGAATTAAATTTATGCAAATAGCACAGTAGTCAACAGGGTAGTCACAATGAGGACAACAGTAGATGCTTTATAATGCTGCTCATCTCTATATTTTCATTTTGTATAATGCTTGGTAAAGGATGTTTCTTAAACCTTTGAAGATTATTTCACTCAAAATTCCACAGTGCTTTTGTTTATGCTGTCTTGACTGCGAAAAGGAATTCATTATTTTCCACTATCATCCAAAAGTGTTAGTGGAATTTGGAGCTTTGGCAGTAGTTATGCAGTTATTGGCCCTGGTATTGTATTTGCTTTTACTGTGGGAGGAGTTTGGGCAGGACAATTTCTTTGAAGGCTAGGATCTGCACTTAGATTTAAAATAAAACCAGGAAGATTAACTATAACTCTTCTAGGTTGTATTACTATTTCAAAGGGAGGAACAGAAAGGGATGAAGAACTTGTTTTACAAAATCCTGAAATAGTGTGTAAAAAGGGTGGTAAACCAAATTGTACATGATTGGGATCTGGCAGAGGATAAAGATGATCATGATGATGGTGAGTTGAAGGAGCTAGTGTTCTTCTAGGACCATGTTGTCTTCTGGGTGCTCTGTGACACTCACCAGACTGTGGATGGAAGGAAATACACAATTTTAAATTGGATATTTCAGAGAGAGTTGTTAGCATATACACTTTATTAACAAGTTGTAATTGTAGATGGCTTCTAAGAGACCTGCTCTTACAAGACATGGGCTGGCCTGGGGTTATCAGGAATGGGCTTTTAAAAAATTCTCTAACACTAGAAGCAGACAAAGTTAGAGATTTAATGTTGCAGACAAAAGTTATAATAAAGGTTCATGTACTGGAGAGAAGCATATGGAAGTTAGCCTACATAAGATCAGAGTGGCCTCTGGCTCATGATCTTTAAAAACCAGGGATGCGTCTCAATGCCTCTATCTGCTGCCTTGGCCTTTGCACATAATTATTCTGAATTTGATATACTCATTGATGTTACAGTCCAGTAAGAGAGAGAGAATACATGGTATTTGTCTTTTGAGCATGGGTTCCTGTGCTTACTACATTTTCCAATTCTACTTGTGTTTCTGAAAATTTCTTGTTATATTTCATTTAAAAAAATTTCTGGGAAACTGCTAGGTCATCAATAGAAATAAAAAAAGTGATACTGAGTACACATATTCCAGTATGACTAAGGGACTTATGGGTCTTGGTTTGTGGAGAGTAATGTGAGGTCAAAGTAAATCCATCGAATTAGAATTTGCAGTCCCACTCAGAAGCCTGTTACATCTCTTTCATTATACATTAATAAACCAAATTTGGGCCACACATCACTATGATACAGAATGGAATTTTATGAATTGTGAAAAGGATGTCCTTGGGATGAGGATGGAGCTGCCTTTCAGGTTCCTGTTCTGCCTCTTGAGTTACTTGAGAAAAGGACATGTTTATGCCAAGTGTAGACTATGCTATGACAAAAAGGGTCAACAGTCCTATTTTGTGGTAATTTATTTTCCAGCAAAATAAACTTGTTGAAAGTCCTTGAAGTAAAAGCCCTGTAGGAGGACCAGCATTATCAATTAATCTGGACCCCTGAGATCTATGAAACACTGGATCATCAAACAGGCAGCATATACCAGTTGATATGAGGTCCCCAACACACATACAATAGAACATTTTCAGGTGTGTTCATTCAGGGGTGATACACCTAACGCTCTAGAGACTGGAGGCCCAGGGAAATTAGAGTTAGGAAGGGTAAGAGGTGAGGACATCAACATCAGGAAAGGGGAGTCAAGAGGATGTATGGGATGTGGTACTGTTGAGTGGTGGCTGTGATCCTGGACAGATGCTATAAGGACACTAAGAGAACACAAATGCCAGCAGAGGCTATTATTCCCAGCAAAACTCTCAATTACCATAGATGGAGAAACCGAAGTATTCCATGACAAAACCAAATTCACACAATATCTTTCATGAATCTAGCTGTTCAAAAGATAATAAATGGAAAACTCCAACCCAAGGAGGGAAATGACACACTAGAAAAAGCAAGAAAGTAATTCTTGAACAATCCTAAAAGAAGACAGCCTCACGAACAGAGTCCCACCTGTAACAACAAAAGTAACAGGAAGCAACAATTACTTTTCTTTAATTTCTCTTAACATCAATGGACTCAATTCCCCAATAAAAAGACATATACTAACAGAATAGCTACATAAACAGGACCCAACATATTGTGGCATATATGAAACCTACCTCAGGCACAAAGACAGACACTACTTCAGAGTAAAGGGCTGCAAAACAATTTTCTAAGCAAACAGTCTGAAGAAACAAGCTGTAGTCGAACTCCAACATAAAGTTAACAAACAAACAAACAAAGAGGGCCACTTCGTACACATCAAAGGTAAAATCTTCCAAGATGAATTCTCTATTCTGAATATCTTTGCTCCAAATAAAAGTGTATCCATATTTATTAAAGAAACTTTAGTAAAGCTCTAAGTATACATTGCCCCTCACACAATAATTGTGGGAGACTTCAACATCCCACTCTCATCAATGGACATATCCTGGAAACAGACATTAAACAGAGACACATTGAAACTAATAGAAGTTATGGAACAAGTGGATTTAACAGATATCTACAGAACACTTTATTTTCCTAAAACAAAAGGCTCTAGCTTCTTCTAAACACCTCATGGTATCTTCTCCAAAATTGACCATATAATTGGTCACAAAACAGGCCTCAACAGATACCAAAAATGTTGAAATTATCACATACATCTTATCAGATTCCCATGGACTAAGGCTGATCTTTAATGACAACATAAATAATAGAAACCCAATATTAACCTTGAACAACACACTACTCAATGATAACTTTGTCAGGAAAGAAATAAAGAACAAGATCAAAGACTTTTAGTATTTAATGAAAATGAATCCACAATATACCCAAACTTATGGCACACAATCAGAGCAGTCCTAAGAGGAAAACTCATAGCTCTGAGTACAGCCAAAAAGAAACTAGAGAGAGCACACAGAGCAGCTGGGCAGAACACTTAAAGCTCTAGAACAAAATGAAGCAAATTCACCCAGGAGGAGTAGATGGCAAGCAATAATCAAACTTAGGGCTGAAATCAACCAAGTGGAAAAAAGAATTATATAAAAAAATCAACCAAACCAGGAGCTGGTTCTTTGAGAAAATCAAGAAGATAGATAAACCCTTAAATAGACTAACTAAAGGGAACAGGGATATATACTAATTAATAAAATCAGAAAATAAAAAGGAGAAGCTGAAGAAATCCAAAACATCATCAGATCCTACTACAAAAGGCTATGCACAACAAAACTGGAAAATCTGAATGAAATGGAAAATTTCCTAGACAGATACCAGGTACCAAAGTTAAATAAGGATCAGATTAATGATCACAATAATCCCATTTCTCCTAAAGTAATAGAAGCAGTCATTAATGGTTTCCCTACCAAATAAAACCCAGGACCAGATGGGTTTAGTGCAGACTTCAATCATACCTTCAAAGGAGACCTGATTCAAATTTTCCTCAAACTATTCCACAAAATAGAAACAAAAGTACTCTAACCAATCCATTCTAGGAAGCCACAATTACTCAGATACCTAAACTACTCAAAGACCCAACAAAGAAAGAGATCTTCAAACCAATTTCCCTTATGAATATTGATGCAAAAATACTCAATAAAATCCTCATAAACTGAATCCAGGAACACATCCAAATGATCATCCCTCATGACCAAGTCGGCTTTATCCCAGGGATGCAGGGATGGTTTAATATATGGAAATTCATCAATGTCATCAGGTATATAAAAAATCTCAAAGACAAAAACTACATGATTATCTAGTTAGATGCTGAGAAAGCATTTGACAAAATCTGACACTCATTCATGTTAAAAGTCTTGAAAAGATCAGGAATTCAAGACCCATACCTAAACATAATGAAAGCAATATAAAGAAGTAAACCAGTAGCCAACATCTAACTAAATGGTGAGAATCTTGAAGCAATCCCACTAAAATCAGGGACCAGACAATGCTGCCTACTTTCTACCTACCTATTCAATATATTACTTGAAGTGGTAGCCAGAGCAATTTGACAACAAAAGGGAGATAACGGGGATACTATTTGGAAAGGAAGAAGTCAAAATATCACTATATTATATGATAGCATATATAAGTGACCCTCAAAATTCTTCCAGAGAACTCCTAATCCTGATAAACAGCTTCAGTGTAGTAGGGGGATATAATTTAACTCAAAGAAATCAGTGGCTTTTTTCTACACAAGGGATAAACGGGATGAAAAAGAAATTAGAGAAACAACATCCTTCACAATAGTCACAAATAATGTAAAATACCTTGGTGTGACTTTAACTAAGAAAGCAAAATATCTGTAGGATAAGAACTTCATTCAGAATGTAGAGAGATCACCCATGCTCATGGATTGGTAGGATTAATATAGTACAAAAGGCTATCTTGCAGAAAGCAAGCTACAGATTCTATACAATTCCCATCAAAATCCCTACTCAATTCTTCAAGGATTTAGAAAGGGCAATTTGCAAATTCAACTGGAATAACAAAAAACCTAGGATAGCAAAAACTATTCTCAACAATTAAAAACCAACTAACCAACCAACCAAACAAACAAACAAAAAACCCAAAAAACTCTCTGTGGTGTAATCACCATGCCTGACCTCAATCTGTACTACAGAGAAATTGTGATAAAAACTGCAGGGTACTGGTACAGCAACAGACAGGTAGATCAATGGAATAGAGTTGAAAACCCAGAAACGAACCCACACTACTATGGTCAATTGTTCTTTGACAAGGGAGCTAAAACCATCCAATGGAAAAAAGAGAGCTTATTCAACAAATGGTGCTAGCTCAACTGGCAGTTATCATGTAAAAGAATGGGAGGTGATACATTCGATTCTCCTGGTACAAACTCAAGGTTAAGTAGATCAAGGAACGTCACATAAAACCAGAGACACTAAAAGTTATAGAGGAGAAAGTAGGGAAAAGCCTCAAAGATATGGGCACATTGGAAAAATTCCTGAACAGAACAATAATGGCTAGTGCTGTAAGATGGAGAGTAACAAATGGGACCTTATAAAATTGCAAAATTACTGTAAGGCAAAAGACAGTCAATAAGACAAAAAGGCCACGAACAGATTGTGAAAGGATCTTTACCAATCCTAAAGCAAATAAGGGACTAATATCCAATATATACAAAGAACTCAAGAAGCTAGACTCTAGAAAATCAAATAACTCCATTAAAAATTGGGTACAGGGCTAAACAAAGAACTCTCAACAGAGAAATACCGAATGGCTGAGAAGCACTTGAAAAAATGTTCAGCATCCTTAATCATCATGGAAATGCAAAGCCAAACAACCCTGAGATTCCACCTCACACCAATCAGAATGGTTAAGCTCAAAATTTCAGATGTCAGCAGATTCTGGCAAGGATGTGGAGAAAGAGGACCACTCCTCCATTGTTAGTGGGATTGCAAGTTGGTACAACCACTCTGGAAATCAGCCTCACGGTTCCTCAGAATATTGGATATAATCTTATCGGAAGATCCAGCAATAACCCTCCTGGGCATATACCCAGAAGATGATCCAACTTTTAATATAGACACATGCTTCACAATGTTCATACCATCCAGAAGCTCAAAAGAACCCAAATGTCCCTCAACAGAGGAATGGATACAGAAAATGTGGTACATTTACACAATGGAGTACTAATCAGCAATTCAAAACATTGAATTTATGAAATTCCTAGGCACATGGATGGATCTGGAGGATATCTTCCTGAGTGAGATAACTCGGTCACAAAGAACACACATGATATGTACTCACTGATCATTGGATATTAGCCCAGAGACTTAGAATACCCAAGATACTATTTGCAAAACACAAGAAACTCAGAAAGAAGGAAGACCAAAGTTTGGATACTTTGTTCCTCCTTAGAATGGAGAAAAAATACCCATGGACAGAAGTTACAGAGACAACATTTGGAGCTGAGACAGGAGGAAGGACCATCCAGAGACTGCCCCACCTGGGGATCCATAGCATAAACAGCCACCAACCCAGACACTATTGCATATGCCAGCAAAGTTTTGCTGACAGGACCCTGATAAAGCTGTCTGTTGTGAGGCTATGCCAGTGCCTGCCAAATATAGAAGTAGATGGTCAGAGTTATCTATTGGATGGAACCCAGGGCCCCTAATATAGGAGGTAGAGAAAGTACTCAAAGAGCTGAAGGTGTCTGCCACTGTATAGGTAGAACAACAATATAAACTAACTAGTACTCCCAGAGCTCACATCTCGAGCTGCATATGTGGCAGAAGATGGCCTAGTCGGCCATCATTGGGAGGAGAGGCCCTTAAGATTATAGCCTCCAGTACAGGGGAATGCCAGGTACAGGAATTGGAATATCTGGGTTGGGGAGTGGGGTGAGAGGAGGAAATAGGGGACTTTTGGGAGAGCATTTGAAATGCAAATGAAGAAAATATCTAATAAAAATAGAGAAGGTATGACATGTGGTAATGTTGGATGGTTGGTCATGGGGAATAAAATATGAGGTAAAATAAATAAATAAATAAATAAATAAATAAATAAGAACAAAGAAGAAATGTTTAGCCTAACATCAGGGAAGCCCTGATGTATTGCATGTGACTATACAGACTGAGTAGTTACAATGAAAGGTGTTTCAAATATAGGCCCAAGAGACGCTGAAAAGTTGTCTTTGTATTAGAAATGTTGTGGTTGTATTATGTACCTCCAGAATGATTAAAGAAATCTCTGTTTTTTTTATCCCTTTGGAAAATGATAGTCATATGTGTTTCCAACTTCTAGAGTCATGAGATTATGTGTGTGATAATGATAATCATGCTTGAGTCCTATTCAGAGCACATTTTTCCTTTGGTTCAGCATTAAAAATAAACAGAGCTGAAAAGTGTTGAGGGAAACAAATGCTTTAGGAAGTTGCAGTGCTTTGGAAAGATAAAAGGTGAAGAATTGCTTCAGTTGAGGGGAAGACTTTGAAGTGAGCTAGGAAGACTATAGAACACAAAGGGCCATGTCAAGAAGAGGAGCAGCATGTGCTCTTGTTCCTGTGCTGCTGATCCTGTGTCAGGCTCGTGTGGAGCTGATATTTTGAAGAATTTACTCATTTATTTATTCACTCATTTGTTTAGTTCTTTACATAATTTGTCATTGACTCATTGCCTTCAGCAATTCCAAAGTTTAGGTTAACCCTAAAAACTTGTCCCTTTGCGGTCACATTTATAATGATGTACAATTTTCTTTTAACATCTGTAGGTCCATGCACACATTAAGCAAATTTTCCTATGGTTACATGAATGCTGTGAAATATAGGTGTTATGGATTATTGATGGAATCAAGGTAGATCAAACATTCACAGTATATAGTCTAACATTAAAACTTGCCTTTTCATGGTTAATTTTGTGAGCTTTGGTAGAAGATGCCATGGGCCATTCATGGCCAAACTTGTATCCATAGACATTGCTTTGTAACCCTTTCAAATTTCTTTGGTCTGCCCTCTTCAGTTTTGGAGAGGCTTTTAACATTCCATGTTGACACCAACTTAATTTTTCTCAGTTTTCTACCTCAGTCTGAGCTCTCATATTTACTTGCAGATCCTCCTTTATTTCACCAAAAGGCTATGCCATGCAGAGTGTAATGTAAGAGAATGACTTCTACATGTTGACTAGGGGACTTGGCCGGATTTTTTTCGGTTTTGTTTTTTTGTTTTTATTTTTGTTTTAACTCTGCAACTGTATGTTACTAGCACACTTCATTTAGTATATAACCAAAACTTTGTACAATCACCCAACACCATCCCAAGGTTTGCTTTTGTTCCTCAATTCTGTTTTTTCTGCTCTCACCTTCCCTCATGTTTTCTGTGTTATATTTGTATCATTATAATGAGTTTTTACAAAACCTGAACTGATTGGTGTAAGGTGAAATCTCAGGGTCATTTTGTTTTGCATTTCTCTAATCAGTAAGGATTTTGAATATTTCTTTATGTGCTTCTCAGACATTAGAGATTCCTCAGTTGTGAAATCTCAGTTAATGTCCATACCCTATATTTTGATCTGTTTGTTTGTTGTTCTTTGGTGCTTAGCTTCTTGAGTTCTTTATTTATTTTTGGATATTAGCCCTCTGTCAAATGTGGGGTTAGTAAGATATTTTCTCTCTCTGTGGGTTGCTGATTTGTCTTATTGACAATGTCCTCTGCCTTACACAAACTTTCTAGTTTCATGAGGTCCCATTTATCAAATCTTGATCTTAGAGCATGAGCCATTGGAGTTTTGTTTAGGAAATTTCCCCCTGTGCTGATGAGTTCCAGGCTCTTTACCACTTCTTGTTCTGTGAGATTCAGTATATTATCTGGTTTTATGTTGAGGTCCTTGATCCAATTGGCCTTGTACTTTAAGCAAGGTAGAAGGGACCATGATCTGGTATTGGGTGAGGTAAAAGACTGAAGCCCTGAGGGCTATCAGAAACAATAGAAACAGGCAACCTCGAGAGATATGAGGTTGGAGGGACCCTCCAGAATGCATCAGAGACCAGGGAGGTCAGAGACCCTCAGGACTCAAAGGGAGGTACCACAGATGAATGACAGACAGTATGGAGAGGGAACTTATAGAGCTCAACTCCAGTAGGATGACAGGGCATCAAATGAGGTAGAGGAGGGCCATCCCAAAGTCACCACTCTGACTCATAATTGTTTTTTTTTTTGGAACACCGAGCCCCCAATGAAGGAGCTAGACAAAATACCCGAGGAGCTAAAGGGATCTGCAACCCTATAGGTGGAACATCAATATTAACTAACCAGTTCCCCACCCCCTTCAGAGCTTGTGTCTCTAGTTGCATGAGTAGTAGAGGATGGTCTTTTGAACCACTAATGTGAGGAAAGACTCTTGGTCTTGCAAAGATTATATGACCCATTACAGGGGAATGGCATGGTCAGGAAGCAGGAGTAGGTGGGTTGGAGAACAGGGCAGGGGGAGAATATAGGGGACTTTCAGAGAAAAAACTAGTAAACGGGATAGCATTCGAAATGTAAATGAAGAATATAGCTAATAAAAATAAATAAAAGAATGTATCTAATAAATAATTGAAAAAAAGAACAGCAGGGACAGAAACAAGCACAAAGTGGCATCCAGCTTGAGGAGAGGCCCCATTTCAAGACACGTCTATGTTACTAGTGCCCTCTCTATCTTAGTTCAATGGCTCATGACCAACATTATATACAAGATGTTCCATTTTAAATGTTGATCTACACACAATTTTCTTGTTTTTCAGAATTTTCTTGTTAATTATCTAGAGAATAATGTAGTAAAATATAGTTCATATTCCTTTTGTTTTTGATGGAACAAAGAATTCACTAACTATTTTGTGTTTCCTTTTGAATATCCTGATATTGAATTGGATATCAGGAAGTAGTAAACTTTCTTGGGTATATCTATTACTTTCCTTGTGAATTTTTATTACCTTTGTGACTATTTAGTAAAAACTGTTTTTCAAATAGGAAATTATAGCACTTGGTGGACATTTCACCAGTAATTTGCAACTTGTATATATTAGGAAATGCAGATATATAAAGTTAAAATGTCTGACATAAAAATTAGTAAGAGAACATGAAAGTTTTTGTTATGTAAATTGATACTCACAGGATGCATCCTATAAGATCCCAGAGGTCAAGGACCAAACACAGTGACTTCATCTTTCTGTAGCTCCTGAAAGTTAGCACAATAGCTGGTTAGCATTATTTTAAAAAATGAAATGTCATTATTTGTAACATGTCCCAAGACATGTAATATATTTTGTTTCATGTATCTTAAAATAACTTTCTAGTTTTTATCATGGACTCAGTATTAGTAACATAATATTGTTAGCTCATAACTTTTGATTCTCAAGCAATGGGGCTAATTTTTCATTTTTGAGTGCTTAGCAGAGTGAGGAAAAGTGCTGGATATTCGTCCTTCAAGAGTCTAAACAACCAAGAATTTAAAAGAGAAAGCTTTGGCTTAAGTGTAATTGTTTTGTAGTGGACATTTTCATTTGTTCATTTGGTTTTATTTTACAGTTGCAGTTCTATGGCATCAAGATTCTGTAAACTCATATTTGAGATGAAATGACTTTAACTTGATCATATTTATTACTCTTGACAAAGAATAGATAAGGGAGAAGTCTTCCTATTAAATAGAAGAATAGATGAAAGCATAACTTCATACATAGTCTAGCTTTAACAGTGTACTGAGTCATTGTGTATACAGTGAGTGTGCTAAAATCTACTTTCTGTTTTGCAACTGATTTCCATTGTAACTAGGACAGGAACATTGTTATTTAGATCTGTTTTCTTCTAAAGTGTCTCAAGGTTTGTGATAAATTTTTGGAGCCAGATGGCCTGAATTATTCTTTTATACCACTTCACACAATGGCCTGTCAACTCCTCAGGTCAACCCTGTTGATAGCTTCAATGTGTGAGGTGAACACTGTAAACCTTGAAATAATCATAGCAAAATTTTTCACTAGTTTTCTTGAACAAATGTCACATATTGTTTTTATTATACTATATTTCATATGAAGCTTAAAATCAAGCAAAATTAGTTTTAAATATATACTTTAGAACAATTCTCTTTCAGAATACATCTGACAGTAGTCCATCATTCAGAATTTTAAAGGACCATAAGTTACAGGTGGGAGAATAGGGAATGGCTTACTTTGTTGGAATCACTTACTCTTCTAGGTGATCAACATGAATACTTTTCTGTTGCTTGAATAAGCTTTCAAAATGTAATACAGTTTATGACTCACTGTTATTTTTTGTAGGTACTTATTCTCACAGTAATAAAAAGAATATCTTATAAGCAGCCAATAAAAATGATATTTCTAATGGATGGTGAACATTAAACATGAAGTTAAAGTGCTTCATATTCCCAGGTACTTACCTTGGAGAAACTTCTTAGCCAGTTAATATGTTGTTCAGAAACACTTTGGTCAGTTAAGTTTGAGTTATAGAGTATGGAGGACCAGAACTCTCAGTACATATTTATATATATATTGAGATTTTATTGTCTGCTTTATTCTTTTTTACTTCTTCTTTTTTAACTTTTTATCTTTTTAATTGGGTATTTATTTCATTTACATTTCCAATGCTATCCCAAAAGCCCCCCACCCACTCCCCCACCCACTTTCCTACCCCCCCACTCCCACTTCTTGGCCCTAGCGTTCCCCTGTACTGAGGCATATAAAGTTTGCACGACAAATGGGCCTTTCTTTCCACTGATGGCCGACTAGGTCATCTTCTGACTCATATACAGCTAGAGACAAGAGCTTCGGGGGATAGTGGTTAGTTCAGACTGATTTCCAGATTGGTTGTACAAGCTTGCAATCCCACCAACAATGGAGGAGTGTTCCTCTTTCTCCACATCCTTGCCAGCATCTGCTGTCACCTGAATTTTTTATCTTAGCCATTCTGACTGGTGTGAGGTGGAATCTCAGGGTTGTTTTGATTTGCATTTCCCTGATGATTAAGGGTGTTGAACATTTTTTCAGGTGCTTCTTAGCCATTCTGTATCCCTCAGGTGAGAACTGGCGGTTCCTCAGAAAATTGGACATAGTACTACTGGGAGATGTACCAATACCTCTCCTGGGCATAAACCCAGAAGATGTTTCAACTTGTAATAAGGACATATGCTCCACTATGTTCATAGCAGCCTTATTTATAATAGCCAGAAGCTGGAAAGAACCCAGATGCCCCTCAACAGAGGAGTGGATACAGAAAATGTGGTACATTTACACAATAGAGTACTACTCAGCTATTAAAAAGAATGAATTTATGAAATTCCTAGGCAAATGGATGGACCTGGAGGGCATCATCCTGAGTGAGGTAACCCAATCACAAAGGAACTCACAAAATATGTACTCACTGTTAAGTGGATATTAGCCCAGAAACTTAGAATACACAAGATATAAGATACAATTTGCTAAAAAACATGAAACTCAAGAAGAACAAAGACCAAAGTGTGGACACTGCCCCTTCTTAGAATTGGGAACAAAATACCCATGGGACGAGTTACAGAGACACAGTTTGGAGCTGAGACAAAAGGATGGACCATCTAGAGACTGCCATATCCGGGTATCCATCCCATAAACAGCCTCCAAACGCTTACAGCATTGCACACACTAACAAGATTTTGCTGAAAGGATCTAGATATCGCTGTCTCTTGTGAGAATATGCAGGGGCCTAGCAAACACAGAAGTGGATGCTCACAGTCAGCTATTGAATGGATCACAGGGCCCCCAATGGAGGAGCTAGAGAAAGTAATCAAGGAGCTAAAGGGGTCTGCAACCCTATTGGTGGAACAACAATATGAACTACCCAGTACCCCCCAGAGCTTGTGTCTCTAGCTGCATATGTATCAGAAGATGGTCTAGTCGGCCATCAGTGGAAAGAGAGGCCCATTGGTCCTGCAAACTTTATCTGCCTCAGTACAGTGGAACTCCAGGGCCAAGAAGTGGGAGTGTGTGGGTAGGGGAGTGGGTGGGGGAGCGGGTGGAGGACTTTTGAGATAGCATTGGAAATGTAAATGAAATAAATACCTAATTAAAAAAAAGTAAAAGAAAAAGAATATAGAGATATAGAATCTAAAAAAAAAAAAAAAAAAAAAAGAAAAACCGTTAACCTCGCAATTGAAAACTTGTTGCTCTATTGCTACTCACATATTCTCTGTCTTTGTCTCTTTGTATCTCTGACTCCCTGTCTTTCTCTGTCTCTCTCTGTGTCTCTTTCTCTGTCTCTCTCTCAGGGTACTATGGTAATAAAATTTATAATTTCTGAAATAATGGATTCTTATTCTTAGATTATGTTGGTTTGAGCTTTAAGTTTTGAAGTGTAACAATGAGGCAGTACTTTAAGTTTGAACTTTTAAGTTTCTACACATCTGATCTCATGCATTATTTTCACATATCACAAATTTTACTTAGCAAATTCATTTTTGTTTAATTCTGAGAGTAATCCCAGAGCATTGTATTTCCAGTTGACTGAATGTTTTAGTTTGGTAGTGATCTATTTTTTTTTAATTTGGAAGAGTTTGCCTTTAATTGTGCAGGGTCAAACTCAATAATCTAGGTCAGTGATTCTCAGTTTTCCTAATGCTGTTACCCTTTCCTATTCTTCCTCATGTCTTGATGACCCCAAACAGAAGGTTTTGTGTTTTTGTTTTTTGGTTTTTTTTTTTGTATTTTTGTTTTTATTACTTCTAAACTGTTTGAACTCATAATGTAATTATCTAATATATGGGATATCTGATATGTCACCACAAGTGATCATGACCCACAGGTTGACAACCACTACTCTAGGTGGTCTTGAAATTAACAATGTCTTCTGAGTGGCCATTACTTCAGCTTTGAGTTATAAAACCAATCCTCATATATTATTTTAAAGAATCCAAAGTCACAGAAATACACATACACAAAAATACACATACAAACACATACAAACACACAAAAAAACAACCATGTGTTTGGTTTGAGATTTTCCCTTAAATGTTGCAAAAATGAACATGCAAAGAAGTCACCTACAAAATCACAACCAAAACTAAACAACCCAAACCAAACAAAACAAAACTGAGCCAAAAAACTTAAAAATGCCATTGAGTTAGATTTATGTTGTCAAGCTCCTGATTATGGAGCCTACCCTGAAGTGTGGCTCATACACATAGTGAGACTCTTTTGGAGAAAATATCTATCATGTATTAATTGCAAATAGCTTCCTTGTAGTAATGGAAGCCCATGTGCTCTCCCTGTCTCAGTGCAAGGAGTCCACTGGGCTTGAACCCTTGTAGGCATTGCACTTGTTGCCTTGAGTTCATGTGTGTCAGTCTTGATGTATATAGAAGATGCTGTTTTCTTGGAATCACCAATATCCTCTGTTTTTTCTATCTTTTTTTCATGTGTATGATGAGCGTGCTTTCATGAAGATATCCCTCTTAGGACTAAGTGCTCCAAAGTCTTTCATTCTTTTTACATTTTCCTGTTGTAGGTCTATGTTTGAGTTAAAATCTATGGTAAGAGGAAGCCTTTTTAATGAGGACTGAGTGAGGTACTTGTATACTGGTATAGCAGTATGTCATTTTATGAGTTTTTTTTTATAGCTATACAAGCACAGTACTCCTACTTAGTTATGTTTTTCTGCAAACTATCTTTAACTTTAACTAGTTTTATTATAGATTCCTTATTAAAACCATCATGTTATGTTATCTATGGAATAATGCTACACTCTGTATTTGGTTGACTTAAAACACTTCTTCATTGGTGGGGAACTTATGAGGCACAAGATGAAGTGCTCCTTCTACAGAGAGGCCACCAGGCATCCCTCCGGGTACATCTCCAGCAAAACTTGGTAATGATAGGATTGTAGACTTACCCTAGTTTTCTGCTGATGCTCAAATTCTTCCTTCTCTGCAGTCTGGTTCTTATCCAGCCACCTGATGATTTCATTACACTTGCCAAGAATCTTCTGTGTGTCCTCATCATTCACATTTCCTTGAAGTTTCTCATCCTCAGCAGTTGTTTTCAAGTTGAAGGCATAAGACTCTAGTGAATTCTTGGAGGAAACCTCATCTCTCTGCTTCTTATCCTCAGCTATGTATTTCTCAGCTTCTTGAGCCATGCACTCAATATTCTCCTTGCTCAGGAGGCTCTTGTCATTGGGGATTGAGAGCTTGTTCTACTTTCTTTTGCTTTTATCTACAACAGAAACATTGAGGATGCCATTAGCATCAATGTCAAAAGAAACTTCAAACTGAGGAACCCCTCAGAGTGCTGGAGGTATGCTTGTATACTCCACCTATCCAAGCAGGTTGTTGTCCTTGGTAATGAAGGTCCTTTCATCTTCATACACCTGAATGAGTACATCTGGCTGGTTGTCAGAGTAGGTGGCCAAGTCTGTGTCTGCTTGGTTCAAATGGTGATATTGTGCTTGATTATTACAGTCATGACTCCACTAGAAGTTTCAATATCTTGGGAAAGACTTGTGACATCTAAGAGCAGTAAATCCTCAACATTCTCATACTTGTCTCCAGATAGAATTGCTGCTTGGACTGCTGAACCATAATCAACAGCTTCATTGGTGTGAATGCTCTTGTTAATTTTTTTCCATTGAGGAAGTCTTGCAGAAGTTCCTGAATCTTGAGGATTCTTGTAGAACCACTCACCATGCCAATATCATGGATATGTGCTTGTCAGTTTGACATCTCAAAGAGCCTTTTCTACAGGGTACAGTTCACCACAGATCAGGACACCATTCAATTGCCCAGTTCGAGCCTGGGTAATGGAGGTATAGAAGTCAATTCCTCATAGAGAGAATCAATCTTAATACTGGCCTGGTGCTAGAAGAAAGGGTGCACTTGCCTTGCTCACAGCCAGTGCAGTGTAGCCAGACAGCTCACTTGCTCTCACTTATGTCCATCTTGTTCTTTTACTTAAACTTAGCAAGGAATGTTTGGCTCTTAGGTGGTCAAAGTCTTTTCCACACAGTGGGTGTCTCTAGCTGTTGATTTGACTTCAAAATTCTATCCTCAATTGTGATAATTGACAGGTCATAAGGGGTACCTCCCAAGTCACAAATCAGCAAACTCCTATGAGGTCTGACCTTTTTATCCAAACCATAAGCAATAGCAGCAGAAGTTGGTTCATTGATAATTCAAAGTCTGTTGAGGCCAGCAGTAGTTCCATCATCTTTTGTTGCCTTCCTTTGAGAGTCACTCAAGTAAGCTGACAGAGGGACCATAGAATTGATAACAGTTTTTCCAAGGTAAGCATCTGTAATTTCCTTCATATTTTTCAGAATCATTGAGTCTACTTCTGTGGGTAGAATCTTTTTCTTTCCTTTGCATTTGAATTCGATCTTGGACCTGCCTGTATCATTGATCACCATTAACTTCATGGCCAGTGCTTCATATCAGACAGAACAATTGCATCATCAAACCTAAGTCTGATCAGACATTTGACTTCAAAAATTGTGTTGGTGGAGTTCATTGCCACATGATTCTTAGCAGCATCCCCAGTTGATTCTGTGACATCTAAAGCAACATAGCTGAGTGTGGTGTGTTTACCCTTGTCATTGGCAATTATTTATTCATTTTCATACTGGAAAACACAGGAGTAGGTGGTGCCAAGATCAGTGCCAACAGGTCCCTTGGACATGGTTGCTTTTATATAGGCCCAGTTCTGCTGACAACAAGAGCACACAAATCCCCTAATTCTGTCTCTGTGTTCAATGAACACACCTACTGAGTTTATTTAGCTTTTTTCATATATAGTTCTGTCCAGATCTGAACACATGGGATTAGATAGCCTGTGTGAGAGCTTGTCCCTGAACTAGAATGTTTCTCCTCCTCTCAGCAGTCATTAATCACATGTAGCTCCTCATCTGGTGGTGGAAGTATCAAGTAGTTCTTCGGACCCCATGGGTTGTAACCTGCAGCTGTCACTATACTGGCCAGCTCTACATCTTTTTATGTTAATGTAGCTCTCTATTATAAGATAAAAAGATTTCCCTTTCCTTTAAAACCAATGTGGACTATTATAGATACACAACTGTCCAAAATATGGGGAATAAGTACATGGAGTGCCCAACATGAACCGATGCAATTGTCATGGAAAGGCTCATGGAGATGAGAAAGAAAATGCAGTTCTTGAGAGCAGAATTCAATAAAGGGATAGAGACATTGAACATGAAGCTGAAAAATCAATAATCCGATGGAAGAACTCAAAGGACAGCCTTACAAATAGAATTTGAGAAAAAGAATAAAAACTGTATCAGGAAGCAAATATAGAATAGATGAAATCCTCCAAATAAAAAATATGTACACAAACACACACATACACACACACACAGAACATAGAGGATATGTTGTATATCATGAAAATACACAAGGCTATGCACAGGCTTAGGAGGTAGTTTACCATTGCTTATATACACCATCCTATCAAATGCACATTGATTATTATAATACCTTTAAATATAATGATCCGCAGAACAAAGAGTACAAAGTTTTACTTAAGTGATGTGTGAAAATATGAAATTAGATGAAGAAATACTGTTTGAAATAGTCATAAGTATTTATGTATATCTGTAAGAAGTTATCATTTTTTTCTATGTTTTTAAGAACATATATCTTTTTACATTATGATATCTTTGAGGGCAAATAAAACTTTTTACTTCTTCATTGTAGCAATTAACATCATATTTTTATACACAACTCACCCACTGCATGTGAAGAGTCTGCTTTCATGAGTTCTTAGGTGGTCAGTATTACAAGTATTCTGGGTATGTTAAGGATTTACATGTAGACTTTCTTCTTGTCATTGTCATCTGCATAACATCATAGCTATTCTCATAGTACTTATTTTGTTTTAGATTTTTAAAATGATGTGACCCAAGAGCTTCCTCCCTGGTGACTAGCTAACATAATTCCACAGAGTAGCATGCAAGATACCAAGGGAGGAGGGCAGCCAACATGCTAACCCAGCTATGATGCCTATGAACCACAACAGTGATTAATTACCATGACATTGTAACTCTATAGGTGCAATAGTGCTCCATGTACCTTGGTATCCAAGAGCTTAATTGGATTTCATTCCCACTCAACAAGAGAGCAATCATGTCTGGGACTGAATCTGTAACCAAGAGCTTAATTGGGTTTTATTCCCACTCAACAAGAGAGCAATCATGTCTGGGACTGGATCTGTGTCAATAATCAAGGAGGTATATTTGGAGGTCTACAACATAGAAGAACTATTATATAAAGATAATGAAAATCAAAGAGAGAAAGAGGAGGTTGTTGATGTAATCCTGGACCAAAGTGTGGAGATGGTAGTTGAAACAAATACTAGACCAGAGGGAGGAAGACAAAGAGGAGGAGGAGGAACACGAAGAAGAGGAAGTTTTGAAGGAACTAGTGTTCATCTAGGATCATGTTGTCCGATTGGACCACTTTGACACTCACCAGACAGTGGGAGAAAGAAAATAAACAACTCTAAATTAGATATTTTCACAGAAAATTGTTAGCATATACACTCAGCAAGGTATAATTTTAGATGTCTTCTTAAAGATCTACTTTCCCAAGACTTGTGTTGGCCTGAGTTTTTCTCCTTATTTTTTTTAATATTCTGTCACACTGGAAGCAGAAGAATTTAGAGATTTCATGTTGCAGAAACAGTCTTTTGATTTATACTAAAGGTTGTTTTTACTGGAGAGAAGCATGTAACAATTAGGCTCAATGAGATCAGACTGACCTCTCGCTTATTACCTGCAAGGAGCTGGGTTGCTTCCCCTGGCCTCCTTCGAATCCCTTGGTCTTTACCCATATTTACCCTGACTTTAATACACTCATTGTTATTACAGTGTAGGAAGTGAGAGGGAATACATGGTATTTGTCTTCTGACATGGGTTACAGTGCTTACTACATTTTCTAGTTCCACCTGTGTTTCTGAAATTATCATATTGTTTTTCTTTTAAAATTAAAGTAAACTTGAAGGGAATGTGGTGCAGATTCCCTAGAAATAAAAAAGAAATACTCTGAGTAAACATAGTCCAGCCTGGGTAATGGGATCAGAGATCTGGGCTAGTGGTGACTTGTGTTAGGTCAAGGAAATCCATCCATTTGGAATATGATAACCCCACATAGAAGCTTGTTACTTCATATTCATTACTTATTTATAAACAAAATTGAGGCCACTCAGCATTTTAAAACTGGATGGAATGTTATGAAGTGTAAAAGTTTGGCCTTGGGTTGAGGATGGAAC
Organism: Mus caroli; assembly: GCF_978045245.1. NCBI lineage: Eukaryota > Metazoa > Chordata > Mammalia > Rodentia > Muridae > Mus > Mus caroli. The sequence continues at coordinate 91,710,614 of NW_028227259.1, read as the reverse complement.
TGCCTTCCAGGTTCCTCTTCTGCCTTTTGAGTCACTTGAGAAAAGGACATGTCTATGCCAAGTATAGACTATGCTCTGAAAAACAGGCTCCCTAGATTCCTATTTTGTGGTTATTTATTTTGGAGCATCAGAAACCTGTTACATGTTTTTAAGTAAAAGTACTCAAAGCCACTCAGAGAAAAAATTTCCCCTTTTGATCTGAGCATACAGGTTTCCATTGAAAGCTTGGATGACATTGAATGGAAAGAAATTATTATGAACAAATTCTTAAGCTGGCTCTTAGTTTATGTGTTCACTAAAATGCATCCCAGATAATTCATGCCATATATACTGGGAAATATCTTTGTCACTCAAGTCCATAAAATTGCGGTCATTTTTAATGCCAATAAGTTTCAGAATATTGTCCAGAGTCTGTACTTTAAGAAATAAGTTTAGCCTCACATCAGGGAGGCCAGATGTGTTTTATGTTCCTATATAGACTGAGTAGTTTACACTATAAGATCTTTCAATATAGACCAAAGAGAGGCAGAATGGTTGTCCCTGTGTGTAAATGCTGTGGTGGTATCATGTAAAACCTGCAGGAGTAAAGAAAACTCTGGTTTTATTTTTTGTCCTTAGGGAAATAACAGTGGTACAGGTTTCTACTTCCTGGAATCATAAGATTAGTTGTGAGATATTCAGACTCACACCTGATTCCTTCTTATAAACTCAATTCCTGTGAGTTATTTAATATTGTGTAGATTTCTAGACAGTGCTTGTGTAGGTACAGCACTTGGTGAGTGCTCAGTGCCTCACTTGCCAAGCTATCCCCCAGTTAGATGTTTTTCCTAAGGTTTAACATTAAAAATATACACAGCAGAAAAGTATTGAGCAATGCACTCAGAAGTTGGACTGCTTTGGTTAGATTAAAGGTGAAGAATTTCTTTAGTTGCAGGGAAGTCTTTGAAATGAAGTGTAAAACTATAGAACACAAAGGGCCATGTCAACCAGAGGGACAGTGTGTGCTCTTGTTCCTGTGCTGCGGATCCTAAGTCAAGTTGGTCTGGAGCTGATGTTTTTGAGACAATACCCATTCATCCACTCATCTGTTGAGTTATTTTCCTAATTTGTCATCTGCCACATTGCCTTTAGCAGTTCTGGCTAGTGGGGAAGATACCATCTCTCTAGTCTGTCTTTGGATCAACAGGTAGGACTCTCAGTTCCTTCTCTTGCAGGTTGTGTTCCTGGACGCTGCCATGTTTCCTATTATGACGATAATGGACTGAAGCTCTGAAATAGAAAATCTGCCCCAATCAAATGTTACTCCTTATAAGATTTGCCTTGATCATGGTGTCTGTTAACAGCAATAAACCCTAATTAAGATATTTATCTTAAAAATCTTGCCCTCCATGATATTTATACTGCTGGCTTTTAGTCTCACTTCTTTCTTTCCTTGCAACTCCATAGGAAATGTCAGTCCTATTTGCCAAATTCTCTCCTCTCCTCCCCTCACAGTTCTGTTCTTCTCTTGCCCCACCTCACAGCATACCTCTTTTATTGATGTGTTAATGAAATATAACATTTCTAGACACATCTATGGGATTAGTTTTCTCTTCATTCTTTTTTTTTTTAACTTTTTATTTATTTATTTATTTTTTTAATATTTTTATTACATATTTTCCTCAATTACGTTTCCAATGCTATCCCAAAAGTCCCCCATAGCGCCCCCCACTTCCCTACCCACCCATTCCCATTCTTTTGGCCCTGGCATTCCCCTATATTGGGGCATATAAAGTTAGCAAGTCCAATGGGCCTCTCTTTCCATTGATGGCTGACTAGGCCATCTTTCGATACATATGCAGCTAGAGACAAGAGCTCCGGGGTTCTGGTTAGTACATCATGTTGTTCCAACAATAGGGTTGCAGATCCCTTTAGCTCCTTGGGTACTTTCTCTAGCTTCTCCATTGGGAGCCCTGTGATACATCCAATAGCTAACTGTGAACATCCACTCCTGTGTTTGCTAGGCCCCAGCATCGTCTCACAAGAGACAGCTATATTTGGGTCCTTTCAGCAAAATCTTGCTAGTGTATGCAATGGTGTCAGCATTTAGAAGTTGATTATGGGATGGATCCCTGGATACGGCAGTCTCTAAATGGTCCATCCTTTCATCACCGCTACGAACTTTGTCTCTGTAACTCCTTCCCAAGGTGTTTTGTTCCCAATTCTAAGAAGGTGCACAGTGTCCACACTTTGGTCTTCATTCTTCTTGAGTTTCATGCGTTTAGCAAATTGTATCTTATATCTTGGGTATCCTAAGTTTTGGGCTAATATCCACTTATCAGTGAATACATATTGTGTGAGTTCTTTTGTGATTGTGTTACTTCACTCAAGATGATGCCCTCCAGGTCCATCCATTTGGCTAGGAATTTCATAAATTCATTCTTTTTAATAGCTGAGTAGTACTCCATTGTGTAAATGTACCATAATTTCTGTATCCATTCCTCTGTTGAGGGACATCTGGGTTCTTTCCAGCTTCTGGCTATTATAAATAGGGCTGCTATGAACATAGTGGAACATGTGTCCTTTTTACCGGTTGGGACATCTTCTGGATATATGCCCAGGAGAGGTATTGCTGGATCCTCCGGTAGTACTATGTCCAATTTTCTGAGGAACCGCCAGACTGATTTCCAGAGTGGTTCTACAAGCTTGCAATCCCACCAACAATGGAGGAGTGTTCCTCTTTCTCCACATCCTCGCCAGCAACTGCTGTCACCTGAATTTTTGATCTTAGCCATTCTGACTGGTGTGAGGTGGAATCTCAGGGTTGTTTTGATTTGCATTTCCCTGATGATTAAGGATGTTGAACATTTTTTCAGGTGGTTCTCTGCCATTCGGTATTCCTCAGGTGAGAATTCTTTGTTCAGTTCTGAGCCCCATTTTTTAATGGGGTTATTTGACTTTCTGGAGTCCACCTTCTTGAGTTCTTTATATATATTGGATATTAGTCCCTTATCTGATTTAGGATAGGTGAAGATCCTTTCCCAATCTGTTGGTGGTTTTTTTGTCTTATTGATGGTGTCTTTAGCCTTGCAGAAGCTTTGTAGTTTCATGAGGTCCCACTTGTCAATTCTCGATCTTACAGCACAAGCCATTACTGTTCTATTCAGGAATTTTTCCCCTGTGCCCATATCTTCAAGGCTTTTCCCCACTTTCTCCTCTATAAGTTTCAGTGTCTCTGGTTTTATGTGAAGTTCCTTGATCCACTTAGACTTGACCTTAGTACAAGGAGATAGGAATGGATCGATTCGCATTCTTCTACATGTTAACAACCAGTTGTGCCAGCACCATTTGTTGAAAATGCTGTCTTTCTTCCAAAGGATGTTTTTAGCTCCCTTGTCGAAGATCAAGTGACCGTAGGTGTGTGGGTTCATTTCTGGGTCTTCAATTCTATTCCATTGGTCTATTTGTCTGTCACTATACCAGTACCATGCAGTTTTTATCACAATTGCTCTGTAGTAGAGCTTTAGGTCCGGCATGGTGATTCCAACAGAGGTTCTTTTATCCTTGAGAAGAGTTTTTGCTATCCTAGGTTTTTTGTTATTCCAGATGAATTTGCAGATTGCACTTTCTAATTCGTTGAAGAATTGATTTGGAATTTTGATGGGGATTGCATTGAATCTGTAGATTGCTTTTGGCAAGATAGCCATTTTTACAATGTTGATCCTGCCAATCCATGAGCATGGGAGATCTTTCCATCTTCTGAGATCTTCTATAATTTCTTTCTTCAGAGACTTGAAGTTTTTATTATACAGATCTTTCACTTCCTTAGTTAGAGTCACGCCAAGATATTTTATATTATTTGTGACTATTGAGAAGGGTGTTGTTTCCCTAATTTCTTTCTCAGCCTGTTTATTCTTTGTGTAGAGAAAGGCCATTGATTTGTTTGAGTTAACTTTATATCCAGCTACTTCACCGAAGCTGTTTATCAGGCTTAGGAGTTCTCTGGTGGAATTTTTAGGGTCACTTATATATACTATCATATCATCTGCAAAAAGTGATATTTTGACTTCATCTTTTCCAATTTGTATCCCTTTGATCTCCTTTTGTTGTCGAATTGCTCTGGCTAGGACTTCAAGTACAATGTTGAATAGGTATGGAGAAAGTGGACAGCCTTGTCTAGTCCCTGATTTTAGAGGGATTGCTTCAAGCTTCTCACCATTTACTTTGATGTTGGCTACTGGTTTGCTGTAGATTGCTTTTATCATGTTTAGGTATGGGCCTTGAATTCCTGATCTTTCCAAGACTTTTATCATGAATGGGTGTTGGATCTTGTCAAATGCTTTTTCCGCATCTAACGAGATGACCATGTGGTTTTTGTCTTTGAGTTTGTTTATATACTGGATTACGTTGATGGATTTCCGTATATTGAACCATCCCTGCATCCCTGGGATGAAACCTACTTGGTCAGGATGGATGATTGTTTTGATGTGTTCTTGGATTCGGTTAGCAAGAATTTTATTGAGGATTTTTGCATCAATATTCATAAGGGATATTGGTCTGGTTTTCTATCTTTGTTGGGTCTTTTTGTGGTTTAGGTATCAGAGTAATTGTGGCTTCATAGAATGAGTTGGGTAGAGTACCTTCTGTTTCTATTTTGTGGAATAGTTTGTGAAGAACTGGGATTAGATCTTCTTTGAAGGTCTGGTAGAACTCTGCACTAAACCCATCTGGTCCTGGGCTTTTTTTGGTTGGTAGACTATTAATGACTGCTTCTATTTCTTTGGGGGATATAGGGCTGTTTAGATCATTAACCTGATCTTGATTCAACTTTGGTACCTGGTATCTGTCTAGGAACTTCTCCATTTCATCCAGGTTCTCCAGTTTTGTTGAGTATAGCCTTTGGTAGAAGGATCTGATGGTGTTTTGGATGTCTTCAGGATCTGTTGTTATGTCTCCTTTTTCATTTCTGATTTTGTTAATTAGGATGCTTTCCCTGTGCCCTCTAGTGAGTCTGGCTAAGGGTTTATCTATCTTGTTGATTTTCTCAAAGAACCAGCTCCTTGATTGGTTGATTCTTTGAATAGTTTTTCTTGTTTCCACTTGGTTGATTTCACCCCTGAGTTTGATTATTTCCTGCCGTCTACTCCTCTTGGGTGAATTTGCTTCCTTTTGTTCTAGTGCTTTTAGGTGTGTTGTCAAGCTGCTAATGTGTGCTCTTTCTAGTTTCCTTTTGGAGGCACTCAGAGCTATGAGTTTTCCTCTTAGAAATGCTTTCATTGCGTCCCATAAGTTTGGGTATGTTGTGGCTTCATTTTCATTGAACTCTAAAAAGTCCTTAATTTCTTTCTTTATTCCTTCCTTGACCAAGGTATCATTGAGAAGAGTGTTGTTCAGTTTCCACGTGAAGGTTGGCTTTCTATTATTTATTTTGTTATTGAAGATCAGCTTTAGTCCATGGTGATCTGATAGGATGCATGGGACAATTTCAATGTTTTTGTATCTGTTGAGTCCTGTTTTGTGCCCAATTAAGTGGTCAATTTTGGAGAAGGTACCATGAGGTGCTGAGAAGAAGGTGTATCCTTTTGTTTTAGGGTAAAATGTTCTGTAGATATCTGCCAGATCCATTTGATCCATAACTTCTGTTAGTTTCACTGTGTCCCTGTTTAGTTTCTGTTTCCATGATCTGTCCATTGGTGAAAGTGGTGTGTTGAAGTCTCCCACTATTATTGTATGAGGTGCAATGTGTGCTTTGAGCTTTACTAAAGTTTCTTTAATGAATGAGGCTGCCTTTGTATTTGGAGCATAGATATTCAGGATTGATAGTTCCTCTTGGAGGATTTTACCTTTGATGAGTATGAAGTGCCCCTCCCTGTCTTTTTTGATGACTTTGGGTTGGAAGTCAATCTTATCTGATATTAGAATGGCTACTCCAGCTTGTTTCTTCATACCATTTGCTTGGAAAGTTGTTTTCCAGCCTTTCATTCTGAGGTAGTGTCTATCTTTTTCTCTGAGATGAGTTTCTTGTAAGCAGCAAAATGTTGGGTCTTGTTTGTGTAGCCAGTTTGTTAGTCTATGTCTTTTTATCGGGGAGTTGAGTCCATTGATATTAAGAGATATTAAGGAAAAGTAAATGTTGTTTCCTGTTATTTTTGTTGTTAAAGTTGGCATTCTGTTCTTGTGGCTGTCTTCTTTTAGGTTTGTTGAGGGATTACCTTCTTGTTGTTTCTAGGGCGTGATTCCTGTCCTTGTATTGGTTTTTTTCTGTTATTATCCTTTGAAGGGCTGGATTCGTGGAGAGATAATGTGTGAATTTGGTTTTGTCGTGGAATACTTTGGTTTCTCCATCTATGTTAATTGAGAGTTTGGCTGGGTATAGTAGCCTGGGCTGGAATTTGTGTTCTTTTAGTGTCTGTATAACACCTGTCCAGGATCTTCTGGCTTTCATAGTCTCTGGTGAAAAATCTGGTGTAATTCTGATAGGCTTGCCTTTATATGTTACTTGGCCTTTTTCTCTTACCGCTTTTAGTATTCTATCTTTATTTAGTGCATTTGTTGTTCTGATTATTATGTGTCAGGAGGTATTTCTTTTCTGGTCCAGCCTATTTGGAGTTCTGTAGGCTTCTTGTATGTTCATGGGCATCTCTTTCTTTAGATTTGGGAAGTTTTCTTCTATAATTTTGTTGAAGATGTTTGCTGGTCCTTTGAGTTGAAAATCTTCATTCTCATCCACTCCTATTATCCGTAGGTTTGGTCTTCTCATTGTGTCCTGTATTTCCTGGATGTTTTGTGTTAGGATCTTTTTGCATTTTCCATTTTCCTTGATTGTTGTGCCCATGTTCTCTATGGAATCTTCTGCACCTGAGATTCTCTCTTCCATCTCTTGTATTCTGTTGCTGATGCTTGCATCTATGGTTCCAGATTTCTTTCCTAGGGTTTCTATCTCCAGTGTTGCCTCATTTTGGGTTTTCTTTATTGTGTCTACTTCCCTTTTTAGGTCTAGTATGGTTTTGTTCATTTCCATCATCTGATTGGATGTGTTTTCCTGTTTCTCTTTAAGGACTTCTACCAGTTTGGTTGTGTTTTCCTGTTTTTCTTTAAGGACTTGTAACTCTTTAGCCATGTTCTCTTGTAGTTCTTTAAAGTCTTTCTTGATGTCCTCTACCATCATCATGAGATATGCTTTTAAATCCAGGTCTAGTTTTTCAGGTGTGTTGGGGTGCCCTGGACTGGGCGAAGTGGGAGTGCTGGGTCCTGATGATGGTGAGTGGTCTTGGTTTCTGTTAGTAAGATTCTTACCTTTACCTCTCGCCATCTGGTAATCTCTGGAGTTGTTATAGTTGTCTCTGTTCAGAGGTTGTTCTTCTGGGGATTCTGAGTATCCTCTGTCAGCAGACCTGGGAGACAGGCTCTCTCCTCTGAGTTTCAGTGGTTAGAGCACTCCCTGCTGACAAGCTTTCCTCTTAAAGGGAAGGTGTACAGATATCTGGGGTTTGGACCTCCTCCTGGCCGAAGAAGAAGGTGGAAAACAGGACCTTTCCCAGATGCTGTGTTGCTTTGGCAGGTCACAGAAGCTGTAGGCTTCTGTGGTACACACTCTCAGCTGTGCAGACTAAGTTCCTAAGTTCAGTGGAGTCCTGGATCCAAGATGTGCTCCCTGCTCCTGAGGCAGAGGGCTCCTGTGCAGGGCAGTCCACTGTCTTCCAGCTAGGAGGGTGCCGGATGTCTGTGGCCCCAAAAGGGTGCTGCCTCAGCGGCTCTGTGGCTCCCGCCTGTCCCAGAAGCTGTCTGCCTCTGTGGTCCTCAGTCTTACCTGTACAGACTAAGTTCGGCGGAGTCCCGGAGCCAAGATGGCGCTCCCTGCAGGGCAGGTCACTGTTCTCCGGCTGGGAAGGTGTCGGATGTCTGCGGCCCCAAAAGGGTGCTGCCTCAGCGGCTCTGTGGCTCCCACCTGTCCCAGAAGCTGTCTGCCTCTGTGGTCCTCACTCTGACCTGTACAGACTAAGTTCTGCGGAGTCCCGGAGCCAAGATGGCACTCCCTGCAGGGCAGGTCACTGTCCTCCGACTGGGAGGGTGCCGGATGTCTGCGGCCCCTAAAGGGTGCTGCCTCAGCAGCTCTGTGGCTCCCGCCTGTCCCAGAAGCCGTCTGCCTCTGTGGTCCCCACTCTGACCTGTACAGACTAAGCTCGGCGGAGTCCCAGAGCCAAGATGGCGCTCCCTGCAGGGCAGGTCACTGTCCTCCGACTGGGAGGGTGCCGGATGTCTGCGGCCCCTAAAGGGTGCTGCCTCAGCAGCTCTGTGGCTCCCGCCTGTCCCAGAAGCCGTCTGCCCCCGTGGTCCCCACTCTGACCTGTACAGACTAAGCTCGGCGGAGTCCCGGAGCCAAGATGGCGCTCCCTGCAGGGCAGGTCACTGTCCTCCGACTGGGAGGGTGCCGGATGTCTGTGGCCCCAAAAGGGTGCTGCCTCAGCGGCTCTGTGGCTCCCGCCTGTCCCAGAAGCTGTCTGCCTCTGTGGTCCTCACTCTAACCTGTAGACTAAGTTCTGCGGAGTCCCGGAGCCAAGATGGCGCTCTCTGCAGGGCAGGTCTCTGTCCTCCGGCTGGGAGGGTGCCGGAGGTCTGCGGCCCCAAAAGGGTGCTGCCTCAGCGGCTCTGTGGCTCCCGCCTGTCCCAGAAGCTGTCTGCCTCTGTGGTCCCCACTCTGACCTGTACAGACTAAGTTCGGCGGAGTCCCGGAGCCAAGATGGCGCTCCCTGCAGGGCAGGTCACTGTCCTCCGACTGGGCTCTCTTCATTCTTATAACTTCATTGAATCATTGCAGACAGTAGCTACCAGGAGTTCCAATTCAGAGGCTGATCACCCTGGGTGCACATTCAGGATTTCAATTTTAGTTGCCATGGAATAAATTCTCAGTGTGGGGAAGGTTCTTCACATTATTTTTATTGTTGCTGCAAATAAGGGTTTAGATGAACATTTCAATTTCCTAAGGAGATTCTGATATTAATCTTAATCATATGTATTGATAATCTTTTTTGATATATGTATCATTTTCTTGTTTAGTGTTTGAATACTTTTATTTCCTCATAGTAAAACTTGAGATTGTAGTTTCTTTAGTAATTCAAAACCACTCTCTACTTAGAAAAATCCACAATCAATATTCTTTTTTTCAAAATTTTTTTAGATACCAGAATCCTCAAGATTCAGAAGCTTCTACAAGACTTCCTCAATGGAAAAAATTAACAATAGCATTCACACCTATGAAGCTGTTGATTATGGTGCAGCTGTCCAGGCAGCAATTCTATCTGGAGACAAGTATGAGAATGTTAAGGATTTACTGCTCTTAGATGTCACAAATCTTTTCCAAGAAATTGAAACTTCTTGTGGAGTCATGACTGTAATAATCAAGCACAATATCACCATTTGAACCAAGCAGATACAGATTTGGCCTCTACTCTGACAACCAGCCAGATGTACTCATTCAGATGTATGAAGATGAAAGGACCTTCATTACCAAGGACAACAACATGCTTGGAAAGTTGGAGTATACAAGCATACCTCCAGCACTCTGAGGGGTTCCTCAGTTTGAAGTTACTTTTGACATTGATGCTAATGGCATCCTCAATGTTTCTCTTGTAAATAAAAGCAAAAGAAAGGAGAACAAGCTCTCAATCACCAATGACAAGAGCCTCTTGAGCAAGGAGAATATTGAGTGCATGGCCCAAGAAGCTGAGAAATACATAGCTGAGGATAAGAAGCAGAGAGCTAAGGTTTCCTCCAAGAATTCACTAGAGTCTTATGCCTTCAACTTGAAAACAACTGCTGAGGATGAGAAACTTCAAGGAAATGTGAATGATGAGGACACACAGAAGATTCTTGGCAAGTGTAATGAAATCATCACGTGGCTGGATAAGATCCAGACTGCATAGTAGGAAGAATTTGAGCATCAGCAGAAAACTAGGGAAAGTCTACAATCCTATCATTACCAAGCTTTGCCAGATTGCTGGAGGTGAACCTGGAGGAATGCCTGGTGGCCTCTCTGTAGAAGGAGCACTTCATCTTGTGCCTCATAAGTGCCCCACTGCCGCAGACCCTCTGGGTCCCGTGCCTCTGTAAGAAAGAGTCTCTGGAGCAGATAGGCAAAGAGTCAGATATGACATACAGAAAGGAACACGCAAGAGAGGTGTTGACTCTGAATGTAATTTTCTGGTAAAGCATGAGGCTATTATACAAGGAATTATCAGGAGCTACAAATCACAAGTAAGATAAGGTACACTGAAATTTACCAGATACAACAGAAAAGAATTTGCAGGACATAGTTAAATGTTTACATTAGGGATAACAAGCACTGCCTGTGAAAAGCCTAATTCCAGGAAGGAATTTCACACTTTAGAGTTTATAGCACCATGGGGTTTAACTCTTGACAGGCTTTAAGAGAAATGTAGTATCACTGACCCCTTATTAAATTTTATCTATTCTGGAGACTTTCTTACTTATCAGTATATTAACTCACTCCTGACATGTAATGTAACCTGTGTAACCTGTAATAAAGATTTCTATCTCAGTGCGACTTTTAGTCTCCTTTTATGCAGACAGCTGGATTAATTGTTTTATAGCAGTGCTTAATTAGTTACTGAATAGGTTAAGCTCCTTGCTGCTATCTGGGAATCTCAGAACACTGGGAAAGGGCTTTAGGAATACAATCTTAAAAGGCATTTACTATAAGGTAATGCTTAGTAGAGTGCACGTGAATCTATACATTAGACTAACACAGTGGAAATTTGATTTGTTGGGTAAGACACCAAAGCTCCGGGAGGGAATTTTCATGGAACTCTTGTCCTCATGAACAGCTTCCAGGCTTTCACCTGCCAAACTGATCCATACTGGAGAGTTGACCTCCAGTTGCTCGAAATTTATTTCTCACGAGCAAATTTTGGGCATTTCTGCCTCAAAAGCCTACTCCACCAGAATCCTCTGGAACCCCAACAATGAAGAAGTTGTTTAAGTCAACCAAATACAGAGTGTAGCATTATTCCATAGGGTAACATAACATGATGGTTTTAATAAGGAATGTATAATAAAATTAGTTAAAGTTAAAGATAGTTTGCAGAAAAATATTACTAAGTAGGAGTATGTGTGTGTATAGCTATAAACAAACTCATAAAATGACATACTGCTATACCAATACATAAGTACCTCTCTCAGTCCTCATTACAAAGGCTTCCTCTTACCATAGATTTGAACTCAAACATAGACCTACAACAGGAAAATGTAAAAAGAATGAAATACTTTGGAGCACTTAGTCCTAAGAGGGATATCTTCATCAAAGCACTCCCATCATACACATGAAAAAAAAAGATTGAGAAAAAAAAACCAGAGGATATTGGTGATTCCAAGAAAACAGCATCTTCTGTATACATCAAGACTGACACACATGAACTCAAGGCAACAAGTACAATGCCTACAAAGGGTCAAGCTCAGTGGACTCCTTGCACTGAGACAGGGAGAGCACATGGGCTTCCATTACTACAAGGAAGCTATTTGCAATTAATACATGATAGGTATTTTCTCCAAAAGAGTCTCACTATGTGTATGAGCCACACTTCAGGGCAGGCTCCATCTTCAGGAGCCTGACAACATAAATCTAACTCAATGGCATTTTGAAAGTTTTTTGGCTCAGTTTTGTTTGATTTGGTTTGGGTTGTTTAGTTTTGGTTGTGATTTTGTAGGTGATTTCTTTTGCATGTTCATTTTTGCAATATTTAAGGAAAAATCTCAAACCAAACACATGGTTGTTTGTTTGTGTGTTTGTGTGTGTTTGTATGTGTATTTTTGTGTATGTGTATTTCTGTGTCTTTGGATTCTTTAAAATAATATGTGAGTATTGGTTTGATAACTCAAAGCTGAAATAATGGCTACTCAGAAGACATTGTTAATTTCAAGACCACCTAGAGTAGTGGTTGTCAACCTGTGGGTCATGATCACTTGGGGTGACATATCAGAGATCCCATATATTAGATAATTACATTATGAATTCAAACATTTTGGAAGTAATAAAAAACAAAATCAAAAATACAAAAAATAAAACAACATCAACAAAAAAAACTTGTGTTTTTGGTCACCAAAACCCGAGGAAGAATAGGAAAGAGTAACAGCATTAGGAAAATTGAGAATCACTGACCTAGATTATTGAGTTTTACCCTGCACAATTAAAGGCAAACTGCTCCAAATAAAAAAAAAAAAAAGATCACTACCAAACTAAAATATTCAGTCAACTGCAAATACAATACTCTGGGTTTACTCTCAGAACTAAACAAAAATGACTTTGGTAAGTCAACTTTGTGATATGTGAAAAGAATGCATGAGATCAGATGTGTAAAAAATTATAAGTTCAAACTTAAAATTCTGCCTCATTTTTACAATTCAAAACTTAAAGCTGAAATGAACATAATCTAAGAATAAGAGTCCATTATTTCAGAAACTATAAATTTTATTACCACGGTACCCTGAGATACAGACAGAGACAGAGACACAGAGAGAGACAGATACACAGAGAGAGACAGAGAGAGACAGAGAAAGAAAGGGAGACAGAGATACATAGAGACAAAGACAGAGAATATGTGACTAGCAATAGAGCAACAAGTTTTCAATTGTGAGGTTAACGGTCTTTCTTTTTTCCTTCTTTTTTTTTCTTTTCTTATTTTTAGATTCTATATCTCTATATTCTTTTTTTTAACTTTTTTTTAATTAGGTATTTATTTCATTTACATTTCCAATGCTATCTCAAAAGTCCTCCACCTGCTCCCCCACCAACTCCCCCACCCACACACTCCCACTTCTTGGCCCTGGAGTTCCACTGTACTGAGGCAGATAAAGTTTGCAGGACCGATGGGCCTCTCTTTCCACTGATGGCCGACTAGACCATCTTCTGATACATATGCAGCTAGAGACACAAGCTCTGGGGGGTACTGGGTAGTTCATATTGTTGTTCCACCTATAGGGTTGCAGACCCCTTTAGCTCCTTGGTTACTTTCTCTAGCTCCTCCATTGGGGGCCCTGTGATCCATTCAATAGCTGACTGTGAGCATCCACTTCTGTGTTTGCTAGGCCCCTGCATATTCTCACAAGAGACAGCGATATCTAGATCCTTTCAGCAAAATCTTGCTAGTGTGTGCAATGCTGTAAGCGTTTGGAGGCTGTTTATGGGATGGATACCCGGATATGGCAGTCTCTAGATGGTCCATCCTTTTGTCTCAGCTCCAAACTGTGTCTCTGTAACTCGTCCCATGGGTGTTTTATTCCCAATTCTAAGAAGGGGCAAAGTGTCCACACTTTGGTCTTCGTTCTTCTTGAGTTTCATGCATTTAACAAATTGTATCTTATATCTTGGGTATCCTAAGTTTCTGGGCTAATATCCACTTAACAGTGAGTACATATTTTGTGAGTTCCTTTGTGATTGGGTTACCTCACTCAGGATGATGCCCTCCAGGTCCATCCATTTGCCTAGGAATTTCATAAATTCATTCTTTTTAATAGCTGAGTAGTACTCTATTGTGTAAATGTACCACATTTTCTGTATCCACTCCTCTGTTGAGGGGCATCTGGGTTCTTTCCAGCTTCTGGCTATTATAAATAAGGCTGCTATGAACATAGTGGAGCATATGTCCTTATTACAAGTTGAAACATCTTCTGGGTTTATGCCCAGGAGAGGTATTGGTACATCTCCCAGTAGTACTATGTCCAATTTTCTGAGGAACCGCCAGTTCTCACCTGAGGGATACCGAATGGCTAAGAAGCACCTGAAAAAATGTTCAACATCCTTAATCATCAGGGAAATGCAAATCAAAACAACCCTGAGATTCCACCTCACACCAGTCAGAATGGCTAAGATAAAAATTTCAGGTAACAGCAGATGCTGGCAAGGATGTGGAGAAAGAGGAACACTCCTCCATTGTTGGTGGGATTGCAAGCTTGTACAACCAATCTGGAAATCAGTCTGAACTAACCAATATCCCCCGAAGCTCTTGTCTCTAGCTGTATATGAGTCAGAAGATGACCTAGTCGGCCATCAGTGGAAAGAAAGGCCCATTTGTCCTGCAAACTTTATATGCCTCAGTACAGGGGAATGCCAGGGCCAAGAAGTGGGAGTGGGGGGGTAGGAAAGTGGGTGGGGGAGTGGGTGGGGGGCTTTTGGGATAGCATTGGAAATGTAAATGAAATAAATACCCAATTAAAAAGATAAAAAGTTAAAAAAGAAGAAGAAGAAAAAAAGAATAAAGCAGACAATAAAATCTTAATATATATATAAATATGTACTTAGAGTTCTGGTCCTCCATACTCTATGACTCAAACTTAACTAACCAATGTGTTTCTGAACAACATATTAACTGGCTAAGAAGTTTCTCCAAGGTAAGTACCTGGGAATATGAAGCCCTTTAACTTCATGTTAAATGTTAACCATCCATCAGAAATATCATTTTTATGGGCTGCTTATAAGATATTCTTTTTATTACTGTGAGAATAAGTACCTACAAAAAATAACAGTGAGTCATAAACTGTATTACATTTTGAAAGCTTATTCAAGCAACAGAAAAGTATTCATGTTGATCACCTAGAAGAGTAAGTGATTCCAACAAAGTAAGCCATTCCCTATTCTCCCACCTGTAACTTATGGTCCTTTAAAATTCTGAATGATGAACTACTGTCAGATGTATTCTGAAAGAGAATTGTTCTAAAGTATATATTTAAAACTAATTTTGCTTGATTTTAAGCTTCATATGAAATATAGTATAATAAAAACAACATGTGACATTTGTTCAAGAAAACTAGTGAAAAACTTTTGCTATGATTATTTCAAGGTTTACAGTGTTCACCTCCCAAATTGAAGCTATCAACCGGGTTGACTAGAGGAGCTAACAGGCCATTGTGTGAAGTGGTATAAAAGAATAATTCAGGCCATCTGGCTCCAAAAATTTATCACAAACCTTGAGACACCTTAGAAGAAAACAGATCTAAATAACACTGTTCCTGTCCTAGTTACAATGGAACTCAGTTGCAAAACAGAAAGTAGATTTTAGCACACTCACTGTATACACAATGACTCAGTACACTGTTAAATCTAGACTATGTATGAAGTTATGCTTTCATCTATTCTTCTATTTAATAGGAAGACTTCTCCCTTATCTATTCTTTGTCAAGAGAAATAAATGTGATCAAGTTAAAGTGATATCATCTCAAATATGAGTTTACAGAATCTTGATGCCATAGAACTGCAACTGTAAAATAAAACCAAATGAACAAATGAAAATGTCCACTACAAAACAATTACACTTAAGCCAAAGCTTTCTCTTTTAAATTCTTGGTTGTTCAGACTCTTGAAGGACGAATATCCAGCACTTTTCCTCAATCTGCTAAGCACTCAAAAATGAAAAATTAGCCCCATTGATTGAGAATCAAAAGTTATGAGCTAACAATATTATGTTACTAATACTGAGTCCACGATAAAAAATTAGAACTTTATTTTAAGATACATGAAACAACATATATTCCATGTCTTGGGACATGTTCCAAATAATGACATTTCATTTTTTAAAATAATGCTAACCAGCTATTGTGCTAACTTTCAGGAGCTACAGAAAGATGAAGTCACTGTGTTTGGTCCTTGACCTCTGGGTTCTTATTGGATGCTTCCTGGTGAGTATCAATTTACATAACAAAAGCTTTCATGTTCTCTTACTAATTTTTATGTCAGACATTTTAACTTTATATATCTTCATTTCGTAATATATACAAGTTGCAAATTACTGATGAAATGTCCACCAAGTGATATAATTTCCTAATTGAAAATCTGTTTTTACTAAATAGTCACAAAGATAATAAAAAATCACAAGGAAAGTAATAGATATACTCAAGAAAGTTTACCACTTCCTGATATCCAATTCGATATCAGGATATCCAAAAGGAAACACAAAATAGTTAGCAAATTCTTTGTTGCATCAAAAACAAAAGGAATGTGAACTATATTTTACTACATTATTCTTTAGATAATTAACAAGAAAAACAAGAAAATTGCTTGTAAATCAACATTTAAAATGGAACATCTTGTATCTAATGTTGGTCATGAGCCATTGAACTAAGATAGAGAGGGCACTAGTAACATAGACGTGTCTTGAAATAATATAGTTCGTCAATAATATGATTAAAAGTTATATGACATGTAGGAAGAAATAGAGAAACAGAATTCTGAGGAGCTATGAGGAGTGAGCAGGGCATACACGCCTGACCTTTATTACAGAGATGCAAATATAGAACCAGGTCACAAAAAAAGGAGGCAGTATGAAAATCCTGGTGTGCAAGATGTTTAAAATAGATGTGATGTAACATGATATTCATTTTAATAAGAATGTCTTCAATCTATATGCACTGTAGTTAAGAGGACAAGAAAAATAGAAGGCTCAGTTCAGGCTTTATAAAATGTCATTATAGCGATACAAATAAAAATCAGAAAAGATGAGAGATGTTAAGAGCAGTCAAAACTGAATAGAAGAGCAGGTGCAAAGATCTTGTTTGTGTTGGGTGATTGGACATTGGTATGATTGATTTCTAAATGAAGTGTGCTAGGTACATATAGTGACACACAATTACAAAGTAAAAAAAACAAGTCAAGAAACAAGGAAACAAGAAAGAAGACATTCTCTTAACTCATAAGTTACTTTACATGCTACAAAGTCAATACAGGGGAGTTAATTCCTACCTACTGCAACCTTCTTGTGAAAAAAAAGAAGGGAGCCATCTGAAGATAAATATGGGGATTTAACATAAGGTACAAAACTAGGAGAAAGAAAGAGAGTGTCAACTTGGATCATTATAAACATCCACTAATCTAGAGAGGGCAGTTCAAAGAAACTTGAAAGTATTACAAGAGAGCACTTAAGGACATAAAAGTCTGGCCATAAACTGCTCCTGAAAACTTCTACCACTGCTCACAAAATTGACCATGAAGGGATAAGTCTAATTTAGGGTTAATCGAAAGTTTGCAATTACTGAAGGCAATGTGTCCGATGGCAAATTACGGAAAGAATTTTTAAAAATGAGTGAATGAATAGGGTTTAACTCCAAAATATCAGCTCCAGACCAGCTTGACTTTTGATCAGAAGCAAAGGAACAAGATCACATACTGTCCCTCTGGTTGACATGGCCCTTTGTGTTCTATAGTTTTCCTACCAAATTTCAAAGAATTTCCTGCATCTGAAGCAAGTTTTCACCTTTCATCTATCCAAAGCACACCAACTTCCTCATGCATTGGTTTTTCTCAACACTTTTCAGATGTGTTTATTGTTAATGTTGAAGCTTAGGAAAAAATCACTAAACAGAGGGTTAGCCCAACAAGTGAGTCACTAATGGCTCACCAAGTGCTGTACCAAGGCAAGCACTACCTAGATATCTAGACAATATTTAATAACTCACAATGAATGAGCTTAGGAAAAGGGCTCAGGCATGAATATAAGTGTCAAACAACAAACCTTATGACTCCAGGATGTGGAAATATGTATGACTGTCATCATTCAAAGGACCAAAAAACCCAGAATTTGTTTAGCCATGCAGGTGGTACAGGATACCAGCACAGCATTTACAGAACAGAGACTACTAATCTGCCTACTTTGGCCTATATTAGAAACATCAGGCATTATAAATACTCAGTCTGTATAGGAACCTGAAACTCATCTAGAACTCCCTGATGATAGGCTAAACTTATTCCTTCAAGTACAAACTCTGGAACATATTTTGATACTTATTTAATTAAAACCCAGAACAATTTAAAGATCTTCAGTAACAGAGACTTTTCCCAATATTTATGGCAACTACTTCCATTTGTGATTCATTTCAGTGACCAGGTTTACAAATCTGCAGCTTAAGAGTTTCTTCATAATATTTTCTTTACATTCAATGCAATCTAAGCTTTCACTGAGAATCTGTATGCTCAAAATATAGGGGAAACCTTTTTCTCTGAGTGTTTGGAGGATTTTTACTTAAAAACATGTAACAGGTTTCTGTAGATACAAAATAAATTACCACAAAATAGGACTGTAGGGAGCCTGTTTGTCAGAGCATAATCTACACTTGGCATAGGCATGTCCTTTTCTCAAGTGACTCAAGAAGCAGAGGAGGAACCTGGAAGGCAGTTCCATTCTCATCCCAAGGTCATCCTTTCCCACTTCATAAAATTCCGTCCTGTATCATAGTGCTACATGACCCAAATTTTGTTTATTAATATTTAATGAACATGAAGTAACAAGCTTCTGTGTGGGGTTTTCATATGCTACTTGAGAGATGTTTTATAAACTCACACAAGTCTCCCCCAACCCAGGTCTGTGATCACTTTACCCACACTGTACAAATTGTGTTCAATGTTATTCCTTTTTATGTCTACTGAATTCCCTCAGTTTCCCTTCAGATTTCTTTTTTGATATAATGTGGAAATTTTAGAAAAACAGATGAAACTAGAAAATGTAGTTAACACAGTAACCCAGGCACAGAAGACAAATACCATGTATTCTCTCTTACTTTCTAGATTCTTATGAAAATGAGTATATAAAGGTCAGAATCAATATGGGTAATGGCCAAAACCAATATGAGTACAGAACAAATATGAGTAAATATGTGTAAAAATTACCACGTATAAATATGGAGCAAAGGGGGACATGAGAATCATTCCTGATTTTTGTGTATCATGGACCAGTGGCCACTCTGATCTCATATGCTGAAATGGCACATGCTTGTCTCCACACCATGACACTTTATTACAAATGAAAAGAATTCTTTTCTGCAACATAAAATCTCTAACTTCATATGCTTCCAGTTTTATAGAATTTTATAAAAGAACAAGAACATAGCTGATAAATTCAAGCCAGCATATTACTTGGGAAAGTAGGACTTTTAGAAGCCATTTAAAATTACCCCTTGTACAGAAAGTGCATATGCTAATAATTATCTAAGAAATATTCAATTTAAAGCTGTTTATTTTCTTTCTCACACAGTCTGGTGAGGGCCAAAGAGGCCGTAGAGGACAACATGATCCTACAAGACCACAAACTCCTTCAACTCCTCTTTCTCATCTTTATATTCAGCCTGACCCCAGTCGTGTACAGATTGCTCAACCAGGCATTATCCCCATTTTACTGTCTGAACAACTGCATTCTGTTACTCTTCCTGTTCCTCCTTCTTTATACCCTGGAAAAGATTTTGAAAAACTACCTCCTACTCTTATATTGGATTATCCTTATATACCAGTTCTTTAACATCCTAGATCTCCAAAAATCCCATTCGCCCTGTTCCCAGAAAAAAGCAAATGAAATGTTAGCTGCCAATATCTGTATAACACTTCCTATTGCACCAAATTCTACTGATACCTTTTTAAAGTGCTGGTAAATATAAATTTCCTCTTGGCATTCAGATTAATATAAACCAAACCTCTGTACAATTTTGAGAGAAATAATCTTTAAAGGTTTAAGAAACAACCTTTACCAGAGCATTATAGAACATGAAAATTAAAAGCTGAGCCGGAAGCAGAAAACCAAGCTAGAACAGGGTCACAAATCCCTTCCAGTTGGCACCAGCACCGGGTGACCTTGGGTGCGGAGTCTGTAGACATTCTCAAGTTCCCTAGAAGACTCTCCACACTATCTTAGGACCTCTGGTGAGTAGAACACAACTTCTCTTACAAACCAATAGCATGGGACCTGAGACAGCATTAGGGAAGCAGAAAACCAGCCTGACCAGGGTCACAAGTCCTTTCTGGTTGGCGCCAATACCTGGCCACCTCGTGCACTATGTTGGCAGACACCCCTATGGTCCCTAGAGGACTCTCCATGAGATCTTAGGACTACTGACCAGACAGCTCCATGCTCCTCAAAGGAGACACCACTTCCAGGCACTGTAACATGTCCAGGATCTTTGACAACAGGATCCCATGATAAAAGCTTGGTCATAACAGTATTTCAGTGTCTCAGAGGAACTTGATGGCCAAAAACTCTGACATACCCATAATGTCAGGTTCACAGGAGCCCACAAGCAAAGGATCATATAGAAAGCTAGACTCTGAGGAGACCTGACTCAACAGGGATTATAGGAAGGACAGGTTCTAATCAGATATATTGAGGACAGCAAATACTTGAGATAATCAGATGGCAGGAGGCAAGCATAAGAACAGAAGCAACAGAAAACAAGGTTACATGGCATCATCAGAAACAAACTCTCCCACCATAAAAAATCCTGGACACACCATCACACCAGAAAAGTAAGACATGGATCTAAAGTCACTTCTTATGATGATGATGGAGGACCTTGAGGAGGAAATACAAGAAAACACAGGTAAACAGCTAGAAGCCTTTAAAGAGGAAACTCCAAAATGCCTTAGAGAGTTACAGGAAAATAATACCAAACAGTAGATGGAATTGAACAAAACAATGCAGGATCTAAAAACAGAAATAGAAATAAACAATAAAGAAAACACAATGGAAGAGAACTCTGGAGATAGAAACACTAGGAAAGAAATCAGGAACCATAATATGAGCATCAGCAACAGAATACAAGAGATGGAAGAGAGAATCTCAGAGGCAGAAGATTCCATAGGGAACATGGACACAACAATAAAAGAAAATGCAAAATGCAAAAAGATCCTAATTCAAAACATCCAAGAAATCCAGGACACAATGAGAAGACCAAACCTACAGATAATAGGAGTAGATGAGAATGAAGATTTTCAATTTAAAGGGCCAGCAAATATCTTCAACAAAATTATAAAAGAAACTTCCCAAGCCTAAAGGTAGAGATGCCCATGAACATACAAGAAGCCTACAGACTCCAAATAGACAGATATTCCTCCTGAAACATCATAATCAGAACCACAAATGCACTAAATAAAGACAAAATATTAAAACCAGCAAGGGAAAAAGGTCAAGTAACATATAAAGGCAGTCCTATTAAAATTACTGAAGACTTCTCACCAGAGACTATGAAAACCAGAAGATACTGGAGTCATGTTATACAGACACCAAGAGAACACAAATGCTAGCCCAGGCTACTATACCCAGCCAAACTCTCAATTACCATAAGTGGAGAAACCAAAGTATTCCATGACAAAACCAAATTCACACAATATCTTTCCAGGAATCCAGCCCTTCAAAGGATCAAAACAGAAAAAAACAAACAAAAAAAATCAAAAAACAAACAAACAAACAAATAAACAAAACAAAACAAAACTATACAATGATGGAAACTACACCGTAGAAAAACCAAGAAAGTAATCCTTCAACAAACCTAAAGGAAAACAGCCACAAGAACAGAATGCCAGCTCTAACAACAAAAATTATAGGAAGGAACAATTACTTTTTCTTAATGTCTCTTAATATCAATGGACTCAATTCCCCAATAAAAAGACATACATTAACATACTGGCTGCACAAACAGGACCCAACATTTTGCTGCTTACAGGAAACCCAACTCAGGGAAAAAGACAGACACTACCTCAGAGTGAAAGGCTGCAAAACAATTTTCCAAGCAAACAGTCTGAAGAAAAAAGCTGGAGTAGCTATTCTAATATGGAATACAATGGACTTCCAACCCAAAGTTATCAAAAAAGACAAGGAGGGGCACTTCATACTCATCAAAGGTAACACTTTCCAAGAGGAACTCTCAATTCTGAATATCTATGCTACAAATGCAAAGGTATGCACATTCATTAAAGAAAGTTTAGTAAAGCTCAAAGAACACGTTGTATGTCACACAATGATAGTGGAAGACTTCAACACCCCACTTTCTTCAATGGAAAGAAAAAAATGGAAATAGAAACTAAACAGGGACAAAGTGAAACTAACAGAAGTTATGAAACAAATTAATTTAACAGATATCTACAGAACATTTTATCCTAAAACATAAGTATATACCTTCTTCTCAGTACCTCATGGTCCCTTCTCCAAAATTGACCATATAGTTGCTCACAAAACAAGTCTCAACATATAAAAATATTGAAATTGTCCCATGCATCTTATCAGATCACCATGGACTAAGGCTGATCTTCAATAAAAACATAAATAGTAGAAAGCCAATAGTCATGTGGAAACTGCATAACACTCTCCTCAATGATACCTTGGGGAAGGAAGGAATAAAGAAAGAAATTAAAGACTTTTTAGAGTTTAATGAAAATGAACCCACAACATACCCAAAATTATATTACACAATGAAAGCATTGCTAAGAGGAAAACTCATAGCTCTGAGTGCCTCCAAAAAGAAACTGGAGACAGCACACACTAGCTGCTTGACAACTCCCTTAAAAACTCTAGAACAAAAGGAAGCAAATACACCCAAGAGGACTAAACTGCAGGAAATAATCAAACTCAAGGTCGAAATCAACCAAGTGGAAACAAGAACTGTTCAAAGAATCAACCAAAGGAGGACCTGGTTCTTTGAGAAAATCAACAAGATAGATAAACCCTTAGCCAGACCTACTAGAGGGCACAGGGAAAGCATCCTAATTAACAAAATCAGAAATGAAAAGGGAGACATAACAACAGATCCTGAAGAAATCCAAACATCATCAGATCCTTCTACAAAACGCTATATGCAACAAAACCGGGAAAACCTGGATGAAATGTATGAATTTCGAGACAGAGACCAGGAACCAAAGTTAAATTAGGATCAGATTAAGACCTAAACAGTCCCATATAACCTAAAGAAATAGAAGCAGTCATTAATAGTCTCTTAATATACTCCCAACCAAAAAAACAAAAACAAAAACAAAAACAAAAACAAAAACAAAACCGAAAAGCCAAGAACCAGATGGGTTTAGTGCAGAGTTCTATCAGACCTTCAAAGAAGATCTAATTCTTTTCAAACTATTCCACAAAATAGAAACAGAAGGTACTCTACCCAATTCATGATATAAATCCACAATTACTCTGATACCTAAACCATAGAAGGCCCAACAATGATAAAGTACTTCAGACCAATTTCCCTTATGAATATAGATGGTTCATCCTTTTGTCACAGCTTCAAATTTTGTCTCTGTAACTTCTTCCATGGGTGTTCTGTTCCCAATTCTAAGAAGGGGCAAGGGGTCTACACTTTTTCGTTCTCCTTGAGTTTCATGCATTTAGCAAATTGTATCTTATATCCTGCATATCCTAAGTTTCTGGGCTAATATCCACTTATCAGTGAATATATATTGTGTGAGTTCCTTTGTGATTGGGTTACCTCACTCAGGATGATGCCCTCCAGGTCCATCCATTTGCCTAGGAATTTCATAAATTCATTCTTTTTAATAGCTGAGTAGTACTACATTGTGTACATGTACCACATTTTCTGTATCCATTCCTCTGTTGAGGGGCATCTGGGTTCTTTCCAGCTTCTGGCTATTATAAATAAGGCTGCTGTGAACATAGTGGAGCATATGTCCTTCTTACCGGTTGGGACATCTTCTGGATATATGCCCAGGAGAGGTGTTGCTGGATAATACGGTAGTACTATGTCCAATTTTCTGAGGAACCACCAGACTGATTTCCAGAGTGGTTGTACAAGCTTGCAATCCCACCAACAATGGAGGAGTGTTCCTATTTCTCCACATCCTTGCCAGCATCTGCTGTCACCTGAATTTTTGATCTTAGCCATTCTGACTGTGGTGAGGTGGAATCTCCGGGTTGTTTTGATTTGCATTTCCCTGATGATTAAGGATGTTGAACATTTTTTCAGGTGTTTCTCTACCATTCGGTATTCCTCAGGTGAGAATTCTTTGTTCAGTTCTGAGCCCCATTTTTTAAAGGGGTTATTTGATTTTATGGAGTCTACCTTCTTGAGTTCTTTATATATATTGGATATTAGGCCCATATCTGATTTGGATAGGTAAAGAGAGGTTTGCTAAAGGATTACTTTCTTGCCTTTTCTAGGGTGTAATTTCCCTCCTTGTGATGGAGTTTTCCCTTTATTATCCTTTGAAGGGCGGATTTGTGGAAAGATGTTGTGTGAATTTGGTTTTGTCATGGAATACTTTGGTTGTTCCACCTATGGGTATAGTAGCCTAGGCTGGTATTTGTGTTATCCTAGGGTCTGTATCACCTCTGTCTAGGATCTTCCCACTTTCATAGTCTGTTGTGAGAAGTCGGTGTAATTCTAATAGGTCTGCCTTTATATGTCTTGACTTTTTGGCTTACTGCTTTTAATATTCTATCTTTATTTAGTGCATTTGTTGTTCTGATTATTATGTGTCAGGAAGAATTTCTTTTCTGGTCCAGTCTATTTGGAATTTTGTAGGCTTCTTTTTTTTCCTAAACTCTAAAATGACAGAGACCTTTCCCCATATTTATGGCCTCTACTTCCTCTTGGGATTGATTTTAATGAAGACATCTACAAAGAGCCAGTTTAAGAGTTAATTCATAATATTTACTTTCCTTTAAATGTCATCTGAGCTTTCACTGAGAACTTTTATGCTCAGAACAAAAGGTGAACTATTTTCTCTGAATGTCTTTGAGAACTTTTACTTAAAAAATATAATAGGTTTCTGTTATGGAAAATAAATTAGCACAAAGTAGGACTTTAGGGAGTCTGTTAGTTTATACTTGGTCTATACTTGGCATAGATATTTCCTTTTCTCAAGTGACTCAAGAGGCTGAAGAGGAACTTGGAAGGTAGTTATATCCTCATCCCAAGGCAATCCATTCATACTTCATAAAATGTTATTTTGCATCATGGTGCTGACAAACTGCAATTTGGTTTATTAATATTTAATTAACAATAAGTAACAAGCTTTCTGTTGGATTTTCATATTCAAAATGGTTGGATCTTCCTTAACTGCACACTAGTCTTCCCCAACAGAGATCCATAATCCCCTCACCTATACTGGACTATGTGTACTCTGAGTAATTCAGCTTTGTTTCTATTAAATAGAAACCAGTTACTCTGGAACTTTTTTTTTTTTTGATTTTTTTTAAAAAGAATTATAGTATGAAAATTTCAGAAATACAGGTGGAAGTAGAAAACATCCTAAGCACAGTAACCCATACTCAGAAGACTAATACAATATTTTCTCTCTTACTTCCTAGACTGAAATATCAATTAGTCTATAAAGGTCAGGGTAAATATGGGTAAAGACCAAGATTGTAGAAAGTGTCCAAAAAAGACTCCCTGAGTTTTAATTGTGAGGCTAGACTTTAGCAGATGAGCCATCTCTACAGCCCATGCACGTAACCCTCAAGAGACTGGAGGACCCAGGGTCTTTAGAGGTCAGCTGCTGTGGGGGTTGTGGAAATCCACTCAGAGATGGGTTGGGCTGGAGAGGAGATATGGGATGTGAAGCAATCGGAGGGAGGATGGGCTTGGGGAATAGAATATGGAGAGTAAAAGATAAATTACAAATGAAATTAAAAGAAATAAAATTTTAAAAAATCCCTAATTTTTGTAGGTCTTGATCAAGAGGCCATTCTGATCCCATATAGCCTAATTGTTACATGCTTCTCTCTAGTACAAAGAACCTTTACTACAAGTCAAAAGAACATTTCTTCAATATGAAATCTCTAACTTATTCTGCTTCCAGTATTACAGAATTTTTTAAAAGAACATAGATGATAAACTCAGGTCAGCAAATGTTTTGGGAGAGTAGGTCTTTTAGAAGCCATCTAATATTACAACTAGCTCAGAAAGTTTATATGCTAATAATTTTCTGTGAAATATCTAAATTAAAATTGTTTATTGTCTTTCTCCCACAATATGGTGACTGTCAAAAAGGCCCCAGGGGAAAACAGGATCCTAAAAGAATACTAGTTCCTTCAAACACTAGCTCCCATTCTCTTCCTCCTCCTCCTTGTACTCCTCCTCATTCTTCTCCCCCTCTTCCTCTTCCTCCTCCTCCTCCTGCTCCTCTTCATCGTCTTCTCTGTGGTCAATGACCCCTTTCACCCTTTGGTCTAGGATTATATCAAGTACCACCTCTTCCTCTTTTTGATTTTCATTATCCTTAGATAAGTCTTTCTCTACGTCCTCTACCTCGTCTGATAGTAAATCAAACCAATACAACCTGCCAATACCTTAATAAATCAACCTCCTCTATCAAATTTCCCCATTAATTTTTGGAACTGGTGGAAAACACTAAATGAATTTGATGTCAGAATAAAATAAAGCAAAGCACTGTGGAATTTTGGGAGAAATAATCTTTAAATTAAACAACCTTAATGCAAGCATTACACAAAATGAAAATGAAGAGCCAGGCAGCACTATAAAGCATGCACTTACAGTCATTATGACTACTGTACCCTCTACTGTGTTATTGCCATATAATTAATCCTTCCAGAAATCCAACCTTGTTCCAGGAGACAAACTCGTTATTAGGGAAATATAACTGTAATGTACAATCATGAAAGCAGATGAAAAAATGATAAGATATCCCCTTATGAGTGTCACCCATCAAATAAATATAAATCACAGAACATGGTGGTATGTATATACACAACATTTCCTGACAATTAGTGGGTAACGTGTCATCATTATATTTAACTCAAAGTGGATTCCACATCCATGGATTCATACAACCATGCACACAAAAGGTTCAAAATATGTGTACGGAGCACACATGGTTTATTCTACCAGGAATCCTTCAACAATCCCTAGAAGCTGTATTTTACAGCATTCATGTCAACATGTGAATTATTGCCAATCCAAAGTTTGTTCAATGTCTGTAAAAACTTATAGGAGTTAAAAGAAAATTATACAGTATTTTAACTGGAGTACTTAAATGTGTACAATTCATACCACACACAAAAACTCTAGAAACAGGCCACCAAAAATACCAAAAGATTCTATTGCTTTTAACAAACTTTCACAAATAGTTTCAACTATAAAAAGGTGCATATTCCAAGAAGATCAAAATGAGATGGGTTATATACTGGAATGTAAGTGACTTTTGTTTTCTTCTGTTTGTGTTCTCACTCTGAAGGCTACTCATGTTTCTGAAGAGAAAATTAACCTATCTAAATCCAAACTGCATGAAAAACCTACATCTATTGGAAAACAAATAAACCCCAAAGTATCTGGGAACTCACAATACTCTAATTGGCCTAAGCCACTACTTGCTTCCTGTTCTCTTAGAAACATGAATCCTTGTCATTCAGTCTTAGATGTACCCTGTAGCCCTCCATTTCTCTTCTTACTCCTCTTCTCCTAATCATCCAAGGAACCAGCATTGCAAACCACCTTGTGACAAAGTGGAAGCAACTTCAGCTCCTTCAATTTGGTTGACATTACAGCCACTTCTGATACCTCTGTCAGCAAATGTATAGATGTCAATGTCATCTGTCCTCCCTCCTAGCACCCTCCAGCTTGATACTTCCACAAATGCTGTGGCAGCCAAGACTATCTCAACTACCAAAGATGACACTGCTCCAACTGAGGCAGAAAGCAATACCCCAAATGATTCAGATAATGTCTCTCCTACTTTTATAGACAGTGCTCCAACTAGTACAAGTAGCAATATCCCAAAGACCACACAAATTGAGAGGTACAGAACTAAGCATAATGATAAGGGTAAGGTTCCCAGGTGAGAAATAGTAGTGCCCAGCAATTAAACCAAAAATGCAAGTTGACAATGAAAAAAAAAGAGAGAGTGACTCAATCTCACACAAAGCATCCTATTACTCTGGTACTTATATTCTTTCATCTTCCTCTTCTGCAATGATCCCTGAGTCTTAGGTATAGAGCTGTGCTGCTTAGGTTTCAGATGTTACTGGGTCACACACAGGCCCTTGCTCTCTGCATTGTAATCTAGATGTGTTTTCTGTAATGTTCTCCATCATTTAAAAACAGAAATGTTTTGTGAGGAGTGAGAACTTCACTGACATTTGTGTAGATGAATAACTATTAAGCATGTAGTTTGGGATTACTATGGCTTACAAAAGTATCGGTTATATTCTCCTAAAAATATCCTGACTTCTCTAGGCTTGGGCAGATACAAAGTCTTAGTCACTGGTGTGATTGCCCCCTTGTTGAATGGGCCATGAAGGAGCTGGTCTCCCAAGAGTTTTGACACACCTGAGAGCACAAGTAAGACCACAATAGTTGATCAAATTCCTGACCCAAGAGGGACACAACCAGAACCATCAGGACAAAGGAACCAAGAAACAGGCAGGGATAGGATACTTCTGGTTTCCTTCTGTGACACAGAGTTGATTCTGTGCCACAGTTCTCCATACCGAAATACTGCCTGGAGATAGCTGGACTTCTAAGAGTGCTGAAACACAGACTGGCAATAGGGACAAGACACAATCAGAGACAGCAAGACTAGCTAAAACTACAGATAAACTGATGGCAAGAGGCAAGTACAAGAACATAAAAAAATATACGAAACAGAAACAAAGGATACATGGCATCATCAGAAACAAGCTCAAAATGATCATTCACCCTGTGTACTGGTTAGTTTTGTGTCAACATGACACAGCTGGAGTTATCAAAGAGAAAGGAGCTTCAGTTGAGGAAATGCCTCCATGAGATCCAACTGTAAGGCATTTTCTCAATTAGTGATCAAGGGGGAAAGGCCCCTTGTGGGTGGGACCATCTCTGGGCTGGTAGTCTTAGGTTCTATAAGAGAGCAGGCTGAGCAAGCCAGGAGAAGCAAGCCAGTAAAGAACATCCCTCTGTGTCCTCTGCTTAGCTCCTGCTTCATGACCGGCTTGAGTTCCAGTTCTGACTTCCTTTGGTGATGAACTGCAGCATGGATGTGTAAGCCGAATAAACCCTTTCCTGCCCAACTTGCTTCTTGGTCATTATGTTTGTGCTGGAATAGAAACCCTGACTAAGACACCCTGATCAAGTAGGTTTCATCCCAGGCATGCAAGGATGGTTCAATATATGGAACTCCATCAACACATTCCACTATATAAACAAACTCAAAAGGGGGGGGGGCATGATCATCTATTTGGATGCTGAGAAAGCATTTTCTAAAATTTAATCCCCCTTCATGGTAAAACTTTTGGAAATATCAAGAATTCAAGGGCCATACCAAAAAACAGTAAAAGGAATATACATCAAATCAGTAGCCAGCATCACACTATATCAGGGACTAGACAAGTCTGCTAACTCTCTCTCTATCTCTTAAATATAGTATTCAAAGTTCTAGTTAAGAGTTAAACAACAAAATCAGGCCAAAGTGATATAAATTGAATAGGAGAAAGTCAAAATATCAATATATTTGCAGATGATATGATAGTATACTTAAGTGACCCCAAGAATTCCACCAGAAAACTCCTAAACTGATATACAACTCAGTAAAGTGTCTGGATATAAAACTAAATCAAACAAATCAGTAGCTATCTTCTACTCAAAGGATAAAAGGGCTGAGACAGAAATTAGGGAAATGATACCCTTCACAGCAGTCAAAACCAATATAAATTATCTTAGGGTAACTCTAACCAAACAAGTGACAATTTCTGTTACTTGAACTCCAAGTATCTAAAGAAAGTAAAATGAAAAGCACAAATGAAAATAGTCAATTTCACAATAACACCTGTAAGCCAAATCTTTCTTTAATGTCTTCTGTTCCTCAGACTCATCAAGGACAAATATATGGTATTTTTCCCTCCTCAGTTCAACCTCAAAAAGGTAAAATAGCCCTAACATTTAAGACTCAAAGGATATGAGCTGAACAATATTATGCCACTAATACTGACACCAAGATATGAATCAGAAAATATTTTAAGACACACTGTACCATATATACACCAGGTGTTAGAACATATTGCAAATAATAACATTAAAAAAAACCAAAAAAATAATGCTAAACAGCAACTGTGCTCTATCAGAGGCTACCTAAGGTGGAGTATTTGGACTTGACCTCTGTGTTCTTAGAGAATCCTTCCTGGTGAATATCAATTGTCCCTAAACCAAACCTACATCTTCTCATATTAACTGTTACATCAAAGGATTTAACTTTAGTTTTCCGCATTTCCTAATATATACAAGCTTCAAATTACTGAGGAAATGTCAATCAAGTGCCTTAATTCACACTTTGAAAAATTACATTAATTTAATAATCACAAAGATAGTAATAAAGCATGATAATAATAACAGATATGTCCAAGAAAGTTGGCAACTGAATAATGTTCAGATCAAAATCAGGATGTCCAAAGGGAAATATAGATATGTATATGTACAGCTTGTAATTAAGTTTCTTCAAAAGTAAAATAATGTGAATTATTTTTCCCACACTTTATTCCTAAAATAAGTATCAATAAAATTCTGAATGAACTTGCATGCAACAATCAACATTTAAAATTGAACACCTTGTATCTCATGTATGCCATGGATCAAAGAACTAATAAGATAGAGAGAGTATTAGGAACAGATGTGTTGTGAAATAATAGTTCACAAGTAATATGATTGAAAAT
The DNA here is from genome assembly GCF_978045245.1 of Mus caroli. NCBI lineage: Eukaryota > Metazoa > Chordata > Mammalia > Rodentia > Muridae > Mus > Mus caroli. Next base: position 91,680,222 of record NW_028227259.1, on the reverse strand, counting down.
AATATGGCATGTTGGGAGAAAAGAAAAAAAGAACAGTGAGAGGCCATGAGTAGTGAACAACGCATATGTACCTGATCTTTACTACAGAGTTGCAAACAGAGAACAAGGTCAAAGTAAAAGCTGGCAGTATGAATATCCTGGGCAGGAGCTTTAAGGTAGGGAATGATGTCAATTGATTTTCATCTTCTGAGGAATGTCTTTAATCTCTGTGCACTTTAGCTGTTAGAGAAACAGATGTAGAATATGAGTCCAGGTTTTTTGAAAACTCAATATATTGATTCAAATAGAAATCAGGAAAAAATGAGAGATGCTGAAAGCATGCAAAACAGAATTGTGGAGTATGTGCAAACCTCTAGGATAGTGTTGGGTGGTTGGGCATAGGTGTGGTCATTTTCTAAATGAAATGTGCTAGGAAAATGAATTTACATAAGTTACAGAGTAATAGAAAACAAAAAAAGTCAGGTCCCCCAGGAAACAGTGGAGAAGTTCTCTGAACACATCAGTGACTGTTCAGGCTGCATGGCCTAGATGGGAGAGTTCATTCCTACCTGCTGAGACCTCTTGGTAAAGTAAGATAGGAGCTAACTGCAGGTAAATATGGGGGAAGAGGATGAGGTAGAAAACCAAGATAAAAGAACTATATATCAACATAGAACATTTTAAACCTCTCCCAAACCAGATTGGGCTAACTAAAGATAGTTGAGAGGATTACAAATCAGTGACTTAGAACAAGTCTGGCCATAAATCGCCCATGGCATTTTCTACCACTGTTCATGAAATTGGTCTTGATAGGACAATTTTATAGGTACATCTTAAACTTTCAATTGCTGAAGGAAATGTCTCAGATGACAATAGATAAGTCAATGATTTGGCCCAGAACAGTTTGATTTACAATCAGCAGCACAGAAACAAGAGCACATAATGTTCCTCCAGTTGACATGGTTCTTTCTGTTCTATAGTCTTCCCAAAACCTGCCAACAATACTTAATGCAATAAACACTCAAATCCCTTAAAGTGCCATGCAAAGTGATTATAGCATATACATATCTTTTTCTTCTTTTTCATTTTTTCTTTGATATTTTCTTCATTTAAATTTCAAATGTTATCCCCTTTAGCAGTTTACACCCCCACTGGAGACCCCATATCACATCTTTCCTCCTCCTGCTTCTATGAGGGTTTCCTCCACCTACAAACTCAACCACTCCCACCTCCCCACCCACAAATTCCCTACCTGGGGCATCTAACCAGCCTTCATACAACCAAGGACCTCTCCTCCCACCAACTTATGAAAAGGCCATTTACACAGATGGAGCCATGTGTACTCCTTTGTAGATGGCTTAGTCCCGGGGAGCTCTAGAGGAATTGTATGGTTGATAAACTTTTTCCTGTGTGGTTGTAATCTCCTTTATCTTCTTTGGTCCTTTCACTAACTCCTCTATTGGGGACCCTGTACTCAGTCCAGTGGTTGGCTGCAAGCATCCATCTCTGTATTTCTAAGGGTATGGCAAGGCCTCTCAGGAGACAGCTATATCAGAATCATTTCAATATGCCCATCTTGACATCCACATTCCTGTCTGCATTTAGTAACTGTATATGGCATGAAGCCCCAGGTGTGAGAGTCTCTGGAGAGCCTTTCCTTCAGTCTCTGCTCTATACTTTATATCCATATATCCTCCTACGTGTATTTTGGTGTCCTTTTTAAGAAGAAACAAAGCACCCACACTTTGTTCTTCCTTCTTTCTGTCAGGAGGTCTGTGAATTGTATCTTGGGTATTTGATGCTTTTTGGCTAATATCCACTTACCATTGAGTATATATCATGTGAGTTCTTTGTCGAATGTGTTACCTCATTCAGGATGATATTTTCTACTTCTGTCCATTTCATGAATTCATATTCTTTTCATAGGTGTGTAGTACTCCATTGTGTAAATGTATGACATTTTTTGTATCCATTCTTCTGTTGAGGGACATCTGGGTTATTTCCAGCTCCTGGCTATTTTAAATGAGGCTGCTATGAACATAGTAGAGCTTCTGTCCTTATTACATGTTGAACCATCTTCTGGGTATAGGCCCAGGAGTGGTATACCTGGGTCCTCAGGCAGTACTATGTCCAATTTCCTGAGGAGCCACCAAACTGATTTCCATATCTTCTAAGAAACATTTCAAATTCTCAGTAGACCACTCTAAATGGTAAATTTTATTTTTTACAATTATAATCACCTCACTTTTACACTTTCATGAACTCTTCCCAGGGCTTCCCAAATTCCCTTCTTTGATCTCTGTAAAATTCATGGCCTCATTTCTGATTATCTATGATAATATATATTCCAATGTATATAAATACAACCTCCTCAGTCTATAAACATGAACTCAGGGATGACTGTTTTTGATTGCTTATCCAAATGAGAGGCTCTTCCCTGATCAAAACAATTTGCCCATTCTCAGCACTCCTTAGTTGTCTGTAGTTCTTTGTCTAGGATTGAGGATTCATGACTGTAGCTTCTCTGATGTTTCTAGAAAAGCCAATACCACAGAAAACATCCTCTTCCTCTGGCACATGCATTCTTTTATCTCCATCTTCTGCAATGATCCCTGAGTCTTAGTATAGGAGCCATGCTGCTTGGGTTTCAGATGAGACTGGGGACCACAGGCTTTTGCTCCCTGCACTCTGATCTATTTCAGTTTTCTCTAAAGTTTTTGATCACTTTGAATGGAACATTTTGATGAGGAGTGACAATCTCACTGATCTGTGAGTAGACAAAGAATTATTAAGCATAGAGTTGGGGATTACTGTGGCCTGCTAAAGTGGTGGTTATAGTTTCTCCTCCAAAATTCTGACTGTTGTAGCCTTGGTTATTGACACAGATACAGTCCCAGGCATGATTGTACTTTTGCTGAATGGGCCTCAAATCCATCAAAGCTCTTGGTTACCAAAGCACCTGTAGCAATATTGCACCCACAGAGTTACAATGGCATGGTAATCATTGATGTGATTTGTAGGTATCCTAGATGGGTAAGCATGTTGGTTGCTCTCCTCCCTTGTAATCTTGCAAGCTACAGAGTGGAATTATGACAGATAGTACCCAGGAAGTTAGTTCTTGTGTCACATGATTTTCAAAACCTAACATAGAAAAAGTACTGTGAGAGTAGCTGTGCTGTTATTCAGATGAAACTGTCAGGAAGAAAGACTTTGTGTAAATACTTCAAATCTTCAGAATATGTGTTAAACTGACAAAGTTGGAACCCATCAAAAGAGACTCAGCACATATGGAGGGTGGGGTTGTATATAAATTATGAAAATAATAGCTTAATAACAGAGTAAAAATTGACACTTGCCTTCAAAAATATCATAGTCTAAAAAAACACGTTTTCAAAATCATTGAGAGAAAATGGCAACTTATTGCAGGTCGGTATAGATTTTCTTTATGACTATGGCAAACAGGATTTCCTTCTCTCTTGCAATGTTTTCAAGAATTACTTAAATAAAATTTGGTACAAGTTCTTCCGTGGATCATTTTGTACAATGTATTCTGTATGTATTTCATAGGATTCTGTATATACATTACAGTAAACCTCCTTCTAAACCTGTGCATGACTCTCCATAATGTCCTACACGTTCCTAATGTTTGTGTGTGCTTATGCATATCTATCTATCTATCTATCTATCTATCTATCTATCTATCTATCTATCTATCTATCTATCTACCTACCTACCTATCTATCCATATATGCATATATATGAATGGATGTTCATAAGCACATATGTATACTTTTAACTGTAATAAACAGAAGAAATCATGAATGGAGAAGCAGGTAAACAGGCATTAGAAAGGAGAGGGAAAGGGATTGTTGTGCTATATATAGCTCTAATGCTGACTATGGATTTTCAAAAAAATTAACAAAATTTAAGAGAAATCCAGAAATACTGAAAAAGAAACATTGAGAGAAGTGAAATTGTTTGATTTATACACCAGATTAAAAGATGAACTGTATGCTTGTTTATGTTCATGAGCTTTAAGATTTTCAGATAATATTACATGTCCACTTTCCTGCTTAATTACTTCTAGCAGAAGTAGAAGTAATCTACTTCTGATCTGAACATTAGGGTTTTTTTATATGACTTTTAATAGGAAGGAAATATGATACTTATAATTAATTACTATGATTGTACTTTGTTGAAAATATGTATTTTTACCTAATTTCATTGTCCTGCTAGCTTTGGGTGCTGGGACATTGCAACATCATTTCAACTTTTAAGGGTGAGGATTTTGTACCAACTCTGGAGATGACATCAGAGGTGTTGGTTTTCACTGATCTGCCAGCTCTACCCCTAACCATATCTTACAAAGCCAGAATGGATAATCCACACAATGGGATCTTTCAATCTTCCACAGAATTATAAGCATCGTATTACCTGTAAAGCATGATAAATGCTTAGGAATGCATTAATCAAGAAGCTAATTAATGTGAATGAATACTGAAAAATAATAACATTTGTATGGATCTACAAATGAAAATAAGAGTTTTTTTTTTTTCTACATATCAACAGAAATAAATATCTGACCACAGGTCAAAAGTCATCAAATATCAAATGTCACTGCATTGTTGCTTCTAGGTCTGCTAATTTAACTAAGTTAGGAAAATATTATCAACTACTACATGAGGTTCTATCAAAGCAATAGCAGGATTCGACTGTTCTAAGGATTTCCTATCATGAGAGACATAAGCTCTATGAAAGAATTAGTCTACAGAATATTAGGTCCAAGCTTTGAAAGCAATGAATTAGTCATAATTTATCTTCTTGTCATCAGGTATTTTTCTTTTTTCCTTTGTTTTACAAGAAAAGAGATTTGTGTGCAAGTAATATTGGAGTCATTGTGCCATAAAACTTAGGGAGTAAAGAATGACTGTTTGACTGGATTTAAGGCCCACTCATTAGATAGAAGCCATAACTGACACTGCTGAAGTCATCTATTATCTGGGATTAGATGGGTAATGGCCCTAAGAAAAACTTCAATACTAATATTCTCACAAAAGAACATTGCTATAAACAAACTCATAAAACGACATACTGCTATACCAATAAGTAAGTTCCTCACTCAGTCCTTATTAAAAGGGCTTCCTCTTATTGTAGATTTGAACTAAAGCATAGACCTACAACAGGACAATGTCCAAAGAACTTTGGAGCACTCAGGCCTAAGTGGGGTGTCTTCATCAAGGCCCTCCCATCACACCCATGCAGCAAAACTGGAAAATCCAGAGGAGATTGGTGATTCCAAGAAAACATGGTCTTCTGTATGCATCAAGGCTGACACACATGGACTCAAGGCAACATATGAAAGGCCTACACAAGTGCAAGTCTAATGGACTACTTGCACTGAGACAGTAAGACATGGGATTCCATCATTACCAGGAAGCTATTTGCAATTAATACATGATTGGTATTTTTTTCCAAAAGAGTCTCACTGTGTGTATGAGCCACACTTCAGGAAAGGCTCCATCCCCAGAAGTCGTTTGACAAAACAAAACTAACACAATGGCATTTTGTAAGTTTTTTTCTCATTCAGTTTTGTTTGGGCTTGTTTGCTTGGATTTGGTCTTTTTTGATTTTGTCTACCATACCTTCGGCCTGTTTAGTTTCGCAGTGCTTTAGTGAAAATCTCAAACCAAACACCAAATTGTCTGTGTATGCTTGAGTGTATGTGTGTTTGTGTGTATTTGGATTCTTTGGAGTCATTTAGCTGCCGTCATGACCACTCAGATGTCATTGTTAGTTCCAAGACCACCTAGACCAGTGCTTGTCAACCTGTACATTAGGATCAATTGGGGTCACATATCAGATATCCTGCATATGACATATTATTATGATTCATAACTTTTATGAAGTATGAAAAATAATTTATGTTTGCATGTCAGCAAATCATAAGGATGTATAAGAAAGGGTCTTAGCACTAGGAAAATTGAGAACAACTATCCTAGACAATAGAGGTTCATCCTGAGCAACATAATGATACTCTGCTTCAAATTAAAACAGAAAAGGTGATCTCAAAAACATAAAAGTATTAGGCCCACTGAAAGTACAATACTCTGGGTTCACTCCCAGCACTAAACAGAAAAGGCTATACTAAGTCAGCTTTGTCAAACATTAGAATAATGCATGAGACCAGATTTGTAAAACCTGAAAGTTCAAACTTAAAGTATCACTTCATTATTACAGGTTAAACCTTAAAACTGAAGCTCAGATAATCTAAGGAGTTGAGGCATTTATTTTAGAAACTATGGATGTTAGTACCATGGAACCTTGAAAGAGGGAGACAGAAGGAGAGAAGCAGAGAAAGAAATAGAAAAATGTCTGGGTGTTATTTAGCAATAAAGCAACATGTACTCAATTTTGATTTTAATGTTCTTTCATATTTTTCTTGCTAAATACTCTCCTACATTCATAAGAAAATTCAACTTTGTAAATATTTGTATTTCCCACATTACATTTTTATTTGATATTTTCTTTATTTACATTTCAAATGTTATCCCCTTTTCTAGTTTCCCTCCTTCATGGAAACACCCTATTACATCCTCCTAACCCCTGCCTCTATAAGGGTGTTCCTCCACCGACCCACCCACTCACACATCCTCACCCTTGATTCCCCTATACTGGGGAATCTATCTAGCCTTCATAGGACCAAGGACCTCTACTTCTATTGATGCATGACAAGGTCATACTCTGCTACCTATCAAGCTGGAGTATGTGTACTCCTTCATTTATGGCTTATTCCTTGAGAATTCTGGGGGATCTGATTGGTTGATATTGTTGTTCTTTCTGTGGGGTTGCAAACCCTTTCAACTCCGTCAATCTGTTTTCTAACTCCTTTATTGGGGACACTATGCTCAGTTCAATGGTAACATTTATTCTTAAAATTACATAGCAAATATGATGAGATTAACACAGAAGGAAAGATGTCACATAAATATGAACAAACAACTCATTACTTTCTTTCTTAAAATAAAAAAAAGGGCATCTCAGGTCCCCCTGTATTTATCTGAAACAAAATCACTTTTTGACTCACTGTACAGCGTCCTAAGGCAGCCTCAACCCCTTAGTGACTGAGTATATTCAGAAATGAAACACATGCAGGAACACTGTGCCAAATTGGCAAGGATGCTTCCTGTCCATAAAGGATCAGATGAAGTTTCTTTGTCTTCGGACTTCTGTTTCTTTATTGCCAATAAAATAATATAAACTATATAAGAGCTTAGAGTTCTGGTCCTCTGTATTCTACCACTCAAAAATAGTTGAACAGACTGCTTCTGACCAGCACATTCACCCACAAAGAACCTTCTCCAAGGTAGGTACCTGGGAATATGAAGCCCTATACTTTTATATAAAATGTTGCCCAAACGTCAGTGGTAGAATTTCAGTGAGCTGCTTTTAAGATACTCAACTTTCAATGCTGTGAAAATAAGTAACTACACAAAACAGTGAGTCATAAAATGTATGATGTTTTTAAAACATGTGTAAACAACAAAAAATATTCATGTTGACCATGTAGGATAGTGAAGCCACCAAGGTCTGCAATTCCCTTTTCTTCTTCCTCTACCTTAGAGTTCTTTAACATTCTTAATGATGAGCTGCTCTCAGTTGTATTCTAAAGTGTATATTTACAACTAATTTTGCATGCTTTTAAGGTTCAAATGAAATATACTTCAGGAAAAAACTAATATGTGACACTAGCTCATAATACATAATGAGAAGCTGTTCCTAAGAGTCTTCAAGGTTTGCATTGTTCAGCTCACACGTGTTTTTTTTTTTTTTTTAACCTCTAAAGATCCGTTCTTTAATCACAAAAACTCTACATATAGAAGAGGAAGTGTAAGATATTAGAAAATATAAAGAAGTATTGACTTGATGCACAATATTGTTGATTCAGTTTTTCATTAGAGTTTTTTTTTTTATAGAGGGGGGCTCTATAAGTTCTCTCTCCCTACTTTTGGGCTTTTCATCTAAGGTCCCTCTATTAGATTCCTAAGATCCTCTTACCTCCCTTTTCTCTTGTGCGTTCTAGAGCGTACCCTCAACCTCCTATTTTTAAGTTTCAAGTCTGAAGTTTATGTCTCTTACTTGGGGGAACTGAGTCCACTCTTATTAATATAACAATGTTAAAGAAAAGTGATTGTTGCTTCCTGTTATTTTTGTTGTTAGAGGTGGAATTATGTTTATGTGGCTACCTTCTTTTGGTTTTGTTGAAAGGAAATTATTTTCTTGCTTTTTCTATGGTATAGTTTCTATGGTATAGTATGGTATGATATCCTTCTTATGTTGGAGATGTACATTTATTATCCTTTGAAGAGCTGTATTTGTAGAAAGATATTGTGTAAATTTGTTTTGTAGTGGAACATCTTGGTTTCTCCATCTATGATAATGGAGAGTTTTGTTGGGCACAGCAACCTCGGCTGGCTTTTTTGCTTTTAGTGTCTGTATGATATCTCCCCAGGGTCTTCTGGCTTTGTTTATCTTGAGAAGTCTGGTGTAATTCTTTTACCTCTGTTTGTATATGTCTCCTGACCTATTTCCCTCACTGCTTTTAATATTCTTTGTTTGTTTTGTGTATTTGGTGATTTGATTCTTATGAGATGGGGGAATTTCTATTCTAGTTCAATCAATTTGGATCTTTATCGGCCTTATCTAAACTCAAAATAAAAAGTAACCCTATCATTTGAAAGTCAAATATTATGAGCTGAACAATGTTATGCGACTTGTAGTGAGTCCAACATAAGAATCAGAAAATTATTTTAAGATACATTGCAAAATATACACACCAAGTTTGAGGATATTTTCCAAATAATGCTATTTCATTTAAAAATAATCCTAAAAAGGCATTGTGCTAGCTTTTAGACTCTAAAAAATGATGAAGGTACAAAATAATTTGTCCTCTGGGTGTTTAAAGGATGTTTCCTGGTGAGTATCAATTTTGTCTACCAAAAACCTTCATCTTTTTTATTAACTATTATATAACATATTGTAACTTTATTTATCAGCATTTCCTACTATATACAAGATGCAATTTACTGAAGAAATGCCAATCAAGTGCTATGACTCCCAATTTGAAAATCTGTTTTAATTTGTCACAGAGCTTGTAATAAATCATTAGGAAAAATAACAGATAATATTAATATCAATATAGGATGTCGAAAGGGAAACACAAAAATAAGAATCAGAAAATTATTTTAAGATACATTGTAAAATATACACACCGTGTATTAGGACATTTTTCAAATAATGCTATTTCATTTAAAAAATAATGTTAACAAGTCATTGTGCTAACTTTCAGACTCTAAAAAAAGATGAAGCCACTCTATATGGTATTTGGCCTCTGGGTTCTTATTGGATGCTTCCTGGTGAGTTCAATTTTTTTCTTCCACAAACCTTCAACTTCTCTTATTAACTATTATATAACGTATTGTAACTTTACTTATCAGTATTTCCTAATATATACAAGATGCAAACTACTGAAGAAATGCCAATCAAGTGCTATGACTCCCAATTGGAAAATATGTTTTAATTTGTCACAGAGATTGTAATAAATCATTTGGAAAATATCAGATAATATCAATATCAATATAGGGTTTCCAAAGGGAAACACTAAGATATTCAGCAAAGTCTTTGAGACACCAAAAATAAAAATGGTGTAAAATATTTTCCTACAGTTTATGCCTAGGTAATTAAAAGTAAAATTCTGAATGACCTTACATGCAATGACCAACATTTAATATGGAATACTATGTATCTACTGTCTGTCATGGGTCAATGAACTAATGGGATAGAGAGAGCACTAGTAACATAGATGTGAAGTGACATAATATAGTCCATCAATATTATGATTAAAAGTTATATGACATCAAGGAGGAAAGAGACAAACAGAACTGTGAGGAGTTATGAGGAGTGAATAGGGCATACATACATGACCTTTACTACAGAGATGCAAAGAAAGGATGGGGTCAGAAGAAAAGCAAGCACAGGAAGATCCTGGGTATCAAGATCTTTAAAGTGGGTATTTGTTAACTGATGTTCATTTTCTGAGAAATGTCTTTGTTCTATATGCACTATAGTTAAAACAGATGCAAAATGAAAAGCTCCTTTTAAGGTTTTTTTAAAATTTATTTATTTATCTTTGTACACTCCATATTTTATTCCCACCCCGGTCATCCTCCCACAATTCACATTCCATGCCTCCTCAGCAAGCCAAGTAACCACTAAAACCCTGGGGCCTCCAGTCTCTTGAGGGTTAGGCCCATCATCTCTGAATGAACACAGACCTGGCATTCCTCTACTGTATGTGTGTTACTTCAGCTGATGTATGCTGCCTGGTTGGTGGTCCAGAGTTTGAGAGATCTTGGGGGTCCAGAAAAATTGAGATTTTTGGTCCACTTACAGGATTCCCCTTCTCTTCACCTTCTTTCAACATTCTCTAATTCAACAACAGGGGTCAGCAGCCTCTGTCCATTAGTTGGGTGCAAATATCTGCACCTGACACGTTCAGCTGCTTGTTGGGTCTTCTGTAGTGCTAGTATTGCTAGGTGCCTTGTTGTGAGCACTCCATGGTCTCAGGAATAGTGTCAGGCCCTGGGGCCTCTCCTCAAGCTGGATGCCACTTTGTGCTTGTTTCTGTCCCTGCTGTTCTTTTTTTCAATTATTTATTAGATACATTCTTTTATTTATTTTTATTGGATATATTGTTCATTTACATTTCGAATGCTATCCTGTTTCCTAGTTTCTTCTCTGAAAGTCCCCTATATTCTCCCCCTGCCTTGCTCTCCAACCCAACCACTCCTGCTTCCTGACCATGCCATTTCCCTGTAATGGGGCATATAATCTTTGCAAGACCAAGGGACTTTCCTCACATTAGTGGCTGACAGGACCATCCTCTGCTGCTCATGCAACTAGAGACACAAGCTCTGAAGGGGGTGGGGAACTGGTTAGTTCATATTGTTGTTCCACCTATAGGGTTGCAGATCCCTTTAGCTCCTCGGGTATTTTGTCTAGCTCCTTCATTGGGGGCTCAGTGTTCCAGACAAAACAATTATGAGTCAGAGTGGTGACTGTGGGATGGCCCTCCTCTACCTCATTTGATGCCCTGTCATCCTATTGGAGTTGAGCTCTATAAGTTCCCTCTCCATACTGTCTGTCATTCATCTGTGGTACCTCCCTTTGAGTCCAGAGGGTCTCTGACCTCCCTGGTCTCTGGTGCATTCTGGAGGGTCCCTCCAGCCTCATATCTCTTGAGGTTGCCTGTTTCTATTGTTCTGTAAGCCCTGAGGGCTTCAGTCTTTTACCTCACCCAATACCAGATCATGGTCCCTTCTACATTGCATAAAGCACAAGGCCAATTGGATCAAGGACCTCAACATAAAACCAGATATAATATACTGAATCTCACAGAACAGGAAGTGGTAAAGAGCCTGGAACTCATCAGCACAGGGGGAAATTTCCTAAACAAAACTACAGTTGCTCATGCTCTAAGATCAAGAATTGGTAAATGTGACCTCATGAAACTAGAAAGTTTGTGTAAGGCAGAGGACATTGTCAATAAGACAAATCAGCAAGCAACAGATAGGGAAAATATCTTACTAACCCCACATTTGACAGAGGGCTAATATCCAAAATAAATAAAGAACTCAGAAGCTAATCACCAAAACAAACAAACAAACAAATGAACAAATCAAAAAATAGGGTATAGACATTAACTGAGATTTCACAACTGAGGAATCTCTAGTAGCTGAGAAGCACATAAAGAAATATTCAAAATCCTTAGTGATTAGAGTTGGAAATCAAAATGACCCTGAGATTTCACCTTACATCAATCAGTTCAGGTTTTGTAAAAACTCATTATAATGATACAAATATAACACAGAAAAGATGAGGGAAGGTGAGAGCAGAAAAAACAGAATTGAGGAACAAAAGCAAACCTTGGGATGGTGTTGGGTGATTGTACACAAAGTTTTGGTTATATACTAAATGAAGTGTGCTAGTAACATACAATTGCAGAGTTAAAACAAAAATAAAAACAAAAAAACAAAACTGAATAAAATCTGGTCAAGTCCCCTAGTCAACATGTAGAAGTCATTCTCTTACATTACACTCTGCATGGCATAGCCTTTTGGTGAACTAAAGGAGGATCTGCAAGTAAATATGAGAGCTCAGACTGAGGTACAAAACTGAGAGAAATTAAGTTGGTGTCAACATGGATTGTTAAAAGCCTCTCCAAAACTGAACAGGGCAGACCAAAGAAATTTGAAAGGGTTACAAGGCAATGTCTAAGGATACAAGTTTGGCCATGAATGGCCTATGGCATCTTCTACCAAAGCTCACAAAATTAACCATGAAAAGGCAAGTTTTAGGGTTAGACTATATACTGTGAATGTTTTGTTCTACCTTGATTCCGTCAATAGTCCATAACACCTATATTACACAGCATTCTTGTAACCATGGGAAAGTTTTCTTAATGTGTGCATGGACCTACAGATGTTAAAAGAAAATTGTACATCATTATAAATGTGACCGCAAAGGGACAAGTTTTTAGGGTTAACCTAAACATTGGAATTGCTGAAGGCAATTGACAAATTATGTAAAGAACTAAACAAATGAGTGAATAAATAAATGAGTAAATTCTTCAAAATATCAGCTCCACACCAGCCTGACATAGGATCAGCAGCACAGGAACAAGAGCACATACTGCTCCTCTTCTTGACATGGCCCTTTGTGTTCTATAGTCTTCCTAGCTCACTTCAAAGTCTTCCCTTCAACTGAAGCAATTCTTCACCTTTTATCTTTCCAAAGCACTGCAACTTCCTAAAGCATTTGTTTCCCTCAACACTTTTCAGCTCTGTTTTAATGTTTTAATGCTGAACCAAAGGAAAATGTGCTCTGAATAGGACTCAAGCATGATAATCACACTCAAGTGTGATTATCATTATCACACACATAATCTTATGACTCTAGAAGTTGGAAACACATATGACTATCATTTTCCAAAGGGATAAAAAACCAGAGATTTCTTTAATCATTCTGGAGGTACATAATACATCCACAACATTTCTAATACAAAGACAACTTTTCAGTGTCTCTTGGGCCTATATTTGAAACACCTTTCATTGTAACTACTCAGTCTGTATAGTCACATGCAATACATCAGGGCCTCCCTGATGCTAGGCTAAACATTTTTTCTTTATTCTTATTTATTTATTTATTTATTTAACCTCATATTTTATTCCCCATGACAAACCATCCAACATTACCACATGTCATACCTTCTCTATTTTTATTAGATATTTTCTTCATTTGCATTTCAAATGCTCTCCCAAAAGTCCCCTATTTCCTCCTATCACCCCACTCCACAACCCAGACATTCCAATTCCTGTACCTGCCATTCCCCTGTACTGGAGGCTATAATCTTAAGGGCCTCTCCTCCCAATGATGGCCGACTAGGCCATCTTCTGCCACATATGCAGCTAGAGATATGAGCTCTGGGAGTACTAGTTAGTTTATATTGTTGTTCTACCTATACGGTGGCAGACACCTTCAGCTCCTTGAGTACTTTCTCTACCTCCTACATTAGGGGCCCTGTGTTCCATCCAATAGATGACTCTGACCATCTACTTCTATATTTGGCAGGCACTGGCATAGCCTCACAACAGACAGCTGTATCAGGGTCCTTTCAGCAAAACTTTGCTGGCATATACAATAGTGTCTGGGTTGGAGGCTGTTTATGCTATGGATCCCCAGGTGGGGCAGTCTCTGGATGGTCCTTCCTCCTGTCTCAGCTCCAAATGTTGTCTCTTTAACTTCTGTCCATGGGTATTTTTTTCTCCATTCTAAGGAGGAACAAAGTATCCAAACTTTGGTCTTCCTTCTTTCTGAGTTTCTTGTGTTTTGCAAATAGTATCTTGGGTATTCTAAGTCTCTGGGCTAATATCCAATGATCAGTGAGTACATATCATGTGTGTTCTTTGTGACTGAGTTATCTCACTCAGGAAGATATCCTCCAGATCCATCCATGTGCCTAGGAATATCATAAATTCAATGTTTTGAATTGCTGATTAGTACTCCATTGTGTAAATGTACCACATTTTCTGTATCCATTCCTCTGTTGAGGGACATTTGGGTTCTTTTGAGCTTCTGGATGCTATGAACATTGTGGAGCATTTGTCTTTATTAAAAGTTGGATCATCTTCTGGGTATATGCCCAGGAGGGTTATTGCTGGATCTTCCGATAAGATTATATCCAATATTCCGAGGAACCGTGAGGCTGATTTCCAGAGTGATTGTACCAACTTGCAATCCCACTAACAATGGAGGAGTGGTCCTGTTTCTCCACATCCTTGCCAGAATCTGCTGGCACCTGAAATTTTGAGCTTAACCATTCTGATTGGTGTGAGGTGGAATCTCAGGGTTGTTTTGCTTTTCATTTCCATGATGATTAAGGATGCTGAACGTTTTTTCAAGTGCTTCTCAGCCATTCGGTATTTCTCAGTTGAGAGTTCTTTGTTTAGCTCTGTACCCAATTGTTAATGGAGTTATTTGATTTTCTAGAGTCTAGCTTCTTGAGTTCTTTGTATATATTGGATATTAGTCCCTTATTTGATTTAGGATTGGTAAAGATCCTTTCACAATCTGTTGGTGGCTGTCTTAGTCAGGGTTTCTATTCCTGCACAAACATCATGACCAAGAAGCAAGTTGGGGAGGAAAGGGTTTATTCGGCTTACACTTCCATGCTGCTGTTCATCACCAAAGGAAGTCAGAACTGGAACTCAAGCCGGTCATGAAGCAGGAGCTAAGCAGAGGACACAGAGGGATGTTCTTTACTGGCTTGCTTCTCCTGGCTTGCTCAGCCTGCTCTCTTATAGAACCTAAGACTACCAGCCCAGAGATGGTACCACCCACAAGGGGCCTTTCCCCCTTGATCACTAATTGAGAAAATGCCTTACAGTTGGATCTCATGGAGGCATTTCCTCAACTGAAGCTCCTTTCTCTGTGATAACTCCAGCTGTGTCAAGTTGACACAAAAATAGCCAGTACAATTGACCCCTCGTCAACTTGACACACAAACACATCACTAGTAAGCCTCAACCCTTACATTCTTATTCATCCCCAAGATCTAAATAACTTTAAAAGTCCCACAGTCTTTACATATTCTTAAAATTTCAATCTCTTTAAAATATCCATCTCTTTTAAAATCCAAAGTCTTTTTACAATTAAAAGTCTCTTAACTGTGGGCTCCACTAAAATAGTTTCTTCCTTCAAGAGGGAAAATATCAGGGCACAGTCACAATCAAAGCAAAAATCAATCTCCAACCGTCCAACGTCTGGGATCCAACTCACGATCTTCTGGGCTCCTCCAAGGGCTTGGGTCACTTCTCCAGCCATGCCCTTTGTAGCACACACGTTGTCCTCTGGGCTCCAGATGCCTGTACTCCACTGCTGCTGCTGCTCTTGGTGGTCATTTCGTGGTACTGGCATCTCCAAAACACTGCGTGACCCCTTCAGTCCTGGGCCTTCAATTACAACTGGGGCTGCACCTTCACCAATGGCCTTCCATGGCCTCTCACAGTGCTGAGCCTGAGCTGCTGTGTGACCCCTTCATGCCTTCAAAACCAGTACCACCTGGGTGACGCTTACACATTACCAAGTCCCACTGCAGAAGGAGTACAACCTTGCCTATCTCTGGAACACAGCCTCTTTGTGCTTTCAGAAAACACTTCCCAGAAGATGTCACCTCAACGATGCTGGTCTCTTCTTAATCACCGCTAATTTCTTAGCTCCAGCTAACCAGCATCAATAGTCCCAGTAATGCAAAGTTTTTGCTTTAGTAGTTCTGGTATCTTGTTAATCACAGCTGATTCTTCAGCCCCAGCTAACCAGAACTACAAAATCTTCACAATAAAAACAGCAATGCCCCTGAAGAGAGTCTTTAATTTTCCCTCTGAAATTTCACAAACCAGGCCTCCATCTTCTGCACTGTTCTCAGCATTATCTTCCAAGCTCCTACACAACATCTGACAGAGCTCTTAACAACGAATGGATCTTCAAGCCCAAAGTTCCAAAGTCCTTCCACAGTCCTCCCCAAAACATGGTCAGGTTGTCACAGGAATACCCCACTCTGCTGGTACCAATTTGTCTTAGTCAGGGTTTCTATTCCTGCACAAACATCATGACCAAGAAGCAAGTTGGGGAGGAAAGGGTTTATTCGGCTTACACTTCCATGCTGCTGTTCATCACCAAAGGAAGTCAGGACTGGAACTCAGACAGGTCAGGGAGCAGAAGCTGATGCAGAGGCCATGGAGGGATGTTCTTTACTGGCTTGCCTCCCTTGGCTTGCTCAGCCTACTCTCTTATAGAACCCAAGACTACCAGCCCAGGGATGGTCCCACCCACAAGGGGCCTTTCCCCCTTGATCACTAATTGAGAAAATGCCTTACAGTTGGATCTCATGGAGGCATTTCCTCAACTGAAGCTCCTTTCTCTGTGATAACTCCAGCTGTGTCAAGTTGACACAAAAATAGCCAGTACAGTGGCCTTTTTGTCTTATTGACTGTGTCTTTTGCCTTACAGTAATTTTGCAATTTTATAAGGTCCCATTTGTTATTCTCCATCTTACAGCACTAGCCATCATTGTTCTGTTCAGGAATTTTTCCAATGTGCCCATATCTTTGAGGCTTTTCCCTACTTTCTCCTCTATAACTTTTAGTATCTCTGGTTTTATGTGACATTCCTTGATCTACTTAACCTTGAGTTTGTACCAGGAGAATCGAATGTATCAACTCCCATTCTTCTACATGATAACTGCCAGTTGAGCCAGCACCATTTGTTGAACAAGCTCTCTTTTTTCCATTGGATGGTTTTAGCTCCCTTGTCAAAGATCAAGTGAACATAGTAGTGTGGGTTCGTTTCTGGGTTTTCAACTCTATTCCATTGATCTACCTGTCTGTTGCTGTACCAGTACCCTGCAGTTTTTATCACAATTTCTCTGTAGTACAGATTGAGGTCAAGCATGGTGATTACACCAAAGAGAGTTTTTTGGGTTTTTTGTTTGTTTGTTTGTTTGGTTGGTTGCTTGGTTGGTTTTTAATTGTTGAGAATAGTTTTTGCTATCCTAGTTTTTTTGTTATTCCAGTTGAATTTGCAAATTGCCCTTTCTAATTCCTTGAAGAATTGAGTAGGGATTTTGATGGGGATTGTATAGAATCTGCAGCTTGCTTTCTGCACGATAGTCTTTTTTACTATATTAATCCTACCAATCCATGAGCATGGGTGATCTCTCCACATTCTGAATGAAGTTCTTATCCTACAGATATTTTGCTTTCTTAGTTAAAGTCACACCAAGGTATTTTACATTATTTGTGACTATTGTGAAGGATGTTGTTTCTCTAATTTCTTTTTCATCCCGTTTATCCCTTGTGTAGAAAAAAGCCACTGATTTGTTTGAGTTAACTTATATCCAGCTACTACACTGAAGCTGTTTATCAGGGTTAGGAGTTCTCTGGCAGAATTTTGAGGGTCACTTATATATGCTATCATATAATATAGTGATATTTTGACTTCTTCCTTTCCAATTTGTATCCCCTTTATCTCCTTTTGTTGTCAAATTGCTCTGGCTACCACTTCAAGTAATATATTGAATAGGTAGGTAGAAAGTGGGCAGCATTGTCTGGTCCCTGATTTTAGTGGGATTTCTTCAAGATTCTCACCATTTTGTTAGATGAGGGCTACTGGTTTACTTCTTTATATTGCTTTCATTATGTTTAGGTATGGGTCTTGAATTCCTGATCTTTGCAAGACTTTTAACATGAATGAGTGTCAGATTTTGTCAAATGCTTTCTCAGCATCTAACTAGATAATCATGTAGTTTTTGTGTTTGAGTTTTTTTATATACCTGATGACATTGATGAATTTCCATATATTAAACCATTCCTGCATCCCTGGGATAAAGCCTACTTGGTCATGAGGGATGATCATTTGGATGTGTTCTTGGATTCAGTTTGCGAGGATTTTATTGAGTATTTTTGCATCAATATTCATAAGGGAAATTGGTTTGAAGATCTCTTTCTTTGTTGGGTCTTTGTGTAGTTTAGGTATCTGAGTAATTGTTGCTTCCTAGAATGGATTGATTAGAGTACTTTTGTTTCTATTTTATGGAATAGTTTGAGGAAAATTTGAATCAGGTCTCCTTTGAAGGTATGATTGAAGTCTGCACTAAACCCATCTGGTCCTGGATTTTATTTGGTAGGGAAACCATTAATGACTGCTTCTATTTCTTTAGGAGAAATGGGATTATTGTGATCATTAATCTGATCCTTATTTAACTTTGGTACCTGGTATCTGTCTAGGAAATTTTCCATTTCATTCAGATTTTCCAGTTTTGTTGTGTATACCCTTTTGTAGTAGGATCTGATGATGTTTTGGATTTCTTCAGCTTCTCCTTTTTATTTTCTGATTTTGTTAATTAGTATAATATCCCTGTTCCCTTTAGTTAGTCTATTTAAGGGTTTATCTATCTTCTTGATTTTCTCAAAGAACCAGCTCCTGGTTTGGTTGATTTTTTTATATAATTCTTTTTTTCCACTTGGTTGATTTCAGCCCTAAGTTTGATTATTGCTTGCCATCTACTCCTCTTGGGTGAATTTGCTTCATTTTGTTCTAGAGCTTTAAGTGTTCTGCCCAGCTGCTCTGTGTGCTCTCTCTAGTTTCTTTTTGGCTATACTCAGAGCTATGAGTTTTCCTCTTAGGACTGCTCTCATTGTGTCCCATAAGTTTGGGTATATTGTGGCTTCATTTTCATTAAACACTAAAAGTCTTTGATCTTGTTCTTTATTTCTTTCCTGACAAAGTTATCATTGAGTAGTGTGTTGTTCAAGGTTAATATTGGATTTCTATTATTTATGTTGTCATTAAAGATCAGCCTTAGTCCATGGCAATCTGATAAGATGTATGGGATAATTTCAACATTTTTGGTATCTGTTGAGGCCTGTTTTGTGATCAATTATATGGTCAATTTTGGAGAAGGTACCATGAGGTGTTTTGAAGAAGCTAGAGCCTTTTGTTTTAGGAAAAAAAGTGTTCTGTAGATATCTGTTTAATCCACTTGTTCCATAACTTCTATTAGTTTCAATGTGTCTCTGTTTAATGTCTGTTTCCAGGATATGTCCATTGATGAGAGTGGGATGTTGAAGTCTCCCACAATTATAGTGTGAGGTGCAATGTATACTTTGAGCTTTACTAAAGTTTCTTTAATAAATATGGATACACTTTTATTTGGAGCAAAGATATTCAGAATAGAGAACTCATCTTGGAAGATTTTACCTTTGATGTGTATGATGTGCCCCTCTTTGTTTTTGTTTGTTTGTTTGTTAACTTTATGTTGGAGGTCAACTACAGCTTGTTTCTTCAGACTGTTTGCTTAGAGAATTGTTTTGCAGCCTTTTACTCTGAAGTAGTGTCTGTCTTTGTGCCTGAGGTAGGTTTCCTATATTCCACAAAATGTTGGGTCCTGTTTATGTAGCTATTCTGTTAGTATGTGTCTTTTTATTGGGGAATTGAGTCCATTGATGTTAAGAGAAATTAAAGAAAAGTAATTGTTGCTTCCTGTTATTTTTGTTGTTAGAGGTGGGACTCTGTTGTTGAGGCTGTCTTCTTTTAGGTTTGTTCAAGAATTACTTTCTTGCTTTTTCTAGTGTGTCATTTCCCTCCTTGGGTTGGAGTTTTCCCTTTATTATCTTTTGAACAGCTAGATTCATGGAAAGATATTGTGTGAATTTGGTTTTGCCATGGAATACTTTGGTTTCTCCATCTATGGTAATTGGGAATTTTGCTGGGAACAATAGCCTCTGCTGGCATTTGTGTTCTCTTAGTGTCCTTATAGCATCTGTCCAGGATCACAACCACCACTCAACAGTACCTCATCCCATACATCCTCTTAACTCCCCTGTCCTGATGTTGATGTCCTCACCTCTTACCCTTCCTAACTCTAATTTCCCTGGGCCTCCAGTCTCTAGAGCGTTAGGTGTATCACCCCTGAATGAACACACCTGAAAATGTTCTATTATATATGTGTTGGGGACCTCATATCAACTGGTATATGCTGCCTGTTTGGTGATCCAGTGTTTAATAGATCTCAGGGGTCCAGATTAATTGATAATGCTGGTCCTCCTACAGGGCTTTTACTTCAAGGACTTTCAACAAGTTTATTTTGCTGGAAAATAAATTACCACAAAATAGGACTGTTGACCCTTTTTGTCATAGCATAGTCTACACTTGGCATAAACATGTCCTTTTCTCAAGTAACTCAAGAGGCAGAACAGGAACCTGAAAGGCAGCTCCATCCTCATCCCAAGGACATCCTTTTCACAATTCATAAAATTCCATTCTGTATCATAGTGATGTGTGGCCCAAATTTGGTTTATTAATGTATAATGAAAGAGATGTAACAAGCTTCTGAGTGGAACTGCAAATTCTAATTCGATGGATTTACTTTGACCTCACATTACTCTCCCCAAACCAAGACCCATAAGTCCCTTAGTCATAATGGAATATGTGTACTTTATATCATTTTTTTTATTTCTATTGATCCCCTTGCAATTTCCCAGAAAGTTTTTTTTAAAGAAATATAAGAAGAAATTTTCAGAAGCACAAGTAAGATTGGAAAATGTAGTAAACACAGGAACCCATGCTCAAAAGACAAATACCATGTATTCTCTCTCTCTCTTACTGGACTGTAACATCAATGAGTATATCAAATTCAGAATAATTATGTGTAAAGGCCAAGGCAGCAGACAGAGGCATTGAGAAGCATCCCTGGTTTTTAAAGATCATGAGCCAGAGGCCACTCTGATTTTACGTAGGCTAACTTTCATATGCTTCTCTGCAGTACAAGAACCTTTATTATAACTTTTGTCTGCAACATTAAATCTCTAACTTTTTCTGCTTCTAGTGTTAGAGAATATTTTTTAAAGCCCATTCCTGATAACCCCAGGCCACCCCATGTCTTGGAAGAGCAGTTCTCTTATAAGCCATCTACAATTACACCTTTTTAATAAAGTGTATATGCTAACAACTCTCTCTGAAATATCTAATTTAAAATTGTTTATTTCCTTCCATCCACAGTCTGGTGAGTGTCACAGAGCACCCAGAAGACAACGTGGTCCTAGAAGAACACTCGCTCCTTCAACTCACCATCATCATGAACATCTTTATCCTCTGCCAGATCCCAATCATGTACAATTTGTTGTACCACCCTTTTTAACCTCTAGTTCAAGATTTTGTAAACAAAGTTTTTCATCCCTTTCTTTTCCTCCCTTTGAAATAGCAATACAACCTGAAGCTGTTACAGTTCTTGTTCCTGGTCTTGTTTTAACTGTAAATCCAGGTCCTAGCCTTCAAACAAATTTTCCTGCCCAAACTCCTCCCAGAGTAAAAGCAAATATAATACCAGGGCCAATAACTGCATAACTACTGCCAAAGCTCCAAATTCCACTGATACTTTTGGATGATAGTGGAAAATAATGAATTCCTTTTGGGAGTCAAGACAGCATAAACAAAAGCACTGTGAAATTTTGAGTGAAATAATCTTCAAAAGTTTAAGAAACGTCCTTTACCAAGCATTATACAAAATGAAAATAAAGAGATGAACAGCATTATAAAGCATCTACTGTTGTCCTCATTGTGACTACCCTATCGACTACTGTGCTATTTGCATAAATTTAATTCTTCCAGAAAGCTAACCTTATTCCAGAAGTCATAGTATTCTTTAGAGGAAATATAACTGCAATATACAATCATGAAAACAGATAAAATCACAGTAATAGTACAACCTCCAAGATCTATAATTAAAATGTCTTCTTGAGTGTCAGCAATCAAATAATTATTAATCACAGAACATGGGGGTATATATTAAAAGTATGCCTCCACACAGCATGTTCCTAAAATTATTGAGTAGGATGTCATCATTATATTTAACACAAGAAGTATTCTACATACATGGATTCGACCAAATTTGCATGAAAAAGACTTAAAAATATGTTGCATGTGTACAGAGCATATTCTATTTTACCATAATACCTTCAATAATCCACAGCAGCAAAATTACACAGCATTCAAATTAGCATGAGAATTATCCACAAGTCAAAAGTTGTTTAATGTCTTGAACAATCTATAAAAGTTAAAAGTAAATTACACATCATTTTGGATATAGCACTTGAATATGGACAATTCTTGGCATGCACCTCTGTTCTAGTAACACACCTTCACAGTTACCAAGGCACGATAGTGTGTATAACCAAACTTCCATATGAAACTTTAATTGTAAGAAGAAGCATATTCCAAGAAAATCAAAATGAGATGGGGCACATATTGCAATACAATTGACTTTTGTTTTGTTCTGTTTCTATTCTCTCTCTAAAGATTATTCTCACTTCTGAAGAGAAAATTAAACTATCTAAATCCATACCTCATGAAAATCTAAAAGCTATGGGGAAGAAAGTGCCATGAAAGGGTCTGGGAACTGAGAACACTAACTATTACACGCTTCATGTTCTCTTAGAAACCCAAACCCTTGTCCTTCACCTTTAGACTCATTTTGAAGATACCCTACAGTTATCCTTTTCTCTTTTGCCTCCTCTTCTCCTAACCACACAAGGAACCAGAATTGCAAGTCACCAGCTCACAATATTAAAGCCACTTTTGCTAAAACAACTATGTTTGCCATCAAAACCACTTCTGCTGCTTCTGTCATCAAATGTAGAGATGCCAATGCCATCACTCCTCCTAGCAGATCCAGCCTGATAATTTCAGAAATGCTGTGGAAGATGAGACTATCTCAACTACCAAAGATGACAATGCTCCAACTGAGGCAGAAGGCAATACCAAATATGCTTCAGATAACATCACTCCAACTTCTACAGACAGAACTCCAACTGGTAGAAGTAACTTTATTGCAACTGCTAAACAAGTTTCCTTCCACAATGCAACAGGGAGAGATTTTATCACACTTTCTGTGGGTGGCAACACTACAGGGTAGGTTTCTCTACAAGCTAAGATGGTCAGAATATCAATATCCAAGCAGACAGGACAAATTTTGGTTTAAAAATCTTCCATATCTATATTTGTCAGGTTCTGGCAGAGCCTCTCCAGACATAGTTGTATTAGGCTCTTGTCAGCAAGTACATCTTGGTTTCAAATATAGTGTCTGGCTTTACTGTCTGTACATGGGATGTATCCCCAGGTGAGGCTACCTCTGGATGGCCTGTCCTTCAGACTCTGCTCGACACTTTGTTCCTGTATTTCCTTTACACAGGAGCAATATTGAATTAAAAATTTGGAGATGAGTGGGTGACATCTTCCCTCAAACAAGGACATTGCATAACTTCCTGATATGGTTTCTACAGGTTCTCCCTGCCTTTCAGATAATTTCTCCCTGCACTTTGTTGGGCATTACAGATAATTTCATACTTTTTGGGTCCTAGGAGCTTCTTGCTTTCTTGGTATTGGGGACTTTCTGGTGGCTACCTCCATTAAAGTGGCTGGATATAAAATTAACTCAAACAAATCTGTAGCCTTCCTCAACTCAAAAGATAAAATGGCTGAGAAAGAAATTAGGGAAATGGCACCCTTCACAGCAGTCACAAACAATATAAAATATCTTAGTGTGACTCTAACCAAAAAAGTGACAAGTTCTGTGACATGAACTTCAAATCTCTAAAGAAAGTAAAATGAAATGCACAAATGAAAAGAGTCCATTTCAAAATAACTCCTGATAAGCCAAAAGTTATCTTTAAAGTCTTCTGTTGCTCAGACTCATCAAGGACAAATATATGGCATTTTCCCCTCATCAATTCAAATGTCAAAAATGTAAAATAGGCCTAACATTTAAGAGTCAAAGGTTATGAGCTGAACAGTATTATGCCACTAATACTGACTCCAAGATGTGAATCACAAAATTATTTTAAGACACACTTTACTACATATACACCAGGTGTAAGAGCATATTGACATAATTACAAGTAATACCATTTAAAAAATAATAATAATCCTAAGCAGCCATTGTACTCTATCAGGGGCTACTTAATATGAAGCCACTGTATTTGGATATGGCCTCTGGGTTTTTATAGAATGCTTCCTGGAAGAAACCTTCATCATCTCTTATTAACTGTTACTTCAGAGTATATAAATTTATTTTTCTCAATTTCCTAATTTTAAAAACTGCTAATTACTGAGGAAATGCCAATCACGTGCTTTAATTCCTTTTTGAAAACCTATTTTAATTTAGTAGTTATAAATATGGCAATAAAGCATGATAATAACAGATAGACCCAAGCAATTTTGTAACTGGGTTGACAGGTGTTCCATTTTAAGTGTTGATCACTGCATGCAAGTTCATTCAGAATTTTATTAATTATCTAGGAATAATGTGTGGAAAATAATTCACATTATTTTATTTTGGATGAAACTTAATAATAAGCTGGACATTTTTGTGTTTCCTCTTGGACATCCTGATATTGATCTGAATATAATGCAGCTGCAATATTTCTTGTGTGTATCTGTCAGGTCCACGAGCAAACGAGATGTTCTCAGAACTCATCAATGACAGTACAGGCTACATGGGTTAGACAGGGAGTTCATTCCTAACTGCTGTGACCTCTTGGTAAAGTAAGACAAGATCCAACTGCTGGTAAATGTGGGGGATCAGGATGAGGTAGAATATGGAGAGAAAGAAGATATATATCAACATAGAACATTATAAATCTCTCCCAAACCAGAGAGAGCTGACTAAAGACATGTGAAGGGAGACAAGTGACATGGAACAAGTCTGGCCATAAATTACAAATGGCATCTTCTACCACTGTTCATGAAGTTGACCTTGATAGGACAATTTTTTAGGATTATGTTAAATTTGAAATTGCTGAAAGCAATGTGTCAGATGACAAATTAGAAAACAACACAAGCTCTCCTCTTGCAGGGAAGGTGCCCAGATTGGGAACAAAACACCCATGGAAGGAGTTACAGAGACAAAGTTTGGAGCTGTGACGAAAGGATGGACCATCTAGAGACTGCCATATCCAGGGATCCATCCCATAATCAGCTTCCAAAAGCTGACACCATTGTATACACTAGCAAGATTTTGCTGAAAGGACCCAGATAGAGCTGTCTCTTATGAGACTATGCCAGGGCCTAGCAAACACAGAAGTGGATACTCACAGTCAGCTATTGGATGGATTACAGGACTCCCAATGGAGGAGCTAGAGAAAATACCCAAGGAGCTAAATAGATCTGCAACCCTATAGGTGGAACAACATTATGAACTAACCAGTACCCCGGAGCTCTTGATTCTAGCTGCATATGTATCAAAAGATTGCCTAGTCGGCCATCACTGGAAAGAGAGGCCCACTGGACATGCAAACTTTATATGCCCCAGTACAGGGGAACGCCAGGGCCAAAAAAAAAAAAAAAAATGGGAATGGGTGGGTAGGGAAGTGGGGGCGAGGGTATGGGGGACTTTTGGGATAGCATTTGAAATGTAATTGAGGAAAATACGTAATAAAAAATACTAAAAATTAAAAAAAAAAAGAACACAACAGATAACTTAATGATTTGGCACAGACTATTCTGACTTACAATCAGTAGCACAAGAAAAAGAGCCCATGTTGAAATGGTCCTTTCTGTTCTATAGTCTTCCTAGAACCTACCAACAATACTTAATGCAATAAATACTCAAATCCCTTAAATTGCCTTGCAAAGTGAATGTAGCATATACACATCTTCTTTTTATTTCTTTTTTCTTTGATATCTTAATTTACATTTCAAATGTTACCCCTTTCTAGGTTTACACCCCCAATGGAGTCCCCCTATCCCATCTTCCCTTCTCTTGATTCTATGAGGGAGTTCCTCCTCCTATCGACCCTTATACTCCCACCTCCCCACCCTCAATTTCGCTACAGTGGGACATCTAATGAGCCTTTATAGGACCAAGGACCTCTCCTCCCGCTGATGTATGAAAAGGCTATCATCTGCTGCATATACAGATGGAGCCATGTGTACTCTTTTGTAATTTACTTAGTCCCTGGGAGCTCTGGAGAGACTGGTTGGTTGATTGGTTTTTCCTGTGGTGTTGTAATCCCCTTCAACTCCTTCAGTCCTTCTCTAACCTCTCTAGTGGGGACCTAGTGCTCAGTCTAATGGTTGGCTGCAAGCATCTATCTCTGTTTTTGTAAGGCTCTGGCATGGCCTCTCATGAGACAGCTATATCAGGCACCTTTCACCATGCACTTCTTGGCATCCACACTAGTGTCTGGGTTTGGTGACCTTATATGGGATGTATCCCCACTTGAGGCATTCTCTAGATGGCCTTTCCTTCAATCTCTGATCTGTATTTTATCTCCATATTACTCCTGTATTTTGTTGTCCTTCTAAGAAGAACTGAAGTACCCACCCTTTGGTCTTCCTTCTTCTTGAGAGTCATGTGGTCTGTAAATTGTATGTTGGGTATTTGGAGCTTTTGGGCTAATATCCACTTACCAGTGAGTGTATACCATGTGTGTTCTTTGCTGATTGGGTTACCTCACTCAGGATGATATTTTCTACTTCTGTCTATTGGCCTAAAAATTTCATGAACTCATTATTTTTAAGAGCTGAGTAGTACTCCATTGTATCATTGTACCATATTTTCTATATCTATATCTCTGCTGAAAGAGATCTTATAAATATGGCTGCTATGAACATAGTGGAGGTTCTCTCCTTATTACATGCTGGAGCACCTTCTGGGTATTGGCCCACTCCTGGTATACCTTGGTCCTCAGGTAGTACTATGTCCAATTTTATGAGGACCCACCAACCTGTTTTCCGTACCTTCCAAGAAACATTTCAAATTCCTAGTAAACCACAAAAAGTGTTAAGTTTGATTTTTCACAATTATAATCACCTCATTTTCACATATCTCTTAACTCTTGCCAGAGCTTCCCAAATTCCCTTCTTTGGTCTCTGTAAAATTCATGGCCTCATTTCTTATTTGCTGTTGTAACATGTATTCCAATGTATATAAATTCAACCTCCTCAGTCTGTGTATGATAACTTCTATATACATGAACTCAGGGATGACTGTTTTGGATTACTTATCCAATCGGGATGCTCTTGATTTACAAAACAATTTGCCCGTTCTCAGCACTCCTTAGTTGTCTGTAGTTCTTTGTCTAGGGTTGAGGCTTCATGAGCTTTCCACCTTTCATGTTAACATGGCTCATGACATCATTCTTTCCAAAATCCTGATTACATCGCCATGTTTCATGATTGTAGCTTCTCTGATGTTTCTAACAAACCCAATCTCACAGAAAGCATCCTGTTCCTCTGACACTTACATTCTTTCATCTCCATCTTCTGCAATGATTCCTGAGTCTTACTGAGCTGTGCTACTTAGGTTTCAGATGTAACTGGGCAACACACAGGCTCTTGTTCTCTGCCCTGGGATCTATTTCAGTTTTCTGTAATGTTCTTTGTCATTTCAAAAGGAACTATTTTGATGAGGAGTGACAATGTCACTGACCTGTGAGTAGACAAAGATATATTAAGCATAGTGTTGGGAATTACTGTGGTTTGCTAAAGTGATGTTTATAGGTTCTGTTCCAAAATTCTTAATTCTGTAGCCTCGGTTAGTCCACAGTTACAGTCCCAGGCAGGATTGCATTGTTGTTGAATGGGCCTCAAATCCATCAAAGTTCTTGGTTATCAAGGCACTTGTAGCACTGTTGTACCCACAGAGTTACAATGCCATGGTAAACGTTGTTGTGATTCATAGACATCCTAGATTGGTAAGTATGTTGTTTGCTCTCCTCCCTTGGAATCTTGCATGCTACTCAGTGGAATTATGAAAGATAATCCCCAGGAAGTTAGCTCTTAAGTCACATCATTTTCAAACCTAACAGAGAGAAAGCACTGTGAACATAGCTGTGTTGTTATCCAGATGAAAATGGAAGAAAGACTTTGTGTAAATACTTAAAACCTTCAGAATACTTGTAATATAGTCAACCTTAAAAGGCATGAAAACAGACTCTGCACATGTAAAGGGTGGGGTTGTATCTAAAATTATGATGATAAGAGCTACGACAGAATTAAAATTTACACTTGCCTTCTAAGTTATCGTAGTCTAAAAATGGCATATGTTTTTTAAAATCATGGAAAGAAAATCATAACTTCTTATAGGTCTGTATAAATTTTGTTTATGATTATGGCAAACATGATTTCTTTATTGCAATATTTTCAAGAATTACTTAAGGAGAATTTGGTACTATTTGTTCTGTGGATAATTTTATTTAAAGTTATTCTAGCAGTCAATGTGTATTTCATAGGATTGTGTATATAAATATATATATATATATATATATATATATGTATATATATCAGTAACCTA
The DNA here is from genome assembly GCF_978045245.1 of Mus caroli. NCBI lineage: Eukaryota > Metazoa > Chordata > Mammalia > Rodentia > Muridae > Mus > Mus caroli. The sequence continues at coordinate 91,651,781 of NW_028227259.1, read as the reverse complement.
CCTTCTAAGCCTGTTCATGAACTTAAGACTTTTCATAGTTTTCCACAAATCCTATTGTTTGCGTGTATGTTTGCATGCATATATATATAAAACCTCCTTCAGCCTAGGCAGGCTGGTTCAGACCTTTCCCCACTGAGGCAGGGCCACCTGCTGTGCTGCTTCTCCACTCTACTAGTTTTCTTTGATGTGACACTGCCTGCCACCTGCCTTAAGGGCAAACCAGTTCTCCAAGATTTTCAGGAGTTAACTACAACCTGTGAATATGGGGAATTGCTGCTAAAAGGCTGTGCTGACAACATCAGGAAACTTCATGTGACTGGGGATGGGTTTCCCTCCTAATTTATTTTTCGCCATACGCAAAAATTACAAATTATTTTTTTAATTCTTAATACATATATATTGCACATATTAGTAAGAAACAGGGGAGTGGGGGTGAGGGCATGGGGGACTTTTGGAATAGCACTGGAAATGTAAATGAAGAAAATACCTAAAAGGAAGAAGAAGACGAAGAAGAAGAAGAAGAAGAAGAAGAAGAAGAAGAAGAAGAAGAAGAAGAAGAAGAAGAAGAAGCAGAAGAAGAAGAAGAAGAAGAGGAGGAGGAGGAGGAGGAGGAGGAAGAGGAGGAGGAGGAGGAGGAAGAGGAAGTAGGAGAAGGAGGAGAAGGAGGGGAACGAGAAAGAAGAAGAAGAAGAAGAAGAAGAAGAAGAAGAAGAAGAAGAAGAAGAAGAAGAAGAAGAAGCAGATGCAGAAGCAGATGCAGAAGCAGAGAGGGAAAGTGTTTTTGTGCTATAAGTCTAATGCTGATTATGAAATTTTCAAAAAAAATTTAAACTAAATTTAGGATAAATCCAGAAACACTAGAAAAGAGAGACATTGAGAGAAGTAAAATAGTTTGATTTATATAGCAGGTTAAAAAGAAACTGTATGTTTGTTTATATTTATAAGCATAAGTTATTCAGGTAATACGACATATCCACTTTCCTCTTGATATAAAGTAATATACTTCTGGTCTGAACATTAAGGGAAATTTTCCTCATAACTTTTAAGAGTAAGGAAAGATAGTACTCATAAATAATTATTATGATGGTACTTTGTTGATTATATGAATTTTTACCTGATTTCATTGTCCTGATAGCTTTGGGTGCTGGGACATTGCAACGTCATTTGAACTTTTCAGTGTGGGGATTTTGTACCAACTCTGGAGAAGACATCAGAGTTTTAGGTTGTCATTGATCTGCCAGCTCTACCCCTAACCACATCTTACAAGGCCAGAATGTATAATCCAGGTGATGGGATCTTCCATTCTTCGATAGAATTGGAAACATTCTATTACTTGTAAAGCATGATGAATATTTAGAAAAGCATTAACAAAGAAACTTATTAATATACAGGAATAATGCAAAATAATAACATTTATATGAGTCTCCAAATGAAAATAACAGTTTTGTTTCAACATATCAACAGAAATAAATAGCTGACCACAGGGCAAAATTCATCCAATATTAAATGTCACTGCAATGTTGTTTCTAAGTGTGCTAATCAAACTAAATAATATTATCACCTACTACATGAGTTTCTATCAAAGCAATTGCATGATTCTACTGTTTAACGGATTTCCTCTGATGAGAGACAACAACTCTATAAAAGTATTAGTCTACAGAATATTAGGTCCAAGCTTTGAAAGCCATGAATTAGTGATCATTTCTCTCTTTGTCGTCATGTTTGTTGTCATGGTTTGTTGAAAAATAAGAGAGAAATGTGTGCAATAAATATTGGAGTCATTGTGCCACAAAACTTAGAGAGTAAGGATTCACAGTTTGACTAGATTTAAGGCCCATATCTTATTAGATCAAACCCATATCTGACAGTGCTGACGTAGTCGAGTCATCAAAGACCTATGAAAAAATTCAATAGTAATATTCTCACATAAGAGCATTGCTACAAACAAACTCATAAAACAACATTCCGATATAACAATATAAAAGTACCTTACTCAGACATCATTAAAAAAGTCCTCTTAATGTACATTTGAACTAAAACACAGACCTACAACAGGACAAAGTACAAAGAATTTTGGAGCACTCAGTCCTAAGTGTAATATCTTTGTCAAATCACCCCCATCACACCCATGGAGAAAGACTGAAAAATCCAGAGGAGATTATTGACTCCAAGAAAATAGGGTCATCTGTATACATCAAGGCTAACATACATGAACTCAAGGCAACATGTCCAATGCCTACACAGGTTCAAGCCCAATGGAATACTTGCACTGAGACAGGAAGGGTGCATGGGCTTCCAACTCTACTAGGAAAATATTTGCAATTAATACATGGTTGGTATTTTCTACAAAAGTCTCACTGTGTGTATGAGCCACACATCAGGTCAGACTCCATACCCAGAATTATTTTGACAATACAAAACTAACTCAATGGCATTTTATAAATGTTTTGTCTCATTCAGTTTTGATTGGGTTTGTTTGCTAGGATTTTGTCTGGTTTTGGTTTTGTCTGCTCTGAGTCATGCTTTGAGTCATGGCCACTCAGAAGACATTGTTAGTTCCAAGACCACCTAGAACAATGGTTGTCAAGCTGTGGGTTAGGATCACTTGGGGTCACATATCAGATATCGTGCATATTACATATTTACATTATGATTTACAACTTTTATGAAGTATGAAAAAATAACTTATGCTGGTATATCATCATAAGGATGTATGTAAAAGGGTCTCAGCACTAAGAAAATTGAGAACCACATTCCTAGACTAGAGAGGATCAGCCTGAGCAACATAATAACATACAGCTCCTAATTTAAAACAGTAAAAGTGATCTCAAAACACAAAAACATTAGGTCCACTGAAAGTACAATGCTCTGGGTGCATGCCCAGCACTAAACACAAATGGCTATACAAAGTCAGCTTTGTGAAATGTGAGAATAATGCATGAGACCAGATGTGTAGAAACCTGCAAATTCAAACTTAAAGTATAGCTTCATTATTACAGGTTAAACCTTAAAACTGAAACCCAGATAATCTAAGCAGATGAGGCATTTATTTTAGAAACTATGGATGTTAGTAGTATGGAACCCTGAAAGAGGGAGAGAGAAGGAGAGAAGCAGAGAAAAACTGGGTGTTATTTAATAATAGAGCAGCATGTATTCCATTGTGATTTTAATGATCTTTATCATTTTTCTTTTTTTTTAATTTTTAATAATTTTATTACATATTTTCCTCAATTACATTTCCAATGCTATCCCAAAAGTCCCCCATAGCGCCCCCCCACTTCCCTACCCACCCATTCCCATTCTTTTGGCCCTGGCATTCCCCTATATTGGGGCATATAAAGTTTGCAAGTCCAATGGGCCTCTCTTTCCAGGGATGGCCGACTAGGCCATCTTTTGATACATATGCAGCTAGAGACAGGAGCTCCGGGGTACTGGTTAGTTCATCATGTTGTTCCAACTATAGGGTTACAGATCCCTTTAACTCCTTGGGTACTTTGTCTAGCTTCTCCATTGGGAGCCCTGTGATACATCCAATAGCTGACTGTGAGCATCCACTCCTGTGTTTGCTAGGCCCCGGCATCGTCTCACAAGAGACAGCTATATTTGGGTCCTTTCAGCAAAATCTTGCTAGTGTATGCAATGGTGTCAGCGTTTAGAAGCTGATTATGGGATGGATCTCTGGATACGGCAGTCTCTAGATGGTCCATCATTTCATCACAGCTCCAAACTTTGTCTCTGTAACTCCTTCCATGCGTGTTTTGTTCCTAATTCTAAGAAGGGGCACAGTGTCCACACTTTGGTCTTCATTCTTCTTGAGTTTCATGCGTTTAGCAAATTGTATCTTATATCTTGGGTATCCTATGTTTTGGGCTAATATCCACTTATCAGTGAATACATATTGTGTGAGTTCCTTTGTGATTGTGTTACCTCACTCAAGATGATGCCCTCCAGGTCTAACCATTTGGCTAGGAATTTCATAAATTCATTCTTTTTAATAGCTGAGTAGTACTCCATTGTGTAAATGTACCATAATTTCTGTATCCATTCCTCTGTTGAGGGACATCTGGGTTCTTTCCAGCTTCTGGCTATTATAAATCGGGCTGCTATGAACATAGTGGAGCATGTGTCCTTCTTACCGGTTGGGACATCTTCTGGATATATGCCCAGGAGAGGTATTGATGGATCCTCCGGTAGTACTATGTCCAATTTTCTGAGGAACCGCCAGACTGATTTCCAGAGTGATTGTACAAGCTTGCAATCCCACCAACAATGGAGGAGTGTTCCTCTTTCTCCACATTCTCGCCAGCATCTGCTGTCACCTGAATTTTTGATCTTAGCCATTCTGACTGGTGTGAGGTGGAATCTCAGTGTTGTTTTGATTTGCATTTCCCTGATGATTAAGGATGTTGAACAACATTGTACTTGAAGTCCTAGCCAGAGCAATTCGACAACAAAAGGAGATCAAAGGGATGCAAATGGAAAAGATGAAGTCAAAATATCACTTTTTGCAGATGATATGATAGTATACATAAGTGACCCTAAAAATTCCACCAGAGAACTCCTAAACCTGATAAACATCTTCGGTGAAGTAGCTGGATATAAAATTAACTCAAACAAATCAATGGCCTTTCTCTACACAAAGAATAAACAGGCTGAGAAAGAAATTAGGGAAACAACACCCTTCTCAATAGTCACAAATAATATAAAATATCTTGGCGTGACTCTAACTAATGAAGTGAAAGATCTGTATAATAAAAACTTCAAGTCTCTGAAGGAAGACATTATAGAAGATCTCAGAAGATGGAAAGATCTCCCATGCTCATGGATTGGCAGGATCAACATTGTAAAAATGACTATCTTGCCAAATGCAATCTACAGATTCAATGCAATCCCCATCAAAATTCCAACTTATTTTTCTTACTAAATACTCTTCTACAACCATAAGAAAATTCAACTTTGTAAATGTGTGTACTTCCCACAGAGCAGTTCTTCTTTTTCCGTTTTTAATTGGATATTTTCATTATTTACATTTCAAATGTTATCACATTTCCTGGCTTCCCTCCCTCCTAGAAACACCCTATCACATTCTCCCTCTCCCTGATTCTATGAGGGTGTTCCTCCACCAACCTACCCAACCCCACCTCACCACCCTCGATTCCCCTATATTGGGGCATCTATGGAGCCTTCATAGGACTAAGGACCTCTCTTTCCATTGATGACTGAAAAGGCCATCCTCTGCTACATATGTAGCTGGAGCCATGTGTGATCCTTTGTTGATGGCTTAGTCCCCTGGAGTTCGGGGGGGGGGGGAGAGGGGGTCTTGTTGGTTCTTCCTATGGGGTTGCAAAACCCTTCAACTCCTTCAGTCCTTTTTCTACCTCCTCTATTGAGGACCCTATGCTTAGTTCAATGGTAACATTTGTTTATAAAATTACATAGAAAATTACTATGAGATTAACACAAAAAGAAAGATGTCACATAAAGTAATAAACTAATAATTCATCTCTTTCTTTCTTAAAATACAAAAAGTGCACCTCAGGTTCCCCTGTATTTATCTGAAACAAAATCACATTTGACTCACTGTACAATTTTCTAAGGAAGCCTCAACTCCTTAGTGACTGAGCATATACAGAAATGAAAAAAATGCAGGAACACACTGCCAAATTGGCAAGGATGCTTTCTGTCTGTAAAACATCAGACAAAGTTGCTTTATCTTCAGACTTCTGTTTCTTTATTGTCAATAAAATAATATAACATATATAAGAGCTGAGAGTTCTGGTCCTCTGTATTCCCCCACTCAAAAGTAACTGACAAGGCTGCTTCAAACCAACATATTCACCAGCAAAGAGGCTTCTACAAGGAAGGTACCTGGGAATATGAAGCCCTATACTTTTATATAAAAGGTTACCCAAACTTCAGAGGTAGTATTTCAATGGCCTACATGATATTCTAGTTTCATTTCTGTGAAAATGAGTAACTATACAAACAGTGAGTCATAAAAAGTATTACGTTTTGAGAACTTATGTAAGCAACAAAAAAAGTATTCATGTTGGTCATGTAGGATAGTGAATTCACCAAAGTCTGCAATTCCCTTTTCTCCTTCCTCTACCTTAGAGTTCTTTAACATTCTTAATGATGGGCTTCTCTCAGTTGTATTCTAAAGTGTATACTTACAACTAGTTTTGCTTGTGTTTTAGTTTCATATGAAATATAGCTCTTGCCAACTTTATATGCCCCAGGACAGGGGAATTCCAGTGCCAATGGGGGGGTGGGGGACTGGGGGGGGGAGTGTATTGGGAACTTTTTGGATAGCATTAGAAATGTAATTGAGGAAAATACCTAATTAAAAAAAAAAGAAAAAACTGATATGTGACATTTGCTAAAAATACATAGTAAGAAACTGATCTTAAGATTCTTTCAGGGTTTGCATTTTTCAGCTCCCACATTTTTTTTACATCTAAAGCCTTTTTTATGTAATCACAATGAATCTACATATAGAAGAGAAAGTGTAAGGCATCCAGGCAGGGGTGTCATGTGCCTTTAATTCCAGCATTTGGGAGGCAGAGGCCAGCAGATTTCTGAGTTTGAGGCCAGACTGGTGTACAGAGTAAATTCCAGTTGTTCCAGGATAGCCAGGTGTATATAGACAAACACTTTCTCAAAAAATCAAAAAAAAAAAAAAAACACCCGAAGAGGAAGAAGAAGAAGAAGAAGAAGAAGAAGAAGAAGAAGAAGAAGAAGAAGAAGAAGAAGAATTAAGAAAGAAAGAAAGAAAGAAAGCGAGACAGAGAGAGACAGAGAGAGAGACAGAGAGAGAGAGAGAAGGAGGAGGAGGAGGAGAAGAAGAAAGAAGAAGAAGAAGAAGAAGAAGAAGAAGAAGAAGAAGAAGAAGAAGAAGAAGAAGAAGAAGAAGAAGAAGAAGAAGAAGAAGAGAAGAAGAAGGGAAGAAAGGAAGGAAGGAAGGAAGGAAGAAAGAAAGAAAGAAAGAAAGAAAGAAAGAAAGAAAGAAAGAAAGAGAGAAGAAGGAGGAGGATTAGAAGAAGAAGGAGAAAGAAGGAGAAGAATGAAGAGAAGAAGAAGAAGAAGAAGAAGAAGAAGAAGAAGAAGAAGAAGAAGAAGAAGAAGGAGGAGGAGGAGGAGGAGGAGGAGGAGGAGGAGGAGGAGGAGGAGGAGGAGGAGGAGGAGGAGGAGGAGGACGAGGACGAGGAGGACGAGGAGGAGGACGAGGACGAGGACGAGGACAAGGAGGACGAGGAGGACGAGGAGGACGAGGAGGATGAGGACGAGGACGAGGAGGAGTGGGAGGAGGAGGAGAAAGAGGAGGAGAAGGAGAAAAACAACAAAAATATATAAAGAAGTGTTTACTTGATACACAATAGTGCAAATTACATATTCAGTTTTTTAACTATCATGAGAACTCACTATTATACCTTTTCTTATAATTTAGTTCATTTTTTTACACTCCATATTCCATTCCTTACTTCCCCCCATTCAACTCTGACTGCTCCATATCCCACATCTCTTCCCTAGCACCCCCTGTCTGCATGTGGATGCCCCCTACCCCTACCCCACCTGGCCTCTACATTCCTTGGGGCCTCCAGTCTCTTAAGGGTTAGATGCATCATCTCTGAATGAACAGAGGCCCAGAAGTCCTCTACTGTATGTGTGTTGGGACCTCATATCAGCTGGTGTATGCTGTCTGTTTGGTGATCCAGTGTTTCAGAAATCTCAGGGATCAAGAATAATTGAGACTGCTGGACCTCCTAAAGGGGTGCCATCCTCCTCAGCTTCTTTTAGCCTTACCGAATTTACCAACAAGTGTCAGTGCTTCTGTAAATTGGTTGGATACAAATATCTGCATCTGACTCATTCAGCTATTTGTTGGGTCTTTCTGAAGGTAGTCATAATAGGTCCCATTTATTCACCTTGACCTGGATCCCACTTTGGGCCTGTCAGTGGACCTTCTTTTTCTTAGCCTCCTCTCCATTTCCATCCCTGGAATTCTTTCAGATAGGAAAAATTACGGGTCAGAGATGTGACTGGGGATGGCAACCCCATCCCTCACTTGATGCTGTGTCTTCATGCTAGAGGTGGGCTCTATAGGTTCCCTCTCCCTACTGTTGGGCATTTCATCTAAAGTCCTTCCATTTAATTCCTGAGATTCCCTTACCTCCCTGGTCTCTGGTGCATTCTGGAGGGTCACCTCAACCTCCTATTTCCTGAGATTGCCTGTTTCCATTCTTTCTGTTGTCCCTCAGGGCATCAGTCCTTTTCCCTCACCCAATACCAAATCAGGTTTCCCTCTCTCTCCCACTCACCCTGCTGTCTACTTTCCCTCCCTCCCCATTTATGATTGCTTTCTTCTCTCTCACAAGTAGGACTGAGATGTCCTCACTTGGGCCTTTCAGCTTGTTGACCTTAAGTACTGTGGACTGTATCTTGGGTATTCTGCCCTTTGGCGGGGGGGGGGGGGGGGGGGCTAATATCCACTTATTGATGAGTATGTACCGTGTACATCATTTTTGGGTTGAGTTAACTCACTAAGGATTATATTTTCTAGTTCCATCCACCTGCATGCAAAACTCAAGATGTCCTTGTTCTTTTTTTTAATATTTTAATTAGGTATTTTCTTCATTTACATTTCCAATGCTATCACAAAAGTCCCCCAACCCTCCCCCTCACTCCCCTACCCACCCACTCCCACTCTTTGGCTCTGGAGTTCCCCTGTACTGGGGCATATAAAGTTTGCATGATGAATGGGCCTCTCTTTCCAGTGATGGCCAACTAGGCCATCTTTTGATACATATGCAGCTACAGAAAAGAGCTCCTGGGTACAGGTTAGTTCATATTGTTGTTTCACCTATAGGGTTGTAGTTCCCTTTAGCTCCTTGGGTACTTTCTCTAGCTCCTCCATTGGGGGCCCTGTGATCCATCCAATAGCTGACAGTGAGCATCTACTTCTGTGTTTGCTAGGCACCAGCATAGTCTCACAAGAGACAGCTATATCAGGGTCCTTTCAGCAAATGCTTGATAGTATATGCAATGGTGTCAGCATTTGGAGGCTGATTATTGGATGGATCCCTGGATATGGCCGTCACTAGATTGTTCATCCTTTTATCTCAGATCCAAACTTTGTCTCTGTAACTCCTTCCATGGGTGTTTTGCTCCAATTCTAAGAAGGGGCAAAGTTTCCACACTTTGCTCTTCGTTCTTCTTCAGTTTCATATGTTTTACAAATTATATCTTATATCTTGTGTATTCTAAGTTTCTGGGCTAATATCCACTTACCAGTGAGTACATATTGTGTGAGTTCTTTTGTGATTGGGTTACATCACTCAGGATGATGCCCTCCAGGTCCATTCATTTGCCTATGAATTTCATAAATTCATTCTTTTTAATAGCTGAGTAGTACTCCATTGTGTAAATGTACCACATTTTCTGTATCCATTCCTCTGTTGAGGTGCATCTGGGATCTTTCCAGCTTCTGGCTATTATAAATAAGGCTGCTATGAACATAGTGGAGCATGTTTCCTTCTTACCAGTTGGGACATCTTCTGGATATATGCCCAGGAGAGGAATTGCTGGATCCTCCGGTAGTACTATGTCCAATTTTCTGAGGAACCACCAGACTGATTTCCAGAGTGGTTGTACAAGTTTGCAATCCCACCAACAATGGAGGAGTGTTCCTCTTTCTCCACATTTTTGCCAGTGTCTGCTCTCAACTGAATTTTTGATCTTAGCCATTCTGACTGGTATGAGGTGGAATCTCAGGGTTGTTTTGATTTGCATTTCCCTGATGATTAAGGATGCTGAACATTTTTTTAGGTGCTTCTCAGCCATTTGGTATTCCTCAGGTGAGAATTCTTTGTTTAGCTCTGAGCTCCATTTTTTAATGGGGTTATTTGCTTTCCCGGAGTCTACCTTCTTGAGTTCTTTATATATATTGGATATTAGTCCCCTATCTGATTTAGGATAGGTAAAGATTCTTTACCAATCTGTTTGTGGCCTTTTTGTCTTATTGACTGTGTCATTTGCCTTGCAGAAGCTTTGCAGTTTCATGAGGTCCCATTTGTCAATTCTCGATCTTACAGCACAAGCCATTGCTGTTCTATTCAGGAATTTTTACCCTGTGCCCAGATCTTTGAGAATTTTCCCCACTTTCTCCTCTATAAGTTTTAGTGTCTCTGGCTTTATGTGGAGTTCCTTGATCCACTTAGATTTGACCTCAGTACAAGGAGATAGGCATGGATCGATTCACATTTTTCTACATGATAAGCACCAGTTGTGTCAGCACCATTTGTTGAAAATGCTGTCTTTTTTCCACTGGATGGTTTTTGCTACTTTGTTAAAGATCAAGTCACCATAGGTGTGTGGGTTCACTTCTGGGTCTTCAATTCTATTCCATTGGTCTATTTGTCTGTTGCTATACCAGAACCATGCAGTTTTTATCACAATTGCTCTGTAGTACAGCTTTAGGTCAGGCATGGTGATTCCACCAGAGGTTCTTTTATCCTTGAGAAGAGATTTTGCTCTCCTAGGTTTTTTGTTATTCCAAATGAATTTTCAGATTGCTCTTTCTAATTCATTGAAGAATTGAGTTGGAATTTTGATGGGGATTGCATTGAATCTGTAGATTGCTTTTGGCAAGATAGCCATTTTTACTATATTGAGCCTGTCAATCCATGAGTATGGGCAATCTTTCCATCTTCTGAAATCTTCTTTAATTTCTTTCTTCAGACCCTTGAAATTCTTATCATACAGATCTTTCACTTCCTTAGTTAGAGTCAAGCCAAGGTATTTTATATTATTTGTAACTATTGAGAAGCATGTTGTTTCCCTAATTTCTTTCTCAGCCTGTTTATTCTTTGTGTAGAGAAAGGCCATTGACTTGTTTGAGTTAATTTTATATCCAGCTACTTCACCAAAACTGTTTATCAGGTTTAAGAGTTTAAGAGTTCTCTGGTGGAATTTTTAGGGTCATATATATATATATATATATATATATATATATATATATATGTATATATATATCATATCATCTGCAAAAAGTGATATTTTCACTTCTTCCTTTCCAATTTGTATCACTTGATCTCCTTTTGTTGAGTTTAAGAGTTCTCTGGTGGAATTTTTAGGGACATATATATATATATATGTCCCTACCACAAATCTTCATCTTCTCTTATTAAGTTTTATATAAGACATTGTAACTTTATTTATCTGCATTTCCTAATATATACAGGCTGCAAATTAATTAAGAAATGCCAATCAAGTGCTATGATTTCCTATTTGAAAATCTGTTTTAATTTAATAGTCACAGAGATTGTAATAAATCATTAGGGAAATAACAGATATACCAAGTAAAATTTACTACTGCAAAATATCAATATCAATATTGGATGTCCAAAAGAAAACACATGAATATTCAGCAAAGTCTTTGGTACATCAAAAATAAAAATACTGTGAAATATTTTTCCAAAAGTTTATGCCTAGATAACTAAAAATAAAATTCTGAATAACTTTACATGCATAAACAACATTTAAAATTGAATACCTTGTATCTAATGATTGTCATAAGTCAATGAACTAGTAGGATAGAGAGAGCACTAGTAACATAGATGTGTATTGAAATAATATAGTCCATCAATAACATGAATAAAAGTTTTATGCATCTAGGAGGAAAGAGACAAACAGAACTGTGAGGAACTATGAGGGGTAAATAGGGCATATGTGTCTGACCTTTAATACAGAGAGATGCAAAGAAAGTATGGGGTCAGAAAAAGAGCTAGCCCTGGAAGTTCCTGGGGATCAAGATCTTTAAAGTGGGTATTATGTTAACTGATCTTCATTTTCTGGGGAGTACCTTTATTGTCTTCACACTATAGTTAAGACAGAAGCAAAAATAAAAGGCTCAGTTTAGGTTTTTATTTTTAATTTATTTGTTTATTATTTTACACTCCTTATTTTATTCATAGCCTCGGGCACCATCTGACTGTTCCCATCACATGCCTCCTCCCCATTCAACCTGACCTCTAAACCCCTTGTGTCTCCAGTATCTTGATTGTTAGGTGTATCATTTCTGAATGAACACATACCCTGCATTCCTCTACTGTATGTGTTTCATTATCAGCTGGTGTACACTGCCTGGTTTGTGGTCCAATGTTTGTGAGATCTTGGGAGGCCAGAATAATTGAGACTACTGGTCCTCCCACAGGATTGCCCTTCTCTTGAGCTTCTTTCAACCTCCCCTAATTCAACAACAGTGGTCAGCAGCTTCTGTCCATTGGTTCGGTGTAAATATCTGCATCTAACTCTTTCAGCTGATTTTTGGATCTTCTGGAGTACAGTCACGCTAGATCCACTTTGTGAGCACTCCATAACCTCAGTAAGAGTGCCAGGCCTTGGGACCTTACCTTGAGCTGGATCCTACTTTGGACCTATTGCTGGATCTTTGTTTCTTCAGCCTCCTCTTCATTTTCATCCCTCTTATTCTTTCAGACAGGAACAATTATGGTTCAGAGTGGTGACTGTGGGATGGCCCTCCTCTCCCTCATTTGATGCCCTGTCTTCCTGCTGGAGTTAGGCTCTATAAGATCCTGTACTGGCTATTTTTGTGTCAACTTGACACAGCTGGAGTTATCACAGAGAAAGGAGCTTCAGTTGAGGAAATGCCTCCATGAAATCCAACTGTAAGGCATTTTCTCAATTAGTGATCAAGGGGGAAAGGCCCCTTGTGGGTGGGACCATCCCTGGGCTGGTAGTCTTGGGTTCTATAAGATAGTAGGCTGAGCAAGACAGGGGAGGCAAGCCAGTAAAGAACATCCCTCCATGGCCTCTGCATCAGCTTCTGCTCCCTGACCTGTTTGATTTCCAGTCCTGACTTCCTTTGGTGATGAAGAGCAGCATGGAAGTGTAAGCCGAATAAATCGTTTCCTCCCCAATTTGGTTCTTGGTCATGATGTTTGTGCAGGAATAGAAACCCTGACTAAGACAGATCCCTCTCCCTACGATCAGGCTTTTCATCTAAGGTACCTCCCTTAGAGTCCTGAAAATCTCTTACCTCCCAGGTCTCTAGTGCATTCTGTAGGATCCCTCCAACCTCCTATATCCTGAGGTTGCCTGTTTCCATTCTTTCTGATGGCCCTCAGGGATTCAGTCTTTTCCCTTACCCCATACCAGATCAAAGTCCCCTGCTTCTTGCATGAAAAATCAAGTCCAAGTGGCTCAAGGACTGCAACATAAAACCAGTTATACTGGATCTAATAGAATAGGAAGTGGCCTTGAATGCTTTAGCACAAGGGTAAATTTCCAAAACAGAACTCCTATGGCTCTTGCTCTAAGATCCAGGATTGATAAACGAGACCTCATGAAACAGAAAAGCTTCTGTAAGGCAGAGGACATAGTCAATAAGACAAACCAGCAAACTACAGATTGGAAAAGAATCTTCACTAGCCCCACATTTGATAGAGGGCTAATATCCAAAATATATAAAGAACTCAAGAAGCTAATCAATCACACACACACACACACACTCACACACACACACACACACACACACACACACACACACACACAAATCAAAAAACAAGCAAACAAACAAACAAAAAACCCAAACAACCCAATCAAAAACTGTGGTATAGAACTAAATGAAGATTTCACCTCTGAGGAATGTCAAATGGCTGAGAAGCACGTAAAGAAATGTTCAAAATCCTTAGTGATCAGAGAAATGCAAATCAAAATAACCCTGAGATTCCACCTATCACCAATCCGTTCAGGTTTTATAAAAACTCATTATAATGATATAAATATAACATAGAAAAGATGCAGGAAGATTAGTGAAGGCAAAACAATTGAGGAGCAGAAGCAAACCTCTGGGATGGTGTTGGGAGATTGGACATCAGTTTGGTTATTTACTAAATGAAGTGTGCTAGTTAAAAGAAATAACATACAGTTTCAGTGTGAAAATAAAAACAAAAAGTAAAAATACCAAACAATACAGAACAAAAAACAATAAAGTCACCTTATATATAATAAAGAATTCATTCTCTTAATTCATATGTGACATTATAGTCTGCATGGCTTAACCTCTTGGTGAATGAAAAGAGGATCCATCTGCAAATAAATATGAGGGCTCAGGATGAGGTAGAAAACCAAGAGAAATTAAGTTGGTGTCAACTTGGAATGTTAAAAGCCTCTACAAAACTGGAGAGGGCAGACCAAAGAAACTTAAAGGATTACAAAGCAGTGTATAAGGAATACAAAATTCTAGCCATAAGTGAGTGGCCCATGGCATCTTCTACCAGAGCTCACAAAACTGACCTTGAAAGGGAAGTTTTTAGGGTTAGACTGTATACTGAGCATGTTCTATTCTACATTGATCACTTCAATAATCCATAGCACCTATGTTACACAGCATCCATATTACCATGGGAATTACACCAATACAAAGTTGGTTTATTATACGCGTGAACCTACAGAAATTAAAAGAAAATTGTACATCATTACAAAAGTGACTATGAAGGGACTTGTTTATAGGGTTAGTATAAACTCTGTAATTGCGTAATGTGTAGATGACAAAATAGGGAAATAACTCAACAATGAGTGAATAAATAAATCAGTATATTCTCAAAAATATCAGCTCCAGACCAGCTTGACTTAGGATCAGCAGCACAGGAACAAGAGCACATACTGCTCCTCTGGTTGACATGGTCCTTTGTGTTCCCTAGACTTCCTTTCTCATTTCAAAGACTTCCCTGCCACTGAGCAATTATTCACCCTTCATCTATCCAAAGCACTCCAACTTCCTAAAGCAATCGTTTCCCTCAAAACTTTTCAACTCTGTATATTGTTATTGCTGAAACTAAGTAAAAATTTCTTCTGAATAGTACTCAGGCATGAATATCATTATAACACAAATAACCTTATGACTCCAGGAGGTGGGAACATGTAAGACATTCATTTTCCAAAGGTACAAATAACAGAGATTTCTTTAATCATTCTGGTGGTACATAATACAACCGCATTTTCACTACAACAGCATCTCTTTGGCCTATATTTGAGAATAAAGGCCTATATATTTGGCCTTTATTCTTATTATTTATTTGTTTGTTTGTTAGTTTGTTTATTTTACACTCAGATTTTATTCCCCAATACCACCACACAACAGTACCACATCCCATGCCTACTCTTCACTCCCCTGTCTCCACATGGATGTCCCTACCTCCCACCCAAATGAGTTCTAAGGAGCCTGGAGCCTCCAGTCTCTTGAGAGTTAGGTGTGTCACCTCTGAATGAACACAGACACTGCAGTCCTCTTCTGTATGTGTGCTGGGGGCCTCATATCAACTGGTGTATGCTGCCTGTTTGGTAATCCAGTGTTTGAGAGATCTTAGGGGTCCAGATTAATTGATAATGCTGGTCTTCCTACTGGGTTTCCCTTCTCCTCAGCTTCTTTCAACCTTCCTTAATTCAACAACAGGGGTCAGATGCTTCTGTCTTATTTCTTAAAGTACAGTCTCTGTAACAGGTTTTGAACCTTAATTGGAATTAAAACCCAGGACTACACTAAGTACTTTCATGACAAGGTATTTCTGAGTTTGTATGGCAACTACTTCTATTTGGGATTGATTTACGTGACCACATCTATAAAGCCCCAGCTTGAGAGTCTGGTGATAATATTTTCTTCCCATTCAATGCCATCTAAGCTTTCACTGAGAACCTGTATGCTCAGAACAAAAGGGAAATTTTTTCTCAGGGTATCTTTGAGGACTTGTACTTTGAGGACTTTTAACAAGTTTCATTTACTGTAAAATAAATTACAACAAAATAGTACTATGGGAACCCTTTTTTGTCATAGCATAGTCTACACTTGACATAAACATGTCCTTTTCTCAAGTGACTCAAGAGGCAGAAGAGGAACCTGGAAGGAAGTTCCATCCTCATCTCAAGGGCATCCTTTTCACAGTTCATAAAATTCCATCCCATATCATAGTGCTGAGTAGCCCAAATTTGGTTTATTAATATTGAATGAACAAGAAGTGACAAGCTTCTGAGTGGGATTTTCATATTCTGATTCAATGGATTTACCTTGACCTCACATTAGTATCCCCCAACGCAGACCCATAATCCTCTTACACATACTGGACAATGTGTACTCAGTATCTATTTTTTTTTAACTTCAATTGAATACCCACCAGTTTCTCAGAAATTTATTTTTTGATTTTTAAAAAATATAATAAGAAAATTTTAGAAACACATTTAGAACAGGAAAATGTAGTAATCACAGTAACCCATGCTCAGAAGTCAAATACCATGTATTCTTTCTTACTTACTGGACTGTATCATCAATTAGTATATCAAATTGAGAATAATCATGGGTAAATGCCAAGACAGTCGAAAGGGGCACTGAGAAGCATCCCTGATTGTTTTTTTTTGGGGGGTGAATCATGAGCAAGAGGTCACTCTGATCTTATACAGCCTAACTGTCATATGCTTCTCTCAGGTACAGGAACCTTTATTGTAAGTCTAAGAACTTTTTTCTGCAAAATTAAATCTCTAACATCATCTCCTTCCAGTGTTAGAGAATTTTTTTTTTAAGGACAATAGCTGATTAGCCCAGGACAGTCCATGTCTTTGAAGAGCAGGTTTCTTAGACATCATCGACTCAGAAAGTGTATATTCTAACAATTACCTCTGAAATACTGTATTTAAAGTTGTTTATTTTCCTTCTCCCATATTCAGGTGAGTGTCACAGAGCACTGAGAGAAGAACATGATCCTAGAAGATCACTAGGTCCATCAACTCATTATCATCATCATCATCATCATCATCATTCTCAGCCAGATCCTACTTATGTACAATTTGGTCTACCACCCATTCTACCCACTAGTTCAGGATATCATAAACCACGTACTTTCTCTATCTTCTCCATTGGGGACCCTGTGTTCCATCTAATAGATAACTGTGAGCATCCACTTCTGTGTTTGCCAGGCACTGGCATAGCCTCATACAAGAAAGCTATACCAGGGTCAATTCAGCAAAATCTTGCTGGCGTATTCAATAGGGTCTGGGTTTGGTGGCTGATTATGGGATGGATCCCTGGGTGGCATAGTCTCTGGATAATCCATCCTTTTGTCTTAGCTCCAAACTTTGGCTCTGTAACTCCTTTCATGGATATTTTGTTCCCTATTCTAAAAGCAATGAAGTATCCACTTGTTGGTCTTCCCTGTTCTTGATTTTCTTGTGTTTTGCAAATTGTATCTTGGGTGTTCTGTATTTCTGGGCTAATATCCACTATTCTGTGAGTGCTTATCTAATGACTTCTTTAGTGATTGGGTTACCTCACTAAGTATGATATCCTCCAAATACATCCATTTGTCCAAGAGTTTCATAAATTCATTGTTTTTAATAGCTGAGTAGTAGTCCATTGTGTAAATGTTCCACATTTTCTGTATCTATTCTTCTCTTTAGGGACATCAGGGTTTTTTCCAGTTTCTGGTTATTATAAATAAGACTGCTATGAACATAGTGGAGCATGTGTCCTTCTTACCGATTGGAACATCTTCTGGGTATATTCCCAGGAGAGGTATTACTGGATCTACCGGTAGTATTATGTCCAATTTTCTGAGGAAACTCAAGACTGACTTCCAGAGTTGTTGCACAAGCTTGCATTCTCACCAGCAATGGAGGAGTCTTCCTCTTTCTCCACATCCTCACCAGCATCTATCTGCTGTAACCTGAATTTTTGATCTTAGCCATTCTGATTGGTGTGAGGTGGAATCTCAGGGTTGTTTAGATGTGCATTTCCCTGATGATTAAGGATGCTGTACATTTTTTTCAGGTGCTTCTCAGCCAATCGGTATTCCTCAGTTGAGAATTCATTTTTAGCTCTGTACCCCATTTTTTAATGGGGTTATTTGAATATTTGGAGTCCAGCTTCTTGAGCTCTTTGTATATATTGGATATTTGTCCCCTATCAGATTTAAGATTGGTAAAAATACTTTCCCAAACTGTTGGTGACCTTTTTGTCTTACTGTCAGTGTCTTTTGGCTTACAGAAACTTTGCACTTTTTTTAAGGTCCCATTAGTCAATTCTTTATCTTACAGCACGAGCCATTTCTGTTCTTTTTAGGAATTTTTACACTGTGCCCAT
Source organism: Mus caroli (assembly GCF_978045245.1). Taxonomy (NCBI): domain Eukaryota; kingdom Metazoa; phylum Chordata; class Mammalia; order Rodentia; family Muridae; genus Mus; species Mus caroli. The sequence goes on along the minus strand of NW_028227259.1, from coordinate 91,633,633 downwards.
ATCTTCGAGGCTTTCCCCCACTTTCTTCTCTATAAGTTTCAGTGTCTCTGGTTTTATGTGGAGTTCCTTCATCCACTTAGACTTGAGCTTTATACAAGAACATAAGAATGGGTTAATTTGCATTCTTCTACATGATAACCACTGGTTGTGCCAGCACCATTTGTTGAAAATGCTGTCTTTTTTCCACTGGATCATTTTAGCTCCCTTGTCAAATATCAAGTGACCATAGGTGTGTGGGTTCATTTCTGGGACTTCAATTCTATTCCATTGATCGGTTGCTGTACCAGTACCATGCAGTTTTTATAACAATTGCTGTGTAGCACAGCTTAATGTTAAGAATGGTGATTCCACCAGAGGTTCTTTTATTGTTGAGAATAGTTTTTGCTAACCTAGGTTTTTTTATTATTACAGATGAATTTGCAAATTGCCCTTTCTATCTCAGTGAAGAATTGATTTGGAATTTTGATGGGGATTGCATTGAATCTGTTGATTGCTTTCATCATGATAGCAACTTTTACTATATTAATCCTGCCAATCCATGAATGTGAGATCTTTCCATCTTCTGAGATCTTCAATTTTCTTCTTCAGAGACTTGAAGTTCTTATCATGCACACCTTTCACTTCCTTAGTTATAGTCACACCAAGGTGCTTTATATTATTTGTGACTATTGTGAAGGGTGTTGTTTCAATAATTTCTTTCTCAGTCTGTTTATCTTTTGTGTAGGGATAGGCCATTGATTTATTTGAGTTAATTTTCTTATCCAGCTACCGCACTGAAGCTGTTTATCAGGTTTAGGGGTTCTCTGGTGGAGTTTTGGGGTCACTTATATATACTATCATATCATCTGCAAATAGTGATATTTTGACTTCTTCCTTTTCAATTTGTATCCCATTGGTGTCGTTTTGTGTGGGGAATTGCAGGCTGGTGTCTAGTTGAGCTGAGGTCTGAACCTGGATAGTAATAATTCACCTATGTGACAAGGTAGGCATTCCCTCATGCTCCTGGAACTCCAGCCCCTGCCTAAACTACCACCTCCCACAGCCCCCACAAGAGAATCATGGTCAGTAGTTACTTAAGCAATGGCCCAAGCTTCAGACCTTCAGGCTAAACTCCTTCCCAGTTACCTAGCAACAGTGAAGACCATAAAAAGGGGTGCTCAGCCCGCAACTTGCTCTCTTACTCCTTTGTCCTGTCAACTCTGTCATCTCTTACTTCTCTCTCCTCTTCCTGTTCTCTTTGTCTTTCCTCTCCTCTCTTTCTTTCTCTCTCCTTCTTTCTAGCCTTCTCTCTCTCTCTCTCTCTCTCTCTCTCTCTCTCTCTCTCTCTCTCTCTCTCTCTCTCTTTCTCTCTCCTACCTTCTCTCTTTCCCCTGCATTTCTATAATAAAGCTCTTAAACCATAGAGAGTCTCTGACCTTCAACTTCTCCTGTGTACTCTGGTCAGTGTTGGGAACTTCTTCCCCCATTCCAACTCTCCCACAAACCTGGTGGCTTTAGCAAAGTATCTCCGGGGGAGTCCCCAGGCAGGGCTGCCCCTTGACCAATCCCTGAAGAGTGGAATAGAGGAATGCCCACCCAGGGATGAGTGGATAGAGTAGATAGCAACCATCCCACACCTGACTGACCAGAGAATAGGGAAACTCTGGAGGGGTGTGGGCATCTTTTTCTTCCATTCTTCCCCAGGGCCCCAGGGCCACCCCACCTTTTTAAATTTTGTTCTTAACAGTTTCTTGTCAAATTGCTCTGGGTAGAACTTCAAGTACTATATTGAATAGGTTGGAAGAAAGTGGGCAGACATGTCTAGTCTCTGATTGTCGCAGACCCTCTGGGTCCCTTTGTCTGCATAAAATGAGTCTCTCGAGCAGATGGACAAAGAGTAGGATTAATTGACAAACAGACAACACAGGAGAGGTTGTGTAGAATCTGAATGTAATGTCTGGTCGAGCATTAGACTATTTTATATTACAGCGAATTATCAGGAGCTACAAATCACAATAAGACAAGGTACACTGAAATTTACCAGATACAAAAGAAAGGAATTTGCAGGAACTAGATAAATGTTTACAATAGAGATTAGCAGCCTTGCCTAGGATCAGCCTAGTGCCAGGCAAGAATTTCACACTTTAGTGTTAATAGCACCAGGGGGTTTTAACTCTTGACAGGCCTCAAGAATAATGTAGTGTCAAGGACCCCTAAAATTCCTAGGCCTTGTAAAATCTTATCTTGTCTGGAGAATCCCCATTTATCAGGATAGTATATCAACTTGCTCTTGGCATGGAATGTAGCCTGTAGTAAAGATTTCTATCTCAGTGAGATTCCCAGGCTCTTTCTGCAGACCAATTGAGTTAATGGCTCTGTTTTATTGTAGTGCTTAATTAGTTACTGAATAGGTTAAACTCCTTGCTGTTATCTGGGATCTTGGAACACTGGGAGAGGCTTTAGCTATGTTAGAATTCAATCTTAAAAAGCATTTATAATAAGGTAATACTAAATAGAGAGCATGTGGATCCATACACTAGACTAATGTGGGAGTGAAGAATTAATTTATGGTTTAGATAGATTAGAGAGAGTGCCAGACTCCAGGAAGAGAGCTTCCTTGAAACTCTTTTTGCTTCATGAGACAGCTTTCAAGCTTTTGCTTTGTCAAACTGACTCGACCAGAGTACGTGGCATCTGATTTTAGTGGGATTGCTTCGAGTTTCTCTCCATTTAGTTTGATGTTGGTGACTGGTTTGCTTTTATTATGTTTCTATATGGGCCTTGAATTCCTGATCTTTCCAAGATTTTTATCATGAAGGGATGTTGGATTTTGTCAAATGCTTTCTCAGGATCTAATGAGATGATCATGTGGTTTTTGTCTTTGAGTTTGTGTATATAGTGGATTACTTTGATGGATTTCTGTATATTAAACCATCCCTGCATCCCTAGGATGAAGCCCACTTGGTCATAATGGATGACAGTTTTGATGTGTTCTGGGATTTCATTTGGGAGGATTTTATTGAGTATTTTTGCATCAATATTCATAAGAGAAATTCGTCTGAAGTTCTCTTTCTTTGTTGGATCTTTGTGTGGTTTAGGTATTAGAGTAATTGTGGCTTCATAGAATGAATTGGGTAGAGTAATATCTGTTTCTGTTTTGTGGAATAGTTTGAGAAGAGTTGGAATTAGGTCTTCTTTGAAGGTCTGATAAAACTCTGCACTAAACCTATCTGGTCCTGGGCTTTTTTTGTTTGTTTTTTGTTTGGGAGACTATTGATGACTGCTTCGATTTCTATAGGGGAAATGGGATTGTTTAGATCATTAATCTGACTCTGATTTAACTTTGGTACCTGGTATCTATCTAGGAAGCTGTCCATTACATCCAGGTTTTTTAGTTCTGCTGAGTATAGCCTTTTGTAGTGGGATCTGATGTGCTTTCGATTTCCTCTGGTTCTCTTTGTTATGTCTCCTTTTTCATTTTTGAAATTTGTTAATTAGGATACTGTCCCTGTGCCCTCTAGTTAGTCTGGCTAAGGGATTATCATGTTGATTTTCTCAAAGAACCAGCTCTTGGTTTGGTTGATTCTTTGAATAGTTCTTTTTGTTTCCACTTGATTGATATCAGCCCTGAGTTTGATTATTTCCTGCTGTCTACTCCTCATGGGTGAATTTGCTTCCTTTAGTTCTAGGGCTTCTCGGTATGCTGTCAGGCTCCTAGTGTATGCTCTCTCTAGTATCTTTTTGGAGGCATACAGGGCTATGAGTTTTCCTCTTAGGACTGCCTTCATTTTGGCCCAAAAGTTTGGGTATTTTATGGCTTCATTTTCATTAAACTCTAAAACGTCTTTAATTTCTTTCATTATTTCATCCTTGACCAAGGAATCATTGAGTAGAGTGTTGTTCAGTTTCCACATGAATGTTGGTTTTCTATTTTGTATATTGTTATTGAAGATCAGCCTTAGTCCTTGGCGATCAGATAGGATACATGGGATAATTTCAATAATTTTGCATCTGTGGAGGTCTGTTTTGTGACCAATTATATGTTCAATTTTGGAAGAGGTACCATGTGGCACTGAGAAGAAGGTATATCCTTTTGTTTTAGGATAAAATGTTCTGTAGATATCTATTAAATCCATTTGTTTAATAACTTCTGTTAGTGTCCATGTGTCTCCGTTTAGTTTCTGTTTCCAGGATCTGTCCATTGATGAGAGTGGGTTGTTGAAGTCTCCCACTATTATTGTGTGAGTGCAATGTGTTCTTTGAGCTTTACTAAAGTTTCTTTAATGAATGTGGCTACCCTTATATTTGGAGCATAGATATTCAGAATGGGTTGTTCATATTGGTAAATTTTAACTTTGATGTGTATGAAGTGCCCCTCCTTGTCTTTTTTGATAACTTTGGGTTGGAAGTCAATTTTATTCGATATTAGAATGGCTGGGAAATGTGTTTTCCAACCTTTCACTCTAAGGTAGTGTCTGTCCTGAGGTGGATATCCTGTAAGCAACAAAATGCTGGGTCCTATTTGTGTAGTCAGTCTAGTAGTCTATGTCTTTTTATTAGAGAATTGAGTCCATTGATGTTAATAGAAATTAAAGAAAAGTAATTGTTGCTTCCTGATATTTTTGTTGTTAAAGTTGGGATTTTGTTCTTGAGGCTGTCTTCTTTTAGGTTTGTTGAACGATTACTTTCTTGCCTTTTCTAGGGTATAGTTTCTGTCCTTGTGTTGGTGTTTTCCTTTTATTATCCTTTGAAGGGCTGGATTCGTGGAAAGATATTGTGTGAATTTGGTTTTATCATGGAAAACTTTGGTTTCTCCATCTATGGTAGTTGAGTTTTGCTGAGTATAGTTGCCTGGCATTTGTGTTCTCTTAGGTTCTTCATAACATTTGTCCAGAATCTCCTGGCTTTCATAGTCTCTGGTGAGAAGTCTGGTGTAATTCTAATAGGCCTGCCTTTATATGTTACTTGACCTTTTTCCCTTACTACTTTTAATATTCTATCTTTAGTTAGTGCATTTGTTGTTTTGATTATTATATGTCAGTAGGAATTTCTTTTCCGGTCCATTCTATTTGGAGTTCTGTAGAATTCTTGTGTGTTCATGGACATCTCTTTCTTTAGGTTTGGGAAGTTTTCTTCTGTAATTTTGTTGAAGATATTTGCTTGCCCATTAAGTTGAAATTCTTCCTTCTCATCTACTCCTATTATCCATAGGTTTGGTCTTCTCATTGTGTCCTGGATGATTTCCTGGATATTTTGAGTTAGGATCTTTTTGTATTTTGCATTTTCTTTGATTGTTGTGCCCATGTTCTCCATGGAATCTTCTGCACCTGAGCTTCTCTCTTCCATCTCTTGTATTCTGTTGCTGATGCTCACATCTATTCAGATTTCTTTCCTAGGGTTTCTATCTCCAGCTTTGTCTCACTTTGAGTTTTCTTTATTGTTTCTACTTCCCTTTTTAGGTCTTGGATGGTTTTGTTCAATTCCATCACCAGTTTGGTTGTGTTTTCTTGTAATTCTTTAAGGACTTTTACCTCTTTAGAAGTGTTTTCCTGTTTTTCTTCAAGTGAGTTATTAAGCCCTTCTTGATGTCCTCTACCAGGATCATGAGCTATGATTTTAAATCAGTCTTGCTTTTCAGGTGTGTTGGGGTATCCAGGCCTGTTTGAGGTGGGAGTTCTGGGTTCTGATGATGGTGAGTGGTCTTGGTTTCTGTTAGTAAGATTCTTACATTTGCCTTTCACCATCTGGTAAGCTCTGGATTTAGTTGTTATAGTTGTCTCTTGTTGGAGCTTGTTCCTCCTGTGATTCAGTTAGCCTCTCTCAGCAGTCCTGAGAGTCTACATCTCTCCTGAGTCTCAGTAGTCAAAGTACTCTCTGCAGGCAAGCTCTCCTCTTTCAGGAAATGTACACAGATATCTGGCCTTCAGCCCTGACTCCTGGCTGAAGATGAAGGCCTGAAACAGAGCCTGTCCCAGAAGATGTTTTGCCTCTGCAGTCTGCACGCTCACCTGCACAGACTGGTCTCTGAGGGACACAGGATGCAAAATGGCTTTCTTACATGCTCTGGCAGTCAGAGCCATCCTGGGCAGACACCTATCCTCTGGCAGGGAAGGTGTCCCAATGTCTAGAGCTCAATATGGGGTCTGTCCCAGTAGCTGTATTCTATATCCATGGATTCAACCAAATTGTCAGGAAAAAATTTAAAACATATTGCATGTGTACAGAGAATATTCTATTTTACCATAATACCTTCAATAATCCACAGCAGCTATATTACACTGCATTCAAATTATTGCGAGAATTATCCACAAGCCAAAGTTTATTTAATGTTTGAAGAATCTATAAAATTTAAAAGAAAAGTATATATCATAATAGATGGAGTACCTGAATAAGGATAATTCATAGCATGCACTGCAGTTTTAGTAACACCACTTCATAGCTACCAAGGCACTATAATGCTTATACCCAAACTTACATATGAACCTTCAATTATAAGAAGAAGCATATTCCAAGAAAATCAAAATGGGATGGGACATATATTGCAAAAGAATTGACTTTTGTTTGGTTCTGATCCAAACAATCTAAAGATTATTCACACTTCTGAAGAGAAATTTAAACTCTCTGAATCCACACCTCATAAAAATCTAACATCTATGAGGAATCAAGTGACTTGAAAATGTCTGGGAACTAAGTGAACTAACTAATACATTCTTCTGGTTCTCATGGAAACACAAAGCCTTGTCCTACATCCTTAGGATCATGTGGTAGATAAACTACAGTCCTCCTTCTCTTTTTTGCCTTCTCTTCTCCTAACCATACAAGTACCCAGCACTGCAAGCCACCTACTCACAATGAGAAAGCCACTTCTGCTACAATAACTATGGTTGCCTTCCAAATCCCTTCTGCTGCTTCTGCTGCTTCTGTCAGCAAATGTAGAGATGCCAGTGCCATCACTCCTCCTAGCGGCATCCAGCCTGATATTTCCACCAATGGTGGGGCAGATGAGACTATCTCAACTACCAACGATGACACTGCTCCAACTGAGGCAGGAGGCAATACCACATATGTTTCAGATAACATCGTTCCAACTACTACAGACAGTCTTCCAACTGCTACAAGTAACAATACTCCAACTGCTACACAAATTACCTTCCACAAGGTAGAGATTTCACCACTCTTTCTGTGGGTGGCAGCATTACAGGGTAGGTTTCTCTGCAATTTAAGATGGTCAGTATATCAAAATACAACCAGACAGGCAAATTTTAGTTTAAAATAATTTGCACATCTGTCAGTCTCTGACAATGCCTCTCCAGAAACAGCTGTATTAGGCTCCTGTCAGCAAGCACTTCTTGGCATCAGCAACAGTGTCTGGAATTAGTGTCTGTATATGGGATGGAATCCCAGGTGAGGTAGCCTCTGAATTGTCTGTTCTTCAGCCTCTGTTCCATGCTTTGTTCCTGTATTTCTTTTACACAGAAGCAATTTTGAGTTAAAATTTTGGAGATGAGTGGGTTAAGCCTTCCCTCAAAAAGGGACCTTGCAAAACTTTTGCATATGGTCTCTACAGGTTCTCCCTGCCCTTTGTTGAACATTTCAGCTAACTTTATCCTTGTTTGGTCCTGATAGCCTCTTCCATTCCTGGTATCAGGGACTTTCTGGGGGGTGTCCCCAGTTCCCCATCCCCCATTGCCACAAATCTCTGGTCAAACTTTTGACCTTCTGTATATCTCCTCTATCTTCTCCCATACCAGATTCTTCCCCTCTTTTCCTCTCCTCCTCCTTTGTTCCTCCCATGTCCCTTCTACCCTCTACCTCCTATGAGTATTTTGTTCCCCCTTCTAAGAAGGACCGAAGCATCCATTGTTTGGTCTTCCTTCTCTTGAGCATCATATGTATTGTAAGTTATATCATGGGTATTCTGAGCTTTTTGCCTCATTTCGACTTATCAGTGAGTATATACCACATACAGATGTGTATGCTTGTAGCCAAACATTGAACTTAGCACAGGGACCCCAATGAAGGAATTAGAGAAAGGACAGAAGGAGCTTAAGGGCGTTGCAACCTTATAAGAATAACAACAATATCAACCAACCAGACCCCTCAGAACTCCCAGGGACTAAATGGCAAACTGGAGTACACATGGAGGGACTCATGACTACAGATGCATATTTAGAAGTAGATCTTCTTATCTTGCATCATTAGGAGGACAGGCACTTGTCCTGTGATGCCTCGATGGCCCAGTGTAGGGGTATTCTAGGGTAGTAAAGTGGGAGTTGGTGAGTGGATGAAGGAGTACCTTCAATAGAAGCAAAAGGAGACGGGATGGCATAGGGTGTTTTGAAGAGGAAACCAGGAAAGGAGATGGCATTAGAAATGTAAATAAATAAAATACTCAATAAAAAATTCCAACATATTTTCTAATTAGATTTGTGCAACCTTACACAGTATATGTTTGAGGTATATTTATTCATATTTGCTTTTGTGACAACAGATTTCTTGGCACAATTAATGTGAAGAAAATGACAGTACTTTGGCACATTTATTTTTCAGGTTTTTTTTTTATATTCCAATATTTTTTTTTTTTTTTTTTTTTTTTTGGTTTTTCGAGACAGGGTTTCTCTGTATAGCCTTGGCTGTCCTGGAACTCACTTTGTAGACCAGGCTGGCCTCGAACTCAGAAATCCACCTGCCTCTGCCTCCCGAGTGCTGGGATTAAAGGCGTGCGCCACCACGCCCGGCCCAATATTTTTTAATTAGGTATTTCTTCTTACAGTTCCAATGCTGTCCGAAAAGTCCTCCATACCATCCCCCCAAATCCCCTACCTACACACTCCCACTTCTTGGCCCTGGCGTTCCCCTGTACTGAGGCATATGAAGCTTGCAAGACCAATGAGCATCTCTTTCCACTGATGGCCGACTAGCCCATCTTCTGATACATATGCAGCTAGAGACATGAGCTCTGGGGGTACTGGTTAGTTCATGTTGCTGTTCCATCTATAGGATTGCAGATCCCTTTAGCTCCTTGGGTACTTTCTCTAGCTCCTCCATTGGGGGACCTGTGATCCATCCAATAACTGACTGTGAGCATCCACTTCTGTGTTTGTTAGGCCCCGGCATAGCCTCACAAGAGACAGCTATATCTGGGTCCTTTCAGCAAAATCCTGCTAGTGTATGCAATGGTATCAGCATTTGGAGGTCGATTATGGGATGGATCCCTGGGTATGGCTGTCTCTAAATGGTCGATCCTTTCGTCTCATCTCCAAACTTTGTCTCTGTAACTCCTTCCATGGGTGTTTCGTTCCCAATTCTAAGAAGGGGCAAAGTGTGGAACATCAGGGTTGCTTTGATTTACATTCCCCTGATGATTAAGGATGCTGAACATTTTTTCAGGTGCTTCTCAGCCATTCGGTATTCTTCAGGTGAGAATTCTTTGTTTAGCTCTGAGACCCATTTATAATGGGGTTATTTGATTTTCTGGGGTCCACCTTCTTAAGATATATATGTATGTATGTATATATGTATATATATATATATATATATATATATATATATATATATATATATAATATTAGACTCCTATCTGATTTAGGATATATAAAGATTTTTTCCCAATCTGTTGGTGGCCTTTTTGCTTATTGACAGTGTCTTTTGCCTTACAGAAACTTTGCAATTTTATGAGGTCCTATTTTTTGATTCTCGATCTTATGGCAGAATCCCTTGCTGTTCTATTCAGGAATTTTTCCCTGTGTCCATATCTTCAAGACATTTCCCCACTTTCTCCTCTAAATGTTTCACTGTCTCTGGTTTTATGTGGAGTTCCTTGATCCACTTAGATTTGACCTTAGTACAAGGAGATAGGAATAGATCAATTCGCATTCTTCTACATGATAACCACCAGTTGTGCCTGCACCATTTGTTGAAATTGCTGTCTTTTTTCCACTGGATGGATTTAGCTCCCTTTTCAAATTTCAAGTGACCATAGGTGTGTGGGTTCATTTCTGGGTCTTCAATTCTATTCCATTGGTCTACTTGTCTGTTGCTATACCAGTACCATGCAGTTTTTAATCACAAACACAATGATAGGAATGGACAAGGAGCATTAAGACAGGAGGGAGATTCAGAGTCAGGTGTGGGGAATGGGAAGAGCATTAAGAGAGGCAGGGCCCGAATGCCACGATAATGAATGAAAGTCTGCAGAGGAGGAGATAGAGAGCATCTCTAGTAAGATTGAGAGATCTTGTAGAGGGGAGGTGCCCAAGAAACTCTGGGGGTGTCCGTAGCTGACTCACAGCATTGGATATATGCAGCCTGGGGAGTCTGTCCCCTATGTCCAGGAAGAAATCCTGGTGGATCAATAAAACAAGAAGCCCACCCACAAAAGTTCTGACCTCAAACTTATTATATCTATAAGAATGTCAAGGATTGGGAATAGAACAGAGAATGAGGGAATAGTAAACTAATAAATGACCCAACTTGAAACCTGTCCCATGTCCAGTTACCAATCCATGACACTATGAATGATACTCTGTTACGCTTGCAGACAGAAGTCTAGCATGACTGACTCTGAGAGGCTCCATTCACCCAACTAACTCTGATGGATGCAGAAACCCAGAGCCAAACAGTGGATAGAGCTTGGAGCCTCTTATGGAAGAATAGGAGGAAGGTTTGCAGTCCCCTAAGGGGATATCACCTTTACAGGAAGTCCAATAGAATTATCTATCCTCAACCCTTGGGTATCTCAGAGATGGAAGCACCACCAAAGAACATTGGCTGGACCTAGGCCTCCTGCCAACAAATAGCAGATATACAATTTGGTTTAATGTGGATTCTGAGCCACAGGAGTGTACGAAGCTGTTGACTATCCAAGGGTTATGCTCTTCTTGTTGGGCTCTCCTGTCTGACGTCAGTGGGAGAAGAAATGTCTAGTCTCACAGAGGCTGCAAGTGCCAGGGATTGGGGAATAGGCAGGGAGAACACATGCACTCACAGAAGAAGGGAAGGAGGGATGAGGAAAGGACTAAAGAAGCAGATGACTGGTAGGGGAGCAGTGAGTGGGATGTAAAGTGATAAGTAAAAAAATAATTAACTAAGAAAATTAATAGCTGCTGTCTTCATTTTGAAAAAGATATTGTTTGTATATAAGCAGAGAAATGGCCTATCATCTCTTGATTATTTATTACATGTAATTTTAAGGTGATTGTGTGTGATCTCATTTACCTCTGAAAGTTAAGATGACAAAATGGCAATTGTTTGAGATTAAAATAAAAATTTAAATCTAATGAATCTATGTACTAACTATTTTGTTCTTCAATATAAATGAAAAGTATAACTTCAATGACAGTACATATGACAGAATTTTTTTGACCAAATAACAATCTTTCACCATATTAAAACCATTACCTTAAGCCACAAATGTGAGGTACGGTCACCACTGCAAGAGGTTAAAGCATTAAGAAAATGATATGCTCCATACCCAAATCCCTGCTGGAGAGCTGATCTCCAGAGGTGATGACAAACCTGAGAACACAGATGAGACCACTATTTCTGCTCAAATTCATGGCCCAAGAAGGGACTGCCAAGAGCCTCAAGACACAGGAACCAAGGAACAACAGGGGAAAGGATACTTCTGGTTTCCATATGAAATCTGAAGCTAAACCTGTGCCAGAGCTTTCCATACCGTAATTCTTCCCAGAGAGATCTGGTCTCCTAGTAGTGTTGACACACAGGCTTACAGGAGGGACAAGACACAGTCAGAGACAGCAAGACCAGCTAACACCACAAATAACCAGATGGTAAAAGTTAAGTGAAAGGACATAAGCAACAGAAACCAAGGCTACTTGACATAATCAGAACCCATTTCTCCTGCCACAGCAAGCCCTGAACCCTAGTGTAGTGGTGTATCAGCAAGCCCTGATACACCACTACACCAGAAAAGCAATACCCGATTTAAAATCACATCTAATGATGATGTGAGAAGACTTTAAGAAGGACCAAAATAACTCCCATAAAGAAATACAGAAGAACACATGTAAACACCTAGAAGAGGAAACACAAAAATCTCTTGAAGAATTACAAAAAAACCCCACAACCAAGCAGATGAAGATATTGAACATAACCATTGAGGATCTAAACATGGAAATAGAAACATTCAAGAAATCTTAAAGTGAGAGAACCCTGGAGACAGAAAACCTAGGAAACTGATCAGGAATCATAGATGAAAGCACCACCAACAGAATATAAGAGATAGATGAGAGTATCTCAGGTGTAGAAGATAACATAGAAATCATTGACAAAACAATCATACAAAGTGTAAAAAGCAAAATGTTCCTCACTCAACATCCAGGAAATCCAGGATACAATGAGAATACCAAACCAAGTGATAATAGATATAGAACAGTGTGAAGATTCTCAACATAACGGGCCATTAACTTCCTTCAACAAAATTATAGAAGAAAACTTCCCTAAAGAAAGTTCTGCTCATGAACACAAAAGAAGTCTACAGAACTCCAAATAGGTTGGACCAGAAAAGACATGCCTCCCATTATATCATAGTCAAAACAACAATTGCACACACACACACACACACACACACACACACACACACACACACACACACATATTAAAAGCAGTAAGGGAAAAGGTCAAGAAATATATAAAGTCAGACCAATCAGATCTTCTTTACCAGACTTCTCAACAGAGACTGTGAAAGCTGGGTGATGTCATATAAAGACCATAAAAGAATACAGAAGCCAGCCCCGGCTACTATACCAAACAAAATCCTCTATTACCATAGATAAACTAAGATATTCTATGACAAAATGAAATTTATACAATATCTCTCCACAAATTCACCCCTACAAAAGATAATAGATTGAAAACTCCAACACAAGAGGGGAAACTATACCCTAGAAATAGGAAGAAAGTAATCTTCTTTCAACAAACACAAAAGAAGATAGCACACACAAACATAATTATAGAAGAAAACTTCCCTAAAGAAAGTTCTGCTCATGAACACAAAAGAAGTCTACAGAACTCCAAATAGGTTGGACCAGAAAAGACATGCCTCCCATCATATCATAGTCAAAACAACAATTGCACACACACACACACAAGATAGCACACACAAACATAATTACAAATCTAACAACAAAAATAACAGGAAGGAACAATCACTGCTATTTAATATCTCAACATCAATGGACTCAAATGCCCAATATAAAGACATTGACTAACAGATGAGATACATAAATCAGTCTGGCAGTTCTTCAGAAAATTGGACATAGGGTACCTGAGGACCCAGCTATGACACTCCTAGCCATATACCCAAAAGATGCTATAACATATAATTAAGACACATGCTTCACTATGTTTACAGCCTTCAAATTTATAACAGCCATAAGCTGGAAAGAACCCATATGTCCATCAACAGAGTAATAGATACAGAAAATGTGGTACATTTACACAATGGAATCCTACTCAGCTACTAAAAACAATGACTTCACAAAATTCACAGGCAAATCTAGATAGTCTAGAGAAGTAATTCAATCAAAATGAACTCACATGGTATGTGCTCACTCTAAGTGGATATTAGGCAGAGACCATGGTATACCCACAATACAACTAAGGGACCATATGAAGCTCAAGAGGAAGGGACACTAATGAGTGGATGTTTCGGTCATGCTTAGAAGGGGTAACAATAGGGAAGAAGAGGGTTAGAGAGAATTTTAAGGAACAGAGGAAGGGGAGAGGTAAAAGACTAACATAATCTTGTATGGGTAGAGATGGAGGAGATGTACGGAGGTTCTGGAAACTGAATAGAGGTGTGTAGCAATAGGGGATGGGAAATGGTGATACCTACTAGAAAGTTCCATGTACCAGGAAAACCCCAAAATCCCACGGGGATGACATTATCTGAAATACCCTACAAAGGGGAGGGAGAACCTATCAAGACCATATCCAGAGGTTAGGTACCCCCCACCCCGCTTGAGGAATGTGGCCACCCACATATCTACAAAATTTAAACCCAGAATGCTCCTGTCTAAAGTAAATCCAGGGACAAAGAGTGGAACAGAGATTGAAGGAAATGCCATCCAGAGACTGCCCCATATAGGGATCCATCCCACATGCAGACACCAAAGCCAGTTACTATTGCTGAGGCCAAGAAGAGCTTGCTGACAGATGCAGCCTGATACAGCTGTCTCCTGAGAGGCTCTGCCAGTTCCTGATCAATACAGATGCAGATGCTCAGAGCTAAAAATGGGACTTAGCACAGGGACACCAACTGAAGAGTTATGCGAAGCACTGATGTAGTTGAAGAGGCCTTCTCTAGATCAATGGGAGGAGAGGCCTTTAGTTCAGTGAAGGCTTGTTGCCCCTCTGCAGAGGAATGCTAGGGCTGTGAGGCAGGATTAGCTGGGTGGGGGAACAGCTTCAAAGGATCAGGGTAAGAGCAGATGGGATAGGGAATTTCCAGAGGGGAAACTGGAAAAGGGGATAACATTTGAATTGTAAACAAATAAAATATCCAATTAAAAAGTTGGATATCAAATAATAGTGACTAAAGGGTTAATGATAAATCTCAAGTTTGAATATAGGTCTTGGATTTTTCTAAGCAGAGACTCCTTTTTATTTACTAAGAAAAGTACAATCTCAAGTTATACTATGAGTAAACAAAAGTATTCAAACAATTAACAAGAAAATGATACATGTATCCAAAAAGAGTATAAATACATATGATTCCAATTAATATCAGGATCTCCTTTAGGAAATTGAAAATTTCAGCTAATCTCTTAGTTGCTGTGAGGGGACATGTGATGTGAATTTAGGAAATATGACTGATATTTTCTATGGAGTTGCAAGGAAAGAAAGAAGTAAGACTGAAAGCCAGTGGTGTAAATATCATGGAGAGCAAGATTTTTAAGGTAAGTGTCTTAATTAGGGTTTTATTGCTGTGAACAGACACCATGATCAAGGCAAATATTGTAAGTGGTAACATTTAATTGGGTCGGGTTTCCAGTTTCAGTTAGAGGCTCAGTCCATTATCACCATGACAGGAAGCATGGAAGCGTCCAGGAATGAAGCGTTCACAAAATGATCAAGAAGGAACTGAGAGTTCTACATGTTGATCAAAAGACATATTGGAGAGACTGTATCTCCCCCACTAGGCTGAACTTCTAAAGGCAATGTGGCAGATGACAAATTAGGGAAATAACTCATCTAATGTGTGGATGAATGGGTATTGTCTCAAAAAGAGCAGCTCCAGAACAATTTGACTTAGGATCAGCAGCACAGGAACAAGAGCACATACTGTCCCTCTACTTGACATGGACTTTGTTGTCTTACAGTCTTCCCACCTCATTTTAAAGACTTCTTTGTAACTGAAGCAAGTCTCCACCTTTCATGTATCCAAAGCACTCCATCTTCTGAATTCATTTATTTCCTTAAAACTTTTTTCAGCTGTGTTTATTTTTAATGCTGAACCTTAGGAAAAATCACTAAACTGGGGAGTATCTTAGCAAGTGAGACACTGAGGGCTCACCAAGTGCTGTACCAAGGCAAGCACTGTCTAGATATCTAGGCAACATTAAATAACTCCCAGAAAATAAGCTCACGAAAAGAGATCAGGCATGTGTCTGAATCTCTCAAGACTAACTGAATGATTCCAAGAGGTAGAAATCTATATCATTGTGATTTTTCTATGGACAAAAAATTAAACCAGATTTTTCTTTAGTAATGTAGGTGGTACATGATACAACAGCATTAAAACAATAGAGACAACAATTCTGCCTCTCTTTTGCCTATATTGAAATATCTTGTGTAACTACTCAGTCTTTATAGGAACACAAAATGCTTCTGGACCTCGCAAACACTAGGCTAAAAATATTTCTTAAAGTACAGACTCTGGACAATACTCTCAAACTTATTGGAATTAAAAAACAGAGAATGTTCAACATCCTTAATCATCAGAGAAATACAAATCAAAACAACCCTGAGATTCCACCTCACACCAGTCAGAATGACTAAGATCAAAAACTCAGGTGACAGCAGATGATGGCGAGGATGTGGAGAAAGAGGAACACTCCTCCATTGTTGGTGGGATTGCAAGCTTGTACAACCACTCTGGAAATCAGTGTGGCGGTTCCTCATAAAATTGGACATAGTATTACTGGAGGATCCCTCAATACCTCTCCTGGGCATATATCCAGAAGATGTTTCAACCGGTAAGAAGGACACATGCTCTACTATGTTCATAGCAGCCTTATTTATAATAGCCAGAAGCTGGAAAGAACCCAGATGTCCCTCAACAGAGGAATGAATACAGAAAATGTGGTACATTTACACAATGGAGTACTACTCAACTATTAAAAAGAATGAATTTATGAAATTCCTAGGCAAATGGATGGACCTGGAGGGCATCATCTTGAGTGAGGTAACCCAATCACAAAGGAATTCACACAATATGTACTCACTGATAAGTGAATATTAGCCCAGAAACTTAGGATACCCAAGATATAAGATAAAAATTTTTTTTTTTTTTTTGGTTTTTTTCGAGACAGGGTTTTTCTGTATAGTCCTGGTTGTCCTGGAACTCACTTTGTAGACCAGGCTGGCCTCGAACTCTGAAATCTGCCTGCCTCTGCCTCCCAAGTGCTGGGATTAAAGGCGTGCGCCACCACGCCCTGCAAGATAAAATTTTCTAAACGCATGAAATGCAAGAAGAACGAAGACCAAAGTGTGGACACTTTGCCCCTTCTTAGAATTAGGAACAAAACACCCATGGAAGGAGTTACAGAGACAAAGTTTGGAGCTGTGATGAAAGCATGGACCATCTAGAGACTGCCATATCCGGGGATCCATCCCATAATCAGCTTCCAAACACTGACACCATTGCATACACTAGCAAGATTTTGCTGAAAGGACCCAGATATAGCTGTCTCTTGTGAGACTATGCCAGGGCCTAGCAAACACAGAAGTGGATGCTCACAGTCAGCTATTGATTGGATCACAGGGCCCCCAATGGAGGAGCTAGAGAAATTACCCAAGGGATAAAGGGATCTGCAACCCTATAGGTGGAACAACATTATGAACTAACCAGTACCCTGGACCTCTTGATTCTAGCTGCATATGTATCAAAAGATGGTCTTGCAATCTTTATATGCCCCAGTACAGGGTAATGCCAGGGCCAAAATTGGGAGTGGGTGGGTAGGGGAGTGAGGGGAAGGGTATGGGGTTCTTTTGGGATAGCATTGGAAATGTAAATGAGGAAAATACCTAATAAAATATTAAAAAAAAACAGAGAAATTCTATGCTCTTCAATGACACAGGTATTTCCCACTATGTATGGCAATGAATTATCTGTGATGGATTTTAGTGAGCACATCTACTAAAAGCCAGGTAAGAGTTTGTTCATAAGACTTTTTTCAATTCAATGTCATTTAAGCTTTCCCTGAAAACCTGTATGCTCAGAAAAAAAAAAAAAGGGAAATGTTTTCTCAGAATATTTTTGAGGACTTTTACATAAAAGCATGTAACAGGTTTCTGATGCTGCAAAATAAATAACCATAAATTAGGATGGTAGGGAGCCTGTTTGTCAGAGCATAGTCTACACTTGGCATAGACATATCCTTTTCTCAAGTGATTCAAGAGGCAGAAGAGGAACCTGGAAGGCAGTTCCATCCTCATCCCAAGGCCATCCTTTCACACTTCATAAAATTATATCCTGTTTCATAGTGATGAGTGGCCCCAATTTGCTTTAATAATATTTAATGAACATGAAGTAAAAAGCTTCTGTGTGCGATTTTCATATTCTAGTTGTGTGGATTTTCCTTAACCTCACACTAGTCTCCCCCAGCCCAGATCCATGATCTCCTTGCCAACCTGAACTATGTTTACTCAGCATCATTCCTTTTTATTTCTAGTGAATCCCCACCAGTTTTCCTTCAAGTTTACTTTAAATTTTAAAAGAAATACAATATGATAATTTCAGAAACACAGGTGGAACTAGAAAATGTTGTAAGCACAGTAACCCATGTTCAGAATACAAACACCATCTAGTCCCTCCCATTCCCTAGACTATAATAAACATGAGTGTATTAAATTCAGTGTAAATATGCCTCAAGACTAAGGAAGTAGAAGGAGGCCATGGGAAGCATCACAGCTATTTACAGGTCATGAGCCAGGGGGCACTCTGATCTAATAGAGCCTAATTGTTACATGCTTCTTTCCAATACAAAGAACCTTTACTATAAGTCAAAAGACTTTTTTCTGCAACAAGAAATCTCTAAATTCTTCTGCTTCCCATGTTACAAGATAAAAATAAAAATACAAAAAACAAAAATCTTAGCTGAAAAACTCAGGCCAACACTAGTCTAGGGAAAGTAGAACTTTAAGAAGACATCTAAAATTACACCTTGCTAAGAAAGTGTATAGGTTATCAATTCTCTGTGTAAATATCTAATTTAAAGTTGTTTATTTTCTTTCTCCCAATGTCTGGTGAGTGTCACAGAGGCCCCAGAGCACAACATGATCCTAGATGACCACTATCTCCTTCAACTCTTCTTCTAGCTTCTTGCCCTCCTCTTTGTCTTCCTCTATTGTCTAGAATTTTTTCAACTACCCCCTCTATCCTTTGGTCCAGGATTACATCAATTACCTCCTCCACCTTCCTTTGATTTGCCTTATTTTTATATAACAGTTCCTCCTTGTTTTAGACCTCCAAGCAATCCTCCTTGGTTAGTGACACAGATCCAGTCTGAGGCATTATTGCTCTCTTATTGAGTGGGCCTTAAATCAATCTAAGCTCTTGGTTACCAAGGTACAGGTAGCACGATTGCACCCATAGAGTTAAAATTCTATGGTAATCACTGTTGTGGTTCATAGGCATCATAGCTGTGTAAGCGTGTTGGTTGCTCTCCTCCCTTGGAATCTTGCATGCTACTTTGTGGAATTATGAAAGCTAGTCACCAGGGAGGAAGCTTGTGGGCCACATCATTTCAAAAACCTAAAACAGAATAAATGCTGTGAGAATAGCTATGTTGTTATGAAGAGGACACTGACAAAAGAAACTCTTTGTGTAAATCTCTAAAATACCCAGAATACTTATAATACTCACAACCTTAGAACCCAGGAAAACTGATACTGCACATTCAGAGGGTGGTATTGTACATAAAACTATGATGATACTGGCTACAATGAAGAAGGAAAAATGTATAATTAATGTCAAAGTTATCATAATGTAAAAAACATATATGTTATTCAATTCATGGAAACAAAATGGTAACTTCTTACAGATCTACATAAATTCTTATGACTATTGCAAACACAATTTCTTCAACTAATTTCATATTTTCCTGCATTACTTATGTAAAACTTTGTATTCTTTGTTCTGCAGATCATTATATTTAAAGGTATTCTAGCACTCGATGTGTATTTGATAGGATTGTGTATATAAACAATGGCAAGCTACCTCCTAAACCTGTTCATGGCCTTAAATTTTCATAATATACAACACACATATGTTCTCTCTGTGTGTGTGAATATTTTTTATATTGTTTATTTGGACAAGATCATCTATTCTATCTTTGCCTCCTGATATTGGTTTTTTTGTTGTTGTTGTTGTTTTTCTATTTCACACATTCTATTTGTAAAGCTGTCCTTTGAGTTCTTCCATCAGATTATTGGGATTTTGAACTTCATATTCAATGTTTCTATCTCTTTATTGATTTCTGCTCTCAAGTACTGCATTGCCTTTTTCATTTCCACCAGCCTTATGTTTTGTTTTCTTGGGCATCACTGTGATTTGATTCTCCTAAAGCTCTTCCTCCTTGATTTTACTGAGCTGATGCTTTGTGTTTTTAAAACCTTTGAGTCCTTTGATGATGCTGATGGTTGTTCATTTAAAGTCTGTGCTCTGGAAATCATCTACATAATTATCATTGATGAGCATTTCAAAAAAGACTGGTAGATTTTAGTGAGAAGATTTTGGATTAACTTTTCATAGAGTTTGTACTTCTGCAATGAGATCTAAGCATGTTGAGTACTTTTCTTCATTCTAAGTCTATTAAGGACAGAGCAGGTTGGAATAGAAATGAGGATATACAGGAAAGTTAGGGTTCCATGACACTTGCATCGGTTCATGATGGGCACTCCATGAACTTATTCACCTTATTTTGACCATCTATGTATGTATAATAGTCCACATTGGATTTAAAGGTAAGATAAATCTTTGTTTTTTATGATGAAGAACTACCTTTACATATAAATATATAGAGCTGACCAGTATAATGTCAGTAGCAGGTTACACACCAATGGGGTCAGAAGAACTACTACATAGTTCCACCACCAGATAAGGATCTAAATGTGATTAAAGACCACTGAGAAGGGGGAAAACACTCTAGTTCAGGGACAAGCACGCACATAGTCCATGCAATCCCAAGTATTCAGCTCTGGACAGAATTATATATGAAATAATCTAAATAAACTTAGTAGGTGTGTTCATTGAATGCAGAGGCATAATTAGGGGATTCATGTGAACTTGTCAGCATAGACGGGCCTATATCCAAGCAACCATATCCAAATGACCTGTTGGCACAGATCTTGGCACCACCTACTTCTGTGTGGTTGTCTTCAAGTATGAAAATGGGTAAATAATTGTCAGTGACCAGGGTAATCACAGTACAATGAGCTATGCTGCTTTTACTGACACAGAATTATAGGCATGCTACAAAAATCAGGATGCAATGAACTCCACCAATACAGTTTTTGATGGAAAATGTCTGATTGAACATTGGTTTGATGATGCTATTGTTCGGTCTGATATGAAGCATTGGCCCTTCATGGTCGTGAATGATTCAGGCAGATCCAAGATCCAGTTCAAATACAAAGGGAGACAAAAACATTCTACCCAGAGGTAGTGTCCTCAATGGTTCTGAAAAAGATGAAGGAAATTAGAGTAGCTTACGTGGGAAAGACTGTTATCAATGTTATGGTCACAGAGGCAGCTTACTTCATTGACTCCCAGAGGCAGGCAACAAAAGATGTTGCAACTATTGCTGGCCTCAATGGACATTGAATTATCAATAAACCAACTGCTGCTGCTATTGCTTGCTATATGGTTTGTATAAGAAGGTCAGACCTGGAAAAAATGTGCTGATTTTTGACTTGGGAATGACATTTCTGATGTGTCACTTGTCACTATTCAGGATATACCTTTTGAAGTCAAATCAACAGTTGGAGACACCCACTTGGGTGGAGAAGCTATGACAACTGAATTGTTAACCATTCCACTGCTGAGTTTAAGTGAAAGCATAAGAAGGACATCAGTGAGAACAAGAGAGCTGTCAGGAACTCTGCACTGACTGTAAACAGGCCAAGTGAACCCTCTCCTCCAGCACCCAGGCCAGTATTGAGATTGATCATCTCTATGAGGGAATTGAAATATATACCTCCATTACCAAGACTCAATTTGAGTAATTGAATGCTGACCTGATCTGTGGTGAACTAGACCCTGTAGAGAAGGATCTTTGAGAAGCCATCTAGACAAGTAATACATCCATGATATTGGCCTGGAGAGTGGTTCTACCAGACTCACTAAGATTCAGAAACTTCTGTAAGACTTCCTCAATGGAAAAAAAAAAAAAACTGAACAAGATCATTCACCCCAATGAAGCTGTTGATTATGGTGCAGTTGTCCAAGCAGACATTCTATCTGGAGACAAGTCAGAGAATGGTCAGGATTTACTGCTCTTAGTTGTCACTCCTCTTTCCCAAGGTATTGAAACTGGAGGTAGAGTCATGACTGTCCTAACCAAACACAGTGACTGTCCTAACCAAACACAATATTACCATTTGCACAAAACAGACACAAACTTTACCACCTACTCTGACAACCAGCAAGCTGTACTCATTCAGATGTATGAAGGTGAAAGGGCCTTCATGACCAAGGAAAACAACCTGCTTGGATAGTTCGAGCTCATAGGCATACCTACAACACACTGAGGGGTTCCTCAGATTGAAGTTACCTTTGACATTTATGCTAATGGCATCCTCAATGTTTCTGTTATAGCTAAAAGCACAGGGAATTAGAACAAGATCACAATCAGCAAACACAAGAGCCTCTTGAGCAAGAAGAATATTGAGTGCATGGCCCAAGAAGCTAAGAAGTACATAGCTGAGGATGACAAGCAGATAGATAAGGTTTCCTCCAAGAATTCACTAGAGTTTTATGACTTCAACATGAAAGCAACTGTGGAAGATGAGAAACTTCAAGGAAAGTTCAAAGATGAGGACAAACAGAAGATTCTTGGCAAGTGTAATGAAATCATCAGCTGGCTGGATAAGAATCAGACTGCAGAGAAGGAAGAATTTGAGCATCAGCAGAAAGAACTGGAGAAAGCCTACATCCTATCATTAATAGCTGTACCAGAATGCTGGTGGTGTGCCTGGAGGAATGACCAGTGGTCTCTCTGGTGAAGAAGCCCTTCATCTTTTTTTCCCCTTTGGCTTTCTGAGACCGACTTTCTCTGTATAGCCCTAGCTGACCTGGAATGCTCTTCATTTTCTCCTTCACAAGGCCCCACTATTGAAGAAGTAGATTAAGTCAATCCAAATACAGGTGTAGCATTATTACATATGGCAACACTATGTGACATTTTTAACAGAGAATGCATAATAAAGCTATTTAAATTAGCAGAAAAAAATCACTCAGTAAGAGGAATGAATGTGTGTGTCTGTATAGCTATAAACAAACTCATAAGATGACATACTGCTATACCAATATATAAGTACCTCACTCAGTCTTCATTAAAAAGGCTTCCTCTTACAGTAGATTTGAACTAAAACATAGACCTATAACAGGATAATGTAAAAAGTATGAAAGATGTTGGAGCATTTAGTCCTAAGTGAGGTATCATCATCAAAGCTCTCCCATCATACCCATGCAGAAAGATTGAAAAATCCAGACAAGATTGCTAATTCCAAGAAAACATGGTCTTCTGTATACATCTAGGCTGACACACATGAACTCAAGGCCACATGGACAATGCCTACAAAAGGTTAAGCCCAGTGGACTCCTTCCACTGAGACAGGGAGAGTGCATGGGCTTCCATCACTACAAGGAAGATATTTGCAATTAATACATGATTGGTATTTTCTCCAAAAGAATCTCACTGTGTTTATGAGCCACACTTCAAGGCAGGCTCCACCCCAGAAGTAGTTTATCAACACAAAACTAACTCAATGATATTTTGTAAAGTTTTTGACTCACTTTTGTTTGATTTGGTTTGGTTTACTTTGGTTGTGGTTTTGTGTGGGATGTCTTTTGCATGATATTATTTTCTCAATATTTAAGTGAAAATCTCAAACCAAACACCTGGTTGTGTGTGTATTTGTGTGTGTATGTGTGTGTATGTTTGTGTATGTGTATATATGTTTATGTGTATGTTTGTGTATATATATGTTTGTGTGTGTTTGGGTTATTTAAAATAATTTGCAAGGCTTGGTTTGATGGCACAGAGCTGAAGTAATGGCCACTCAGAAGACATTGTTAATTTCAAGAACACCTAGACCAGTGATTGTTAACCTGTGGGTAATGATCACTTAGGGTGACATATCAGATATTCCATATATTAGATATTTACATTATGATTTCAAACAGTTTGAAAGTATTAAAAAAAAAACCAAAAACCAAAAACCAAACCAAAACAAAAAATACTTGTTTGGGGGGTCACCAAATCATGAGGAAGTATAGGAAAGGGTCACAGCATTAGGAAAACTGAGAATCACTGACATAGCTTATAGAGGTTTACACTACACTTAAAGACACACTGCCCCAAGTTTGAAAAAGAAAAACAGATCACTAACCAACAAAAACAAGTCCACTGGAAATACAATGCTCTGGGTTTACTCTTAGAACTAAACACAAATGACTTTGCTAAGTCAACTTTGTGATGTGTGAGAATAATACATGAGACTAGAAGTATTGAAACTTGTAAGCTCAAACTTAATATAGAGCTTCATTATTACAGTTTAAAACTTAAAACTGAAACCAAGATTATGTAAGCAGAAGAGTCCTTTCTTTCAGAAATTATGAATGTTATTAGCATGGTACCCTGACAGAGAGAGACAGAGAGAGTGAGACAGAGACAGACAGAGACAGACAGACAGAGACAGAGACAGAGACAGAGAATATGTGACTAGCAATAGAGCAACAAGTATTCAATAGACAGCTTAATGGTCTCTCTAATTGTTCTTACTAAATACTTTCTTAAAATCACATGAAAATTCAACTTTTTAAAAGTTTGTACTTCCCACGTAACATTTCTTTTTAAGATAACTTAACAAATAACATGAGATTAAAACATAAGAAAAGATGACCTATAAGAACAATCAGAATAAATAACTCAACTCCTTTTTTCTTTTGTTAATCTAGCATTTATTTATTTATTTATTTATTTATTTATTTATTTATTTATTTATTTATTTATTTATTTATTTATTTATTTAAGACTCCAGATGACTGTTCCACCTGCCATACATCCTCCCCACAGCCCTGTCTCTGCAAGGATGTCCCTACCATCAACCCCACCAGATCTCTAAACACCCTGGGGCCTTCAGTCTCTCAAGGGATAGGTGCATCCTCTCTGAATGATCACAGACACTGAAGTCCTCTGCCATATATGTGTTAGGGGCCTCAAATCATCTGGTGTATACTGCCTGGCGGTGGTCCAGTGTTTGAGAGATCTGAGGTGTCCAGGTTAATTCAGACTGCTGGTCCTCCTACAGGGTTGCCCTCCTCCTCAGCTTCTTCCAGGGTTTCCCTAATTCAACTATAGAGGTCACCAGCATTAGTCCATTTCTTGGGTGCAAATATGTGCATCTGACTCTTTCAGCTGCTTGTTGGGTCTTTTGGAGGGCAGTAATGATAGGTCCCTTTTTGTGAACACTCCTTAGCCTGAGTAATAATGTCAGGCCTTGGGACATCCCCTAGAGCTAGATCCCAATTTTGGCCTGTTGCTGGACCTCCTTTTCCTCAGGCTCCTCTCAATTTCCATCCCTGCAGTTCTTTCAGACAGGAAAAATTATTGGGTAGAGATTTGACTGTTCTATGGCAGTCCCATTCCTCACTTGATGCCATATCTTTCTGCTGGAAAGAGGGTCTACAACTTCCCTCTCCCCGTTGTAGAGCATTTCATGGTAGGTCTCTCCCTTTGAGTCCTGAAAGTTTGTCACCTCCCAGGTCTGTGGTATACTTTGGAGGGTCCCCCCAACCTCCTACCTCCCAGGGTTGCCTGTTTCCATTCGTTCTGCTAGCCCTCAGGACTTCATTCCTTTTCCCCAACCCAATATAAGATTATATCCTCCTCTTACCCCAAACCCTTTCCACTTTCCTTCTGAGATCTCGACCCTCCCTACCACCACTGGATTGCTTTCTTCTCCCTCCCAAGTGAAACTGAAGCATCCTCACTTAGGTCTTTCATCTTGTTAATCTTTTTGAGTTCTGTGGACTTCATCTTGGGTATTCTGTACCTTTTTGGTTAATATCCACATATTAGTAATTACATACCATTCATGACTTTAAGGTCTGAGTTACAGAACTCAGGATGATATTTTCTTGTTCCATCCATTTGCTTGCAAAACTTAGGTTTTCCTCGGTCTTAATGGCTGAATAGTATTCCATTGCCTAAATGAATCATATTTTCTGTATCTGTTCTTCTGTTGTGGGACAACTGGTTGTTCCCAACTTCTGACTGTGGCAAGCAAGGCTGGTATAAGCATAGTGGAACACATGTCCCTATGGTATTTTGCGGCACCTTTTAGATATATGCCCAAGAGTGGTACAGATGCGTCTACAGCTACATCTATTTCTAATGTTCTGAAAAACCTCCAGATTGATTTCCACAGTCATTTTTAGTGAGATTGTTTCAAGTATCTCTGCATTTAATTTGGTATTGTCTATTGACTTACATCAAATTACTTGTATTATGTTTATGTATGGCACTTGAATTCCTGAATTCTCCAATACTTTTAAATGAAGTGGGGTTCTGTTTGGTCAAATGATTTTTCTACATTTAAGAAGTTGATCTTGAGATTGTTTTTTCCTTTGAGTTTGTTTACATAGTGGATTACTTTGATAGATTTTCATATATTGAACCAACCTTGCATCCCTGGGATGAAACCTACTTAATCATGGTGAATGATGATTTGATGTGTACTAGGATTTGGTTTGCAAGAATTTTATTGAGTATTTTTGCATGGATATTTATAAGGGAGTTTGGTTTGAAGATCTCTTTATATGGTTGGCTCCTTGTGTGGTATAGGTATGAGAGTAATTGTGGCTACATAGAATGAATTAGGGTTATTTTTGTGTCCATCCACTTTACTGAATTGTTTATCACCTTCTAATTCCTTTTGTTTCTGTTTTATAAAATAGTTTGACAAATATTAGTATTAGGTCTTCATTGATTGTCTTGTAGAATAATGCACCAAATCCATCAGGGCTTGGGCTTTTATTGGTTGAGAGATTTTGATGACTGAATTTTTTTCCTTATATGATATGGGCCTGTTTTGATAGTTTACCTGCTTTTAATGTAACTTTGGTATGTGTTATCTGATTCGAAAATCATCCATTTCATCTAGATTTTCCAGTTTTGTTGACTATAGGCTGTGTATTAGGATCTGATGATTTTTTTTTTGAATTTCCTCATTTATGTTATTATGTCTTCCTTTTCATTTCAGATTTTGTTAATTTGTATACTGCTTTTGGGCTCTTTAGTTATTTTGGCTAGGGGATTATGTATCTTATTGATTCAGAGAAGAAGCATTTGGATTTATTGATTCATTGAATTGTTCTTTGTTTCTATTAGGTTGATTTCTGCCCTGAGTTTGACCATTTCCTGTCACCTACTCCTTTTTGATGTGTTTGCTTTTGTTCTAGAGTTCTCAGGTGTTCTGGTAAGTTGATAATGTAAGATCTCTCCAGTTCCTTTACCAGGGTATGCAACAGAGGTCCCCCTGAATTTACCTGAAACAAAATTACATGTTGACTCAATATACAGCTTTCTAAGGAAGGCTCAACCCCTTAGAGACAGAGTGTATTTGGAAATGAAAACAAATCATAAACACACTGTGATATGGGCAAGGATTCTTCCTGTGTGTAAATCATCAGCTAAAGTTCCTTTATGTTCTGATTTGTGTTTCTTTATACCCAATAAAATTATATTACAACAAATATAAGTGCTAAGAGTTCTGGACATCCATACTCCAACACTCAAACTTAACTGACCAGATTGTTTCTAACCAATACATTCACTGGCTAAGAAGTTTCTCCAAGGTAAGTACCTGGGAATATCAAGCCCTTGAACCTCACGTTATATATTGCCCATCCATCATATACCATTTTAATGGGCTGCCTATAAGATATGCTTGTTTCATTAGTGTGAGAATAAATACCTACACAAAAACAGTGAGTCATAAACTATATCATTTTGAAAACTTATGCAAACAACAGAAAAATGTTCATGTTGATCACTTAGATTAGTAAGACATTCAGTCATCAATGTAAGGAAAGGCCCTTGGTCCTTTGAAGACTCTATGCCCCAATATAGGGGAATACCAGGACCAGGAATGGGAGTGAGTAGTTTGGAGAGCAGGAGGAGGGGGTTGAGGGTAGGGGATTTTCGGACGGGAAACTAGGAAAGGGGATAACATTTGAAATGTAATAAAAGAAAATATCTAATAAAAAATTTTCATTCCCCCACCCAAAAAATTCTTGTTTCATTACTGTGACAATAAGTACCAACAAAAAAGTGAGTCATAAACTGTATTACATTTTGAAAACTTATGCAAACAACAGAAAATTATTCATGTTGATCACTTAGTGACTCCACCAAAGTCAGTCATTCCCTTTTCTCCCTCCTGTAAATTATAGTTCTTTAAAATTCTTAATGATGGATTACTGTCAGATGTATTCTCAAAGAGAATTATTCTACAGTGTATATTTATAATATATTTTTCTCAATATTAAACTTCATATGAAATATAGTTCAAGAAAAAAAGATATGTGACATTTGTTCAAAAAAACTAGTGAAAAACATTTCCTATGATTCTTTCAAGATTTGCAGTGTTCAGCTCCCACATGGAAGCTATCAACAGGGTTGATAGAGGAGATGACAGGCTACTGTGTGCAGTGGTATAAAAGAAGAATTCAGGCCATCTGGCTCCAAAAATTTATCACAACCCTTGAGACACCTTAGAAGAAAACAGACATAAATTATGATGTTTCTTTCTGTCCTAGGTACAATGGAACTCAGTTGTATAACAGAAATCAGATTTTTAGCACATTCACTGTATACACAATGAGAGTACACTCTTAAAGCTAGTCTATGTACTAAGTTATGCTTTCATCTTTTCTTGTATTAAATAGGAAGAACTCTCCCTTATCTATTCTTTATTAAGAGAAATAAATGTGACCAATTTAAAGTGGTATCATCTCAAATATGAGTTTACAGAAACTTATTGCCATAGAACTGCAATTGTAAAATAAAACAAAATGCACAAATGAAACTGTACATTTCAAAACATGTATTCTTAAGCCAAAGCTTTCTCTTTTCAGTTATCGGTTGTTCAGACTCTTGAAGGACAAATATGAAGCACATTTTCTTAAAATTGGGTATTTATTTTTTTTTTATGTTTCCAATGCTTTCCCAAAATTCCCCCACATGGTACCCCACCCACTCCCCCATCCACCCACTCCCAATTCTTGGCCCTAGCATTCCCCTGTACTGAGGCATATAAAGTTTGTACTACCAATGGGCCTCTCTTTCCACTGATGGCCGACTAGTTCATCTTCTGATTCATATGCAGCTAGAGACACGAACTACGGGGGGGGGGGAGGGGATATTGGATAGTTCATATTGTTGTTGCATCGATAGGATTGCAGATCCCTTTAGCTCCTTGGGTACTTTCTCTAGCTCCTCCATTGGGGGCCCTGTGAAACATCCAATAGCTGACTGTGAGCATCCACTTCTGTGTTTGCCAGTCCAAGAATAGTCTCACAGGAGACAGCTCTATCTGGGTACTTTCAGCAAAATCGTGCTAGTGTATGCAATGGTGTCAGTATTTGGAAGCTGTTTATGGGATGGATTCCCGTATATGGCAGTCTCTAGATGGTCCATCCTTAGTCTCAGCTCCAAATTTTGTCACTGTAACTCCTTCCATGGGTATTTTGTTCCCTATTCTAAGAATGGACAAAGTGTCCACACTTTGGTCTTCATTCTTCTTGAGTTTCATGCGTTTAGCAAATTTTATCTTATATCACGGGTATTCTAAATTCCTGGGCTAATATCCACTTACCAGTAAGTACATATTGTGCAAGTTCTTTTGTGATTGGGTTACCTCACTCAGAATGATGTTCTCCAGGTCCATCCATTTGCCTAGGAATTTCATAAATTCATTCTTTTTAATAGCTGAGTAGTACCCCATTGTGTAAATGTACCACATATTTTGTATCCATTCCTCTGTTGAGGGGCATCTGGGATCTTTTCAGATTCTGGCTATCATAAATAAGGCAGCTATGAACATAGTGGAGCATGAGTCCTTCTTATCAGTTGGAACATCTTCTGGATATATGCCCAGGAGAGGTATATCAGGATCCTCCTGTGGTACTATGTCCAATTTTCTGAGGAATCGCCAGACTGATTTCCAGAGTATTTGTACAAGCTTGCAATCCCACCAACAATGGAGGAGTGTTCCTCTTTCTCCAAATCCTCACCAGCATCTGCTAACACCTGAATTTTTGATCTTAGCCATTCTGACTGTTGTGAGGTGGAGTGTCAGGGTTGTTTTGATTTGCATTTCCCTGATGATTAAGGATGTTGAACATTTTTTTCTGGTGCTTCTCAGCCATTCGGTATTCCTCAGGTGAGAATTCTTTTTTAGCTCTGAGCCCCAATTTTAATGGGGTTATTTGATTTTCTGGAGTCTACCTTCTTGAGTTCATTACATATATTGGATATTAGTCCCCTATCTAATTTAGGATAGGTAAAGATCCTTTCCCAATCTGTTGGTGGCCGTTTTGTCTTATTGACGGTGTCTTTTGCCTTGCAGAAGCTTTGCAGTTTTATGAGGTCCCATTTGTCAATTCTTTTTTTTTTTTTTTTCGAGACAGGGTTTCTCTGTATAGCCCTGGTTGTCCTGGAGCTCACTCTGTAGACCAGGCTGGCCTCGAACTCAGAAATCCACCTGCCTCTGCCTCCCGAGTGCTGGGATTAAAGGCGTGCGCCACCATGCCCGGCCCCATTTGTCAATTCTTGATCTTACAGCACAAGCCATTGCTGTTCTTTTCAGGAATTTTTCCCCTGTACCCATATCTTCGAAGATTTTCTCTACTTACTCCTCTATAAGTTTCAGTATCTCTGGTTTCATGTGGAGTTCCTTAATCCACTTAGATTTGACCTAAGTACAAGGAGATAGGAATGGATCAATCCGCATTCTTCTACATGATAACCACCAATTGTGCCAGCACCATTTGTTGAAAATACTGTCTTTTTTCCACTGGATGGTTTTAGCTCCCTTGTTAAAGATCAAGTGACCATAGGTGTGTGGGTTCATTTCTGGGTCTTCAATTCTATTCCATTGGTCTACTTGTCTGTTGCTATACCCGTACCATGCAGCTTTTATCACAATTGCTCTGTAGTACAGGTTTAAGTCAGGCATGGGGATTTTACCAGAGGTTCTTTTATCCTTGAGAAGAGTTTTTGCTATCCTAGATTTTTTGTTATTCCAGATGAGTTTGCAGATTGCCTTTTCTAATTTGTTGAAGAATTGATTTGGAATTTTGATGGGGATTGCATTGAATATATAGATTGCTTTTGGCAAGAGAAACATTTTTACTATATTGAGCCTGCCAATCCAAGAGCATGGGAGATCATTCCATCTTCTGAGATCTTCTTTAATTTCTTTCTTCAGAGACTTGAAGTTCTTATCATACAGATCTTTCACTTCTTCAGTTAGAGTCATGCCAAGTTATATTATATTATTTGTGACTATTGAAAAGGGTGTTGTTTCCCTAATTTCTTTCTCAGCCTGTTTATCCTTTGTATACTGAAAGGCCATTGACTTGTTTGAGTTAATTTTATATCCAGCTATTTCACCGAAGCTGTTTATCAGGTTTAGGAGTTCTCTGGTGGAACTTTTAGGGTCACTTATATATACTATCATATCATCTGCAAAAAGTGATATTTTGACTTCTTCCTTTTCAAATTGTATCCCCTTCATCTCATTTGTTGTTGAATTGCTCTGGCTAGGACTTCAAGTACAATCTTGAATAGATAGGGAGAAAGTGGGCAGCCATGTCTAGTCCCTGATTTTAGTGGGATTGTTTCCACCTTTTCATCATTTACTTTGATGTTGGCTACTGGTTTTCTGTAGATTGCGACTTTTATCATGAATAGGTGTTGGATTTTGTCAAATGCTTTCTCAGCATCTAATTAGATGATCATGTGTTTTTTTTGTCTTTGAGTTTGTTTATATACTGGATTACATTGATGGATTTCCATATATTGAACCATCCCTGCATCCTTGGGATGAAACCTATTTAGTCAGGATGGATAATTGTTTTGGTGTGTTCTTGGATTTGGTTAGTGAGAACTTTACTGAGGATTTTTGCATCGATATTCATAAGGGAAAATGGTCTGAAGTTCTCTATCTTTGTTGGGTCTTTTTGTAGTTTAGGTATCAGAGTAATTGTTGCTTCATAGAATGAGTTCGGTAGAATACCTGCTGTTTCTATTTTGTGGAATAGTTTGTGAATAACTGGGATTAGATCTTCTTTGAAGGTCTGATAGAACTCTGCAGTAAACCCATCTGGTCCTGGACTTTTTTGGTTGGTAGACTATTAATGACTGCTTCTATTTCTTTAGGGAATATAGGATTGTTTAGATCACTAACCAGATCTTCATTTAGCTTTGGTATCTGGTATCTGTCTTACAAAGTTATCCATTTCATCCAGGTTCTCCAGTTTTGTTGAGTATAGCCTTTTGTAGAAGGATCTGATGGTGTTTTGGATTTCTTCATGATCTGCTGTTATTTCTCCCTTTTCATTTCTGATTTTGTTAATTAGGATGCTTTCCCTGTGCCCTCTAGTGAGTCTGGCTAAGGGTTTATCTATCTTGTTGATTTTCTCAAAGAACCAGCTCCTTGATTGGTTGATTCTTTGAATAGTTCTTCTTGTTTCCACTTGCTTGATTTTGCCCCTGAGTTTGATTATTTCCTGCCTTCTACTCCTCTTGGGTGAATTTGCTCCCTTTTGTTCTAGAGCTTTTAGCTGTGTTGTCAAGCTGCTAATGTGTGCTCTCTCTAGTTTCTTTTTGGAGGCACTCAGAGCTATGAGTTTTCCTCTTAGAAATGCTTTCATTGTGTCCCATAATTTTGGGTATGTTGTGGCTTCATTTTCATTAAACTACAAAAAGTCCTTAATTTCTTTCTTTAGTCCTTCCTTGACCAAGGTATCATTGAGAAGAGTGTTGTTCAGTTTCCACATGAATGTTGGCTTTCTATTATTTATTTTGTCATTGTAGATCAGCCTTAGTCCATGGTGATCTGATAAGATGCATCGGACAGTTTCAATCTTTTTGTATATGTTGAGGCTGGTTTTGTGACCAATTATGTGCTCAATTTTGGAGAAGGTACAATGAGGTGCTGAGAAGGAGGTATATCCCTTTGTTTTAGGATAAAATATTCTTTAGATTCTGTTAGATCCATTTGTTTTATAACTTCTGTTAGTTTCACTGTGTCCCTGTTTAATTTCTGTTTCCATGATATGTCCATTGGTGAAAGTGGTGTGTTGAAGTCTCTCACTATTATTGTGTGAGGTGCAATCTGTGCTTTGAGCTTTACTAACGTTTTTTTTTAATGAATGTGGCTGCCCTTGTATTTGAAGCATAGATATTCAGAATTGCAAATTCCTCTTGGAATATTTTACCTTTGCTGAATATGAATTGCCCCTCCTTGTCTTTTTTGATGATTTTGGGTTGGAAGTCGTCTTTATTAGATATTAGAATGGCTACTCCAGCTTCTTTCTTTAGTCCTTTTGCTTGAAAATTTGTTTTCCAGCCTTTCATTCTGAGGTAGTATCTATCTTTTTCCCTGAGATGGGTTTCCTGTAAGCAGCAAAATGTTGGCTCCTGTTTGTGTAGTCAGTCTGTAGGTCTATGTCTTTTTATTGGGGAGTTGAGTCCATTGATATTAATTGATATTAAGGGAAATTATTTCTTGCTTCCTATGATTTTGTTGCTAAGGTTGGCATTCTGTTCTTGTGGCTGTCTTCTTTTAGGTTTGTTGAGGGATTACCTTCTTGCTTTTTGTAGGACATGGTTTCTGTCCTTGTATTGGTTTTTTTCTGTTATTATCCTTTGAAGGGCTGGATTGGTGGAAAGATAATTTGTGAATTTGGTTCTGTCCTGGAATACTTTTGATTCTCCATCTAAGGTTATTGAAAGTTTGGCTCAGTGTTGTAGCCTGGGTTGTCATTTGTGTTCTCTTAGTGTCTGTATAATATCTGTCTAGGCTCTTCTGGCTTTCATAGTCTCTGGTCAAAAATCTGGTGTAATTCTGATAGGCTTGCCTTGATATGTTACTTGACCTTTTTCCCTTACTGCTTTTAATATTCTATCTTGATTTAGTGCATTTGTTGTTCTGATTATTATGTGTCTGAGGAATTGCTTTTCTGGTCCATTCTATTTGGAGTTCTGTAGGCTTCTTATATGTTCATGGGAATCTATTCCTTTAGTTTTGGGAAGTTTTCTTCTATAATTTTGTTGAAGATATTTGCTGGCCCTTTGAGTTGAAAATCTTCATTCTCATCTACTCCTATTATCCATAGGTTTGCTCTTCTCATTGTGTCCTGGATTTACTGGATGTTTTGAGTTAGGATCTTTTTGCATTTTCCATTTTCTTTGATTGTTGTGCTGATGTTCTCTATGGAATCTTCTGCACCTGAGATTCTCTCTTCTATCTCTTGTATTCTATTGCTGATGCTCGAATCTATGGTTCCAGATTTCTTTCCTAGGGTTTCTATCTCCAGTGTTGCCTCACTTTGGGTTCTCTTTATTGTGTCTACTTCCCTTTTTAGGTCTTGGATGGTTTTATTCATTTCCATCACCTGTTTTTTAGTGTTTTCCTGCAATTCTTTAAGGGATTTTTGTACTTCTTGGCAGAGTCCAGGAACAAAGATGTCTGCTGCACATGCTCAGGCAAAGCACTCCTGAGCGGGGCAGACACCTATCCTCTGGCCAAGAAGGTGCACAGATGTCTGGGGCCCAAAAAGTGGGCTGCCTCAGAAGCTCTATGGCTCCTGCCTGTCCCAGAAGCTGTTAGCTTCTGTAGTCCACACTCTCACCTTTGCAGACTACTCTTGGCGGAGTCCCAGATCCAAGATGTCTCAATATGCAGCACTTTTGCTCCATTTGCTCAGCAGTCAAAAATGAAAATTAGCGCCATTGTTTGAGAATCAAAAGTTATGAGCTAACAATAATATGTTATTAATTCTGAGTCGAAGATAAAAATCAGAAAGTTATTCTAAGATGCATGGCACAATATATATGCCACGTCTTGGCACATGTTCCAAATAATGCCATTTCATTTTTAATAATGCAAACCAGCCATTGTTCTAAATTTCAGGGGTTACAGAAAGTTGAAGCCACTGCATTTGGTCTTCAGCCTCTGGGTTTTTATAGGATGCTTCTTGGTGAGTATCAATATACCGAACACCATCCTTCATGTTGTCTTACTAATTGTTATGTCAGATTTTTAACTTTATATATCTGCATTTCCTAATATATACAAGCTGCAAATTACTCATGAAATATCATTCAAGTGCTTTAATTTCCAATTTGAAAATCTGATTCATTTAATAGTCACAAAGATAGTAATAAATCATTAGGAAAAATAATAAATATACCCAAGAAACTTTACTACATCATGATATCTTAGTCAATATCAGAATATCCAAAAGGAAAAACAAAATATTCAGCGAATTCTCTCTTGCATCAAAAGAAAAGTAATGTGAACTATATTTTACTACACTTAATCTCTAGATAATTAACAAGAAAATTCTGAATGGCATTGCATGTAGATCAACATTTAAAATGGAACATTTTATATCTAATATTGGTCAGGAGCCATTGAACTAATAAGATAGAGAGGGCACTTGTAACATAGACATGTCTTGAAATAATATAAACTATCAATAATATGATTAAAAGTTATATGGCATGTAGGAAGAACAAGAGAAACAGAACTCTGAGGGGCCATAAGGATTGAGCAGGGCATATATGCCTGATCTTTACTAGAGAGATGCAAAGAGAGAACCGGGCACAAAAAAAGGAGGCAGTATGAAAATCCTGGGGTGCAAGATCTTTAAAGTAGGTGTGCTGTTACTGGATATTCATTTTCAGAAGAATGTCTTCAATCTATATGCACTGTAGTTAAGAGGAAAGGAAAAATAGAAGGCTCAGTTCGGGCTCTTTAAAAAGTCATTATAGCCATTCAGTCTATATAAACACCTGAAACACATCTAGACATCCCTGATACTAGGCTAAATGTATTCCTTCAAGTACAAACTCTGGAACATATTTTGAAACTTACTAGAATTAAAACCCAGAATTCTAAGATCTTTAGTGACAAAGACATTTCCCAATATTTATGGCAACTACTTCCGTTTGCGATTAATTTCAGTGACCAGATCTGACCCATCCAGCAGGTCCAGTTATTTGAGGGTCTCGAGGGGACCTTCTCCTAAGAACCAAATCGGGGGAGGGAGATACAGAAACCAAGTGCAAGAATGACATGGAAACAGTCTGAGTAGCATCAAGGTCTCTCTGTATTCAGCAAGGCTCAAGGCTTAAATGCACAAGCAAAAGGGGAAGTACTTCACAGCAGGAGGGATGGGGCAACAGAAATTTTTCTTTTGGCAACTACAAGGGGAAGCAGGAACTTGGTGGTATCAGGTTACATCTTGTGGTCAGGACATCTGGTGCTGACAGGGCTGGAACATTCTGTGGTTGTTCTCAGAATGGTGCGTTTGTGGCCCGCTTTTGACCCCCTTTTCTTCTTGGGGGGAGAGGCCCAATTCAGAGATCAAGACAATAGAGTTGTCTTAATAGCTCCCAACACAGACCTACAAAGCGCAGCTAAAGAGTTTGTTCATAATGTTTTCTTTCCATTCAATGTCATCTAAGCTTTCACTGAGAATCTATACGCTTGGAATATAAGGGAAAACATTTTCTCTCAGTGTTTTGAGGACTTTTACTTAAAAACACGTAAGAAGTTTCTGTAGAGGCAAAATAAATTACCACAGAAAAGGACTGTTGGGAGCCTGTTTGTCAGAGCATAGTCTACACTTGGCATAGACATGTCCTTTTCTCAAGTGTCTCAAGAGGCAGAAGGGGAACCTGGAAGGCAGTTCCATCCTCATCCCAAGGCCATTCTTTCTCACTTCATAAAATTCCACCCTGTATCATAGTGCTAAGTGGCCCCAATTTTGTTTATTATTATTTAATGAACATGTTAGTAACAAGCTTCTGTGTGGTATTTTCATATTCCATCTAACGGAGATTTCATGACCTCACACTACTCTCCTCCAAGCCAGATTGTGATCCCCTTACCTACACTGGGCTAATTGTATTTAGTGTTATTCCTTTTTATTTCTAGTAAATCCCCTCAGTTTCCCTTCAAGATTATTTTTTGATATAATGTGAAAATTTCAGAAGCACAAGTGGAACTAGAAAATGTAGTTAGCACAGTAACCTATGCTCAGAAGACAAATACCATGTATTCTCTTTCACTTCCTAGACTGCAACTGACCAGCCTCAGTTGGCCTTTCTCAATCCATGACAAATAATTTTGGGATTCCTCTTACAGGCAGGCAACAGATTCAATGAAAAGGGTGACAAAAGGACACAGACACAAGGGAGTGCTTTATCTGGATGTCATTTTTCACAAAGTGAATCCAGTCTTAAATACTATAGAAAACAAAGGAGTAGGGTGTCACAGCAGGCAAAGTACATTAAAGCATCTGGCACAAAACAGAGGAATGCCTACAAAGGACTGACAGGAACCAGGAAATATTTACAGTAAAGATAAAACAGCCCTGCCTAGTGTCAGATAATGTCAGGTAAGGATTTCACACCCTAGTCACAACTTATGCTACTCCTTTGAGCCTTGTGAAAGCTAGCACCAGGTGTTTCTGCTCTAGCAGACCTTATCATGCATAATGGAATACCACACCCTCTTTTTTCCTAGGCCTTGGTTAATACTTGCATAAGAGAGTAACTTGGCTGTTCTTTTAAGTATCTGTAAAGAATCTCCATTTGTCAGAAGAATTCACAAACTTTCTTCTAATATGCAATTTAGTCTGCCATACCTGGCTGTTAATGAATATTTTAAGTATACTTTGCTAAGCTTCCCCTGAGATTTCTAACTCTTATCCAGTAAAATACTGTAAGAAATCATGCAAGACCCTCTACAATATTACAAGGACAAGTCTGGGGCATTCTAGCTATGGGAATGCCAAGGTCCCTGGAGGCTAAGTTTCCTTGAAATTCTTTGCCTGGAGACTGCTTCCAGGCTTTTATGCCTGCAAAGCAAGTCACTACTGAAGTGGATCTAGACTCTAATGAAATTGAGTATATCAAGGTCAGGGTAAAGACCAAGAACAATATAATTACAGACCAAACATGAGTAAATATGAGTAAAAGTGACCAAGTATGAGTAAAGACCAAAGGCGGCCATGAGAATCATCACTACTTTTTGCGGGTCATGAGCCAGAGGCCACTCTGCTATCATATACTGAAATGTCACATGCTTGTCTCCACAACATGAGACTTTATTATAAATCAAAAGACTTCTTTTTTGCAACATTAAATCTATAACTTCTTATGCTTCCAGTGCTACAGAATTTTTTAAAAGAACAAGAACATAGCTGATAAACTCAAGGCAGCATATTTCTTGGGAAAGTAGGACTTTTAGAAGCCACCAAAAATTACCCTTTGTACAGAAAGTATATATGCTAATAATTCTATGTGAATATTTAATTTAAAGCTGTTTATTTTCTTTCTCCCACAGTCTGGTGAGTGTTACAGAGGCCACAGAGGGCAACATTATCCTACAAGACCAGTAGCTCCTTCAACTCCTCCTTTTCATCTTTATCTTCAGCCTGATCGCAATCCTGTACAGATTGTTCAACCAGGCAATATCCCCATTTTCATGTTTGAACAACCATATTCTGTTCCTCTTCCTTCTTTATACACTTGGAATAGAATTTGAAAAACTAATTTCCACTATTGAATTTGATTATCCTTATAAAACAATTCCTCCATTATCCTATACCTCCAAGCAATCCTATTTTAATTGTTCTCAGAAAAAATCAAATGCAAAGCCAGCTGCCAATATCTCCATAACACCTGCTATTGCCCCAAAATTTACTGAAAGCTTTTGAAGGTGCTGGCAAGTAAAAAGATCCTTTTGGTAGTCAGAACCTAGTACATGCTTACATATATATGGACCTTACAAGTAAAGTAAACATCAATCATGCTACAATGCACAAACACAGATAGGCTAAATAAAAATGAGTGCTTCAGAGGGGAGGCAATGATCACTCTAGGAAGGGAGAACAGAAAAGATTGGGCATGAGGGCAGGGAGCATTTTGGGGTTGAGTTAGGAAGCTAGTGCAATGGGAACTCCATGAAATACTTCTCCCATTGACAGTGAGCCTAGCAAAGATTCTAGTCACATGGGGCCTGAAAGATTCATCTTCTATAACTGGGTGTAGTAGCTATTCCTGGTTGTCAACTTGACTATATCTGGAATAAATACAATCCAGAATTGAAAGGCTCACCATGACCCTAATCTGGAGGATGGGAGATAGAAGTTTCTGACCTGGACCTTGGTATGGAGATCTTGAGGCATAGTGGCTATATATTCCAGAAGATTAAGAAAGGGAGATATCCAAGTTCAAAGTCATCTGGGATTAAAGGTGTGGTGGCACACATCTTTACTCTGGGCTACACCCAAGCCAAGGCAAGGTCTTAGCTGTAGGCATTGGGACATAAAATCTTTAACCTTCAGTTTGTCCTGCTTGAAAATTGGGAAGGGACTGGAGCCTAGTAAAATGATCATCAAAGAAACCAGAGAGACTTCATATAGCAACTGATGGGAGCAGAAGCAGAATCCCACAAACAAATATTAGGCACAGCATTGGCACTCATAAAGAGGAGGTAGATGAAGAAATGGATGAAACTGAGGGGACATAGACATGCAGAACACTGGCCTCAAACTCAACTGACCAGAAGTCATGTGAACTTGAAGCCTGTAGTGGTCTGACCTAGGTCCTCTATATTTATAGTATGGCTGAGTAGTTCGGTGTTCTAGTAAGAATCATGGTGGTGGGGTTGCGCTGTCTCTCACTCTTTTGCCTACTTGTGAGACCCTTGTCTTCCTACTCAATACCAATTATACGGTTAGTTTTGGGGAAGGTACCATGAGATGCTGAGAAGAAGGTATATCCTTTTGTTTTAGGATAAAATGTTCTGTAGATGTCTATTAAGTCCCTTTGTTTCATAACTTCTGTTAGTGTCTAGGTGTCTTTGTTTAGTTTATGTTTCCAGGATCTGTCCATTAATAAGAGTGGTGTGTTGAAGTCTCCCACTATTATTGTGTGCGGTATAATATGTGCTATGAGCTTTACTATAGTTTCTTTAATGAATTTGGATGCCCTTGCATTTGGACCATAGATATTCAGAATGAATAGTGCATCTTGGAAGATTTTACCTTTGTTGAGTTTGAAGAGCCCCTCTTTGTCTTTTTTGATAACTTTGAGTGGGAAGTTGATTGTATTCAATATTAGAAAGACTTCTCCAACTTCTTTCTTCAGACCATTTGCTTGGCAAATTGTTTTCCAGCCATTTACTCTGAGGTCATGTCTGTCTTTGTCCCTGAGGTGGGTTTCCTGTATGCAGCAAAATGTTGGGTCCTGTTATGTCGCCAGTCTGTTAGTCTATGTCTTTTTATTGGGGAATTGAGTCCATTGAAATTAAGAGGTATTAAGGAAAAGTAATTGCTGATTCCTGTTATTTTTGTTAATAGAATTGGGATTTGTTCTTTCAGCTATCATCATTTAGGTTTGTTCAAGGATTACTTTCTTGCTTTTTCTAGGGCGTCATTTCCTTCCTTGTGTTGGACTTTTCCCTTTCTTATACTTTGAAGGGCTGGATTCATGAAAAGATATTATGTGAATTTCGTTTTGTAATGGAATTCTTTTTTTCTCCATCTATGGTAATTGAGGGTTTTGCTGAGTTTTGAGAGTAACTTGGGTTGTCATTTGTGTTCTCTTAGGGTCTGTATCACTTCTATCTAGGATCTTCTGGCTTGCAAGTGCATGAAGCACATTTGTTCTATTATACCACGAATCCTTCAAAACTCCATAGAAGCTATATTTTACAGCATTCATGTGAACATGTGAATTATCACCAATCCAAAGTTTGTTCAATATGTGTAAAAACTTATTGAAGTTAAAATAAAATTATACATCATTTTAACTGTAGTACTTACATATGTACAATTCATAGCACACACAGAAACTCTAGAAACAGACCACCAAAGTTACCAAGAGACTATATTGCTACCAGCCAACTTTCACAAAAAGTTTCAACTATAAAAAAGAAGCATATTCCAAGGAGATCAAAATGAGATGGGTCATATATTGTAATTTAATTGACTTTTGTTTTCTTCTGTTTGTATTCTCACTGTAAAGACTACTCATGCTTCTGAAGAACAATTTAATCTATCTGAATCAAAAACTCATGAAAATTCTACATCTATGGGAAAGCAAATAAACCCCAAAATATCTGGGAACTCAAAATACTCTAAATAATTGGCCTAAGACACTACCTGCTTTCTGTTCTCCAAGAAAAATGAACCGTTGTCATTCAGCCTTAGGCTCTTCTGTTTGATACCCTGTAGCCTTCAATTTATTTTCTGACTAATGTTCTTCTAACTACCCAAGGAACCAGCACTACAAACCATCCTTGATAAAGTGGAAGCCATTTCAGCTCCTTCAACTATGGTTGCCATCACAACCATTTCTGATGCTTCTGTCAGCAAATCTATAGATAGATGCCAATGCCAGCTGTCCTCCTCCCACCCACGAGCCTGAAACTTTCACAAATGGGTTGGCAGCCTAGATTATCCTAACTACCAAAGATGACACTGCTCCACCTGAGGCAGAAAGCAATACCCCAAATGATTCAGGTAATGTCTCGTCAACTTCTATAGACAGTACTCCAACTGATACAAGTAGCAGTATCCCAAAGACCACACAAATTGAGAGGTAAAGAGCTAAGAGTAATGATAAGGGTAAGTTTCCTAGGTGCGAGATAGTAGTGCCCAACAATTAAACCAAAAAGACAAGTTGACAATGAAAAAAAAAAGAAAAAAGAAAAAAGAAACTCAATCTCACAGAAAGCATGCTATTCCTCTGGTACTTACATTCTTTCATCTCCATCTTCTCCAATGATTCCTGAGTCTTAGATATAGAGTTGTGTTGCTTAGCTTTCAGAAGTGACTGGGCCACAAATAGGCTCTTGCTTTCTGCATTGTGATCTAGATGTGTTTTCTGTAATGTTCTCCATCATTTAAAAAGAGAAATGTTTTGTGAGGAGTGAGAACTTCACTGACTTTTGTGTAGATGAATAACTATTAATCATGTAGTTTGGGATTACTGTGGCTTACTAAAATGATGGTTATATTCTCCTAAAAAATCCTGACTTCTCTAGCTTTGGGCAGTTACAAAGTCCCAGTCCCAGTCCCAGGAGTGATTGCTCCCTTGTTGAATGGGCAATGAGGGAGTAGGTCTCCCATGAGTTTTGACACACCTGAAAGCACAAGTAATACCACCATAGATTATCAAATTCCTGGCCCAAGAAGGACCCACCCAGAACCATCAGGTCACAGGCACCAAGGAACAGCCAGGGACAGGATATTTCTGGTTTCCTTCTGTGACACAGAGTTGATCCAATGCCACAGTTCTCCATACCTAAATACTGTCTGGAGAGAGCTGGTCTTCTAGGAGTCCTGAAACACAGATTTACTAGAGGGACAAGACATAATCAAAGACAGCAAGACTAGCTAAAACCACAGATAACCTAATAGCAAGTACAAGAACATAAGCAACAGAAACAAAGGATACATCACATCATCAGAACCCAGTTCAAAAAGATCATTCACTGTGATCAAGTAGGCTTCATTCCAGGAATGAAGGAATGGTTCAATATAATGGAAATCCATCAACAAATTCCACTAAATAAACTAACTCAATAAAGGGGGAGAATGATCATCTAATTAGATGCTGAGTAAGCATCTGACAAAATTCAACACCACTTCATGGTAAAACTTTTGGAAAGATTAGGAATTCAAGGGCCATGCCAAAAAATGGTAGCCAACATCACACTAAATCAGGGACTAGACAAGGCTGCTGACACTCTCCCTATCTATTCAACATAGTATTCAAAGTTCTAGTTAGAGCAATTAAACAACATAAGGAGGCCAAAGGGATATAAATTGGATAGGAAAAAGTCAAAATATCATTATATTTGCAGATGATATGATAGTATACTTAAGTGATCCGAAGATTTCCACCACCGAACACCTAAATCTGATAAACAACTTAGTAAAGTGGCTGTATATAAAATTTACTCAAACAAATCAGTATCCTTCCTCTACTCAAAGGAAAAAAGGGGCTGAAAAGAAATTAGGGAAATGACATCCTTCAGAGCAGTCACAAACAATATAATCTATTTAGTGTGACTCTAACCAAACTATGACAAGTTCTGTGACAGGAACTTCAAATTGTAATAAAGTATGAGAATAATAACAGATATGCCCAAGAAAGTTTGCAAGTTCATAATGTTCAGATCAATATCAGGATGTCCAAGGGGAAATACAGCTTGTTTTTAAGTTTCTTCAAAAATAAAAGAATGTGTATTATTTTTCCCACACTTTATTCTGAGAATAAATAACATTAAAATTTGTATTTAGAGTTCTTTTTAAGAACAACCAAAGCACCTACACTTTGTTCTTCCTTATGTTTGTCAGGTGGTCTGTGAATTGTATCTTGGTTTTTGGAGCTTTTGGGCTAATATCCACTTACCAGTGAGTACATACCATGTGTGTTCTTTGTTGATTGGGTTACCTCACTCGGGATGAAATTTTCTACTTCTGTCCATTTCCCTAAGAATTTCATGAATTCATATCTTTTAATAGCTGAGTAGTAAGTACTCCATTGTGTAAATATATGACATTCTCTGTATCCATTTTTCTGTTGAGGGATATCTGGGCTCTTTCCAGCACCTGGCTATTTTAAATAAGGCTGCTATGAACATAGTGGAGCTTCTGTCCTTATTACATGTTGGAGCATCTCCTGGGTATAGGCCCAGGAGTGCTATACCTGGATCCTCAGGTAGTACTATGTCCAATTTTCTGAGGAGCCACTAAACTGATTTCCATATCTTCTAAGAAACATTTCAAATCCTTAGTAGACCACACTAAATGGTAAATTTAATCTTTTTACAATTATACTCACCTCATTTTCACACTTCCATGAACTCTACCCAGGGCTTCCCAAATTCTCTTCTTTGATCTCTGTAAAATTCATGGCCTCATTTCTGATTATCTATGGTAACATATATTCCAATGTATATAAATACAACCTCCTCAGTCTATAAACATGAACTCAGGGATGACTGTTTTGGATTGCTTATCCAATTGGGAGGCTCTTCCTTGAACAAAACAATTTGCCCATTCTCAGCACTCCATTGTTGTCTGTAGTTCTTTGTCTAGGATTGAGGCTACATGAGCTTTTTACATTCCATGCTACCGAGGTTAGTGATGTCATTCTTTCCCAGGTCCTGATTAGATGGCCATGGTGATGAGGTTTCATGACTGTAGCTATTCTTATGTTTCTAGAAAAGCCAATACCACAGAAAACATCCTCTTCCTCCGGCACATGCATTCTTTTATCTCCATCTTCTGCAATGATCCCTGAGTCTTAGTATAGGAGCTGTGCTGCTTAGGTTTCAGATGAGACTGGGGACCACAGGCTTTTGCTCCCTGCACTCTGATCTATTTCAGTTTTCGCTAAAGTTTTTGATCACTTTGAACGGAACTATTTTGATGAGGAGTGACAATCTCACTGATCTGTGAGTAGACAAAGAAATATTAAGCGTAGAGTTGGGGATTAGTGTGATTGCTAAAGTGGTAGTTATAGTTTCTCCTCCAAAATTCTGACTTCTGTAGCCTTGGTTATTGACACAGACACAGTCCCAGGCATGATTGTACTTTGGTTGAATGGCCGCAAATCCATCAAAGCTCTTGGTTACCAAAGCACCTGTAGCAATATTGCACCCACAGAGTTACAATGGCATGGTAGTCATTGATGTGATTTGTAGGTATCCTAGATGGGTAAGCATGTCGGTTGCTCTCCTCCCTTGTAATCTTGCAAGCTACAGAGTGGAATTATGACAGATAGTACCCAGGAAGTTAGTTCTTGGGTCACATGTTCAAAACCTAACATAGAAAAAGTACTGTGAGAATAGCTGTGTTGTTATTCAGATAAAACTGTCAGGAAGAAAGACTTTGTGTAAATACTTCAAATCTTGAGAATATGTGTTAAACTGACGAAGTTGGAACCCATCAAAAGAGACTCAGCACATATGGAGGGTGGGGTTGTATATAAATTATGAAAATAATAGCTTCATGACAGAGTAAAAATTGACACTTGCCTTCAAAAATATCATAGTCTAAAAAAACACGTTTTCAAAATCATTAATAGAAAATGGCAACTTCTTGCAGGTCTGTATAGATTTTCTTTATGATTATGGCAAAAACAATCTCCTTCTCTATTGCAATATTTTCAAGAATTACTTAAATAAAATTTGGTACAAGTTCTTCCGT
This sequence comes from Mus caroli, assembly GCF_978045245.1. Classification (NCBI taxonomy): domain Eukaryota; kingdom Metazoa; phylum Chordata; class Mammalia; order Rodentia; family Muridae; genus Mus; species Mus caroli. The sequence continues at coordinate 91,588,653 of NW_028227259.1, read as the reverse complement.
GGATCATTTTGTATAAATGGATTCTGTATGTATTTCATAGGATTCTGTATATACATTACAGTAAACCTCCTTCTAAACCTGTGCATGACCTGAAGACTCTTCATAATGTCCTACACATTCCTAATGTCTGTGTGTGCTTATACATATTTCCCTATCTATCTATCTATCTATCTATCTATCTATCTATCTATCTATCATCTATCTACCTACCTACCTATATATCTATCCATATATGCATATATATGAATGGATGTTCATAAGCACATATGTATACTTTTAACTGTAATAAACAGAAGAAATCATGAATGGAGAAGCAGGTAAACAGGCATTAGAAAGGAGAGGGAAAGGGATTGTTGTGCTATATATAGCTCTAATGCTGAGTATGGATTTTGAAAATCAAATTAACAAAATTTAAGAGAAATCCAGAAATACTGAAAAAGAAACATTGAGAGAAGTGAAAGTGTTTGATTTATACACCAGATTAAAAGATGAACTGTATGCTTGTTTATGTTCATGAGCTTTAAGATTTTCAGATAATATTACATGTCCACTTTCCTGCTTAATTACTTCTAGCAGAAGTAGAAGTAATCTACTTCTGATCTGAACATTAGGGTTTTTTTTTTTTGACTTTTAATAGGAAGGAAATATGATACTTATAATTAATTACTATGATTGTACTTTGTTGAAAATATGTATTTTTACCTAATTTCATTGTCCTGCTAGCTTTGGGTGTTGGGACATTACAACATCATTTCAACTTTTCAGTATGGGGATTTTGTACCAACTCTGGAGATGACATCAGAGGTGTTGGTTTTCACTGATCTGCCAGCTCTACCCTTAACTATATCTTACAAAGCCAGAATGGATAATCCACACAATGGGATCTTTCATTCTTCCACAGAATTATAAGCATCATATTACCTGTAAAGCATGATAAATGCTTAGGAAAGCATTAATCAAGAAGCTAATTAATGTGAATGAATACTGAAAAATAATAACATTTGTATGGATCTACAAATGAAAATAAGAGGTTTTTTTCCTACATATCAACAGAAATAAATATCTGACCACAGGTCAAAAGTCATCAAATATCAAATGTCACTGCATTGTTGCTTCTAGGTCTGCTAATTTAACTAAGTTAGGAAAATATTATCAACTACTACATGAGGTTCTATCAAAGCAATAGCAGGATTCGACTGTTCTAAGGATTTCCTATCATGAGAGACATAAGCTCTATGAAAGAATTAGTCTACAGAATATTAGGTCCAAGCTTTGAAAGCAATGAATTAGTCATAATTTATCTTCTTGTCATCATGTATTTTTATTTTTTCCTTTGTTTTACAAGAAAAGAGATTTGTGTGCAAGTAATATTGGAGTCATTGTGCCATAAAACTTAGGGAGTAAAGAATGACTGTTTGACTGGATTTAAGGCCCACTCATTAGATAGAAGCCATAACTGACACTGCTGAAGTCGTCTATTATCTGGGATTAGATGGGTAATGGCCCTATGAAAAACTTCAATACTAATATTCTCACAAAAGAACATTGCTATAAACAAACTCATAAAACGACATACTGCTATACCAATAAGTAAGTTCCTCACTCAGTCCTCATTAAAAGGGCTTCCTCTTATTGTAGATTTGAACTAAAGCATAGACCTACAACAGGACAATGTCCAAAGAACTTTGGAGCACTCAGGCCTAAGTAGGGTGTCTTCATCAAGGCCCTCCCATCACACCCATGCAGCAAAACTAGAAAATCCAGAGGAGATTGGTGATTCCAAGAAAACATGGTCTTCTGTATGCATCAAGGCTGACACACATGGACTCAAGGCAACATATGAAAGGCCTACACAAGTGCAAGTCTAATGGACTACTTGCACTGAGACAGTGAGACATGGGATTCCATCACTACCAGGAAGCTATTTGCAATTAATACATGATTGGTATTTTTTTCCAAAAGAGTCTCACTGTGTGTATGAGCCACACTTCAGGAAAGGCTCCATCCCCAGAAGTCGTTTGACAAAACAAAACTAACACAATGGCATTTTGTAAGTTTTTTTCTCATTCAGTTTTTTTTGGGTTTGTTTGCTTGGATTTGGTCTTTTTTGATTTTGTCTACCATACCTTCGGCCTGTTTAGTTTCGCAGTGCTTTAGTGAAAATCTCAAACCAAACACTAAATTGTCTGTGTATGCTTGAGTGTATGTGTGTTTGTGTGTATTTGGATTCTTTGGAGTCATTTAGCTGCAATCATGACCACTCAGACGCCATTGTTAGTTCCAAGACCACCTAGACCAGTGCTTGTCAACCTGTGCATTAGGATCAATTGGGTCACATATCAGATATCCTGCATATGACATATTATTATGATTCATAACTTTTATGAAGTATGAAAAATAATTTATGTTTGCATGTCAGCAAATCATAAGGATGTATAAGAAAGGGTCTTAGCACTAGGAAAATTGAGAACAACTATCCTAGACAATAGAGGTTCAGCCTGAGCAACATAATGATACACTGCTCCAAATTAAAACAGAAAAGGTGATCTCTCGAAAACATAAAAGCATTAGGCCCACTGAAAGTACAATACTCTGTGTTCACTCCCAGCACTAAAAACAAAAGTCTATACTAAGTCAGCTTTCTGAAACGCTAAAGTTCAAACCTAAACGTTAAAGTTCAAACTTAAAGTATCACTTCATTATTACAGGTTAAACCTTAAAACTGAAGCTCAGATAATCTAAGCAGATGAGGCATTTATTTTAGAAACTATGGATGTTAGTGCCATGGAATCTTGAAAGAGTGAGACAGAAGGAGAGAAGAAGAGAAATACATAGAAAAATGTCTGGGTGTTATTTAGCAATAAAGCAATGTGTACTCAATTGTGATTTTAATGTTCTTTCATATTTTTCTTGCTAAATACTCTCCTACAATCGTAAGAAAATTCAATTTTGTAAATGTTTCTACTTCCCACATAACATTTCTTTTGGATATTTTCTTTATTTACATTTCAAATGTTATCCCCTTTTCCAGTTTCCCTCCCTCATGGAAACACCCTGTTCCATCCTCCTACCCCCTGCCTCTATGAGGATTTCCTCCATCGACCCACCCGCTCACATATCCCCACCCTTGATTCCCCTATACTGGGGAATCTATCTAGCCTTCATAGGACCAAGGACCTGTACTTCTATTGATGCATGACAAGGTCATACTCTGCTACCTATCAAGCTGGAGTATGTGTACTCCTTCATTTATGGCTTATTCCTTGAGAATTCTGGGGGATCTGATTGGTTGATATTGTTGTTCTTTCTGTCGGGTCGCAAACCCTTTCAACTCTGTCAATCCTTTTTTCTAACTCCTTTATTGGGGACCCTGTGCTCAGTTCAATGGTAACATTTATTCTTTAAATTACATAGCAAATATGATGAGATTAACACAGAAGGAAAGATGTCACATAAATATGAACAAACAACTCATTACTTTCTTTCTTAAAATAAAAAAAGGGCATCTCAGGTCCCCCTGTATTTATCTGAAACAAAATCACTTTTTGACTCACTGTACAGCATCCTAAGGCAGCCTCAACCCCTTAGTGACTGAGTATATTCAGAAATGAAACACATGCATGAACACTGTGCCAAATTGGCAAGGATGCTTCCTGTCCATAAAGGATCAGGTGAAGTTGCTTTGTCTTCGAACTTCTGTTTCTTTATTGCCAATAAAATAATATAAACTATATAAGAGCTAGAGTTCTGGTCCTCTGTATTCTACCACTCAAAAATAGTTGAACAGACTGCTTCTGACCAGCACATTCACCCGCAAAGAAGCTTCTCCAAGGTAGGTACCTGGGAATATGAAGCCCTATACTTTTATATAAAATGTTGCCCAAACGTCAGTGGTAGAATTTCAGTGAGCTGCTTTTAAGATACTCAACTTTCAATTCTGTGAAAATAAGTAACTACACAAAACAGTGAGTCATAAAATGTATGATGTTTTTAAAACATATGTATACAACAAAAAATATTCATGTTGACCATGTAGGATAGTGAAGCCACCAAGGTCTGCAATTCCCTTTTCTTCTTCCTCTACCTTAGAGTTCTTTAACATTCTTTTTTTTTTTTTTTAGAATTCTATCTCATTTTTAATAAAATGTTTCTCCTATGTCATATTTACAGGCTTCAGATATTTTTTTTTAATTTTTAATATTTTTTTATTACGTATTTTCCTCAATTACATTTCCAATGCTATCCCAAAAGTCCCCCATACCTCCAAACTTCCCTACCCACCCATTCCCATTCTTTTGGCCCTGGCATTCCCCTGTACTGGGGCATATAAAGTTTGCAAGTCCAATGGGCCTCTCTTTCCAGTGATGGCCGACTAGGCCATCTTTTGATACATATGTAGCCAGAGTCAAGAGGTCCGGGGTACTGGTTAGTTCATCATGTAGTTCCCCCTATAGGGTTGCAGATACCTTTAACTCCTTGGGTACTTTCTCTAGCTTCTCGATTGGGAGCCCTGTGATACATCCAATAGCTGACTGTGAGCATCCACTTCTGTGTTTGCTAGGCTGCGGCATTGTCTCACAAGAGACAGCTCTATCTGGGTCCTTTCAGCAAAATCTTGCTAGTGTATGCAATATTGTCAGCATTTGGAAGCTGATTATGGGATGGATCCCTGGATATGGTAGTCTCTAGATAGTCCATCCTTTCATCACAGCTCCAAACTTTGTCTATGTAACTCCTTCCATGGTGTTTTGTTCCCAATTCTAAGAAGGGGCATAGTGTCCACACTTTGGTTTTCATTCTTCTTGAGTTTCATGCGTTTAGCAAATTGTATCTTATATCTTGGGTATCCTAAGTTTTGGGCTAATATCCACTTATCAGTGAATACATATTGTGTGAGTTCCTTTGTGGTTGTGTTACCTCACTCAAGATGATGCCCTCCAGGTCCATCCATTTGGCTAGGAATTTCATAAATTCATTCTTTTTAATAGCTGAGTAGTACTCCATTGTGTAAATGTGCCATAAATTCTGTATCCATTTCTCTGTTGAGGGGCATCTGGGGTTCTTTCCAGCTTCTGGCTATTATAAATAAACTGCTATGAACATAGTGGAGCATGTGTCCTTCTTACCGGTTGGGACATCATCTGGATATATGCCCAGGAGAGGTATTGCTGGATCCTCTGGTAGTACTATGTCCAATTTTCTGAGGAACCGCCAGACTGATTTCCAGAGTGGTTGTACAAGCTTGCAATCCCACCAACAATGGAGGAGTGTTCCTCTTTCTCCACATCCTCGCCAGCATCTGCTGTCACCTGAATTTTTGATCTTAGCCATTCTGACTGGTGTGAGGTGGAATCTCAGGGTTATTTTGATTTGCATTTCCCTGATGATTAAGGATGTTGAAAATTTTTTCAGGTGCTTCTCTGACATTCAGTATTCCTCAGGTGAGAATTCTTTGTTCAGTTCTGAGCCCCATTTTTAATGGGGTTATTTGATTTTTTAGAGTCCACCTTCTTGAGTTCTTTATATATATTGGATATTAGTCCCTTATCTGATTTAGGATAGGTAAAGATCCTTTCCCAATCTGTTGGTGGTTTTTTTGTCTTATTGATGGTGTCTTTTGCCTTGTAGAAGCTTTGCAGTTTCATGAGGTCCCACTTGTCAATTCTCGATCTTTCAGCACAAGCCATTGCTGTTCTATTCAAGAATTTTTCCCCTGTGCCCATATCTTCAAAGTTTTCCCCACTTTCTCCTCTATAACTTTCAGTGTCTCTGGTTTTATGTGAAGTTCCTTGATCCACTTAGACTTGACCTTAGTACAAGGAGATATTAATGGATCAATTCGCATTCTTCTACATGATAACAACCAGTTGTGCCAGCACCATTTGTTGAAAATGTTGTCTTTCTTCCACTGGATGGTTTTAGCTCCCTTGTTGAAGATCAAGTGTCCTTAGGTGTGTGGGTTCATTTCTGGGTCTTCAATTCTATTCTATTGGTCTACTTGTCTGTCACTATACCTGTACCAAGCAGTTTTTATCACAATTGCTCTGTAGTAAATCTTTAGGTCAGGCATGGTGATTGCACTAGAGGTTCTTTTATCCTTGAGAAGAGTTTTTGCTATCCTAGGTTTTTTGTTATTCCAGATGAATTTGCAGATTGCTCTTTCTAATTCGTTGAAGATTTGAGTTGGAATTTTGATGGGGATTGCATTGAATCTGTAGATTGCTTTTGGCAAGATAGCCATTTTTACAATGTTGATCCTGCCAATCCATGAGCATGGGAGATATTTCCATCTTCTGAGATCTTCTATAATTTCTTTCTTCAGAGACTTGAAATTTTTATTATACAGATCTTACTTCCTTAGTTAGAGTCACGTCAAGATATTTTATATTATTTGTGACTATTGAGAAGGGTGTTGTTTCCCTAATTTCTTTCTCAGCCTGTTTATTCTTTGTGTAGAGAAAGGCCATTCATTTGTTTGAGTTAATTTTATATCCAGCTACTTCACCGAAGCTGTTTATCAGGTTTAGGATTTCTCTGGTGGAATTTTTAGTGTCACTCATATATACTATCATATCATCTGCAAAAAGTGATATTTTGACTTCATCTTTTCCAATTTGTATTACTTTGATCTCCTTTTTTTGTCGAATTGCTCTGGCTAGGATTTCAAGTACAATGTGGAATAGGTATGGAGAAAGTGGACAGCCTTGTCTAGTCCCTGATTTTAGAGGGATTGCTTCAAGATTCTCACCATTTACTTTGATGTTGCCTACTGGTTTTATCATGAATGGGTGTTGGATCTTGTCAAATGCTTTCTCCGCATCTAACGAGATGACCATGTGGTTTTTGTCTTTGAGTTTGTTTATATACTGGATTACGTTGATGGATTTCTGTATATTAAACCATCCCTGCATCCCTGGGATGAAACCTACTTGGTCAGGAAGGATGATTGTTTTGATGTGTTCTTGGATTCACTTAGCAAGAACTTTATTGAGGATTTTGGCATCACTATTCATAAGGGATATTGGTCTGAAGTTTTCTATCTTTGTTGGATCTTTTGTGGTTTACATATCAGAGTAATTGTGGCTTCATAGAATGAGTTGTGTAGAGTACCTTCTGTTTCTGTTTTGTGGAATAGTTTGTGAAGAACTGGGATTAGATCTTCTTTGAAGGTATGATAGAACTCTGCACTAAACCCATCTGGTCCTGGGCTTTTTTGGTTGGGAAACTAGAAATGACTGCTTCTATTTCTTTGGGGGATATAGGGCTGTTTAGATCATTAACCTGATCTTGATTCAACTTTGGTACCTGGTATCTGTCTAGAAACTTCTCCATTTCATCCAGGTTTTCCAGTTTTGTTGAGTATAGCCTTTTGTAGAAGGATCTGATGGTGTTTTGGATTTCTTCAGGATCTTTTGTTATGTCTTCTTTTTCATTTCTGATTTTGTTAATTAGAATGCATTCCCTGTGCCTTCTAGTGAGTCTGACTAAGGGTTTATCTATCTTGTTGATTTTCTGAAAGAACCAGCTCCTTGATTGGTTGATTCTATGAATAGTTCTTCTTGTTTCCACTTGGTTGATTTCGCCCCTGAGTTTGATTATTTCCTGCTGTCTACTCCTCTTGGGTGAATTTGCTTCCTTTTGTTCCAGTGCTTTTAGGTGTGTTGTCAAGCTGCTAATGTGTGTTCTCTCTAGTTTCTTTTTGGAGGCACTCAGAGCTATGAATTTTCCTCTTAGAAATGTTTTCATTGTGTCCCATAAGTTTGGGTATGTTGTGGCTTCATTTTCATTGAACTCTAAAAAGTCCTTAATTTCTTTCTTTATTCCTTCCTTGAACAAGGTATCATTGAGAAGAGTGTTGTTCAGTTTCCACGTGAATGTTGTCTTTCTATTATTTATTTTGTTATTGAAGATCAGACTTAGTCCATGGTGATCTGATAGGACGCATGGGACAATTTCAATATTTTTGTATCTGTTGAGGCCTGTTTTGTGTCCAATTATGTGATCAATTTTGGAGAAGGTACCATGAGGTGCTGAGAAGAAGGTATATCCTTTTGTTTTAGGATAGAATGTTCTGTAGATATCTGCCAGATCCATTTGATTCATAACCTCTGTTAGTTTCACTGTGTCCCTGTTTAGTTTCTGTTTCCATGATCTGTCCATTGGTGAAAGTGGTGTGTTGAAGTCTCCCACTATTATTGTGTGAGGTGCAATGTGTGCTTTGAGCTTTACTAAAGTTTCTTTAATGAATGTGGCTGCCTTTGTATTTGGAGCATAGATATTCAGAATTGATAGTTCCTCTTGGAGGATTTTACCTTTGATGAGTATGAAGTGCCCCTCCCTGTCTTTATTGATGACTTTGAGTTGGAAGTCAATCTTATCAGATATTATAATGGCTACTCCAGCTTGTTTCTTCATACCATTTGCTTGGAAAATTGTTTTCCAGCATTTCATTCTGAGGTAGTGTCTATCTTTTTCTCTGAGATGAGTTTCCTGTAAGCAGCAAAATGTTGGGTCTTGTTTGTGTAGCCAGTTTGTTAGTCTATGTCTTTTTATCGGGGAGTTGAGTCCATTGATATTAAGAGATTTTAAGGAAAAGTAATTGTTGTTTCCTGTTATTTTTGTTGTTAAAGTTGGCATTCTGTTCTTGTGGCTGTCTTCTTTTAGGTTTGTTGAGGGATTACCTTCTTGTTGTTTCTAGGGCGTGGTTCCTGTTCTTGTATTGGTTTTTTTTCTGCTATTATCCTTTGAAGGGCCTGATTCGTGGAGAGATAATGTGTGAATTTGGTTTTGTCGTGGAATACTTTGGTTTCTCCATCTATGGTAATGGAGAGTTTGACTGGGTATAGTAGCCTGGGCTGGAGTCTGTGTTCTTTTAGTGTCTGTATAACATCCTTCGAGGATCTTCTGGCTTTCATAGTCTCTGGTGAAAAATCTGGTGTAATTCTGATAGGCTTGCCTTTATATGTTACTTGGCCTTTTTCTCTTACTGCTTTTAGTACTCTATCTTTATTTAGAGCATTTGTTGTTCTGATTATTATGTGTCGGGAGGTATTTCTTTTCTGGTCCAGTCTATTTGGAATTCTGTAGGCTTCTTGTATGTTCATGGGCATCTCTTTCTTTAGATTTGGGAAGTTTTCTTCTATAATTTTGTTGAAGATGTTTGCTGGTCCTTTGAGTTGAAAATCTTCATTCTCATCCACTCCTATTATCCGTAGGTTGGGTCTTCTCATTGTGTCCTGTATTTCTTGGATGTTTTGAGTTAGGATCTTTTTGCATTTTACATTTTCCTTGATTGTTGTGCCGATGTTCTCTATGGAATCTTCTGCACCTGAGATTCTCTCTTCCATCTCTTGTATTCTGTTGCTGATGCTCGTATCTATGGTTCCAGATTTCTTTCCTAGGGTTTCTATCTCCAGTGTTGCCTCATTTTGGGTTTTCTTTATTGTGTCTACTTCCCTTTTTAGGTCTAGTATGGTTTTGTTCATTTCCATCATCTGTTTGGATGTGTTTTCCTGTTTTTCTTTAAGGACTTCTACCTGTTTGATTATGTTATCCTGTTTTTCTTTAAGGATTTGTAACACTTTAGCAGTGTTCTCCTGCAATTCTTTAAGGGATTTTTGTGCTTCCTCTTTAATGTCTTCTACTTGTTTAGCAGTGTTCTCCTGTATTTCTTTAAGTGAGTTATTAAAGTCCTTCTTGATGTCCTCTACCATCATCAGGAGATATGCTTTTAAATCCAGGTCTATCTTTTTGGGTGTGTTGGGGTGCCCTGGATTGGGCGAAGTGGGAGTGCTGGTTCTGATGATGGTGAGTGGTTTTGGTTTCTGATAGTAAGATTCCTACGTTTACCTTTCGCCATCTCGTAATCTCTGGAGTTGTTATAGTTGTCTCTGTTTAGAGATTGTTCTCCTGGTGATTCTTATTACCATCTATCAGCAGACCTGGGAGACAGGCTCTCTCCTCTGAGTTTCAGTGGTTAGAGCACTCTCTGCTGACAAGCTCTCCTCTTAAAGGGCAGGTGTACAGATATCTGTTGTTTGGACTTCCTCCTGGCCGAAGAACAAGGCCCAAAACAGGACCTTTCCCAGATGCTGTGTTGCTTTGGCAGGTCACAGAAGCTGTCAGCTTTTGTGGTACACACTCTCACCTGTGCAGACTAAGTTCCTAAGTTTGGTGGAGTCCTGGAACCAAGATGGCGCTCCCTGCTCCTGAGGCAGAGGGCTCCCTTGCAGGGCAGACTACTGTCCTCCGGCTGGGAGGGTGCCGGATGTCTGCAGCCCCAAAAGGGTGCTGCCTCAGCGGCTCTGTGGCTCCCGCCTGTCCCAGCTGCTGTCTGCCTCTGTGGTGCACACTCTCACTTGTGCAGACTAAGTTCCAAAGTATGGCAGAGTCCAGGAGCCAAGATGGCGCTCCCGTGCAGGGCGGACCACTGTCCTCCAGCTGGGAGGGTGCCGGATGTCTGCAGCCCCAAAAGGGTGCTGCCTCAGTGGCTCTGTGGCTCCCGCCTGTCCCAGAAGATGTCTGCCTCTGGGGTGCACACTCTCACATGTGCAGACTAAGTTCCTAAGTTCAGAGGAGTCCCGGAACCAAGATGGCGCTCCCGTGCAGGGCGGACCACTGTCGAGTTGTTCAACATTCTTAATGATGAGCTGTTCTCAGTTGTATTCTAAAGTGTATATTTACAAATAATTTTGCATGCTTTTAAGGTTCAAATGAAATATACTTCAGGAAAAAACTAATATGTGACACTAGCTCATAATACATAATGAGAAACTGTTCCTAAGAGTCTTCAAGGTTTGCATTGTTCAGCTCACACATGTTTTTTTTTTTTTTTTTTTGTCTTTGTTTTTTTTTTTTTTTTTTTTTTTACCTCTAAAGATCCGTTTCTTTAATCACAAAAACTATACATATAGAAGAGGAATTGTAAGATATTAGAAAATATAAAGAAGTATTGACTTGATGCACAATATTGTTGATTCAGTTTTTCATTAGAGTTTTTTTTTATAGAGGGGGGCTCTATAAGTTCTCTCTCCCTACTGTTGGGCTTTTCATCTAAGGTCCCTCTATTAGATTCCTAAGATCCTCTTACCTCCCTTTTCTCTGGTGCGTTCTAGAGCATACCCTCAACCGCCTATTTTTAAGTTTCAAGTCTGAAGGTTATGTCTCTTACTTGGGGGAACTGAGTCCACTCTTATTAATATAACAATGTTAAGGAAAAGTGATTGTTGCTTCCTGTTATTTTTGTTGTTAGAGTTGGAATTATGTTTATGTGGCTACCTTCTTTTGGTTTTGTTGAAAGAAAATTATTTTCTTGCTTTTTCTATGGTATAGTTTCTATGGTATAGTATGGTATGATATCCTTCTTATGTTGGAGATGTACATTTATTATCCTTTGAAGAGCTGTATTTGTAGAAAGATATTGTGTAAATTTGTTTTGTAGTGGAACATCTTGGTTTCTCTATCTATGATAATGGAGAGTTTTGTTGGGCACAGCAACCTCGGCTGGCATTTTTGCTTTTAGTGTCTGTATGATATCTCCCCAGGGTCTTCTGTCTTTGTTTATCTTGAGAAGTCTGGTGTAATTCTTTTACCTCTGCTTGTATATGTCTCCTGACCTTTTTCCCTCACTGCTTTTAATATTCTTTGTTTGTTTTGTGTATTTGGTGATTTGATTCTTATGAGATGGGGGAATTTCTATTCTAGTTCAATCAATTTGGATCTTTGTCGGCCTTATCAAAACTCAAAATAAAAAGTAACCCTATCATTTGAAAGTCAAATATTATGAGCTGAACAATGTTATGCCACTTGTAGTGAGTCCAACATAAGAATCAGAAAATTATTTTAAGATACATTGCAAAATATACACACCAAGTTTGAGGATATTTTCCAAAGAATGCTATTTTATTTAAAAATAATCCTAAAAATTCATTGTGCTAGCTTTTAGACTCTAAAAAATGATGAAGGTACTGTATATGGTATTTGTCCTCTGGGTGTTTAAAGGATGTTTCCTGGTGAGTATCAATTTTGTCTACCAAAAACCTTCATCTTTTTTATTAACTATTATATAACATATTGTAACTTTATTTATCAGCATTTCCTACTATATACAAGATGCAATTTACTGAAGAAATGCCAATCAAGTGCTATGACTCCCAATTTGAAAATCTGTTTTAATTTGTCACAGAGCTTGTAATAAATCATTAGGAAAATAAGAGATAATATTAATATCAATATAGGATGTCGAAAGGGAAACACAAAAATAAGAATCAGAAAATTATTTTAAGATACATTGTAAAATATACACACCGTGTGTTAGGACATTTTTCAAATAATGCTATTTCATTTAAAAAATAATGTTAACAAGTCATTGTGCTAACTTTCAGACTCTAAAAAAAAGATGAAGCCACTGTATATGGTATTTGGCCTCTGGGTTCTTATAGGATGCTTCCTGGTGAGTTCAATTTTTTTCTTCCACAAACCTTCAACTTCTCTTATTAACTATTATATAACATATTGTAACTTTACTTATCAGATTTCCTAATATATACAAGATGGTAACTACTGAAGAAATGCCAATCAAGTGCTATGACTCCCAATTGGAAAATATGTTTTAATTTGTCACAGAGATTGTAATAAATCATTAGGAACATATCAGATAATATCAATATCAATATAGGGTTTCCAAAGGGAAACACTAAGATATTCAGCAAAGTCTTTGAGACACCAAAAATAAAAATGGTGTAAAATATTTTCCTACAGTTTATGCCTAGGTAATTAAAAGTAAAATTCTGAATGACCTTACATGCAATGACCAACATTTAAAATGGAATACTATGTATCTACTGTCTGTCATGGGTCAATGAACTAATGGGATAGAGAGAGCACTAGTAACATAGATGTGAAGTGACATAATATAGTCCATCAATATTATGATTAAAAGTTATATGACATCAAGGAGGAAAGAGACAAACAGAACTGTGAGGAGTTATGAGGCGTGAATAGGGCATAAATACATGACATTTACTACAGAGATGCAAAGAAAGGATGGGGTCAGAAGAAAAGCAAACACAGGAAGATCTGTCAGAGACCATCCCGTGAGAAAGTGATCCCTTCTCAAATCTCTTTAACAAATCAAATGGCCTTGTGCTAAGAGCTGGTTGCCACCCCCCTTCCTCCTTATTCCCTTCCTAACACCTAAGGCTGTAAAGTTGAATAATGGTCCCCTCTTCCTTATCTCTTCCTGAGTTCCCATGACATCCAAGGACATGAGTTACGCCTGAGCCCAGTCTGACACCCAAGGCTGTCAAGGAGGATCTATGTTCCAGAGATAAGATGCAGAGTGCCCGCAGTTTGGCACCTGACCTCAGCCCCCATGTCAGCAGATGCCCACTTCTTTGTTCTTTGTATAATTCTCCCTCGACCCCTCCCATTTTCCCCGAGATGTATGCTTTAAAAAGAAGGCACCTCAGCTTAATAAATGAGACCTTGATAGGTACAATTCTACTTGGTCTCCGCCTCTCTTTCTTTTCCTCCCATTTCCTTCCAGGTTCGCGGTCCCCCTCGCACCCATGAATAACTGAATCCCGCGGGACGGGATAAGTGGCGCCCGACGTGAGGGCGAGGTCCGGATCGTAATTCCTAATCGGTGGAGGTTCCAGAGAAGTTCGTTGCGACCCCAACAATTCAGAAGCAGTAAAGGACCCCTTCCGCTGCTCACGGAAGAGCGAGAAGTCCTTGGTGAGTGAGTCATCTCCACTTCAGGTTATGGGAAATAAGCTATCTAAAGAGGCAGCCTTCATCAAAGGCTTAAAGGTAGCTCTCAGAGAAAGAGGAGTACGAGTAAAAAAGAAAAATTAGATTAGACTTTTTATTTTCATAGACCAGGTATGTCCATGGTTTATTATAGATGAAGCAGAGATACATTGTAAAAAATGGTGAAAGATAGGTAGAGATTTAAATGATAAACTAGCTAATAAGGGTCCCGATGCGGTCCCTACAACTGTCTTTTCTTATTGAAGAGTAACTATCAAAGCAACCACTGTGCCTCCTCTCCCTTCTCTGGATGTATTCCCAGAAGAAGGAGATAAGGAAGTAGACTCTAAACATGAGAGAGAGAAAATAAGTTTTAGAAAAGCAGTTATCCCCTGTTTGAGATCTTTTAGCAAAAAAGAGAAAAAAAATGAAAATAAGCTATTTCAGAGCTCTCCTGGAAACAGAAGGAAAACGGGAGACGTCCTGCTTCCTCTCTATCTCCTATGGAGATATTCTTAGCTCTGATTAAGATATCTGTGTCCCTTTGAGACACCAAGTTCTATTCCCTGTCTGTCTATTGTCTGTTTTTGGTGCACCAAATTGTCCATATATTTGTCAATTCATGTTTGTTTTTGTTTTGTTGTTTGAATGATTGTTGTTCTGTGTTTCATGTTAAAAAATATAAATGGTTAAAACTTTATCTGCTGGCTGTACATACTTTAATTTAGTTTAACTTGTTTAAAAAGCAGTCTCAATTCGCATAGCACAAACTGATAAGTTAGCTGCACTGTGGCTAAGAGCCAAGTACAGCTAAAAAAGCCCTGCTAAGGGCCAATTACAAGCTCTTAAAGGGGCAGGCAGCCTTTTGCTTGTAACAGAAAGTTAGCTTAAAATTGAGAACTCAGGGTTGAAGTCATTCTAAACAGTACTAACCCAGAAAAACAAGTCTTTAAAGATACTTCAAAATAGAGATAATCTTTGGGCCAAGACTCTGACAGAGTGTTCAGATTGAGAAAATGTTTGCGTTTAGGTTGATGCTGAGCTCAGAGGAGAGCAGCCTCAGCGCGGCTTGTGTGGCACTTCTTAGAGCCTTGTTACAGACCTAGCCAGATGTTGTTCTAAATAAAGTTTAAATTCAACGTTTATAAAAGATCAATCAAGCTGTGGAATTTATCAAGACATTACGATTTGACTTGCCTACTTTATATAAAGTTATAGTGTACAGAGTTTGCTTATATGTATAAGTGTCTGTTCCTTGTTCCAAACAGCCATTAATTTAGTTATTGCAGAATATTGATGTTTGATCTATTACATACCATCATATTATGTAAAATTGATAGTCATTATCTTAAAATAAGTTAAACAATGTTTTTATGCATGCTGCTATATCTTCTATAAATTCATGCATGCATGCATCCCATTTACTGTGTTTAAAAAATAGCCTTTATATGAGAGAAAAGTATATGTGAATTAAATCACATGCTTATCCTATTTCAGCACAGATAATTAAATTGTGTGCTAAAGATGGTGTTTAAAAATGTTAAACAATCAAACTTTAAGTTGTATATTAATAGTCAATATTATATCTCAGAGCTTGCATTTGCTTATGCGACTTATAAGAAAAAATACTGTTCCTTTAAGAAGACTGTTTTTAGACAGTTAAAAAATTGTCTTGGGTTGCCTAGAAAAGCCCCCCAAGATTTGCTTTTATGTTGTAGAGGTTTACATAAAGCTTTAACTGTTAAAGATTACAGATAGCTCCTAAAAAAAAAAATACAAACTCAAGATCCTTATAATTATTTGGGTTTTAGACTTACTGATCAAGCTGCTTTTCTCTAGAAGATAGTTATTCTCAAAGCAAACTTAAGGAGTTTCTCTTATTTCTGACTATTAAATAAATAAATTATACACATGTGACTATAATAACTTTTCAAAAATTCTAGTTACAATCTCTCTTCAAGAGAAACAATTGAAAGTTTAACTAGTCACTGTCCATGTTATATTAAAACCAACTATAACAGTCCAGTATTTAAGTGGTTTTGTCAACAATTTTATAATTCTCAAAGACAAGGTATTATATAACTTTAAAAACTCTATCTTCTTTAAACAAAAAGGGGAGAAATTATACCCCCATACACATTATTTATACCCCCATACACATTATTTAAATCATACTTTTATTTTTAAGAATTTTAAAATTCAGATGTCTAAGAACTTAATAAATGCCTCATAGTATCTTAAAACTAGATATAATCATGTCTAGGTGAGATGATAAGGATCCACTCATTGACACATGGCATAAGCCTGAACAGAAGGTTATTATGGGGAAAAGAGGGCGGTGTTTCTGTTTTATCCACAGAATACTGCAGAAACATGCTAGCTTTTAGAATGATTCCTGTGACAGACTGACCTGTGAGTTCATGAGTGCCCTGGCAGTGATGACAATAAAGCTGTGTTAAGTGCACAGAAAAAGAGGAATCAGAGAGAGCAGCCACTTACAAACAAGATGAAGAAACTTCCTATCTTTGCCATGGGCTACAGCAAGGAGAGCCAACCTGGTGTCAATTTGAGGACAACTATAAATGAGGACTTGTGAGGCAAAGAGACTGCTACAGTGTATTTAACAAGATTTCATCAGAGACACTGTTTTTGGCCATTCAGGCCAACTCCCCTATAGCTGTGAAAGCTTTTGTACCTTACATATATGCTATATTGTTAGATAATTTTAAGAGTTAAGATCACCAATCTTGACAAGTCTTTTCATATTCATTGTAATTGTTGTCAATTAACTAATTATGTAGATCCTAATTTAGATAAGAAATTTGCTGTTATGATTTTGTTAAAGAGACTTACATATGTTTTGCTGCCTGTTAGAATTAGGAAATGATCCTTAGTTTAAAAATCTGGAAATGCAAACTTAAAAAAGGTCAAATGAGCAATTTTAAGATTTACTGCTTTAATTGCAATTAACTTCAATATCTACCACAGCTTTAGATCAACAGTTGCATACTGATCATTTTGTTAATGATATGCATAAGAATATTAGCAACTTATTGTAGATAAAACATTGGAGGCAAAGGTTAATGTCTTAAAAGTAGTGGTCTCAACTATAAGACAAGATATAACAAATATTAAGGTTACAAAGACAAAAATTTCAGATATTAGAAGAGTGTTGTTTTTTCTCTAACAAGACTGGCTTAGTTCAAGATAGCATAGATAAAGTTAGAGCTAGTTTAAAAGAAAGAAAACGTAACAGAGAGAAACAAGTATATTAGTATAAAAATTGGTTTTCTACTTCTCCCTGGGTCACTACCTTGCTTCCCACAATTTTGGGACCTTTCTTGGGTATTCTGCTGCTTTTGTCTTTTGGCCCCTGGGCCTTTAAAAAACTAACCAGTTTTGTTAAGTCACAGATTGAAGCTGCTCTAAGTAAGCCAGTTGCAGTCCACTACCATCAGCTGAATATCCAGGACTCAGACGAAGAAGATCCTCCTCCCACCGAGGCAGAAACAGCGACTTGTCTCCAATTTTCCACCCTTGCTGCTAATGCAGAGTCCCCTTGGTTCCTTAGGTTTTGGAGACAATAGGGACAAAGAAGGGTGACCTCCAGCTCCCATTATAGCTTAAGAGCCACAAATTGTGGCGTTACAATTGACATAATTCTTGTAGAGGCCTTACTGAGTCTGAGGTTGATAATTCTCCTTTGAGAACTGCACAAAACTCAGAATTGTGCATGCTGGTTCGTTAAAAATGCGAATCTGGTATGGGCCCAGCATGGGTGCAAACTAAGTATTGCAGGGGAAGGTCCATATAGACCATTTCTGAGTTCCCTGAGAGACAAACCCGGTTTGGAAAGAGGTTGGTATCTGATTTCAGTTACAATTAATAATTTTTCTAAGGCTCTGCCTCGCCTCCCCAAAAGATACCAAGAGCCACAAGTGTGGGTCTGTGACAGGACCCACGGGAGGAATCGGGTCAATGTCCCCCCAGCATGGTAATGCCCGCTCATCTAAAGATGAAGAGATTATTTGATCACCTCAGTTAAGTGTGGCCTTATTAAATTTAATTCAAAAGGGGGAGATGTCAGAGACCATCCCGTGAGAAAGTGATCCCTTCTCAAATCTCTTTAACAAATCAAATGGCCTTGTGCTAAGAGCTGGTTGCCACCCCCCTTCCTCCTTATTCCCTTCCTAACACCTAAGGCTGTAAAGTTGAATAATGGTCCCCTCTTCCTTATCTCTTCCTGAGTTCCCATGACATCCAAGGACATGAGTTACGCCTGAGCCCAGTCTGACACCCAAGGCTGTCAAGGAGGATCTATGTTCCAGAGATAAGATGCAGAGTGCCCGCAGTTTGGCACCTGACCTCAGCCCCCATGTCAGCAGATGCCCACTTCTTTGTTCTTTGTATAATTCTCCCTCGACCCCTCCCATTTTCCCCGCGATGTATGCTTTAAAAAGAAGGCACCTCAGCTTAATAAATGAGACCTTGATAGGTACAATTCTACTTGGTCTCCGCCTCTCTTTCTTTTCCTCCCATTTCCTTCCAGGTTCGCGGTCCCCCTCGCACCCACGAATAACTGAATCCCGCGGGACGGGATAAAGATCCTGGGTATCAAGATCTTTAAAGTGGGTATTATGTTAATTGATGTTCATTTTCTGAGAAATGTCTTTGTTCTATATGCACTATAGTTAAAACAGATGCAAAATGGAAGGCTCCCTTTCAGTTTTTTTTTAATTTATTAATTTATCTTTGTACACTCCATATTTTATTCCCACCCCAGGCATCCTCCCACAATTCACATTCCATGCCTCCTCAGCAAGCCAACTAACCACTAAACCCCTGGGGCCTCCAGTCTCTTGAGGGTTAGGCCCATCATCTCTGAATGAACTCAGACCTGGCATTCCTCTACTGTAGGTGTGTTACTTCAGCTGTTGTATTCTGCCTGGTTGGTGGTCCAGAGGTTGAGAGATCTTGGGGGTCCAGAATAATTGAGACTTCTGGTCCACCTACAGGATTGCCCTTCTCTTCACCTTCTTTCAACATTCTCTAATTCAACAACAGGGGTCAGCAGCCTCTGTCCATTAGTTGGGTGCAAATATCTGCACCTGACACTTTCAGATGCTTGTTGGGTCTTCTGTAGTGCTAGTATTGCTAGGTGCCTTGTTGTGAGCACTCCATGGCCTCAGGAATAGTGTCAGGCCCTGGGGCCTCTCCTCAAGCTGGATGCTACTTTGTGCTTGTTTCTGTCCCTGCTGTTCCTTTTTTCAATTATTTATTAGATATATTCTTTTATTTATTTTTATTACATATATTCTTCATTTACATTTCGAATGCTATCCCATTTCCTAGTTTCTTCTCCGAAAGTCCCCTATATTCTCCTTCTGCCTTGCTCTCCAACCCACCCACTCCTGCTTCCTGAACATGCCATTCCCCTGTAATGGGGCATATAATCTTTGCAAGACCAAAGGGCTTTCCTCACATTAGTGGCTGACAAGACCATCCTCTGCTACTCATGCTACTAGAGAAACAAGCTCTGAAGGGGTTGGGGAACTGGTTAGTTCATATTGTTGTTCCACCTATAGGGTTGCAGATCCCTTTAGCTCCTCGGGTATTTTGTCTAGCTCCTTCATTGGGGGCTCGGTGTTCCAGACAAAAACAATTATGAGTCAGAGTGGTGACTGTGGGATGGCCCTCCTCTACCTCATTTGATGCCCTGTCATCCTACTGGAGTTGAGCTCTATAAGTTTCCTCTCCATACTGTCTGTCATTCATCTGTGGTACCTCCCTTTGAGTCCTGAGAGTCTCTGACCTCCCTGGTCTCTGGTGCATTCTGGAGGGTCCCTCCAACTTCATATCTCTCGAAGTTGCCTGTTTCTATTGTTTCTGATAGCCCTGAGGTCTTCAGTCTTTTACCTCACCCAATACCAGATCATGGTCCCTTCTACCTTGCATAAAGCACAAGGCCAATTGGATCAAGGACCTCAACATAAAACCAGATATAATATACTGAATCTCACAGAACAGGAAGTGGTAAAGAGCCTGGAACTCATCAGCACAGGGGGAAATTTCCTAAACAAAACTACAATGGCTCATGCTCTAAGATCAAGAATTGGTAAATGGGACCTCATGAAACTAGAAAATTTGTGTAAGGCAGAGGACATTGTCAATAAGACAAATCAGCAAGCAACAGATAGGGAAGATATCTTACTAACCCCACATTTGACAGAGGGCTATTATCCAAAATAAATAAAGAACACAAAAGCTAATCACCAAAACAAACAAACAAACAAATGAACAAATCAAAAAATAGGGTATAGACATTAACTGAGATTTCACAACTGAGGAATCTCTAGTAGCTGAGAAGCACATAAAGAAATATTCAAAATCCTTAGTGATTAGAGAAATGCAAATCAAAATGACCCTGAGATTTCACCTTACACCAATCAGTTCAGGTTTTGTAAAAACTCATTATAATGATACAAATATAACACAGAAAAGATGAGGGAAAGTGAGAGCAGAAAAAACAGAATTGAGGAACAAAAGCAAACCTTGGGATAGTGTTGGGTGATTGTACAAAGTTTTGGTTATATACTAAATGAAGTGTGCTAGTAACATACAGTTGCAGAGTTAAAACAAAAATAAAAACAAAAAAACAAAACCGAACAAAATCCGGTCAAGTCCCCTAGTCAACATGTAGAAGTCATTCTCTTACATTACACTCTGCATGGCATAGCCTTTTGGTGAACTAAAGGAGGATCTGCAAGTAAATATGAGAGCTCAGACTGAGGTACAAAACTGAGAGAAATTAAGTTGGTGTCAACATGGATTGTTAAAAGCCTCTCCAAAACTGAAGAGGGCAGACCAAAGAAACTTGAAAGGGTTACAAGGCAATGTCTAAGAATACAAGTTTGGCCATGAACGACCCATGGCATCTTCTACCAAAGCTCACAAAATTAACCATGAAAAGGCAAGTTTTAGGGTTAGACTATATACTGTGAATGTTTTGTTCTACCTTGATTCTGTCAATAATCCATAACACCTATATTACACAGCATTCATGTAACAATGGGAAAGTTTGCTTAATGTGTGCATGGACCTACAGATGCTAAAAGAAAATTGTACATCATTATAAATGTGACCGCAAAGGGACAAGTTTTTAGGGTTAACCTAAACTTTGGAATTGCTGAAGGCAATGAGTCAAATGACAAATTATGTAAAGAACTAAACAAATGAGTGAATAAATAAATGAGTAAATTCTTCAAAATATCAGCTCCACACCAGCCTGACATAGGATCAGCAGCACAGGAACAAGAGCACATACTGCTCCTCTTCTTGACATGGCCCTTTGTGTTCTATAGTCTTCCTAGCTCACTTCAAATTCTTCCCGTCAACTGAAGCAATTCTTCACCTTTTATCTTTCCAAAGCACTGCAACTTCCTAAAGCATTTGTTTCCCTCAACACTTTTCAGCTCTGTTTATTTTTAATGCTGAACCAAAGGAAAAATGTGCTCTGAATAGGACTCAACATGATTATCATTATCACACACATAATCTTATGACTCTAGAAGTTGGAAACACATATGACTATCATTTTCCAAAGGGATAAAAAACCTGAGATTTCTTTAATCATTCTGGAGATACATAATACAACCACAACATTTCTAATACAAAGACAACTTTTCAGCGTCTCTTGGGCCTATATTTGAAACACCTTTCATTGTAACTACTCAGTCTGTATAGTCACATGCAATAAATTAGAGCCTTCCTGATGCTAGTCTAAACATTTTTTCTTTATTCTTATTTATTTATTTATTTATTCATTTATTTTACCTCATATTTTATTCCCCATGACAAACCATCCAACATTACCACATGTCATACCTTCTCTATTTTTATTAGATATTTTCTTCATTTGCATTTCAAATGCTATCCCAAAAGTCCCCTATTTCCTCCTCTCACACCACTCCCCAACCCAGACATTCCAATTCCTGTACCTGGCATTCCCCTGTACTGGAGGCTATAATCTTAAGGGCCTCTCCTCCCAATGATGGCCGACTAGGCCATCTTCTGCCACATATGCAGCTAGAGACATGAGCTCTGGGAGTACTAGTTAGTTTAAATTGTTGTTCTACCTATATGGTTGCAGCCACCTTCAGCTCCTTGAGTACTTTCTCTTCCTCCCTTTGAAATAGTATTACAACCTTCAGTTCTTACAGTTCATATTCCTGGTTTTATTTTAAATCTAAGTGCAGATCCTAGCCTTCAAAGAAATTGTTCTGCCCAAACTCCTCCCAGATTAAAAGCAAATATAATACCAGGGCCAATAACTGCATAACTACTGCCAAAGCTCCAAATTCCACTGATACTTTTGGATGATAGTGGAAAATAATGAATTCCTTTTGGCAGTCAAGACAGCATAAACAAAAGCACTGTGGAATTTTGAGTGAAATAATCTTCAAAGGTTTAAGAAACATCCTTTACCAAGCATTATACAAAATGAAAATAAAGAGATGAGCAGCATTATAAAGCATCTACTGTTGTCCTCATTGTGACTACCCTGTTGACTACTGTGCTATTTGCATAAATTTAATCCTTCCAGAAAGCTAACCTTATTCCAGAAGTCATAGTATTCTTTAGAGGAAATATAACTGCAATATACAATCATGAAAACAGATAAAATCACAGTAATAGGACAACCTCCAAGATCTATAATTAAAATGTCTTCTTGAGTGTCAGCCACCAAATAATTGTTAATCACAGAACATGGGGGTATATATTAAAATTATGCCTCCACACAGCATGTTCCTAAAATTATTGAGTAGGATGTCATCATTATATTTAACACAAGAAGTATTCTACATACATGGTTTCGTCCAAATTTGCATGTAAAAGACTTAAAAATATGTTGCATGTGTACAGAGCATATTGTATTTTACCATAATACCTTTAATAATCCACAGCAGCAAAATTACACAGCATTCAAATTAGCATGAGAATTATCCACAAGTCAAAAGTTGTTTAATGTTTTGAATAATCTATAAAAGTTAATAGAAAATTACACATCATTTTGGATGTAGCACTTGAATATAGACAATTCTTGTCATGCACCTCTGTTCTAGTAACACACCTTCACAGTTTCCAAGGCACTATAGTGCTTATACCCAAACTTCCATATGAACTGAACCTTCATTATAAGAAGAAGCATATTCCAAGAAAATCAAAATAAGATGGGGCACATATTGCAATAGAATTGGCTTTTGTTTTATTCTGTTTCTATTCTCTCTCTAAAGATTTGTAACACTTTAGCAGTGTTCTCCTGCAATTCTTTAAGGGATTTTTGTGCTTCCTCTTTACTGTCTTCTACCTGTTTACCAGTGTTCCTTTGTATTTCTTTAAGTGTGTTATTAAAGTCCTTCTTGAAGTCCTCTACCATCATCATGAGATATGCTTTTAGATCCGTGTCTTGCTTTTCCGGTGTGTTGGGGTGCCCTGGACTGGGCGAAGTGGGAGTACTGGGTTCTGATGATGGTGAGTGGTCTTGGTTTCTGTTAGTAAGATTATTACGTTTACCTTTCGCCATCTGGTAATCTATGGGGTTAGTTGTTGTCGTTGTCACTGTTTAAAGATTGGAGCAGAAGCTGTGTTCCACTCACCAGCAGTCTCAAAATCCTGTGGTGGGGGTCATGGATAGCTGGCGGTACGCTGGAAGAGGCCTGTGGTCCTACTCAGGCCGGTTTTCTGCTTCCCTAACTAATGCAGTCTCAGTTCCCGCGCACAATTGGATGTTTTGGATAATGGTTATCTATTTGTCCTGAAAAGGAGGTAACTAAAACTGCCCAATCATTAGATGTGGCTGCCAAGGTCTGAACCTGTGCAGCG
Organism: Mus caroli; assembly: GCF_978045245.1. Lineage (NCBI taxonomy): Eukaryota > Metazoa > Chordata > Mammalia > Rodentia > Muridae > Mus > Mus caroli. Next base: position 91,565,019 of record NW_028227259.1, on the reverse strand, counting down.
GTATAAGGTACAATTAAAAGATAAGGATTTCGTCCAAAATGGGTGATCGCTGCTTTTAGGCCTTTAAGGGCGAGCTGTGCAATTGCATCAGGATACCAATTTATTATTTTAGCTGGGGATACATTCGGATGGATCCACAACAATGGCCCATTCTGCCACAAAACTGTGGTTGGCAATTGTACTGTCTTAAAGACACACAAACTAAAAGGCTGCGAATCCTCAATACGTTGTAATTGTGCATTCTGTAAGGCATCTTCCACCTTTTGTAAGGCCTGGATCGCAGCTAGAGTAAGAGACCTAGGGGAGGAGATATGAGAATCTCCTTCTAAAATATCAAACAAAGGCCTTAACTCAGCAGAAGGAATCTTCAAAAAAGGTCTGAGCCAGTTAATATCCCCCAACAGCTTCTGAAAATCATTTAAGGTATGGAGGTGATCTCTTCTTATCTCTACCTTTTGGGGCACAATCTTATTTGGGGACACCACAGAGCCCAAAAATTGTCCTGTATCAGAAATTTGGACCTTTTCTGTGGCTATCTGTAAACCCCACTGACTTAAAGTTTTAAGTAGGAAAGGATATGCCTTTTGTAGCATGGTAAGGTTTTTATGGCATAGAAGGATGTCATCCATGTAAAGAAGCAAAATTAAAGAGGGGAATTGTTTCCTCACTGGCAAAAGAGCTTCTTGCACATAAATTTGGCACATTGTAGGACTATTGGACATTCCCTGTGGTAAGACCTTCCATTGATACCTCTTATCAGGTTCCATGTGATTAATAGAGGGAATGGTAAAGGCAAATCTGGGCCTATCCCTTGGACACAAAGGTATAGAAAAGAAACAATCTTTAATATCTATCATAATTAAATTCCAGCCACGTGGTAAGGTGGAAAGTACAGGGAGACCCTTCTGTACTGGACCAAGTAAGTTCATTTGCTCATTAATGGCTCTGAGGTCATGGAGCAGTCTCCACTTTCCTGACTTTTTCTTAATTACAAAAATTGGAGTATTCCAAGGTGAGGTAGATGGTTCAATATGGCCCAGTTTTAATTGTTCATTTACCAGTTGAGTCACAGCTTCCAGTTTTTCAGAGGATAGGGGCCACTGAGGAACCCATACCGGATCCCCTGCTTTCCATGGTATGGGTCGTGCTGTCCCAATGGCTCCTAGAAAAAACCCAGACCCTCTCTATCTTGGTTTCTAGTGGGTGAGATGGGCTCTGTCCTTCGTTGCTCTTGACGTCCTAACCCTTTTCCTTCTTTATAACCCATCTTTGCCATGATATTTCTTACTTTAACCGAACACCTTCCCGACGGGGCATTCTTATTGGACAAAACAAGGCCCAGATGCCGCATAATATCCCTCCCCCAGAGGTTAACCGGGAGTGGGAGCACATAAGGTATGAATTTCCCTCGCTGCCCCTCGGAGGATTCCCATGTCAAGGCAACAGAGCTTATAGTGGGACATGATTGATATCCTAGGCCCTGTAATGAATGAGATGACTCTGTGGTGGGCCATGCTTTGGGCCACCAATGTGTAGAGATTATACTTTTATCTGCTCCGGTATCAAGGATGCCTTCAAACTCTTTTCCGCTGATCTTAATGCGGAGCTTAGGTCTATCATTCAAAGATACAACCAAATAGGCAGAGTCATTTCCAGAGGATCCCATTTTCTTTGTCTCAGGTCCTGCAGATTTCTCCCTGGTATTATCAGGGAGGAGCAGCAGCTGAGCTATCCTATCTCCTTTACTAATAGAAAAAACGCCCTTAGGGCTTGAACACAGGACCTGTATTTCAGGGGAATGTTGACAATCCATAACTCCAGGGTAGACTACTAAGCCCTGCAAGGTGAGTGAACCCTGGCCGAGAATAAGGCCCATGGTTCCAGGGGGCAAAGATGGTATAGGCTCCACCGGCACCGGCTGAATACTCATTTGAGGCATTAGTAGGAAGTCGGAGGCGGCACACAGGTCCATCCTTGTGGGTCTTCCTGGGTCGCCTCTCTGACTACTTCCTGGGTCCTGACAAACCGGTTCCCATATCTTTGAGGGCCCTGGGACCGAGGGCCCGATAGCCCATTTTTTGACACATCAGCTGCTTGGTTATCAGGTGGGGGAAGGAATCTGTCCTTTATATCCCTCACAGAGCGACACTGGTCGGCTCTATGATAGCCCTTGCCACACTTAGAGCAAAGAGTGAGGGTCCCCCCTTTTTGTCTGGAGCTCTGCAATCTTTCTTAAGATGCCCAGGCTTCCCACAGTTAAAACATGTCCTCCAATCATTTCTGCCTATAGAGCGTTTTTGGGATTGGAGGATGGCGGCCGCTAAGCCTGCATTGGTGAGAGGTCCCCCGAGCTCTCGACAAACCCTGAGCCAATCCTGTAAGCCTTTATTCTTTCTTGGGGCTATGGCCGCTCGACACTCCTGTGTGGCTTGCTCATAAATGAGCTGTTCTACCAGAGGTGCGGCTTGCTCTGAATCTCCAAAAATACGCTCTGCTGCCTCTGTCATTCTGGCCACAAAATCTGAGAAGGACTCCTGGGGTCCCTGGATGATCTTTGTTAATTATCCAGTGGCTTCACCTGTTCGGGAGAGCGCCTTCCAGGCCTTAATAGCCGCGGAGGAAATTTGGGCATAAGCTCCCCAGTGATAATTTGTTTTATCAGCAGTATAAGCTCCCTGACCCGTTAACAGGTCAAAGGTCCAATCTCTCTGCTCTGGAGTCAAAGCGGCAGCATTTGCTCAGGCCTGTGTTTGTGCAGCCTCTTGCCATAGTGCTCTCCATTCCATATATTTGCCCGCACTGGGGAGAGCAGCTTTTGCAATCATTTGCCAGTTGGCAGGAGTTAATGCCTCGCCAGCAAGCCTGTCTAACTGCACCAAGGTAAAATTAGCATTGGCTCCATATTTACGGACCGATTCGGCAAGCTCTTTAATCTGTGTCTAATCTACCGGAGGGTGAACACGCCCACCCTCGGCTCCTTCAAATACCGGAAATGCCTGTTGTATCTTCCTTTGTGCCTCTCTTGAAATGAACGAGTCCGCGCACTGCCTCTCTGCACAGGGCTGACGCACTACGCAGGGCGGAGGCTCCGCATAGGGCGGAGGTGCACTATGACTTTGAAGCCGACTGCCCGGAGGTCGAGCAGCAAGCTGACCTTTGCCAACCACTTTTGGCTTCTTTCTTGACCTATAAGCTCACATTTCTCTCTCATAACGAGCTGCTTCCTCCTCCAAGTCTGTTTCCTCAGAAGGGCTAATTTCTTCATCTGATTCACAGCTACTAAGAACTGGCTCTTTAAACTCATCTCTTTTCTCCTCTTTCCTTCTAATCTCTCCCCAGGTATTTTTCCCTGACATTAACTTTTCCTCGGGTTCAAGACCAGTGGAAAGGCCTGTATACTTGTTTGGTGCACCATGTTTCCTCTTTTTTCCTGCTCTCTCTCCACGCTTTACTTCTGATAGACTGTCTTGAATTTTGTCCAGAATTCTCCACCCCACCTTAACCACTTGTTGACATATGAAAAGGAACAAAAAGGCTTTTAACACTAGAGAAAGTTCAAGACCAGACATACCTTGTAAAGCTGTAACGTGTCTCGCTGCAGTTCTGGTTCCGCTCCGTCCCCCAGGTGAAGAGTTCTGAATCCACACCGGATCCTTCTCAACAGTCTGTTTTGCGGGAACACTTCGTTACCACAGTTCCCCAGCTGAAGAGTTCTGAATCCACACCGGATCCTTCTCAACAGTCTGTTTTGCGGGAACACTTCATTACCACAGTTCCCCAGCTGAAGAGTTCTGAATCCACGCCGGATCCTTCTCAACAGTCTGTTTTGTGGCAACACTTCATTAAGCGCTCCTTCCCCTTGATGTAGTAGCTCCCGGGTTTCAGTGCCATTTATTGCCCGCACTTTTGTTCCCCCTGGTAAGAACACGCTCAGGGCAACCAGAATCTTCTGCGGCACAAGCTTTATTGCTTACCACTTCAGGAGCCAGTGGAGAAGAGAGCCAGAGAGAGAGAGAGAGAGAGAGAGAGAGAGAGAGAGAGAGAGAGAGAGAGAGAGAGAGAGATAGAATGGCGGAAACCCGTCCCTTTTATGGAGGACTGTCCTCCACCTCGGACGTGTGGAGCCAATCACCTCCCTGATTGGCTGCAGCCCATCAGCCGGAGTTGTCATCACAGGGAAGGCAGAGCACATGGGGTGGGAAACTACCCCGGCGCATGCACAGATGGTTTGATTACACGGGTGCCAGTGCCATCAGCGCCATCTTGTAATGGCGAATGTGAGGGCGGCTCCTTACACACTTCCTTAGTTAGAGTCATGCCAAAATATTTTATATTATTTGTGACTATTGAGAAGGGTGTTGTTTCCCTAATTTCTTTCTCAGCCTGTTTATTCTTTGTGGAGAGAAAGGCCATTTATTTGTTTGAGTTAATTTTATATCCAGCTACTTCACCGAAGCTGTTTATCAGGTTTAGGAGTTCTCTGGTGGAATTTTTAGGGTCACTTATGTATACTATCATATCATCTGCAAAAAGTGATATTTTGACTTCATCTTTTCCATTTGCATCCCTTTGATCTCCTTTTGGTGTCGAATTGCTCTGGCTAGGACTTCAAGTACAATGTTGTTCAACATCCTTAATCATCAGGGAAATGCAAATCAAAACAACCCTGAGATTCCACCTCACACCAGTCAGAATGGCTAAGATCAAAAATTCAGGTTACAGCAGATGCTGGCGAGGATGTGGAGAAAGAGGAACACTCCTCCATTGTTGGTGGGATTGCAAGTTTGTACAGTCACTCTGGAAATCAATCTGGCGGTTCCTCAGAAAATTGGACATAGTACTACTGGAGGATCCAGCAATACCTCTCCTGGGCATATATCCAGAAGATGTCCCAACCGGTAAGAAGGACACATGCTCCACTATGTTCAGAGCAGCCCTATTTATAATAGCCAGAAGCTGGAAAGAACCCAGATGTCCCTCAACAGAGGAATGGATATAGAAATTATGGTACATTTACACAATGGAGTACTACTCAGCTATTAAAAAGAATGAATTTATGAAATTCCTAGCCAAATGGTTGGACCTGGAGGGCATCATCTTGAGTGAGGTAACACAATCACAAAGTAACTCACACAATATGTATTCACTGATAAGTGGATATTAGCCCAAAACATAGGATACCCAAGATATAAGATACAATTTGCTAAACACATGAAACTCAAGAAGAATGAAGACCAAAGTGTGGACACTGTGCCCCTTCTTAGAATTAGGAACAAAACACCCATGGAAGGAGTTACAGAGACAAAGTTTGGAGCTGTGATGAAAGTATGGACCATCTAGAGACTGCCATATCCAGGGATCCATCCCATAATCAGCTTCAAAACGCTGACACCATTGCATACACTAGCAAGATTTTGCTGAAAGGACCCAAATATAGCTGTCTCTTGTGAGACAATGCCGGGGCCTAGCAAACACAGGAGTGGATGCTCACAGTCAGCTATTGGATGTATCACAGGGCTCCCAATGGAGAAGCTAGAGAAAGTACCCAAGGAGTTAAAGGGATCTGCAACCCTATAGTTGGAACAACATGATGAACTAACCAGTACCCCGGAGCTCCTGTCTCTAGCTGGATATGTATCAAAAGATGGCCTAGTCGGCCATCCCTGGAAAGAGAGGCCCATTGGACTTGCAAACTTTATATGCCCCAATATAGGGGAATGCCAGGGCCAAAAGAATGGGAATGGGTGGGTAGGGAAGTGGGGGGGGCGCTATGGGGGACTTTTGGGATAGCATTGGAAATGTAATTGAGGAAAATATGTAATAAAATATTAAAAATTTAAAAAAAGAAAAATGATAAAGATCATTAAAATCACAATAGAATACATGCTGCTCTATTATTAAATAACACCCAGTTTTTCTCTGCTTCTCTCCTTCTCTCTCCCTCTTTCAGGGTTCCATACTACTAACATCCATAGTTTCTAAATAAATGCCTCATCTGCTTTGATTATCTGGGTTTCAGTTTTAAGGTTTAACCTGTAATAATGAAGCTGTACTTTAAGTTTGAATTTGCAGGTTTCTACACATCTGGTCTCATGCATTATTCTCACATTTCACAAAGCTGACTTTGTTTAGCCATTTGTGTTTAGTGCTGGGCATGCACCCAGAGCATTGTACTTTCAGTGGACCTAATGTTTTTGTGTTTTGAGATCACTTTTACTGTTTTAAATTAGGAGCTGTATGTTATTATGTTGCTCAGGCTGATCCTCTCTAGTCTAGGATTGTTTACATACATCCTTATGATGATATACCAGCATAAGTTATTTTTTCATACTTCATAAAATTTGTAAATCATAATGTAAATATGTAATATGCAGGATATCTGATATGTGACCCCAAGTGATCCTAACCCACAGCTTGACAACCATTGTTCTAGGTGGTCTTGGAACTAACAATGTCTTCTGAGTGGCCATGACTCAAAGCATGACTCAGAGCAGACAAAACCAAAACCAGACCAAATCCTAGCAAACAAACCCAATCAAAACTGAATGAGACAAAACATTTATAAAATGCCATTGAGTTAGTTTTGTATTGTCAAAATAATTCTGGGTATGGAGTCTGACCTGATGTGTGGCTCATACACACAGTGAGACTTTTGTAGAAAATACCAACCCTGTATTAATTGCAAATATTTTCCTAGTAGAGTTGGAAGCCCATGAACCCTTCCTGTCTCAGTGCAAGTATTCCATTGGGCTTGAACCTGTGTAGGCATTGGACATGTTGCCTTGAGTTCATGTATGTTAGCCTTGATGTATACAGAAGACCCTATTTTCTTGGAATCAATAATCTCTTCTGGATTTTTCAGTCTTTCTCCATGGGTGTGATGGGGGTGATTTGACAAAGATATTACACTTAGGACTGAGTGCTCCAAAATTCTTTGTACTTTGTCCTGTTGTAGGTCTGTGTTTTAGTTCAAATGTACATTAAGAGGACCTTTTTAATGATGTCTGAGTAAGGTACTTTTATATTGGTATATCAGAATGTTGTTTTATGAGTTTGTTTGTAGCAATGCTCTTATGTGAGAATATTACTATTACTATTACTATTGAAATTTTTTCATAGGACTTTGATCTAATAAGATATGGGCCTTAAATCTAGTCAAACTGTGAATACTTACTCTCTAAGTTTGTGGCACAATGACTCCAATATTTACTGCACACATTTCTCTCTTATTTTTCAACAAACCATGACAACAAACATGACGACAAAGAGAGAAATGATCACTAATTCATGGCTTTCAAAGCTTGGACCTAATATTCTGTAGACTAATACTTTTATAGAGTTGTTGTCTTTCATCAGAGGAAATCCGTTAAACAGTAGAATCATGCAATTGCTTTGATAGAAACTCATGTAGTAGGTGATAATATTATTTAGTTTGATTAGCAAATTTAGAAACAACATTGCAGTGACATTTAATATAGGATGAATTTTGCCCTGTGGTCAGCTATTTATTTCTGTTGATATGTTGAAACAAAACTGTTATTTTCATTTGGAGACTCATACAAATGTTATTATTTTGCATTATTCCTGTATATTAATAAGTTTCTTTGTTAATGCTTTTCTAAATATTCATCATGCTTTACAAGTAATAGAATGTTTCCAATTCTATCGAAGAATGGAAGATCCCATCACCTGGATTATACATTCTGGCCTTGTAAGATGTGGTTAGGGGTAGAGCTGGCAGATCAATGACAACCTAAAACTCTGATGTCTTCTACAGAGTTGGTGCAAAATCCCCACACTGAAAAGTTCAAATGACGTTGCAATGTCCCAGCACCCAAAGCTATCAGGACAATGAAATCAGGTAAAAATTCATATAATCAATAAAGTACCACCATAATAATTATTTATGAGTACCATCTTTCCTTACTCTTAAAAGTTATGAGGAAAATTCCCCTTAATGTTCAGACCAGAAGTATATTACTTTATATCAAGAGGAAAATGGATATGTCGTATTACCTGAATAACTTATGCTTATAAATATAAACAAACATACAGTTTCTTTTTTAACCTGCTATATAAATCAAACTATTTTACTTCTCTCAATGTCTCTCTTTTCTAGTATTTCTGGATTTATCCTAAATTTAGTTTAAATTTTTTTGAAAATTTCATAATCAGCATTAGACTTATAGCACAAAAACACTTTCCCTCTCTGCTTCTGCATCTTCTTCTTCTTCTTCTTCTTCTTCTTCTTCTTCTTCTTCTTCTTCTTCTTCTTCTTCTTCTTCTTCTTTCTCATTCTCCTCCTTCTCCTCCTTCTCCTCCTTCTCCTCCTTCTCCTCCTTCTCCTCCTTCTCCTACTTCCTCTTCCTCTTCTTCCTCCTCTTCCTCCTCTTCCTCCCCTTCCTCCTCCTCCTCCTCCTCCTCCTCCTCCTCCTCCTCCTCCTCCTCCTCCTCCTCTTCTTCTTCTTCTTCTTCTTCTTCTTCTTCTTATTCTTCTTCTTCTTCTTCTTCTTCTTCTTCTTCTTCTTCTTCTTCTATTTCTTCTTCTTCTTTCTCCTTCTCCTCCTTTTCCTCCTTCTCCTACTTCCTCTTCCTCCTCTTCCTCCTCTTCCTCCTCCTCCTCCTCCTCCTCCTCCTCCTCCTCCTCCTCCTCTTCTTCTTCTTCTTCTTCTTCTTCTTCTTCTTCTTCTTCTTCTTCTTCTTCTTCTTCTTCTTCTTCTTCTTCTTCTTCTTCTTTTTCTTTTTAGGTATTTTCTTCATTTACATTTCCAGTGCTATTCCAAAAGTCCCCCATGCCCTCACACCCACTCCCCTGTTTCTTACTAATGTGTGCAATATATATGTATTAAGAATTAAAAATATAACTTGTAATTTTTGCGTATGGAGAAAAATAAATTAGGAGGGAAACCCATCCCCAGTCACATGAAGTTTCCTGATGTTGTCAGCACAGCCTTTTAGCAGCAATTCCCCATATTCACAGGTTGTAGTTAACTCCTGAAAATCTTGGAGAACTGGTTTGCCCTTAAGGCAGGTGGCAGGCAGTGTCACATCAAAGAAAACTAGTAGAGTGGAGAAACAGCACAGCAGGTGGCCCTTCCTCAGTGGGGAAAGGTCTGAACCAGCCTGCCTAGGCTGAAGGAGGTTTTATATATATATGCATGCAAACATACACGCAAACAATAGGATTTGTGGAAAACTATGAAAAGTCTTAAGTTCATGAACAGGCTTAGAAGGTAGGTTACTGATATATACATATATATATATATATATATATATATATATATATATATATACACATATATATATACACAATCCTATGAAATACACATTGACTGCTAGAATAACTTTAAATAAAATTATCCACAGAACAAATAGTACCAAATTCTCCTTAAGTAATTCTTGAAAATATTTCAATGGATAAAGAAATCATGTTTGCCATAATCATAAACAAAATTTATACAGACCTATAAGAAGTTACTATTTTCTTTCCATGATTTTAAAAAACATATGCCATTTTTAGACTAAGATAACTTAGAAGGCAAGTGTAAATTTTAATTCTGTCGTAGCTCTTATCATCATAATTTTAGATACAACCCCATCCTTTACATGTGCAGAGTCTGTTTTCATGTGTTCTAAGGTTGACTATATTACAAGTATTCTGAAGGTTTTAAGTATTTACACAAAGTCTTTCTTCCATTTTCATCTGGATAACAACACAGCTATTTTCACAGTGCTTTCTCTCTGTTAGGTTTGAAAATGACGTGACCTAAGAGCTAACTTCCTGGGGATTATCTTTCATAATT